>NC_133773.1:40959678-41643222 GCF_003597395.2 Chelonoidis abingdonii
TTTCATTTGGTAACCCCTAGTTCTTGTATTATGGGAATAAGTAAATAACTTTTCCTTATCCACTTTCTCCACATCACTCATGATTTTATATACCTTTATCATATCCCCCCTTAGTCTCCTCTTTTCCAAGCTGAAAAGTCCTAGCCTCTTTAATCTTTCCTCCTATGGGACCCTCTGCAAACCCCTAATCATTTTAGTTGCCCTTTTCTGAAGCGCATTAAATCTGAACTGCAATGGTCTTTTACATATTTCTCTCTTAAAATATCTGAATGTTCAGATAATACATGCATGCAATAGGCCAGGATATTGTATTTATTGTGATAATGAGCCCAGTCGTAGATCTGCTAAATGGTTTGTAAAAGCTCTTGGACAAAAATATCTATTTAAAGTGAGAGATTAGAGGAGCAACAATCCTAATCTTGGAGTGTGTCTGCCAAGACTCTGTAGAAGCCATCTGGAAAGAAGTACAATACGCTGAAAAAAACATTTTATATTAAAGTTAAAGAACCTCCTAAGGAAGTAAAAACTGATGGCATAAGTCTGTTGGGTCATAACTGGTCAGTTTCTAACTGTACAATCCAAAAAAACTCTACTCTGTAAACATGCTGCAATTACTTTGTTTTAAACAAAGTTCATAATTTTAAATGTTCCTTCTCAGTCCCACACACAAAGATATGTATATCCTTTACATTTTTAATTGCTTTTTCACAGTGCGTATATATTGTGGAGAAGTTTACTATATCACATCTAAAGACATACTTCTTTATATCATTAAATATTCAGCAGCTGGAATTTCTTAATTTTGTTGTGAACATATGTATCTAATATTGGCCATGTGGATCAGTTAATGTCTCCTAAAGCATCAGTGGGATGATTTACAAAAAATAGTTTTTCTTTGATTTAGCATTAAGGAATTTTCCCCTCCAGTGTTCCCTCTGAGCTTGATCCAATTTACCCCTGAAGTCAGTAGAAAGGACCCTACTGATTTCAATGGGAGTTGGATCAAGCCTGCTCTGTGCATATTTAGAAACCAAAAATGAACAATATTCTGTCAAAATCATCCCCGTGCCTAGTTTCCCACTTCTACAAAGATTACAGGAAAATGTTGGACATTTTGAATTTTCATTATTTTAATCACACTGGAATCATTCTGAGGGCATTTGCAATATGATACAGTTGTATTTATCTTTAACACTAAATTTGAATAACAAAATTCCTCCACATACTACGTTTGATATACTCAGAATGTTCCAAACAAACAAATCTCATGTATGTCTGTATCAAGCTCAGAAATATTCTAATTTTTGAGAGCCTAGGGATCTAACAAAGTCAAGATGGTAATTTCTACAATATATCTGATAGAGATCTAGAGCATGAACTCTTGATCATTTTTGGGTTCAGGATCCACAAAATGCCCCATAGTTCCATCCATGACCTATGGCATCCCACAGTCTTTTATGGATGCATAGAATTGAGGGAATTGAGTCTTGGGATAATGTTTGTTGTCCATTTTGTGTGTTGCAGTTCAAAAATATGTGGAGGGTGGGAATGGTTTTAAGATAGAGGAGACTGGTGCTGCAGCTGAAGGAAGAGCTTATGTGGTTGAGGGACTGGTGTCTGGGGGTCAGGCTGCAGCAGTGCTGTTGGGGACAGTAGGGTTGTGAGGTGTGGGGAGCTTCTCCTTTCTCCTGCCTTCCCTGCTCAGTGTCCAGCTCCATAGCAGTAGAAGTGCTATTTCAAAGGGTTGTAAAGGTGGATCTGCAGTCCCTGGAAGGCCTGTGCTAGAGCTGACATCTGAGGAGTGGGGAGAAGAGAGGAGGTAGTTCATTTCAATTCAATGAGACTTCATTAACACAACAAGCTAGACATGGGTTGCCAAAGTGTAAGAGAGAGAGAAATTCTCAGGTCTGTCAGAGGTGGGTAGGAACCACCAGGATAGGGCTACACTCTGTGATTGGGTCTGATCCCCTGTGTCCATTTGTCATTACTGTCCATTCCTCATCCAGTGGAAGACTGCCACATAGCACACAGCCATCTCTGCTGAGAGAGGTGGAGGAAGGAGTAGCAGGAGGAGGAAGAAGATGGAGCCAGCTATTTCTTCCCTCCTGTACTGTGGACTCCTGCTGGGTCCTAGTAGCTAAAAGGTTTGCTGCTCTCTTCCAGAGGGGTGAGACCTCACAGCTTGCTTTTGGGATGCACCCCAATGGTAAGAACTATAATTCTAGAAGATAGTCTGCCAGTTTAACAAAATTCATGGTCTAAAACTCCTCTTAGCTAGCTAGTTTCACTAGAGCTGAATTTGGCTACCCCAACAAACCTACCCCAACTGTCTCACATTCAAAATATCAATGCTGGCTGAGTTGCAAGTGTGTGAAGGTGATTTTTGAAGTTTTTGTTTTATTTAATTAGAGATCTGTCTCCATGTAAATGGAAGCATCTTGAAATGATTAGTTGTCCTGGCACTTATAGAGTTTAATCTGCAAAGGAATAGTTTATGCATTCCTAAGTCAACGAATACTTGATTGAAATGTATAACCATCATTGCAATTTATCCCTTTTAATAAATAGATATCTATACAATTGAGTGCAGTCCAAGAGGTACAGTATTGCATTTCAGGTCAGTGGCTGTGGTATATATAAAACACACATACATACATACTATCCATACTTCATTTGTATCACAGTGGAACTTGTATGGCAGTATGTAACAGACTATATTATCCCTCACCCTGAGTCACCCAGAAGCCACTCAGACTCCCTTCTTTTAGTGCCCACTTCATATGTTATTCAAGTCCCCTCCATCAGTAGTTTGCAATACAAAAATTTATAACACCTAGGACCCTATTGCTTGCAGCCCCAATTCATCCTGGCTGGCTGGCCGGCTGGCTGGCCAGTCCTTCCTTCCTTATGATCACTTTCAGTCTAGGCACTGATAGTCCTATCCTCCCTCTTCTAACATTTCCTTCCTACCTTTTGTCAACTTAGTGAGCTGATGAGCCAATCATCTCCTTAACTCTTCCAGCCTCCCCATCTGATTTGCTAATTTCCCCCCTCCCCAATTTCCTCAATCAGCCACTGTTAGGGAAACTAATTGAGGCCACGGTGATCAGAGTACTGACCCATCTGTTAGGCCTCAGCACTATGTCACAAAGTATCATTTGAGAGACATAAAATATATTGATAATGAAAACAGGAGAAAGTGGCATATACTGAATGTCAAGTATCAGAGGTGTAGCCATGTTAGTCTGGATCTGTAAAAGCAGCAGAAAGTCCTGTGGCACCTTATAGACTAACAGATGTATTGGAGCATGAGCTTTCTTGGGTGAATCCGACGAAGTGGGTATTCACCCATGAAAGCTCATGCTCCAATACATGTTAGTCTATAAGGTGCCACAGGACTCTTTGCTGCATATACTGAAATGATTCACAGCTCATTCTGACTAATCAAGGACCCAGTATAATGTTCCATAGAAAAAATCCTAGCACTCATTACTGTTTCTTGAAAAGTATCCTGATATGCTGGTACTGTGGTTTCCTCAAATGAGTGTTGAGGAAATACCTTCAGGTCCTAAACTAATCACTTTGTCACTTACAAATATAAGACCAAACAAATTGTTTTCATAAAAAGGTATATGGAGGAAGTATAAAATTATTCCCAGGGGAAAATATGCCAATGGAAGTGCAATAGAAAATATACTAATGGAAGTTTAAATAGAAATATTTCCTCAGAAAAAATATTTTGGAATGTGTACATATATTTCCCTTCCTTTCAGAAAATTTCCAAAAGGCAAGTGTCTGGAGAACAGAGTTATCAAACTTTTTCATAGGGAGGCAAGATGTTTTCTAATTTTTTTCCATGAGCAGAACAAAATGCCTGAGAGTGGTCAAGTTTAAAATCGAGCAGTTCAGTCTCTCCCATTCCTATTCCCTTCCCCTTTCAGTGCTCCTTCTTACAAGGTTAGAAGACACAAATATTTGAGGATACATCTGCTAACTCAAAGCAATATGTTCCTGGACAGCTTCCATCCTCATATGTGTCTGTGTTCATTTCTAAATAACAAGGATTCTGCCCTTAACTCAGCGCTTAAAAATAGTGATCAGAGGGATAACTTGAAAACTAATTGTGTAAAAGAATTATTCCCACTATTTAAAATGGATTTTCCTTTATGTTTGGCCACCAGAAATAAAAACTGAAAGTGCTTACAAGATTTTTTTTTAATGCTTTTTTTGGAGAGCAGACCGGTGCAGCTTGCAATTAGTCATTCTTGCCAACAGCAAAAATACCAAGTGGCAGTTTAGTCCATCTCTGATAAAACAAACCCACGATATGGCCAACTCTGCAAAATATCACTTTTAATAAGTTCCTTAAAAGGCAACCAAAATCTAAATGTTCAAAAGACACACCATGGTTAGTTTCAGACAAGTTGGATAACTGCAATAATGACTTCTGATACAAAACAGCATGGTACACAGAGCATGTGTGACAACAGAGTCTAGCAATCAGTTTGCCTGGTCAGTTGTGTGCTCCCTCAGAACTAAAGATGGGGCTCAAACCAAAATGCTAGAACGAGGGATTCAGAATCTCAGTCCTGATCCAGTTCAGGATGCTGCATCTGGCTCCTTTCTCTGCAATGCCCCAGTCAAATCTCTGGATATAAACACTCCTGGATTTTGGAGGATTTGAAATCCTGATCCAGTTTTTGCAGCTCTGGCCTGCTATATTCAGTCAGACTCTTCTTAGGAACCTATGGGCAGATTTTCTGCTGGTGTAAATCAGAATGGCTGATTGACTTCAACAGAGCTATGCCAATTGACACTGACAGTGAAGGACCTGGCCCCAAACGTATGCTTGTCATGGCAGATTGAAGAGGCTGAAGGGGGTTTTAATGGAGTTAAGACACCATGTGAAGCAGCCTCATACTAGAATAACTGCAATATTGTAATCTAAAATCTAAACTTAATAGTCAGACACTGCCTTTTGGTAAATGTTTTTGATACTGGACTCTCCTCCTGTTCCTCTGTCTCCTGGGTCTGCAAACCTGTCTCTCATCACCTTTGAACAGTGCCTGAGTACATCACTTCCTGAACTTTGCCTCTGTTCAGATTCTCATCTATTCCTCCACCTTTTCTTATGTTTAACTCCCTCCGCTCCAAATACCATCTCTGCAGACTCCAACACTTGGAAGATGCTGCTCCTACCTTCTCACATAGAAAAAGGAACAAAAACACATCATCCTTGTCCTTAAGCAATTCCACTGGATTCCACAATAATATCAGGACTCAGTTCAAAAGAGCCCTGTCTTTTTATAAGCGCCCTGCATCTACTTGCCCCAGTCTACCTCCCACTCTTGGTCTTTCTTTGCTTTTCTGACACTGTGACCCGGCTTATCTGGCCCTAGCCTCTGCTATGTCCTCCCATAAATTCCTGTTACTTTGATGTGAGAGCCTTCCCCTTTACTCGTCCTGCCATCTGGAAGACCCTTCCTGCATTTCACAGACTCTTCATCTCTTTTCAAATGTATTGCAACACGTCTTTTTTCTCTTGCCTTTCTAATTTCTCTCTCCCTCATCCATTAGCTGCTTAAAGTGTTTGAGAGACTGTTTATATTAAAGAAACAATGCCAAATAAAGCTAATCTGTACTCATAATACATGATCTGGAACTAAATTTCTATGTGAGAATCTGAGGCTTATCAAACTGGTAAGAACACTAACTTAAATGTCACAATCACTTTCCTATAGATTCTGTGTGCACAAGATGATATAAACAATAAGGACAGTAGCTATACCTGTTTCATAGAACTGTACAGCGACTCAGCATGACATTCTTTTCATTTATGCAGCTGAATAAGTTTACTCCAGCCTGGGGGTGAAAGTGTGGGAAGAACTATTTTGATTCCATGACAAGGGCATGTCTGTATATTTGAGATAGCTTTGAAGAAATGCTGAATTTTGTTTTTACAAACTTTTGGCCTTTCTAAAATGTCTTTATCATATTTTTCTAAAAAAGAAGGGCTTCTGAAATAACTATCATGTAGTCATTTTTATGGCCCAGTACATTGTGTTAATAGTTTTATCATTGAATAATGCTGTGTACTACTTTAGATAATGGGATGGCATTAGTGTGTCTATTAGTCATCCATTCACCCATCCTCCCACTCACCCACCAGGCAAACACCTGCCTTTTTAAAAATGTTTATGCAAAATATTCATGTTCTACATGTGAAAACAGTAGTAACAGCTTGGAAAAATTGTGCTGCATTTTATAATGCTGGAGAAAAGTTTGAACTGATCCTATATGTTGTTAAGGTTGAAGCGCAATGTACCTCTTGATGTCCTTAACACTCCTAGATGTGTGCTGTGCTTATATTCAAAACATAGCAGCATTGTCTTCCAGATCAGAATATGAAAAAAAAAATTTCAAGTTTGCCAATATTCAAGCAAAAATACATACAAATTTGCAAATAAAAATATCCAATTATGATATGTTGCCATATTTAATTAGGGTTGGCACAGAGAAGTGAAAAAATATTTATTCAGATCCTGGCACTGTACAGTGCATTGAGTGGTGCAGAATTCACCAATGTAGCCATCATCTCCTAGTTAGGAAATTTTGCTTAGATTGCTTTGTTTGGATTTGAAATCATAACGTAACTACGAGCTGATCCAAAATGACAGTGTCTCATTCTAACTGGAGAATCAGAATGCAGTCAAACTCCACTTTGCTGTTTGTCCATAGAAAGCACTGTAAAATTATTGTGGGCCAGGCATTGCAAGCCCTCTGGGTGAAGAACTGTACACATGCAGAGCTTGCTGGATTAGACTCTGATTTATTTAATCTGGATGCAAAATATTAAAAGAAATCATAGAATCATAGAAGTGTAGGACTGGAAGGGCCCTCAGGCGGCAGGACTAAGTATCTAGGCCATCCCTGACCAGTGTTTGTCTAACCTGCCCGTAAAACCCTCCAATGACAGAGATTCTACAACCTACGTAGGCAATTTATTCCAGTGCTTACCTGCCCTGACAGGAAGCTTTTCCTAATGTCTGACCTAAAAATTCCCTTGCTGCAACTTAAGCCCATTGCTTCTTATCTTATCATCAGAGGTTAATGAGAACAAGTTTTCTCCCTCCATCTTGTAACAACCTCTTACGTACTTGGAAACTATTATGTCCCCAGGGCTGCCCAGACGGGGGGGCAAGTGGGGCAATTTGCCCCAGGCCCCGCAGGGGCCCCCATGAGAGTTTTTCGGGGCCCCTGGAGCGGGGTCCTTCACTTGCTCCGGGGATCCTGGAAAACTCTCACGGGGCCCGGGCCCCCGGAGCTTCTTCCTCTCCCGGTCTTTGCCGGTGGGCAGTCCTTCCACTCTGGGGAGGAAGGACCCCCCGCCCCCAAATTACTGCCGAAGCGGGACCTGCTGCCGAAGCGCAGCTGGGTCTTAGGTGGTAATTCGGCGGCGGGGGCCCTTCCATTCCGGGACCCACCGCCAAAATGCCCCGAAGACCCGGCTGCGCTTTGGCTGTGGGTCCCGCTTCGGCAGTAATTCGGCAGCAGGGGCCCTCCGCCGCGGGTCTTTGGGGCACTTCTGTGGTGGGTTCCAGAGCTGAAGGACCCCCCGCCGCCGAATTACTGCCGAAGCAGGGGCCCCCTGCCGCCGAAGACCCCAGCCGCCCAGAGACCTCTGGGTGGCCCTGTATGTCCCCCCTCAGTCTTCTCTTCTCCAAACTAAACAGAACGAATTTTGCAATCTTTTCGCTTATGTCACTTTCTAGACCTTTAATCATTTTTGTTACTCTTCTCTGGACTTTCTCCAGTTTCTCCACATCTTTCCTGAAATGTGGTGCCCAGAACTGGACACAATACTTCATCTGAGGCATAGTCAGCACGGAATAGAGTGCAAGAATTCTCGGGTCTTTCTTACAAATGAGACAATTTCAATTTCCTGCACAATATCCATGCTCTATATGTGCAAACAGTAGTAACAGCTTGGAAACATTGTGCTGCATTTTATAATGCAGGGAGAAAAGGTTGAACTGATCCCATTTGTTGTTAAGGTTGAAGTGCAATGTACCCCTTGATATCCTTAACACTGCTAGACGTGTGCTGTGCTTATTTTCAAAACATAGCAGCATTGTCTTCCAGATCAGAATATGGTTGGGATAGGGACGCAGATGGCCTGATTTTCAAAGACATTGCCTATTCACAAATTGGAATGAAGTGAAAGTCAAGTTCTGATTGGCTGGGCTGGTCAGCCTTGGGGATGTCCTGTTATGCACTAACCAACGTCATCCACAACTGGGACATCATCACTCAAACCAGACAGTAAAATCCTTCCACCATTATATGAAATGAATATGATAAATAAATAGATATACCAGAAAGATTTTTTTCCATCTTCCCTCTATTTCCTTTCCACCGCAAACTAAATATTATGGAGTTGGGATTTTCATCTTAAAATAGTACAGATTTTGGCAGCAAATACAGCCATTACAGTCTGAATCCTCTGCTGGACCCTCTTCTTTCCCTTCTTCCCTTCTCCTTCCTCTCCCTGCTCCCCCGCCACTGCTCTATTTCCTCCACTCCTAACTTTTGCACCTTAGGAAGCTGAATTGGAAGTCGCACCATAGGTCCTATTTCACTTTAAAACCTAAATTTTAACCTCTTGAGAGCTGCAGCTTGTCTGGGAGGGGAAGTGGACATTTCCCTGTGGGGACCACAGCTAGTTTTTCTCTTGCTGAGGAGGCTTGGAAGGAAACCACTGCACTTCTATGAGCATGGTCATCATCCTTAAAAGGTACCCAGACAGTTTATAGTTTATCAGAGAGCGGGGCTATGCTCTCTGTACTACAATGCTTATGAAATATGGGGCTGTGTTAGGATGTATTGAAAGTCTTCCCTCAGAATTTTCTTCCTTTCCTTTTATTAGTTATCTTTCAACTTGTACGTGATTTTGATGTATTTTCTTGCATATGATCTATTATCTATCTGTGAGACTGCACTCTGGAAGGCTGATTTCTCCTTTTCCAGATGATAAAAGCCATCTTCGTGGCACGCTGGAGATTGTAACAGCCAAACAGAGGATTTACACAGAACACACACGCACAACACTGCCATTATGGCAAGCTCCTTCGTTATTTATAAGACCGTTATTCTCTCCACTGAACAGCAACTGACTGGCCAAATACATCACCACAGATAAGGCGGCAGCTACACTGTGTACAATATAACAGCATGGTGATGTAACCCAACACAATGTATGTGACAACAGAAGACAATTTAAACTTCAGTCATCTATATGTTAGGTCAAGCCCCAATTCTGATCTACAAGACATGTAGAGTAGTGTTTTTCCTTTGAAAATACTTCATCATCATGATCATTGTTATTTTATTTTGCTTGTGATATTGTTGATATATTTGTTTAGATGAAATTGTTATTTTTCATTGAAATTTCATTTTTTTAAATAAAATACTAACATGATCGAACTTGATAGACATTTTCTTCCATAGATAAAAAACCGTTTTCAGTCAATGAAAAAAAATTTCTTTTATCAAAAAAATTGGTTTGGGGTAAACAAAAATATTGATAATGTTTTGATAAAATAAATTATGAAAAAAACGCTAAAATGAAAAATGAGTCCATTTTGAACACTTTGAAATGAAAACAAGATTGAAATTTTGATTTTTTTTTTGTGAAACTAGTTTTTGCTTTCTCAGCCAGCTTTAGTCCCCAACCAGCCCTTAGTCATAACAGCCCCCAGACTTTGGAACATCTGAAATCTGAACAAGGATCTAGGGTTGAATTTTGCAAATGCCCCCCTCTAGCCTTACCGTCGGTCAAAGTTCCAGATGCTAACCCCCCTAAATTTAGTACTGATATGTAGTTCCAAATTTTGCACCTTCTTGTGTTTTTTTCTTTATGCATATTGGTCTTGATTCTCTTACACAAAGCTATTGTACACTGTTAAATTACATTTGCACCCACTCCAAGGCCTCTCTATATTACCAGTGTGGTATAAAATTGCCTTAGTTTAAATGAGAACGAGGCCCAATGTGCCTCTGTTTATACTGCAAAACACAACAGGCAGTTCATTTCCATGTGACTGGGACAGATCTGATTAAAGATTGTCCTAAACAAGCACCAGCAGTGTAGTCACACGAGGCATTTCTTTGATCGCTGAAGTACTGGGATATTGGCAGCAGAAAAAAAATTGTTCTCTTTAAATAGCAAGAAGATGGAAAAGGTGAGAATATAAAAGGAGATGCAGAGGTGAAAGTAAGTTGGTTCGGTCTGGTACGGCATACGGGCAAGAGCCGGTAAGCCTTGCTGGACTGGACCGGCTTCTCTGGCCGGGATTTAAAGGGCCTGGAGCTCTGCGGTGGCTGGAGCCCCAGGCCCTTTAATTCATCCCTGAGCCACGGGGCTCCCAGCTGCCTCTGCAGCTGGTAGCTCCAGGGTGATTTAAAGGCCCTGGGGCTCCCAGCCACAGCCAGAGCCCAGGGCCTTTAAATCTTGAAAGGCCCTGTCTCTTCCAGTTGAGGCCACGCCCCCGGCATACAGGTAAGTCTTTTAAGTTACTTTCACCTCTGAGGGGATGGGTTGAGCACGTTTCCAGTTCTGATCCTGCTTCCATTTAAGTCTTTGAGACCATTGCCACTGATTTCAATAGAAGGAGGATTGGGTCCAATATTTTTTTTTCATTTTACATATTTTTCTATGCTAATGTGCACCACTGAGACTCAGCAGTAGGACCAGCTAAATAATAACACTCGTCACTGGCACAGGGGACTGAGACTGACAATATTTTAGAAACTTCAGTGCTACTTTCAGTAGCAACTATATAAGATCTATTTAATAACAAAGTGATGCCATGGAAATGCTGAGAACAATGAGGCATGGATCACTTTCTGGCCTTGATCCTGAAAACATTGATTTCAATGGGACTACTCGCATGCTTTAAGTTAAGCACATGCCTCAGTGTTTATAGAACTGGGGCCTCTGTGTTTAAAATTATCTTAACCTCTCACTTTACTAGGCCTTAGTGGTACGACCCCCTGAAAAAACAAATCACACAATCTGATGAGATGGCAGAGCAGTGCTGGAAAAACAGCACAAAATTCCAGGTAAATATACAAAGTCACATTGCCATCTTCAATATAACTGTATGATTTGTGTCACTTTTCTTCTCAAACTACAAACCATCTCATATAATGATCATATAGAGGTGAATTGATGTAAATAAGTATTTATAAGGAATCAAATCAAAACAAAATAAACTTTGTTGTTAAACGGCTGTGTTTTGGTGCTGATGAGTCCAATAGGTAACAGTTATCTCTGCTCTGTCATAACTGCTTTGTGCTTTGGCTTTCTCATATGATTTTTTTTAAGAGGAAACCAAAAGCAAAGTTCTGGATCCAAACACCATGATTCTTAGACACAAAATCTGTTCCCTATCTCCTATTTCCATAATGAGCTGAACCAAAATCTCAACACAAGCAGCACCACCATCACTACCACAAAGTGCTGGAAAGCTGAAATTTACATTCCAACTCTGTCTCATATACCTCCCTTTTAATAAAAGTGGTTTTATTACTTATCAAATGAATATTTTAATTCCTTTTATCTCATTCTCAATCCTTGTATCTCATGGCTTGTGCTATACAGGTCAGACTAAATGATCTCAGTGGTCCCTCCTGGCCTTGGAATCTAACCTACAAATTCTAGATCAGAATAATTTAAATTGAACAAAAATAAGTTCTCTGTAACCTATCAGTCAGCTACAGTCTGTTACACATCCAAATTGGAAAAATAACTTGCAGTATACGTGTTTGAAAAATGAGCTTGGGTCAGGTTAATTTTTTTTAATTTTTTTTTTGTGGGGCTAGTAATAAGACATGCTATGAAATGCCACAACCTCCCTTCTTCAAAGCATCATACTAGCTATTTTTTTTTCTTTTTGCTGTTATGCCTGGTTTCCAGCAAAACATAACTTCACAGACACATTCATGTCAGCAGCAGCCCTAGTCTTATTTGAAACAGAAATTCCTCTCAAGGTGCCTAGCAGGGTGGTGACCCTTAATTCCAGACATCCCAGGTTTGATTAAAACCACATGAAACAAATTCATGATTATAAATCCGGCATTAGTCTCCACTTTCCTCCCCCTGCCCCAAATCTTTATTAATAGGCAAAAACACTAATAACTGGCTTATCTTTGTACAGTATTTGTAACATTTATGTAATTACAGCCTATTACCATAAAAACACCAAATCATAAATTTGTGAAACATATACTGAAATTAGAAATATATGAACATATATCAGTGTCATATTTGTATATTTATGGAAGAATACACTCATGGAGACCTTTTGGGATCTCTATAGTTAAGTTTGTGATTAACTTTCTAACATAAGAGAATTCTCAGAGTCTCAATTTCACGCTGAGAGTCTGAGGAGTGTCAGAAATAGGTGAACAAGGTCAATTTTGCTTTTATATCCTTTCTGGTTTTATTCGTTTAAGTTCATAAAACAGAACACAGAGCACAGGAGATGACAAGGAAAATATTAGGAGTTCTGCCTGAGTAAGGACTTGGGGGTTGGGCTAAAAGGCCCCTTTACTGTTGTTGCATCTGTAAAAATAGAGGTCTCCCTCTCTTCTCTCCCAGTGTAGCAAATTTATATGCCTATGATGACAGGCACAATCGTTAGAATCACACACATTCCTACTGAACCAAGACCAGAGCCTTTTTCCTTTAAGTCTGAAAACAAAGGCATCTAGCCTTTGAATTGAGACATCCCCTTCTTGGCTTCCTTTTCTTATCAGAAGCTGATGGTCTTTTATCTTATCTGTGGCCACAAGAAGATGAAATCACACACACTCAAAACCAGTACATTATACCAGTCCCTCCCAAAGCAGCTGGCTAGAGAGAGCAAGACCAAAAAAATGTAAAAGGCTCTTTGGGGGAAGTTGAAGAACTGGTATTATAAAAATCTCTCAATGTACAACTCTGCCATTACTAGCAACAGTAACACACTCAGTAAGAAGGGACATTCTGGATTTCTTATTCGTTTTTAGACAGGAACAAAGAACAAAATATGGAATTGCATAACAAGGCAAGTAACAATTCCAGTGACACTGATCCTGTGTTGTTATGCAATGAAAAGCTACATAATTGGTTCTAATCATACAGAATGCTCCTTGTATTCTCTTTTTCCATCCTCAGGCATTACTTTTGTCTTTTTTATCTCAGAAATTGGATATTAGAGGACGAGTCTGCATCTTTGATTCCCACCCCCAACCCTCAGGCTCTCTCTTGCAGTTTTAAAAAACTCACTAAGACCTTTAATGGTCATAGTTTAATGATTCTGGTATAAATCTCCAATCCCTTCCCTTTTTTCCCCAGAGCAGCTGTTCTGACTGAATACAGACATTGCATTAATTACATGTTCTGCACTCCCACTGATGATGCATCAGTCAAAGGGGAAACTTAATCAAGTTGATTAATAATGTTGGTTTCATTTTTAATGTCCATATTTAGTTTTTTATCTACCCCTCTCCCAAAATCCCATTGTTAGCACTTTTGTTTTTAGCAGATACAGAAATGAAGCATTTAAAAAGTTTTAATGTTCAGAAAATACCCAGTTCTAGTACAGAATTTTCAGAATTGAATGTGCGTTATTTTTAACAAGCAAGCAAAGCTAGTGCAAAATGGTTGAAATAATGCACAAGTGATCCTCTAACAGGCTCATGAAGTCTAATCTATTGCAGTTGTTATTTCTGGCATTTTAGGTAAGTGAACAATGCTGAATGCTATTTTCTTACTTCATATCCACTGATAGCACCATTGAGTGCATTACTGACTTTAAATGTAGACTTCAGTGGATGATCAGGCTCAGGTGCATATATAACCTGCATCTACTAAGATCTAGATTTATTAAAATAGGTAGAGTAAAATCTCTTGGTCCTGGCATACTAACAACAGCCACATGAGTAATTTCCAACTTCCATGAAGGGTAATTATTAGACAAGAAATTACAGGCAGTAGATTATTTTAATACTGTTGAAGCACTCACCAGATTTGAACTGTTTGATTTACTGGTTCAAGTATATGTGTGTATTGTTAGGTCACAATTCTGTGAGGTGCTGAGCACCCTCAACTCCTAAAATCAGCACCTTAAAAGATTAGGCCCTTGAAGGATAATTTAACCATTATTATTATTGTATAATGTATAAATTAAATCAGAAAAGCATCTTAATGCTGCTAAACCACTTCTCTGGATTGAATTAGGGTGCAGGTACCCATTATAAGATTCAAAAGGCAATGTGATCTTGTTTATTTTCCTCTGTTTTTCTGCATATTTTTGTGCTCCATCTCAAAACGGAGAAACAATTTAAAAACAGAAAAGCTTTTTAATTTAATTCTAACATGTGGTTCTGAAGATCATAATCTGGATGTAGAATCAACTGGAGCAGGGCAATATCTTTACAAGGAAATCCAAAGCAATAGTAGCCTGATTTTCAAGTATTAATTACAGACTTGAAACTCAGACTTGGCTCACCCTTTGAGGTCTTGTGTATGTGGGGAAACTGAGTAGGGGAACAGAGTAATTGTACTGGAATAAAATCACTTTTTTGTCCAGAATAAAGTGTCCACGAGGAGTTACACCAGCATATACTTCTGCTATTCACTTTCCCCATTTGGACAAGTCTTAACAAACCTGAGCTAGTTTCATAAGAATGTGGGCTTGCATCAAAATCATGCAATGTTTGTTGTCGTTGCTTTAGTTTTTATGTGAAAACAGGTGAAGTGTGGCAATTTTAACTGTGTTTTGCACTGAGATTTTTTTCAGTTCAAACTCGAAACTAAATGTGAATCTCAAGGTGTGTGAATTTCTGTGCATTGACACCAAATACAGTGTACAAATACACACACTCCTGAAGCAAAACCATTGAGATTTCACAGCTCTACTGGTAACAATGTTTTATTCAATTTTAAGATATCAAAACTGAGTGTTTAAGTTTATATATTTTTTAGAAATAAATACTTCTAAAATACCTGCCTTTCCTTTTCTGAATAGGTGCACTAATGTTTTTGTAATATATATGATATCTGAACCCACATTAACACAGAGTTGAATCTATAATACAAAAGAACATTTATACAGGCTAATCATCACCATTTATGGAATGTGCAACTAAAACCAGAGGAAAGGTCCAACTGAAAAATGTGCATGCAGAATCTATGAGAATCACGGTATGCACTAAGCATTCAGAAGACCAGTGACTGCCTGTGGGGCTGTGGGTACATGTAAGAAAAAAAGCACAGAGCATTTTTCTCAAAAACAGTTGCAGTTAAATCAACATTTTGGGTCTGATTCTGTAATTCTTACACTGTAGTCACCATCTTCTTCCTCAGCTATTAACTAGTGTCTGAGATACTGTGATTCACCAAGAAATGTAAGCATATGCTTAATTTTAAGCATGTGATTACTCCCATTGACTTCAATGGAAATACATGCTTAAAGTTAGACACATGCTTAAGTACCTGGCTGAATTAAGGCCTATAAAACTGTCAGCAGCTATATAATTAAGTTTCTGAGAAAAAAAAACAATGAAAAAAGTCAACAAAAGCCAAGATCTCTTTCCAAGGGATCTGTTGCCACCAACTGAGCAATTTCATATAACCATATGAGGGTATCAGAGTTGGTGGAATTTATTATATCAGCCAGCACATCAACTCAGTATTTTTAAAACATAATGCTCAGCCGCTTTTACTTAAAGAGCCAAATTTAACTTGGAAGTTTGTTGCACTTTCCAAGGAATTTGCTAAATAGGTTTCATCTGTTAGACTTTTGTGGACATTAAAAGGACAATAGAGAATAAAGAAGAAGAAGAATAGTGTTACCGTTATGTAGTGGCATGAAATACAAGTCTTTCCCTCCATCCTCCGTCTGATTTGTGGGTGGCTAATCCCAAGAGTTTTCATTTATCCTTACATCAAAACCAGTGTTACAACTCAACCTGATTACTACTTGGTTAAGGATAGATGCAGAAATCATCTAACTATATAGTAGGTGCAGTCTGAGTTTCCCTTAAAGAATTACTTTCATATACCTTTTACTTAAACAGGTATTTTTTCTATTATTGCAGATAATATTCTCTTAGAAGCTTGAAAATAATTTTCTTATCTGTCATGGCCTTATCTATCTGACAATGTTTCCTTTGCTCCTTTGTTTCTTTTGGAACATAAGACAGCATTACTCAGCTTTGTTTGCTTCCTGTTCATGCACCAACATAATCTATGATGTCTATAGCACAGCTCACGGGATAAGATATGTTAAATTCTGCTCTTTTTGTGGCTGGGTCTGCAGCAACAAAAATCATTTTTGGAGTGAATGAACTTAGGGCAAAAGAAAATAAGAAAACAATAATAAGGCAGAAGAAAATAGCAACCAAACTTATCCATTGCAAACCTCTCCTTAGGTTTTGGAAAGCTACTTTTCTACCTTGTAGCATGGGAAAGTAGAGAGCAGCCTTTTTCATATGCAACCTTTTGGGGGAAGGCTGAATTCCAAAGACTCCAACCAACTGTATAGCTAGAATTCTAAAAATTGTAGACATGTTAAAGTTAATGGACGTTTTGCCACTGACTTCAGTGAGGCTAGGATTTCACCCCTAAGAGTTTATTGATAGATGTGGAGAAAACCAATGTAGTGTATAATAAGCCCCAAATAGCAAAGTGAAACAATATTCTCTCTTATTGCATTTCCCCCCCTAACATTTTACTGTAGTGCAAAGATTCAACAGTCCAGATTTGATCATGTTGACTACTTCATGTTGTGTTTTCTTGATAGTGGGGGTGCCTATGAACTCTCACCAGAGTTTAATTATAGGTACAAATCGCTGTGCATCTAGATGAGAGTATGTCCCTTTAACCAGAGACACTCTGCAAGCTAAAATAACTTCAGTGAACAGCTTCTCCCTCATAATACTGTCAATGACAGTTGTCATAAACCTTCCAACAATCCCAACAGCCATGTTTCCTGAAAACCTCCTCTCCTAATAGGAAACTCTGGAGATCTTATGCCATTGTTAGAGTAACCCTCCGTGTGTCATGTGGACTTTCTTCTCCAGCCCACAAAGTGAATTTAACATCTCATATAACAATGTCATTCATATTTTCTGCCAACAATTTACTCAGCCTTTCCTTCTGCCCCTGATCCTAAGTCTGAATCTGTCACTTTTGACAAGGCAGAGATGTTATTTTTTCATGTCACACACAATATGTTATTCTAGCTTGTCGTTCACACCGTTGTATGTATACACGGAGAACTTGTTCCCTCACAGCACTGGCAATCTGCACATGTAAGCATAGAGTAAAAAAATCACTGAGTCCTGCTTTGATGTGTGCCATTGTACAACTGCCAGCTTACTGTTCTCGAGTAGGAGGATTAAGGGAATGAATGATGGTGATAGCTCTTAAGTCCAGATATCTACAACCACCTATTCTTTGCCCAATCCTTGCCCATTTTCTTCCCTATGCAGTCATGAGTGAAGGAGTTGATTGCACAGGGGATTTAAGACTTACTACTGCTCAATGTGTAAGACTGCATCTAGTGCTTAATCTTATTCAGCACATAAAATATGTAGTTTTTATTTCAGTCTGTTGTGTCATTTCTTACACTTTGTGTGTGATAACTTACAGTACGGCTGATGAAAGGTGATGTAATGTCAGCCCTGAAGACTAAAATAATCTCTGTAAGCTTCCTTACACCTCCCAGACGATCTCCTTCAGCCTGTTTTGGAGAGATCTCCTTTAGGGGTGAGATGGGTCAGTAACCTTCATAGTGAGCCAGCCAGCTAGGGTGCAGTTCTGATGTAGATAACTCTGCACTGAAAACTCAGTGGAAAAACTCTTTTCACGAAGACTACAGAATAGCCATTAGACAGTAACTACTTTCAGCAATTTACCTTGGCTAGAATGAACCAGCAATCTAGAATAGCTATATCCTGATATTTGTCCCCTGAGTTGCCCTCTTCTCTATCTCTTAGATTGTGTTAAAAAAGCACAAGATTGTTTTCTTTTTGTTTCTAGGAGAGATGGATTATTGTTTAAGGAGACTGAGATCACTTAAAGTATCCTACTGTTGAGTAGGGGGTAAATTCCTTACACACACCACACCAAAAATGAAAATGGACAAAGAAGGAAAGGAAGAAAATAGGAATTAGTGAACGATTTCCCCAGCAGCAGAATTTAGACTTTAGTAAATAACAGGATAGGAAATAAAGAAAATAATTACAATTGTAATTCTAAACTTGTCACAATGATGTCCATGTTCCAGAATGAGAGTCACAGAAATTGGATCATTTTAAATATTTGGAATTGAAATATAATAATAGAAGATTAAAAATAATGGTCCTGATCTTGCAGTCCTTTTACAGGTGAAATTTCTGTAGACTTCAGTGAATGAGGTTTTGCCTCAGTGAGGACTAGGATCAGTACATATATCTGGCAGCATCAAGTCTTGCAGATTCTTAGATACTCGTGAATATACAATAGAACTACATCTACAACGTTATAATGTGGTACACATTTTGCTTCATAGATCACATATTTGTACATATTATAAACAGTAGTGATGGAACCTCTGAAAGTCTGGTATTTCAGCTGAGGGCTTTGAAGTCCATATGCTTATCCAAACTATCTAGTTTTAAGCTGGAATGAACATTCCATGAAAACTTGTATTCCTTTGGCACTTCCACTTCTGGCTCCAGTAAAAGTTAAGAAGGGCAGAGGCTCTTTAGTTGTTGCCTTAACTTTCATACTTATTTTAGCTACTTATTTATTTGATCCTCAAAAACAGTGTGATCAGAGTTTTGGGCAAAGACTTGGAAGAGGGGAGTTCTCATTTTATCCACACTTCCTTATCATTGAGTGTGGCCCTTTTTGAAATTGTTGTGTCTAATTCTGCTTTCACTGTAGTTAGTGGAAGATTTGCCCTTGACTGTGATGAAGTAGGATCAGACTGTGCATTTATATCTCATTTAACTGAAAACTATCAAAGTCAATGGAAAACATGATGGACTTTTGTACATATGTGATACAGAAGTTTCCCAACTTACTCTACTCATGATTTTATTTATTTATATCCTGTTGTTATTTTTATTGTACCCAGAGGGACAATGTTTCCAAATCGGCTGCATCCCATTTATCTGGGACATATTTAGACAGCAACTTCCTGATTTCTCTCTTTCCCTGGTTGAATTTCCAATATCAGTAAACAGTGCCTACGTACTTGTGAGATACATGCAGTGCAGTCCAATGTACCAATCGAAAAGCTATGTTCCTTTTACTGGTTTGAACTGCAACGTTTTACCTTATTCTGTGGCCTGTTTAAAAACTGATAAACAGAGTCATATTCTCCCACTGCAAACTATGAGTACTTATTGCTGAAGTCAATAAGTGTGGTTTATATCCTGTTAGGGAAGAATCAGTGGTGAATCATGTCCAAATGTAGTAGTATTTGTTTAGAACACTTTCTCAGAATGTATATGATGAAACATTTATATACCTTTATTTATTTATTTTTTAAAAAGAGAGAAATGTAATAGTATTGGCCACACTACAGTGACCAATATTAATATTACATAATGCCACCAGCTAGCAAGGTATTATAGTTGAATGCTGAAAAATTTTATAGAGTCTTTTTACAAAAGAATGCTATACCGGAAAAAAGAAGATATCTGGGAACAGATTCTGACTTGAATTGCACTGGTGTAGATTCAGATTAACAAGGAGCAAAAATCTAACCCGGGGTCGGCAACCTCTGGCATGCGGCTCCCCAGGGTAAGCACCCTGGCGGGCCAGGCCAGTTTGTTTACCTGCCACGTTGGCAGATTCGGCCAATCACGCTCCCACTGGCTGCGGTTTGCTGTCCCAGGCCAATGGGGGTTGCGGGAAGCACTGTGGGCCACGGGATGTGCTGCCCACGGCTTCCCGCCACCCCCATTGTTCTGGGAAGGCGAACTGTGGCCAGAGGGAATTGTGGTCGGCCGAACCTGCCGACACAGCAGGTAAACAAAGTGGCACAGCCCGCCAGGGTGCTTTCCCTGGCGAGCCGTGTGCCAGAGGTTGCTGACTCCTGATCTAACTCTTTTATTGCAAACGGAATAGATTGCATAGGCTATTTAAATGAGACACTATTCCTTTTTGTTTGTTTTCTTTTGTGAAGGGGTGGAGGGATGTGCCTCTCTCATGACATTTCACTATCCTATAACTGGAGACCACATTGTATTGAAGATAGCTAGGCTATATTAATGTCAAACCAGGTGGAAAATTCAAGCCATGAGACATATGGGGTTGGAATGACTGTCAAGTAAAATAAACTGATATTTTGGGATACTGCTCTCCAAAAGCTTGTTGGGAATTTCCTTGCTTGGCTTTTGTACAGTGTGCTGTGAGATTTCAGGGTGACCTTTGGCTCTTGGAAATGCTGTACACTGTGTCTGTAGAACAAGCCTGCACATTCCAGCTAAACAGAAAAAGCAAAAACAGCAAAAGATGGTTGGTTCATTAGTTCTCAGCAAAGGGAATACTGCTGACTGAGCAAAATATTGCCAACAACATTTAAACTGGACAATAAGGGACAAAGGTCTGGTCTTGCAAGCAAAGCCTGAGTAAAAAGGGCTTTGCCTGTAGGTGGACTATGGCTTTTCCTGTAAGATGTTAGGAGTACTAGATGAGACTTGAGATCAGCTATGAATGGGTGGAATCCTGCCCTCACTAAAGTAAATCAGAGTTTTCCCAATGATTTCTGTGGGGCCAGGATTTCACCTTATATTTCTGCTGTGTGGGGGAGATACAGGAAAGTCAATGAATGGAAACTGAACTTATAATTTATTAGTATTACCACAGCATAATAAATAAAAATGTTTTAATCAAACCAACATGTACAAGGCAATAGGTGGCACCCTACTAGGTCAGAGGGTGGCACCCTGATATGTCAGGGGCAATATGTCATTTGTTTGTATCTATGTATAAAGATGCATCTCAGAGGGAGTGTCTTTGGCTAGCTTAGGAAGCCTTGGAAAGTCCTGCCACTAACTGAGCTGCGTCCATTGTCACGAGCATACATGTCTTTAGTATCCTTGTAAGTCTGCCAGGTGCTATCACCGTGCTTCATTGACAATAAACCTGGCTGGACACCTTCGCTACCAAACCAAGTCTTGTGGTCTTATTGGGCAGTTGGATCAGAGCCTGCTGTATGGGCTGTCTGGTCAGAGCCAGTGCAGCACACAAAAAGAATACACACACGCAGCCAAACATCTCACGAAAGTACCCAAGTCCCTAATAATTGTTTGACCCCACGGTTCTGGGTGTGGTACAAACATACAGAATTACACAATTACTGTCTACACATTTTTCCATCTCTGCACCCACTTTGAGGCTCGCATATCTACATGCAGGACTGTAGGGTTCACTCCCATGTTCCATTCAATATTAATCAAATCCAAGTTTCCTCTGAGGAAACAAATAGTTTTTCAGTGCAAAAAGTTGGTCTGTTTCCCTCTGAAGTTGCAATACCCTTTCCCTTCTTGTTGTTCTTCTTCAGCTCTCACGGTTCCATTTAAAAATTCACTAAAATTGGAAAAATGTCTTTTTTCTAATTAATCACAAAACCAACAGCTAGAACTGAGCCAGGCCAATGATTGTTCAGATCGGCTTTCCCAAGTAAACTATGGCTTTGAGGATTTTCTTTCTGGAAAATCCAACCACTGTACTACTTATTCTGGTACCAGGCTCAGATCAGGGGTTTTCAAAAGAAATCAGAGAGTGATTTGTTTATGTTAAGATATAGTTCTGCACTAAAATGTATCTGCTGGTTCCCTGATTTCTCCCTCAATTTAGATTATCCAGATCCAGATGCTTCCTATTCTGAGTGATTAATTCTAAGAAAACATTTTTTTAATGTCTGTGTTTCTCATAATTCTTGCAAATCCCATTTGAGTTTGCTATTTGCTACAGTGTGAGAACTGGGGTCAGAGAGCAAACTTTTGCAGAAAGAAAATAATGGGAATGCCTTTCTGATTTTCCAGTTTGGTAACCTGAAGAACTCATTCCCAACTCTTATAGGAATAACAATACATAATGGCTGAAACTGGCCTGACATTTCTGCATGCTCTTTGGACAGTCTCAGGCGTCATTATGTTACGATTTAATTAAGTTTTAATTAAAGACCCCTCTGTGCATATGCATGGAGGAGATGTTCAGTCTACAGATTTTACCCCTCCTGTGTGGAAGGAATGGGTTGGTCAATTACCTTCATGGCACCTTTACCATTCCCTGACACCTTTGGAGTGCTCTCTACAGAGACAGGACTCAGACAAAGGGAGGAACAGGCCAGTGGTGGGTGGGAGCAAGCTGTTCACCCCTAACTCTTCCCTGCAGAAATTAGGGAGCAAAGCTAATATGACTTCTGTTAATTTCCCCATGGTCCCCCTCTACAGAGGAGAATTCCCTCTCAGGGGAGTGCCAGGGGCAGCTGTGCTAGGAACTGAAGTGTTGGGACACAGGCACTCTCTATATCAGGGTTTCTCAAACTGGGGTCACTGCCTGTGTAGGGAAAGACCCTGGCAGGCCAGGCTGGTTTGTTTACCTGCCCCAGCCCATCAAGGGCTTTCCCTATACAAGCGGCGACCCCTGTTTGAGAAACCCTGCTCTATATAAATAGCATTTGCTTCCTGTGATCCATGTGTAGAATCCTGGCTCCACTGAAGTCAATGGCAAAACTCCCATTGATGTTAGAGTGACCTGACTCTCATCCGATGTGTCTGGGGACTGGACTTAGGTTTCATACTGCAGTGGGCCCAGGCCTACACTCCTAACTGAACAATGAGGGAGAAACTCTTAGAGGTAAAAACTTGAGGACTTTTATAGAGTGAGTGATCTGACCCTAAATTTGGGGTAATAGTATATTAACATGCACTCCCCCCCTCGCCCACCTTGGTAGAAGTGGGTCTTGAAGAGGGATCTGCAGGAGAGAGTAGTAGCTTTTCATTCTGCATATATGGGACAGTATGGCAGAAAGCATGGAAACTTTTATAGGAAAAACAGACACATGGTGGTGATGTCAAGGCTGTCATTGCAGGGTTGGAAGGGATGTGGGAAACAATAAATGATAATTAGGGAGGGAAGAGATCTAAAGGCCCTTGAAAGTGAGGCCAAGAAGCTTGAACTTACCAGGAAACTTTAACCAGTGCCAGTCGGAATTAGCCCCTTCCCCCCACTGTTTAGCTGGCTAACTACTGTACCACATTTAGGTCCTTCTGAGTAAATGAGTCGTTCACCTCAGATTTGATGTTACTTCAGCAATGGGTTCAGTGAATGGTGGGAGCAGCCATTTCAAAGAGACAGGATAATCTAAACTGTAACATAGCATGTTTCCAAATTTTACCAGTGGTAGCTTTAAACTTTAAGGAGAAGGTAGATTTCAGGATGATCAAAGAACAAGAGGTTGCTGAGAAATCATCACTCAGCAACGTTTGCTATAGGTAATTAGGGTCCTGTAAAGGACATCTGAAATGCTTAGGCTGTTACCATGCTCAGTGGAGGGGAGAAGTGTGACCTCAAAAGGCAGAGAGGTGGCTACACATCAGCTATCGAACAACTACCTGCAAGAGTTAACTCAGTCCTTTAACCTTCCAAGATAGACATGGTGAATTCCGTTCACTTTACTACATAGGATTTGCAGATAACACCTTAATAATCAATATCCTATCTGCTGTCAATGGATGTTAAAGCTTCTGTGGTGGTATTTTTAAGAGCTTGCCTTTGACAAATATTTCCCTTCCCTCTGTAATTGTGCACTATGATGATTCATCTACAATATATTTTATTTAATTTCCCTAAGGAGTCTCATTAAAGCCTGAGTGAGGGGTGGAGAAGGGAGAGGGAGTAGGAAGTAAATATCTGAGCTAGTTACTGCCAACTGTGGGGGAAGATTTTTTTCACTCTCTTCATAGTCCAGGTGTGTATGTGTGTATTAATGGGAGGTGACATACCAGCACTTTTTCTTCAAATTGATCTCAGAAGTTAATATTTCTGTTTATAGATACACCACAAAGAAAGAGGTGTATTAAATCCACATGTAAGTGTCAAGGTAATAGCGCTGGCTAAGCCTGCACCTATATTAGTCTTTCTGGGATCTTCCTCTGTTTCATTACCCACCAGTGTAGACAAGGGATTGATGTTGTTATCACTGTGTAATTTAATGCTGCTCAAAGCAGGTCTACACAACATGGTGGTAACTGTAGCAATAGCCCCTGGAACCAGAAGATTCATAGATTCATAGACTCTAGGACTGGAAGGGACCTCGAGAGGTCATCGAGTCCAGTCCCCTGCCCTCATGGTCCAGTACCATATGACAGGAATATTAACTTTTGGCACGTCATGTTAGGTCATGTGACTGGGTCCAGGAACTAAAATTTCTATTTCTTGCCAGCATGTCTACCTGTCATTACAGTAACAGTAGGAGAATTCCCTCAAAATTCAGTGTGTACCATATGTGCTGGTGGAAGCTCCCTGTGTAGCTGCTCTTATAATGCTGGGCCTCTTCTCATCAGAGGTGATTCAGAGTGTTGAAATGTGCCCTAATTGTGAGGTGAGCAAGCATTCGCTAGATTGAGCTCAAACTCATATCGCAATCCCTGTGTTAGATATGAACTTGGGTCAAAAAGAGGTGAAGAACTTGTGCATTAAATCAGCCTACCACTTAACTACTCTTAGAACATACTTTGAAAAGCATTTATATTCTAGAAATGGCGAGAATTTTGGTAATCAATGGCTGACCAAGAGACTAAGAGTCAGATTCATAGACTAATCTTGATCTGAACTAGCTGAGAATCTGGACCTTGCCATAATCATCCATATTTAGATGACCACAGTGTACTCTATCTGGTGTTAATGTTTCAAGGACCTTCCTCTAGTGCAGATATAGCTTGCTGCCTTTGAGTAGAGCAGAATGGTGAGAGCATGTTATATGTGTGCTGTGCCCTCTGCATTGGCTGCCAGTGAACTTCTAGCTGAAAAGCAAGTCTCTGGTCATTACAAAGCTCTGAACAGTCCACACTTCGGTTATCTCATACTCTGTCCCTCTAGGCCACAATCATCCCTCCATTTCCAATCATTTATGTGTAGCAGGGGTATTTTGACTGCCTTACTTTTATACACAGTAACTCCCTCAAAAAAAATGTCTGAGACCAAACCTGGCCATATTTAGAGTACAAACCAAGAGGGTTTTTTTTGTTTTATTTTCAATAGCAGGCCATCCTAATATCTTGCACTAACTACAGCTCTCTGTAATTTCCTGTTGTCATAAACAGATAGTAGAAGTTAATAGAACAGAAGTACTTTATATCTTTTTTGACTGTAAAGAGTTAACAAGTTCAGTAAGCCTGGCTGTCACCTGATCAGCGGACCAATCAGGGGACAGGATATCTTTCAAAATCTTGAGGGAGGGAAGTTTTGTGTGGGCTGTTAGTTTTGGGTTGTTGGTTCTCCCTGGGTCTGAGAGTGACAGATGTTGCAACGTATTCTCCAATCTCTCCAATGACAGCTCTTATAGTTCAAAATGAGTATTAGGTAGATAGGGGTTAGACTTTGTTTGTTTTCTTATTTGCCAAATGGTCATTTGGCTGGAAGGAGTTCAAATTGTATTTTGCTGAAAGGATTTAATTGGTACTTTATACTTAGGCTGGGAGGGTTATTACCAGTATCTAGGCGGAAAACCCTGTCCTAATCATCTTAAATTTACAAAGATATTTTACTGTTTTCCTGTCTTGTTAATTAAAGTTTCTTTTAGAATTTTGATTGTTTCGTTACTGGTGTGAGACCCAGGGACAGGGGTCTGGATTTCACCAGGGGACTGTGGAGAGAAAGGAGGAAGGTGGAAGAGAAAAGTTAATTTCTCTCTGTGTTAGGATTACTTTCTCTCGTCCGGAGAGTCTGGGAGGGGGACGAGAGAGATGAGGGGAAAGGTGAATTTTCCCTCTGTTTTGTGATTCAAGGAGTTTGAATCACAGTGATCTTCCAGGGTAACCCAGGGAGGGGAAGCCTGGGAGAGGCAACGGTGGGGGAAAGGGTTTTCTTTCCTTGTGTTAAGATCCAGAGGGTCTGGGTCTTGGGGTTCCCCAGGCAAGGTTTTGGGGGGACCAGAGTGTACCAGGCACTGAAATTCCTGGTTGGTGGCAGTGCTACAGGTCCTAAGCTGGTAAGCGAGCTTAGAGGAATTCATGCTGGTACCCCATCTCTTGGACGCTAAGGTTCAGAGTGGGGAATTATACCATGACACCTGTCACTGAGCCTTCTGGCTGGGTTTTCCCCCTATAAAGTTACCTATTTTAGTGCTGCAGCTGATCAAAGAATATATGATCTTTGTTGTTGTTGTTTTTTTTGGAATATACCGTTTGCTAGTACATCTAAAGTGTATCCAGATATGGCAGGAATAGGTGACTCATAAATGCTTGTACAGATAGGTAATAATCATTAGCTGTTTTCTACAATCTCATCATTTTTAATAGTTTTTTGATTAAAGCCAGAATCTTTCAGTTCCTCCACTCTTACTAAACAGCGGTGTCCTTCCTCCAAGAGAAAACAAGCACTTGCAGAAGATTCAATTAATTATAACTCAGTCACTTTTTCAGCATGTAGTAGATCTTTTTCTTTTGTTTCTTCTTCACAGTGAGGTTTGGAGCACATCATCTGATTAAGGCCCTACCAAATTCACAGCCATGAAAAACACGTCACGGACCATGAAATCTGGTCTCCTCCCTGTGAAATCTGGTCTTTTGAGTGCTTTTACCCTATACTATACTGATTTCATGTGGAGACCAGAGTTTCTCAAACTGGAGGTTCTGACCCAGAAAAGAATTGCAGGGGGGTCACAAGGTTATTTTAGGGGGGATCGTGGTATTGCCACACTTACTTCTGCACTGCCTTCAGAGCTGGGCAGCCAAGAGCAGTGGCTGTTGGTCGGGTGCCAAGCTCTGAAGGCAACATCGCCACCTACAGCAGTGCAGAAATAAGGGTAGCAGTAACTCAACCTCCCTAGAATAACATTGTGACCCTCCCACTCACAACTCCTTTTTGGGTCAGGATCCTTACAATTACAACACCATGGAATTTCAGATTTAAATAGCTGAAATAATGAAATTTATTATTTTTTAAATCCTATGATCATGAAATTGACCAAAATGGACTGAATTTGGTAGAGTCCTAATTATGATACCACATCAAACAACGTGTGAGAAGTAAGATGTAGAAGCACAGAAATGGCTATACCAGAATGAACTAGTTGGCCAATACTAAACAAGTGGAATGCATTTCTCTCTGATCTCAGCTGGATCAGTTTACGCCCTGGTGGATAAGGATTATTCAACTTTGTAATTTTTATGCTTACCTAGTTTAAAGGGATCCTGTAAATTTAAAGATCATGTTTTAACAACTATCATTGTTTGCCTTAGTAGCAAGATCTTCAATTTTTAATACTCCAAGTGTTTTAGAATTCTGATTTATTTTTTGTTATTAATAAATTATTGCAGTGATGCTCCAAACAGGGCTATTTGAAAATTCCTATTAAATTGCTTTTCTTCAGAAAACTGGATTTTCAACAAAACAAAAATTTCTGCAGACAGTGTCTGCTTTCCTTGAAAACTTGCAGGGGTGGGGGTTTTTTTTGTTTTTTTTTTTTGGTCAGAAAACCAAAACCTGGAAATATTGGGCTGAAAATGTATTGGTATTCAGTTTTTAGCCTAAATGTTTTCACGTTTTCACTGAAAAGTCACTATTTTCCATGGGGTGGGGGAACCCATTTTCTGAACTCTACATTCAAATGCATGGCATTTTGTCTTTGTCTTCACTATTATCTATCCCCATTTTTGTGTTTTTTTGATTCTGCCTGTGGTCTCTCTCTCTCTCTCAATCTTTCTCTGCTTTCTTCTCACTCACTCCTAAATTACCTACCCTCTCTCCTTCTGCAGCACATCAAGGAAATAAATTATGCAGCAGAGTTTATTTTTGTGCATTCCATAGTATAATCTGACAATTCTGGTACACACTGGGCTTGATTTAATTCCCAAGGAAATTATTGAAGAAGCTGTATTTATTTCAATAAGAGCAGGATTGGGCCCCCAAAGTAAAACAATTTTGTTTAATTTATTACATCACAGAATTACAAATGTCCTTCATACATATGAACTGTGGCATAGATTTCTGATGGGGAATGACCAGGAAATGTGGTTGTGAAGAAATATGATATTTCTTCCTAGTTGGTTGTAAATTTTTCTCCCCCTCAGCAGTGGCTTCACTGCCCTCTACTGCCCTAGATGAGAACAATGATACAGAATCTGTTGATTTCAGGCCAAACTATTACTATCACTTAAGGGGACATTTTGTTTTGCTGACATGCCAGATGAAACTTTACCTGTCTTGGAAACATTAGACCAATGAAATAGCTAAAAATCTGAACTATTTTTTATGAAGAGCAAGACCTTCTACTAATGGCAGAGCTTTCCTTTAAAAACACATAGGATTTCACCAAAGGTTTTTGGAATTGTTTTATGAAAGTGAGATATTTGTACTAAATTACTGTGTATCACAGAAAGACTTAGGGTAAAATTTTCATATATATCCAAATAAGAGCGGTTTCTAACTCTTATTTTTAAAAGTGTCAGACGCTAAGGGACGCTAAGTCTCACTGAAAGTCAGTGGGACTTCTGTTGATAAGTGCCTCAGTCATTTTTGAAAACTGAATGTAGGCTCCTAAGTCACTTAGACTTTGCAACACTAAGTGGAGCAATGTCTAAATAGCTTTGGAAATTTGGGTCTTTTGAAAATGTTATCTACAATGACAGAAAAGAAAAACAAAAACATGAGTCCTGTAGAGCTGGGCATTAGGGTAAAAAAGAGTGGGAATCTGTGGTATAATGCCATGCTAGTTCATGTTTAGTATGACAGGACCACCATGGCCACTTCTATAGCTTCACTACTAGAATGCCATATTATAGGTATTTAGATCCTAATTCATAAATCTGCTGGGCACTTCTTCTCAGTGTGCATTCGAACAATGCTGAAATAATTATTTGAGGAATGATCATTGTGATTCAGAATGACTGACCAAGATGAATAGCTGGCCAAGAGACCACTATAACCAGGCAATTAATAATTCCCAGGAAATGCCTGGTGCTGAGGTTTTTGTATACATGAATTGTACATTCACTGAAAATTATTATCATATGTTATATTTCAGAAATGTCTGTTTTGTGTAGAGCTTGGCCTTAAGCTGTAAAATTTGGATCTGGATCTGAAAATCTCTCTCAATCCAAAGTGCAAGAACGCTACCTTTAAGTGGTTAATGAGCTTCCCTCTCTCCCCACATACCACTTTCATTATCTTGGCAGAACACACAGCATCTTCCCAAACCACCACTGTGCATCAGTGGTACTGGTGAGTGAGGCACTCATTAGCTTCCTGCCATGTCACTCCCCGTACATCATCATCATCATCTTCATACACACACACACACACACACTCTATATTATTATTATTTTATTATATTATTTATTATTAAAGTACCTCCTGGTCTGTTGAGAGAAATTTGAGGCCCAGGTACATCATGTTCATTGCCGCCCCTCCCCATTTCATCCCAGTTACAGATGTTTTGGGGCCCTCCTTGAGCTTGGGGCCCAAGTACAA
Organism: Chelonoidis abingdonii; assembly: GCF_003597395.2. Lineage (NCBI taxonomy): Eukaryota > Metazoa > Chordata > Testudines > Testudinidae > Chelonoidis > Chelonoidis abingdonii. The sequence goes on from NC_133773.1 coordinate 40,989,425, forward strand.
TTTTCTCCCATTTCCCTATATTCTCATCAGCCCTGGTAGCACTCAAAGGCACCCGTCAGGATCAGGGTTCTGTTGTGCTGGGTCAGGGACGGCTCCAGGCCCCAGCACGCCAAGTGTGTGCTTGGGGCAGCAAGCTGCGGGAGGCGCTCTGCCGGCGCCGCGAGGGTGGCAGGCAGGCTGCCTTCCACGGCTTGCCTGAGGAGGGTCCACTGGTCCTGCAGCTTCGGGACCAGCAGACCCTACGCAGGCAAACTGCCGGAGACAGCCTGCCTGCCGTGCTTGGGGCGGCAAAATCCCTAGAGCCGCCCCTGTGTTGGGTACTGTATGAACGAAGTTGAAGATACAGTCCCTGTCTCAGAGAGCTAACAGTATACATGCCTGGTCTCCAAACTAACATCTGTGCACAGGGCTTGCACAGTCCTGGCAGTATTAATTTACATACTGATTGACATTTAGTTAACGATAGAATACCATTTAGGCACTATCCACACTGTGGCTGACACCATTTTAGCATCAACCGTGTTTAAACACAGCAGTTGCTAATATGGTGGCCCCTAACTGATATGGAGAGGGATTTTTTTTTTCCAGAGAACTTTGCCAGTCAAATCACACAATGGCTTATCACCATAGTCCATACTTTGTTGTATGGCTTTATAACATGATTCTCAATAGAAAAAGTTCCACTCCACACTGGTAAGAAGAAGTGTGATGTCCTTTTCAAACATATTTGTTACTAGCATGGGTCAGCTCTAATATGGACTGTTAAACAGAAATCTCAACACCATGCTACACTGGAAATATAACTCTTTCTTAAAAGGAATATAACTGTCATACATCAAAGGGTAAAGGAGAGTTACACACAGAGAACAGCACAGATACACATATGAGTGCATTATGAATCATGATGTTAAAGTTTTTTTAAAGGGTCACAATTCCTATTCTATATTTCCTGGATACACTTTTGCAGCTGTTCCCATTTTTAACATTATAGAGAGTGTTTGATGTTTACATGAACATAAGACACATCAGTTACTTACCTTCCCCCAACTCTGAATATTGTGTGCGCATATAGTTCAAGGAATACAGTACTGGAAGACGTTTAAATACAGAAGAGAATCATTCTGTACTTTCCAGACACTGGAAAGTCAGAGATAAAAAACAATGAATTCCTACTTTTCCCCCCTCTGCTCTCTGAACCCAGGAAATAACCTGAAAATTCCAAAGGACATGGAAGAAGTTCCCATTGAAAAGTTCAGACTTAGATAGCATGATACAAGAAATTTGAAAGAAATTTGGACATTTTATCAAGTTTGAGAGAAATGTTGCTTAGAATTCTGTCTTGTGAAAGAGTCTGGGGAATTTAGATTTGGACAACCTAAATTCTAAGAGATATTAGGGAAACAGAGGACTATGAAACATTTTAGTGCCAGGACTATTTCTCATTAAAACACATAAATCATACGAGCTCTGCCTCCGACCCCTGCCCTGAGCCTGGCATCAGAAAAAAAGAGAAGAATTGCTTGAGTGTCTCTCTAAACTAGACCTGGAAAAAGGGCAACAAACTTGAGTTTATAGAGGAAAACAGTAGACTTGGTAGGTCTGCAGTGGCCCAGGAGTTGGGGTTGAATCTGGCTGTGGGCCCAGCTAATTTAGCAGAGGGACAGTGGAGTTCTCTGAACTTTTCTCTTTTCCATGCACACCAGTGCCAGTCTTACATAATTTAGAAGATGTGCACAAATTGCTTTGTGGGGGAAGGCAGGTGTGCCCATTTCTTCAGCTCCCCTTTCCCCCTCATCACTATAGTCACCTCTTTCCACATGTTGCTCCCACTACTCTCATCTCTTATTTAAAACCTTATTCAAAACATTTACTGGATTGCTTCTGCTCCCAGATGCACAACTCTGGTGCCAGGAAGGAACCCTGGGCAAGGGTTCTCCACAGGCAACCACCATTCTTGTTTGTCCCTTGGACTACTCCTTAAGAAAATGTAGTAGAATTCAGTAAAGAACCAGCAGCTTTCTATGATTTTTTTTAAACATACAAGAGAGAAATCTTGGCCTCACTGAAGTCAATGGCAGAATTCCCATTGAGTTTACTGGGGCCAGGATTTTACTCATAGAATCCAGAGCAGGGATATAAATTCTGTTTATCTGTCTATCTATCTGCACACACATACATGCACACACATGAAATGCTCATTTACATTTCATAGGTTTTTAGAATAATTTCTGTATTACTTTACTGTTTTCATCTCTATTAAAATCCTACCTTTCCTTAAACACACTCTCTGTGGAGCTGGGCTCCTCCTGTTTTTTCATTCTTTGTTTGTGTTTGTCTTGCTTCCTCTTCTCTTTCAGCTTGTTTTGGTGGGCAGTAGGCTCTTAGAACATGTTTTTCATCTGTGAACATTCCTTGTATGCTGACTGGTGAGGCTGTGTACTGACATGAGGACTGTATCCCCTCAATAACCTTTGTTCATTACGGCTTCTTGTAGGATCAAGGTGCACCCTAAAAGAAAAAAACTGGGGGTTAAAGTGCTTGACTAGTCTTTCTGTAAAGATAACCTGAAAGAATTCTATCCAGAATATCAAATGGCTGCAATTATCTCTCAGGGTTTTTGCAACGTGCTTAATTTAAAAATAAAATATGTTGCCACCAGCTGCAGGCTGTCTTAGGGCCTCTGTTAGTGACTACTGTTAGTATTCAGTCCAGTTCCTTGTGGAACTGGTTATGTTCCTATAACCATCAAAATGGGCAGAAGTTGGAAACCTTTTCAGGAATGAATCAAAGGACTCAGACTGAACTCCCCAAAAGATAGCCCCTCTCTGGGTCAGGTTGTGTCATATTGTGAGGTAGAACAGAGAAGCAAGTAAAACTTCACTAACCGAAAAGTAGGTGTGTTCTCAGCTTTCGATACAATAGCAATTAAGACATGGCAACTTGGTTTCAACTCTGTTTAGCAGCTTGAGTTATACCCTGGGGAACTGGGGTTAAACTTGAGCTATTTACCCAAGTTAAAAGCCAAGTTGTTGTGTCCTCATAGCTATTTTAACCAGAGCTAGAAAACCCAAGTTCAGGACACACTTGTTTTTTTTGGCGATGAAGACCCTTTAATGTGTGACCAATGCTGGTCACAACAACAGCCTGCTCTTTATTTAAAGCTAATGGAGTTATTCCTTCAGCTTGAGTGGTAGGGGCTCACATTTTTAATGATTGTAGGTTCAGTTCTCTCCATAGCCCATGCTGTCTGCATATATGTGACAACAGTTCATCACACTTGTATATTGCCACTGCCTGTGCTGATTCAAATTCCATTTTCCACGAGTATTAAATTAACTTTAAAAAAGGTTTTACCAGTTTGCTTTGATTTAGTATAAGATTCCCTTTAACCCAGTTTATTTCACTTGTTGAGCTGGGATATTATGAATATACTTGCCATAGCATATATTCTGTAACAGTTACATCAAATGACTCAATTTAAATTGAAAACAAAAACAATAAAGTAATGACCAAAGCATTTATAAACATATTTCTAATCTTAGTCTTTAATTAAATGCAGGTTTTTGTATAAAAAGATGCAGCTGTTTTTGGTAACTTTGTGTGCTTTTTGCTTTGCTGATTTAACCTCTGTCTATTCAATTAGAAAAGGTCTGATGAAATCATCGTAGAACCAGATGACTTACAAAATGGTGTTCTTTGTTTGTAATGTAGTGCTATTAGTTAATCTTATTTTTCTATTATAGATGCCTAAGCAGGATTTCAGTAACAAGTTATTGTAGTTTTCAGAATGTCTTGAACAAAGAGAAGAAAGGCTAAGGTATTTTTCCCCACTCATATTCTTCAGTCATATATTGCTTTATATCATTAAATGAATTGTCTAACAGAGATGTCAACGATAGTGTGCAGTGGAAACAAAAGACTCTTCTCCTGTAAGAGGAGAAGGGATTTGAAGAGGTGGCAGATCGCTGCTAGGTAACTGCTCTAACCATGAGGCTATAGAGTCATTCAAATGCTTTCTCTGGCCCAATTAATATATAATTTTTCAATTACTTAGTTAAGTGGAACAAATTCAGTAGGAGAGATTGAGGGTGCGCACATCAGGATGTCCCATATCCTAGTGGTTAGCACATTCACCTGAGCAGTAGCTGATCTCAGTTCCCATCTCTTCTCCCCCTCAAGAGGAGGGGAACTTGACCCAGATGGTCTCCTACATTCCGGGTGAGTAACCTATCCACTAGGCTAACGGTTCCAAGTGTCATAAACAGATAGCTAAGGGTTAATGTTTCTTTTGCCTGTAAAGGGTTAACAAAGGGAACCAAACACCTGACCAGAGGACCAATCAGGAAACCGGATTTTTCAAAGCTCAGGGAGGGAATTTTTGGGTGTGTGTCCTTTTTCTGTGTTCTGTTGTGTGCTCCTCTCGCTATGAGAGTGATTTCTATCTCCAGGCTTTTCTAATCTTCTGTTTCCAAGTGTAGATACAAAAGGTAGAAGACAATAGGTTTTTATATTGTTTTGTATTTACATGTGTGTAGTTTGCTGGAAGTTTTAAATTGTAACTTTTTGTGAATAGGCTGTTATTTCATTTTTCTTTAAGAAATTGACCCTGTATATTGTCAACCTTGATACAGAGAATAGTTTATGTTTTTTTTTCCTTTTTTATATAATAAGCTTCTTTTTAAGACTGTTGGATTTTTCCTAGTTAGAACTCACAGGGAATTGGTGGGAGGAAGGAAACAGGGGAGGGAAAATCTCTTTGTGTCAGAGTTGCAAAGGTATACCTTGCAGGACTCTGACTAGAGGGAAAAGAAACTTGATCTCTCTGTGTTTGCATTTCAAGGAACTTAAACACTATCTCCTAGTGTAACCAGGCGGGAACCGGGAGGAAATAAAGAGGAGACAAGGGAGGGGTTATTTCCCTTTTTGTAACCTCAGGGCATCTGAGTCTTGGGCCCCAGGGAGGTTTGGGAGACCAGAGGGCACCAGAGACTGGAATCTGGCTGGTGGCAGCGCTATCAGATCTAAGCAGGTAATTAAGCTTAGAGGAATTTATGCTAGGCACCCACATTTTGGACGCTAAGGTTCAGAATTGGGATTTATGCTTATGACACCAAAGGAGGTCATACTCCATTTTCTGTGAACTTGCCTCAGAAGTCTGATTCAGTAGGCAGCCTCTGATCATAACAAGAGCTTCACAGTACCCTGGCCAGACCTTTCTAGGAAACTCAGCCTTTAAAGGTACATCCTCCTAATATCACATCTTCCCTTCCAAGCTGTAAGTAACAATAACACACAATTATTAATACTTATAACCAACCTAATAAGTAAATTTACTAATAGTGTTCAATTGATCTTTGAGTGCCCTGCCCTGAATCAATAGTGCTGCTCTCAAGAGCCGACAAGTTCACTTGTTCTGGTTGTATGTCCTGGGGATCCATTGTCTCAATCTGCTAAGGCTGTTGCTTCTGGAGACCCCTCTCTGGCCAAACAGTAGACTCAGCTCCTGTTAATTCACTTCCACTTCTGGGATTTGGGAACGATGTCGCTTATTCTTCTGTAGTGTGTGTCTGCCTGGGGGTATTGGACTCATATGACCACAGGGAAACCTCTTGTGACAGCACTGCTGTTTGTGACCATTGTTTCCCATTGCAGATACTAACAGCATAATTTTCATGAAGTAGTGGCGACATTCTGTCACTGAACAGTGCTAAATACAGATCAGAGCCTGACTTCACAACCTTTTTCAGTAGGTGCTTTATTATTTCGGCACCATTTTTCACCAGCCCATTGGATAGGGGATAATAGGAACTAGCAGTTATATGACTACCCTCAAACTTCACTGCAAACTGCTTAAAATCAAGCCCACTAAACTGTGGTCCATTGTCAGACATTACTGTGCCAAGTATACCACATCAGTGCATATCAAATCTATTTTAGCTAATCTATTTATAGTACAGCATCTTCTAGTAAGGGATGTGAGCATAGTAGTTTATGACGAGTACATAGATTTGTTTAATGTTGGCCGGAAAATACCGTCCCTATGTTGCTCCAACAGGCCAATTTTTCCTATGCCATCTACATGGGCTCTTTTGCTTGACTTGGCCTATATTTTTGGTATATGCGACAAGTCTTAACAGCTTCCTCATGTCACTGTTCATTTCAGGCCCATATAAAATGTCTCTGGCCCTTCCTTTAGATTTTTTCAGTCCCTTATTGACCTTCATGTATCCTTTCTACAACACCTTAGGAAACACCATCCCGGAGCATTTAAAGAAAATAGCATCTAACATGGAGAGCTCCCCCATTCAATTGGCAACAGGGCCTGGGAATATGCTGCCCCTGCCATTTTGTGCTAATAGCCTTAATGACTTTCTGTAGAGGCTCATCCTGAAGAGTAGCTCTGGCAATTGCAATCCATATTCTGTCTGAGGCAGGACAGATTTTTTATATCAGATTGATATATACACAATCAAGCTCTTGAATTTCCTGCACTGCACTTTTGTCAAATGCTCTTGATAAGGTGTTTGCAACCACCAAATCCCTCCCAGGTTTATATTCAATTTGCAGATCGTACATTTGTGACTGAAAAAATAATCTCTATATTATTAAGAAAGGGAATTGTCGGGCCCCTTTTGGCAATGGCAGTGGTTTGTGGTCAGTTTCAGCTTAAGATAGGGCTTCTATAAATAAAGACATGAAATTTTTTTCACTCATAGACTAAAGCCAAAGTTTCCTTCTCTCTTCCCTGGCACTATTACAAATCGTATCTTCTCCAGTTTGATATTTACATATACATTTAAGTCACCTACTCCTTTAGTGGAGATGAGATCACCACTGTATGTCCTGAATTTCCCCCATTTACCTTTTACTGCCTGTGACTTTTCTTTCAGTGCTAATAACTCTGTTAGTGGCACTACATTTGTGGTTCTGCTGAGAGGCAGGAGATTCAGGTTCAAATCCTCATGAGGCAAGGTAGTTGAATCAGGGTTTCCCACTTCTCAGGTGAGCGCTCTAACCATTTGGCTACGAGTTACAATTTAGGCACCATGACCTCCTTGTCAAGGTTTTGCATGGGGCCTAATCTGGTAGGCATGCTCTGAGCATTCTCCTGGATGAGGACTTAAAATGAGTTCTGTTAAGCAAAGGAACATCTGTTATCGCTTGGCTTGTGAATCACACAGGGGCTTAGGTAGCTGAATGCCTAGAACAAGGCAGCAGTGCACATGTCCAGAGGCAGAAATTTAGGTGCCTAGAGAATTTTACTTTGAGAACATAAATGCCTAAACCCCAGATTTAGATGCTGAAGTTCCTGTTTTAGGTGCCATAAAATCCACAAAACCCTTGCACAGCTGCCACCTAACTCTGTAGGTGCCTAAACTCACTTGACACTTAAGTCTCTTTGTTGATCTGGGCCTTGGTGCTTACAAGGGGTACGTCTACACTATGGGATTAGTCCGATTTTACATAAACCGGTTTTGTAAAACAGATTGTATAAAGTCGAGTGCACGTGGCCACACTAAGCACATTAATTCGGCGGTGTGCATCCATGGTCCGAGGCTAGCATCGATTTCTGGAGCGTTGCACTGTGGGTAGCTATTCCGTAGCTATCCCATAGTTCCTGCAGTCATCCCCTGCCTTGGAATTCTGGGTTGAGATCCATGCCTGATGGGCAAAATCATTGTCGCGGTGGTTTGGGTAAATGTCTCACTCATTCCTCCTCCGGGAAAACAATGGCAGACAACATTTTCGCTCCCTTTTTCCCTGGATTGCCCTGGCAACACCATAGATGGCAACCATGGAGCCCATTCAGCTTTTTTTTTTTTTTTTTTTTTTACTGTCACCGTATATTATACTGGATGCACTGACAGAGGCATTACTGCAGCGCTACCACAGCAGCATCGTTTGCTTTTGCATGATAGCAGCGTGTATCAGTCGTTCTGTACCGTCTGCTGCATTGTAAATTGGCAATAAGATGACAGTTATCTGTCGTTCTGTACTGTCTGCTGCTATCATGGGTGCCCCTGGCTGAAGTCGGCCGGGGGCGCAAAGGCAAAAATGGAATGAGAGACTCTGAGTCAATCTCTTTATGGTTTCTAAAATAGAGTCAGTCCTGCCTAGAATATAGGGCAAGTGTACTAGAGAACCAGTGTATCGAGAGCACAGCTGCTCCATGTCAGATCCCACAGAAATGATGAGCTGCATGCCATTCACGGGGGTGCCCCGCAACACCCACCGTTGCTTCCCTCCTCTCCCAACTTCTCTGCGCCACCGTGGCAGTGTCCCCCCATTTGTGTCATAAAGTTATAAGAATGCAGGAATAAGAAACAGTGATCTGTTAGTGAGATTAAATGAGGGGGAGGCAGCCTCCGCTGCTATGATAGTCCAACGCAGGACATTAGCGGTGCGGGGCAGAGGACCCGCATCCGCTGTATGATAGTCCAGGCAGTACAGAATCTTTTCTTTACACATGAAAGGGAGGGGGCTGATGGAGCTCAGCCCTCAGTTGCTATGATGAGGATGGTTACCAGCCATTCTGTACATCTACTGGAAGACAGGATCATTCCTATTTTTTACCCTGGAGCCCAGCCAGCCTCACCTGAGGTGCGCAGGAGCACTCAGGCTGATGGTGACGGCGGATAGCGGTCATATTGTACTGTCTGCCACCAGGAAGGAGAGAAGAGTGGATACTGCTCTTCACTGCTGCAGCCTCGTGTTTACCACCAGCATATAGTAGACATAGGGTGACATGAACAAAAGTCAAGAAACGATTTCTTTCCCTTTTCTTTCACGTGGTGGGGGGAGGGAGTAAATTGAGGACATAACCCTGAACCACGCTGGACAATGTGTTTGAACCTACAGGCACTGGAGCTCAGCCAAGAATACACAATACTTTTGGAGACTGCATGGACTGTGGGAAGCTGGAGTCCCACTACCTCCTCCTCATGAGCGTCCATTTGACTCTCTGGCTTCCCGTTACGCTTGCACGCAGCCACTGTGTAGCCTGGGATGTTTTCCAAACGCTTTGGGCATTCGTCTTCTGTAACGGAGCTCTGATAGACAGATTTGTCTCCCCATACAGTGATCAGATCCAGTATCTCTCGTACGATCCATGCTGGAGCTCTTTTTGATTTGGGACTGCATTGCCACCCGGTGCGAGCAGAGCTCCAAGCTGGACAAACAGGAAATGTAATTCAAAAGTTCGTAGGGCTTTCTCCTGTTTACCGGCCACTGCACCGAGTTCAGATTTGCTGTCCAGAGCGGTCACAGTGGTGCACTGTGGGATACCACCGGAAAGCCAAACCGTCGATTTGTGGCACAACTAACCCTAATTCGATATGGTATACCGTTATTTAGCAATACTCTCTCGTGGGGAGGAGTATAGAAACTGATTTAAAGAGCCCTTTATATCAATATAAAGGGCCTCGTAGTGTGGACAGGTGCGCCGTTAAATCAGTTTAACGCTGCTAAAATCGGTTTAAACGCGTAGTGTAGACCAGGCCAAGAACTCTGCTTTACCCTGAGTCTGAGTCTAGCTCAGGTGCATAACAAGAGCTTCACAGAGCCCCACCCGGACTCAGTCTAGAAAGCTCAGCCCTTAAAGGCACAGCCCCCAATACCACAATGTTTATAGTTCTGTATATTTTCCTTTTCATTATAAAAGTAGGCAAATACACAGTCCACAAAGATATGAATGAACTCTTACAATTCCTTGGTGGGTGAGAGTAGGGAGCTGCGATTAAGGCGTGTAGAAGGCCAGTCCCATAGCCGAACTGGTTCAGGAATTGGGGAGAGGCAGATTAGGAATCTTGTCTGAGACTGACATCTGGGAAGTGGATCAAATGGAGAATTGATGTCTTTTGCGTGTGTCATGAAGAAGCCAGTAGTGAGAGGGGGCATTCAAGAAGAAGAAAAGAATTGCAGTGAGGAGGAGGGGTTTTTCGGTGCTTTCTGGGTCTACTAGATGAATAAGAGACCGGGGAGGGTGTAAAACGTCTCGTAGAAAGGATGGAGAAAGCAGGATGAGCAGTTTAGAAGAGAATTAGAAGCTTTAAGGGTGGAATGGGAGGGATGAGTAGATGATATTTTCTTTAAAAAAAAACCAAAAACCAAACCCCAAAAACCAAAAAAAAAACCCCACAAAAAAAAAACAGGAGTACTTGTGGCACCTTAGAGACTAATAAATTTATTTGAGCATAAGCCTTCTTAGTACTCTAGAGTGAATGCTGTATTGCACTGGAACTCCTACTAAATTTCTTACTGTAGAATGACTGTACCACTAGTTCTCTGACATTCAACATGATTGATTACTGTAATTACCTGCCAATTATGAGAGTGTTTTGGATTATAACTAATTAGCAACAAAGGTGCTGGTTATACGCCTTTGTTTGGATTTTGGCATGGCCTAGAACTTTGCCAGTAGGGGGCAGCATTGCTTTATTTTAAAAGCCTTGACTAGTTTAACTCTGTCTAACCTTTTTAGCTTTTCTTAGGTCATGTTGAACAGTCCCTACAATTCCATGGAAAATGTCATGTGTCACCATAATGTTGTCCAGATGTTTTGTTTAAATCTCTTCTATAATATTGAAAAGTGATGCAGCTATTTTAAAAGATGAGTTATATAGTTTGAAGAAAGCTAGAGTTTTGTAAACCAGACCAGGAGCACCTTGCCATGCATGAACTGCTTGCCATAAAGACTGGCACTTTATTTCTGCTAAAAATCATTTGATTTAGTAGGTCTGCAATGAAATGACTCAAACTGTACAGGGTTTTTCCTTGTGAGTTTCAAATGTCACAAAGAAGCAGAGACTGCCCTTGTGTTGCTGTTCCTGGCTCAGCATGTTTGGTGGGTGGGAGAATGTCTTGATCATGACTATTCAGCAATTATTGCCCAGACTTCTGCTCTGCCACCAGGCCAGGCCTGCCTTGTCTTGTTCTGCAGCATGCCACTGACTGCTGCCTTGCCTTATGCTATTGGAATGTGAACACTGATTCCAGTTGCTCTGTCTTATCCTCGGAGTCTCCTATAATTTGTGTGGTGCGGTTACTTAGTCCAGCGTGAGACAGCCTGACTCTTTATACTTTTAATTACTTGAAGAAAAACAGGTTAGATCAGAACTGACGTCAGAGAAGGTACATGCAACAGTGTAAAGCCAATGTAAAGAAGACTAGAATCAATCCAGTGCTGCCTTTACTTATCCTGATGCTTAAATTTAGCTCTGATAGCTCATTTAGTCCTCACTGTTGCATCTCCAGTGCAACTAACAGAATTATAGCTGAAAACAAATTACTATCAAATCTAAATACTGCTATAGTAGGTATCAGGTATCCTATCCAGTGATTTCTTCATGGAGCAGGAGTAGGAACTTAAGTGGGTTTTCCCTGTTAGTCTATTACTAGTTTCCTAGTCTATTGTTAGCTTACTATGCAAACAGATCTCATTTCCATGTCCTTGGAACATCCATGTTCCCCTGCATCATTTGGTTTAATTGTGGATCCTCGCTCATATTTTTAAAGATTAGAACATTATCTTTAAGATGTTATGCTTTGGGGGAAAAGGAGAATATGTACCTCTACTATTCAAAACCCAAATACTGGCCTTGGTTCTGATCTCATACTTCTTTTTTTAATCACTGACTTCACTGGAATTCCTCCTGATTTACACACGAGTGTAAATGAGAGCAGAATCAGGCCCTTTTTCCCCCCCAGTGAATAATGGGCATTCTGATATGTTATACAAAAGCAATGATCTCCCCAGCACAACCTTATATAGTTGGTTCAGTGGAGCACCACTCTAAAAATAGAATTCTTTTTGACACTGAGGTGCCAGGCAATATGGAAACTGTTATATTTCAAGCTGGAGTTTTGTAAGGTGTGCCCTGTGCTTCCTTTGTAAGTGTCCCACAAATGTGAAAAATGCATGATCTGGACTGTTGTGTACTCTGATGACAGGAGATTTCATTAGCATCCAACAAGCAACCACATTTTATAAAATGAATAATAAAAATGAATGAATGCTTTGGCAAGAGGTGCTGGATTTACAGCCCTGGAGACTAGAGCTCTCCCTTTTCCACAGAAAGGGTACAGCACTGCCAGCCTCAGTGCAGGCTTCTCTAGATGGCCTGACGAAGTGGGTATTCACCCACGAAAGCTCATGCTCCAAAACGTCTGTTAGTCTATAAGGTGCCACAGGATTCTTTGCTGCTTTTACAGATCCAGACTAACACGGCTACCCTCTGATACTAGATGGCCTTGCCACTGTGAAATATCCCTGAACTGGAGGAACCCCTACTTGGTTTGAGAGGACAGAGATGAGCAAATATATAATAAGCAAAACAGAACTACTGTCATGTTATACTGGAACTGTATTCCCTGACTCGGCCACAGACGTTTAAGTGCCCTGTAACAATACAGAAAGAGAGAGCTCTGAATGATAAAGCAACGGTGGGATGATCTCTGTAAAGGACCTGCCTGGCTAACAGAACATAAAGCTGTATGATGTGGTCACTGGAAACTAGTCAGTGGTGTGGGAAGTAGCCAAGGGGCCTGAACTTGCCAGGAGCTGTATTTTTCACTCTAGTAGGGGTGAGGAGCTGAGAATGAGAGTGTGTGCAGGAAGAGAGCACTTGGGAGAAATCATCTAATTTCTTATGTTAGCTAAAATGGTATCTTTAGTTTGATCTTCTCAGTGTGCTTATTTAAGTAGGTGGTGGACTGGGACGTCAGGGGTGGGTATTATTGGAAAATAAAGCTAGTGGAAGAAAAAGAAAATTGTTTCCACCAAAGCTTTTACAAACTTGTTTCCTCTTTTTAATTTTGAAAAACGTGGACCAGCTTTACTAAGGAACAGGAAAATACATGTACTGGAAAAGGGACTGTGCCATAGCAAAGGGAAAAGGGAACACAGAGGCCTTTATGGTCTGATTTTCTGAGACACTGAGTGCCCACAGCTCCTACTGAAATCAGTGATAGCTTATTGTTAATGACAAAAACAACTGTCAACATCAAATGACAGAGCCTGAAGTCAATGACAGCTGCTTTGAAAAGAAACCTAAGGGTAGGCCTAATCCTGCAGCACACCAAGCCTTGAAATCCATGGGAGCTATGGTGTCAGTACCACTCTGGATCAACCCTGTTCAGGCATATGTGTGCTTTGGGGATTGCTCACAAGTAGACAGTTCATAGCTGAGGGCTAAAAGTCAAGAAAAGAAAATATCATTTCCCACAACCAAGTAACGTTTGTTAAAACATATTGCTGCAGGATTATTCTCTTTCATTGCTGCTCATGTAATTTTGTGCATTTCATGCTATTTTAAGAGTTATTTCTAAACAACAAGTCAAATGCAAATGGTTTCCAGTGCCTTAAACCCTTATATGAAGAGATGGGCCATGATTTGGACCCATCGCTACACGAGAGGACCTTTCAGTCTCTATTGATTCCAATGCAGATTTCATATCTGAACCCTTTATACCTGGGATAGACAGAGCTGAGCCTCTGACCGGAATTCTATAGTAAAACTTTCTGTAGCACCTTTTATTTAAGGACCAAAAAGCAATTCCTGAACACTTACTAATCCTCACAACAGCTCTGTGAAGGATGTATTATTGTACAGGGCCTTGTCAACACGAGAAAGTTCCTACAATTTCACCTACGGTCTGATTTTTAAACAAGCACCAAAAGCTGCATGGACACTCCAACTTCAACTTAAACCAGGCTTATTTCAGTTAAGGTTAAAATCAATTAGGAAAAGATTTGAACTAAATCTGAATAAGCCACTCAAACTGAAAAGAGTGTCTACCAAAGGGTTACCATCACTCTAACTAAATCAGGTTAAAACCTAATTTAAATTGAACCTGTGCAACCTCTGAGTTTAGACAAGACCTGAAAGAGGCTAAGGGCCCAATATTCAGGAATACCCCCTTCAGTCTGGATGCCTTAATTTTTTGGTGACCAGTCTGAGGCCATTACCTGTCTCAATTTGGTCAACCAAATTAGAGGCCACTATTAAAATTTTTGGCCAAAGGGACTTGCCCAAGGTAATAGACCAAGCCAGTGGTGGAGTCAGTGGCAGAAGTAGGACTAGAATCCAAAAATTCTGTCTCAGTTTACATAACTGGACAAACTGCTTTCCCAGTGAGTTCTTGAAGGAACAGGCTTGGGGGCTTGTTCCTGTTGGAAGGGGGGAAATCCTTCCATCCCTTGTGAGCTTCTGGGAAAGGAAAGCAGCCATTGTTATATTTTTCTTTTGTTTCCAACTCTCCACCAAATCATTTATTCTGTTATCGGTCCCTTCAACATGAGGGCAGAGGTGCTGGAACAACTTTTAGAGTGGAGGGGTGCTGAAAGCAGAAACCATGTATTTGGTTGTTACTGCTGCGCCCCCAGCACCCCTTGTTCCAGCAGTGCTGCATGAAGCTTGCACGGCCTTAAAAGCTTATTACTTAAGCTTGGAAACCCAAAACAAACAAACTCAGGACACTGGGTTTATTGGTCTCCCATTGTGGGCATGTGTCATAAACAGATAGCTAAGGGTTAATGTTTCTTTTACCTGTAAAGGGTTAACAAAGGGAACCACACACCTGACCAGAGGACCAATCAGAAAACCGGATTTTTCTTCAAATAGTCAGGGAGGGTGAATGTTTGGGGGTCGCAGTCTTTTGTCTGTCTCTCGCTATGAGAGGCTTCTTTTCTATCTTTCAAGCTTCTAATCTTAGTTTCAAAGTTTGAGTACAAAGTTAGGCAAAACATAGGCTTTTATATGTTTTGTTTTGTTTTAACATGTCTGTAGTTTGCTGGGAATGTATTGAATTGTATTCTCTTTTTGAATACGTTCTGTTTTATTTCATATTTTTCTTTTATAAGTAATAGCCTGTGTTATTGTCAACTTAATGCAGAGATTCATCATGTCCATTGTGTTTTTTGTCTTTTTTATTATAAAGCTTTCCTTTTTTAAGACTTGTTTGATTTTTCTCTCTGGATAGGTAAGGAGAAGGGATAGGGGATTCTCTTTGTGTTGATCTATGGAGGGTAAGCTCTGCAGCACCATGAGAATTGTGGGGGAGGGTGTTAGGAGGAAGAGAGAGAGAGAATCATTCTGTTTCCATGTATTGGGGTTTGTCTCTTTGTGAAATAGAGGAGAACATGCTTCTTGGTATTGTGTGTAGTAAGATGATTGCATCAGTCTCTCAGGTTTGTAGCCCAGAGAGGAAAGTTCTGGGTGGGAGATTGAGAGGGGGAAGGAGTGGGTTATTTTCCCTTTGTAGCTAGAGCTCAGAGTCTCTGAGTCTTGGGGTCCCTCCAGGGAAGGTTTTGGGAAGACCAGAGGGAGCCAAAACCCTGGAATTTTTGGACGGTGGCAGCGAGATCAAATCTGAGCTGGTAATTAAGCTTAGAGGGGTTCATGCTAGCTTCTCAGGTTATGAACGTTAAGGTTTAAATCGGAGTAGGAAAGCTACGACAGCATGTATGTGCTGTGGGTGCCCGCATGAACTTTAGGTGTTCATCCCTCTGCTGCCCTGTCAGTTGTTATTTTGAACCAGCAGGAGTCTGAAACTGATGCACCTCGGAATCCCCTGCTGACCCACAAGAAAACAGCTGTCGGGGAGAGCAAAGGGATGGCAGGGCAAGAGGCAGGTATGTGCACATTTCACATGCACATCTCCACACAGAAAACAAAGCCTATTCCACATGTCAGCTCGGTGGAGTTTTCCCTTCTCAGAGCTAAATTGTTAAGCGTGTTGCTTAACAATGAGACAGTATTCCTCAGACACTTAGACACTTATTCCTCAGTGTGGACAACAGTGATCAGGAAGTTATTCTGAAACAGGATAGGTGGGGATGGAGGGGAAATTGTCAAGCAAGTTAGGAGCTTGCTAACTGGATTTGTATGTAACTTTTGTAACCCCACCTGAAAAAAAACTTGCCTGGCTTCCTTGTTCATGACAACTTGGGCCAGATCCACTGAGGAGTTCAGCAAGAGTCTCTAACCTTGGCCACTTTTCAACCGAACATGGGGAAACTGTATGAAACTTCTGCAAGTTTTGCCTGGTTTGAAATGAAACCAATCAAAGACTGGTGGAGCTTGGCAGAATTTCACCTTGAAAAGTGAAACCAAAGGGAAGGAGCTGCAGAATCACTCAAACAGAAACAGGTTGGGACCTTTAAATGTGTTTGATAGTCAGATCATTTGATTGACTGGATATTCCACTTAGAAATAGGCCTAAATCACTGGGTTTGGAACCAACTCTCAACTTTGTGCTCTCAGCTGAGCAGGTTTGGATCCAGGGGACTTTCAGACCTGTGGTTTTGTTTTTAAGGGCCATCTATACTGGGACTGGTATTATTTTCAAAAGAACCCTATTGTATATGTTAGTACAGGAAGATTATTGTTTTAATGTGTTTTATTCTTTTAACAGCTACTCACTTTTTTTATTCCATTGTATTATTGCATGATTTGACTATTATTTATTTTTATTACGTTAGTACCTAGAGGCCATAGCTGAGATCCAGGCCCAACTGTGCTAGGCATTGTACAAACACATATCAAAAGGCAGTCCCTGGGTTTAATAACATAATGCCATTGCTTTCTCAGCAGAAGTGAGACAGAATCACTCCAGAGAACTCACGGCCCTTTTGGTGTTGACTGCGCAAGCAGTGAGACAAGTGACAAAAAATACATCATTGGGTACACATTTCAGTATAACACAGTGACATCATTGACAAGGATAGCTGTAGTACTTAGTGAAAAAGAAACCTATATCTCATTATGCTTCCTCTGCTATTCCTTTCAAGCAGATGGACACATGCCTTGCTTGTATATTTGCAAACTCACGATATAATGTTAGGGGATTGTCATAAACTAGACCATTTCAGGAAGATAGAATCAAGATTTAACTGTAGCTCCAGTTGGACTAGTTTTGATTAAGGATCAAGCATGTTATCTCTTATATGACTTTGTAACGAGAAACCTCGTATGTTAACAGAATTAAGTCAGATGACTGATAGAGTGAAAATGAGATTGGCTAGGCACATAGGAGTGAGTAATTGATACAGGATATGGCTATAGGAGTATATGTATGTAAGTGTATATTGGTAGCTAAGTGGCTCCTTGCCTGCTAGTAGGGTGAATTTATGGTGTGCACATCAGTAATTAGGAATGAGCTAGTCAGGAAAATCAGTGCAGGGGGATCGAATGCAGATGGCAGGAGAAACCACTGGATTCACAAATGTATTCTTGAGATGAAGCTAAGTGGAGAACAAAGATTTCCAGCAAACATCCACCCCTTCTATCCCTCCAAAAAACAAAAACAAAAAACCCCCAACAATCAGATTTCTTGCACTTTTCTAGGCACCATTCTTTTCAGAACACTGTGGAACAAAGAATAACCCTGCGCTGCTGTAAACTCTCTAGTGTAGCTGTGCCCCTAGTCATACACAATTCAAGTCAAGGGGAGCATAGTAGAGGAAGTGGTATGATCCTTTGCTAGATTAAACAGGACACTTCAAAATGCCAACCAAAAGCGTGCAATGTAACACCAAACATATTGTATTCAAAAAAATAACAACTGGAGAAAACCATCCCTCATCCAGCACAATGTCTGTCAGTATAATACAGAGCCTTAAAGTAATGCCCAGGGCTCACTGTTGGGAAATTTGCTGTGTTGTCAGCATACCAGATCAATATTTTGGAGGTCATTACCTCATCCCTTCTTCAGTTGCTAGCCTTGGATTTCTGCCAGAGCAAAAGACAACCATTAGCAAGATTATACTGTTGAACATGTACGAATAGCTTTTGGAAACTCAGGCAAGCTTTTCATCCAGAGGTAAGTCTGCTCTCTGGCTCTGGGTAACACAAATACTCCACAGTTTATACACAGTGGAGCCTGCTTCTTTATTCCATTGTAGCAGCATGTATGTAATTTTTTATTACAACCATCACTTGATTGATTTGTACTATAAAAATTTGAACTTCTGCATTATGTCTGATAGTTAGGGTCCAGTTCTTTTCATGGGGGGAGGGAGCAGGTACTGCACATAGACTTCTCTGAGTTCAGACAATACAAAATGGAATTCCTCATTTATAGAGCACCAGGAAGAAAACCAGAGTGTTAAACAAACTGATGTAACATTAAGTAGTTAAACCAGTAAATCTGATGAGAATGCAGTATTTTTACTGTGTACATTCTCTAGCCAGGGGATGAGCACTGAACCTTTGTTGAAGTAGTACAATCACATGATTCACTGAGATTTAAGTTTTGTAAATGCATTAGTGTTTTTTGCAAGTAAACCCAAACCCTCAGCTGACATCGATTTTCCACAATCTAGTACAATGTGTGGCCGATACACCACTGTTCTGCCCTTACACCAATGTCAGGTCATGCAGGGTCTAATCCTGCTCTTGTTATAGTCAATGGCAACACTCCCATTGACTTAGACGAGTGTAGGATGAGGCCTTCTGTCACCTGGAGGGAAAAGCCATGATTTAGTTGGATCTAGCAAGTGCAAAAGGATTACATCTGAAAGTGAATACAGATGTGGGCAACAGAAAAATGTGTGCGCATGTAAACACACAGCTTCTTTTCTCTCTACATCTCCCTGGTGCTGTACTCTCATGTTATTATTGATGCCCCAATAAAGAGATTACCCTACAGTAGAGAGAAACACTTTACATTTAAAGTTATCTGATATGAAAAACCAACTTTACATTCATGGGTGAATCATGAAGTTCTCCCTCTCCAGCCTATATTTCCAGACTTGCAATGTAAATACACCTCTTCCCCAGTATAACGTGACCTGATATAACATGGTTAATCAGTGCTCGGGGGTGGGAGGGGGGGGGCGCTGCACACTCCAGCGAATCAAAGTAAGTTCGATATAACGTGGTTTCACCTATAACATGGTAAGATTTTTTGGCTCCCTAGGACAGCATTATATCGGGGTAGAGGTGTATGTTGGATCGGGAAAGAGATCAAAGACAAGGGTGCTTGCTGGGATTACACTATATAAATCAAAAATATTCCTAGGGGTATGTCAGAGGGAGTGGGCTGGGGAGCTGAACAATAAAAGTTCTGGAGCTGATTAAATACTCTGGGCCAGATCTCCAGCTGGTGTAAATTGGTACAGTTCCACTGATTTCAATGGAGCCATGCCAATTTATATAAGCTGAGAACATGGCCCTCCTGTGACAGCATTTGAGGTCCGCTGGAAACTGAAACTTCTTAGGCTCCCTACAGATTTGAAGAGTTCTGTTCTGGCCATAACAGCACTTTTCAGGTAAATCTGCATTCTACAGACAATATATGGCTATGCTCTAGGTTTTCCATTCTTCTGCTTACCAATTACTGTATGTAACCATGCACCCAGCCATTGTTAAGTCTAGATACTAAATCAGTACAGAAACTAACTTGATTCTGTTATGGCCTGTGGTATCATCAGATGATTTCTCTGCCTTCTGTCTTCAGTCTATCTCACCATTTTTAAGTATAAGGCCTGCCTGTGCAAGTGATTAGCAAGTCACTGTTAGCTCCCCTCCACAGCCTGGGTCCAAACCTCTACTGGTCTAATTCCATTGACTTCCATGGAGTTTATGCCAGCACAGTATTTGACCTGCTCTGTGCAATGAATCAGGACACAGGGAGAGATTGACACAGGGTGTCACTGCTTCCAGAGGTGTTGATTTGTAGCACAACAGGAGACTGGTTGATTGCTGCTGGCAACAAAGGGAGGACAGACCAAACACAGGCATTTACATCTATGAATACCATTTTAAATAGTGACAGGATTACAGATGTAGGGGGGGAGGAGGAGACCAAAAGGGATAAAAGAAGGACAAAGGATTGGAAAGGTCATTGATTTGGCCATGAGACTGGCTGGACTCCCCCCCCCCCCCCCATTACCCTAATATAGTTATGTCTGGAATAAGCATATTTTTGTTTTCAAAATACCCTGAATATCTATGTGTAACTAACATTATAAAAGTACATTCTGTAATGTATGAGCAGTTACAGTGTATGTCACAATGTAACATGCAAGTTTAGGGCTCCGGGAGCACAAAGACATTACAAGTAGAGTGCAGCCGCCTGCTCTAGAACCCACAGAAGGAGCAAGCATCTGGCTCAATGTAGGAGATAGAGCATCCAGCACTTTACTATAATTTGTGTTCAGGTAGCACCCAAGTGTTAGAAAGTGCCCATATGCCCATGGGAGGTTACAAACTGTGGTCCTGAAGAGCAAACAATTTTCTGGTTTCAATCCAGCAAACACTTTGTGTTACTTTACTCACGTGAGTAGTTCCTTATTCTCATGAGTATTCTATTGTGGGACTACTCATGCAAGGAAATTTATGCATATGTGTTTTTAAGGTCAAGACAAACAACATAATGGGTGAGGGAAAGGGCTGCGATCAAAATAGGAAGTTTTATATTCATTGACAATGAAAATCACCAAAAGCAACAAGCACAAGGCCTGGCTCTCCACTGCCTTACATTTTCTTTAGAAAGTTTCACCTGTGCCAAATGAGTGGAAAGTGCCACTGTTACTACAAATGAGTAGAGGATTCTGATTTGGTAGCATGTTTGTACTCACTTTGAGCGGATATAAATAATTACATAAAGTGAAAGCAACAGAGAATCAAGCCCATTTTGCTCAGAGGAGACAAGCATTTTTTTATGTTTCTGTACCTTCTTTTATACCCAGACCGTGATGTTATAAATATATAATGTATGGCAGTCTAGATCATTTAACGGTAAATGTATTTCTGCTTGAAGATATAAAACTTGGGAACGGGCGAAGTAAATGACACAACAGGAAATGTGAATGCGGTGGTATTCGAAGATGTGCCTTAAATAAGGTTGCTGCCCCCTCTGAGACGCATTAAAACCAGTCAATGGCTGCCTATCCCAGTGCCCACTATAGCAAATTATTACTAAAATGTTTTAGATAACCATTTTACAAAGCAAAGCAAAACAAAACAAAAATACTTCTAACACAATACGTGTATGATTATTTTATTACTTTTTTTTAAAACTTATCCTAACAGCGCCACAGTCCGGACTAGGGGAGTGTGAATTGCTGAGCACGTTAACATGTCCCAAATTAAGAAAAAATGGCACATTAAATCTTTTAACTGGCAAAGCAGTACAAAAACCAGTCAGGCTGATTAAAAACTGGCCAGGAGGCAAGGCAAGGCAACCCTAGCTTTAAAGGCTGTGCTTCCCAGACAGTCAGGGTGGGGCATTCGGAAGCTCTTATTACACACGATCAGTTGCAACCTGACAGAATAAAGCAGAGCTCTTGCAAGCAGTTTAAGTGCTGAGTAATCAGTGAGTGCTACTGGAGGACTGAGCTCAATGTGTTTCCATGATAAGGGCAGTGAATTTGGTAATCTCAATGGCCATAGGTGCACAAAACCATTATGGAATTCAGTGTATCTCACAATAGCTGCTTGGGAAGACTCAGAACAGGAATAGTAGCAGTGTTGAAAACTGTAGAAGATTAATGTATGTTGATGTGGACTAAGCCAGAGTGAACATCTCTCTCATGATTTTGGCATCAGTTAGACTATCTGTGTGACCAGGAAAAGGACTCCTGTGTAAGGAGCTGCAAAATTAGGGTTTAGGGTCTGTAGTTTACGATAAGCTAAATTCAGGTTAAGTTCATTTTCAGTCACAATATTTTTAATTCTCTGATTTAATAACAAATAAAAAGCAGTAATATCCTTTAATAGTTTCTACCATTCAATACTACTATTTCCTGCCCATAATCTCACATACTGTACTGCACACTGCTAATTCTATTTAACTGACAGATAATTTGTTAATACATTTAAATGGGTTTGCAATTCTGTGTATTTGCTGTGGGGTTTAACAGAGAGGAAATGAAATTTCATACTTTTTTTTTTTAGCATAAATAAAAAAGCAAGACTCTTGGAAAAGAGATCATAAACTCTGTGACCAAGGGCAAATAAATTAATGAAAATGATGATTACTAGAAAAAATGAAACACTTCTTACAGTAAATTTAATGTCTAATTATATTAAATTAAATGTATGATTATATTAAGCTATCTTTACACTGAGCAGTCTCGGAAGCATATTTGAATATATCTAGTTAACATTTTTATTTGATTACTGCAGCAACTAGTAGTAATCCTATGATTATCAGTACTGTCATTATCAATATGAATTTGGCAAGTATGCCATCTAAATAAAAAGATTTTCAGCAAGCATCATCTGATCTATAAAATGCTTCAGTTGATTTTGAAATACTTAACAAATACCAATAGAGCTCTTATAGTCCCCTATGCTTTCTTAGTGCTGAGTCCTGCTTCTAGTCAAGTCAGTTGGCTTCAGTAGGAACAGGATTGGATCATTAAGCAGGTCTGTATCATGAACAATAGTTTGGCTGGGATTTTCAAAATAGCCTGTGTGAGTTAGGCACCCAAGTCCTATTGAAATTTGCCAAATTGTCAAAATAATACAGAGTCATTCTTCAAGTCCTGTATCAAACTGCCAAGAAAGAGATGATCTGAAAACTTGATCATTATAAAGTAATAGTTAGACATGCCATACCAAATTAAAATGAATCAGCATAATCTCCTAGTTTACTCTCAGGAGATATTTACATAGTACTGAATAAACTTCAATAGATTATTGGTTTTGCCTATATTGAATAATGTAATAAAGATAGTTTTATTTTCCAAAAACTGTATTTTTTTCCGCTGTTCAACTATTTGGGACAATGAACTGGCAATGTTACAAAAATGCAGAAGAACCTAAGAAACATGCATAGTATTGGCAGTTACAACATGGTATTGCTGTCCTGCCAATGTGAAAAACATAAGAGTTCCCTTAAATCCTTCAGAATTCAGAATAAATATTTATGTTGACATTTCACTGTTTGATAATGTTAATTTTGTATTGTGAAGAAATAAAGGAGTAGTCTGCGGTTCTAAACAGCAGGTGGTATATAACTGGAATAATCAAAAAAAGGAGTCCCACATTCAGGGACGGAGCTTTCATCACTAGCAACACATTCTGCATCAGAGGGAAGGAAGTAAAGCACTAGAACATTCCAGCAGAGCAGCTGGTGTCTAGACAGGTTCAGCACAAGTGGTGGAAGGCTGCAGCAGTGATGATTGTATGACAAAATTAATTATGAACACCGAGAAGTTATTGGAATTGTACAGAAGTTCCCCTAGTAATGACAACCTACTTAGTAGTTTTAGAGTAAGGAAATTTTTGATTCCTTTAGAAACACTAGTCCAAAGAAGGTGGGAGCAGATAGTGACCAAAAAAGCCCAGGTTGAGCCATGAGGTGTCATTGATTTTATACTTGTAACACTCTTCTGTCTTTGGGGAGTCTCTTGTGATTTACATGGATGAGAGTCTTGCCGCTGAATTCCCCACAACTGAAGAAAGGATCCTCAGTTTCCACTGTGTAATCAAATTACATGGCTGTCAGCAGAAAAAAACAGCTCTCAGTTTTCTCTAGGGACTGGTAAAGAGTTTTCTGTTGAGACTTTGAATGGAAAATAGGGTTTTTGAGTAAATAATTTGTTATGCAGAAAGGGTCTGCTTTCCTTGAGCATTTTTGATCTTTTGTCAGAAAACCAGAAACCTAAAAACCTAAAAAATTTCAGTTTTTGGTTTATTCAATTAAATGTCAACATTTTCCATTGCAAATGTTGATGAAAACCATTTCTTTCCCAGTCTGTGGAAATATTCAGTGGGGTTAACTACCACCCCCCATTTTAGAACCACCACTAGTTTCCCCCCGCTGTTATGGGTAAACTACAATGCCTGATAATATCTTGAGATTAGGCCAGCAGCAAGCCAACATGGTTTTTCTGCACTACCTGGCTGCTAGTTCCTTCTTCAGTGCTCTCTGTCCCTTGACTTCAACAGAAACCTCTCACTGAACACGGGGTGGGGTGGCGTGGGGTGGGGGGGTGCAGAGTGTAACTAGCTGCTGGCTGGCTGACCTATACTGGGAAAGGGGCTTCTGAACAGTCAGGAGAGGAGCTTGCATACCATGTGGGTAAAGAGAAGAGGTCAATTTTGGAGTGGAGGGAGAGGAGAGAAGGAGGGAAGCCACAAGAGAAGTGGTGTGAATGGAGAGCTGTAGAAGAAGGGGAATTATTAAATTATTAAAAATAAAAGACTTATTTTTTGTTAAATAGTTGTAAAGTTCTCCATTAACAAATAAAGGAACTAGAGTACATCAGTGTGACGACAAAATCACGTTAAGGGTTTGACTTATACTGGTAAATCAGGAAATTCAGAGTAACCTTCCTGGTCACTAACAACATAAGAATTGAAGTGCTGACAGAAGAGCTGTATGTTTAGCCTGGCCCTGAAGATGAATATTTTTTAGTTTATGCCCAGTCCCACAAAGTGCAGAACATCACTTCTGAGGCTCTGAGTGTCCTTCAGCTCCCAGGGCTGCAGGTTTTCCGCACTCTTCAAGAAGCTCAAGGAAGTGCTCAGCACCTCACAGGTTTGAGGCCTCACTGAAAAGTTTGAGTAGTAGCATAGGAAAGACAGTGGGATGTACCTGAGCCCTTATCAGAAAGGATCACGTCTAAGGATAGGAGAGTAAAAATTGCTGCCCATTTAGTTCTGATGCTGCCAATAAAACTAGTTAAAAATTGATGCCACATATTACTGGTCAGTCTAGTCATGCAGACATATTGCCACTGGACAGTGAATGGAGACCCTGATTTATTTCACATAAATCACCAAACAGCTATGAAATGGGTAACAACTGCTGACCTGAGACAGATTCAAATTGGCAACCTACTGTAGAAGTGAAAGGACAGAAACAGACCATTTCCCTTATCATCATAGGAATTCCCTTTGTTCTATAGCAAAAAATCACAGGAATTATTTATTTTCCATTTACACTGTTTCAGAGTTCCTATAATTTTATTGTTAATGTTTCTGCATTTTAAAACTGGTGTAAATTTAATTTGTTTCTAACATGACTACTAAATATTTACTTTAAGGGTTATATTGCATTATAAACATTTTAATGGAAATGTCATCCACGTTTAAAAAAACAATATAAATCCAACCTCATTTATGCAGAGAAACATACTAAAGACTATCTAAGCAATCATTGCTTCCCAAAGTGCAAGGATGTTTATAGTCCTGCTAGAAAAGGATAAACACAGCATACCACTCCATATTTGTAAATGTTAGCTGCTCTGCAAGGTGGCGACTGGCTGCTGGGTGCACTGGATTATTGTTTCTCCATTGTCCAGAAGGCCATATTGTGACACATGGGTGTTTATAAATGTTAACAGCCAAGATGAATGGCCAGCAGCAGCAAAAAGGATTATAGTCCCATTGTTATTTTCAAATAGCATTATGAGTCCAGGAATTGCCTCCAGAAATGGGTTGCCTCACAGAACTGCCTCCAGAAATGGGATCCTATACAGAAGCTCAGCTACTAATGGTCCCAGTGCAAACTGAGAGCACCTCCATTGCAAACAATGGGCCGACACCACACCAATGAGTGTGGTATAAATACCAAGATGCATAGTTAGCAAATAATGGTTTTGAGGACTATACATATTTACATTACTGTACCCAGGCCAGTGATAATATTAAATAAAATAGCTAAGAAGATTAATCAATGATTATGTGTATCTGTGTTTTTGTTTTTAGCATGACCTATGAACAGAATATTAAGGCTGAAGTGTTCATACATGCTCAAGAGAGAGAAAATTCAGAGTTCAGATTCCATGACAACCCCTTTGTGTATATATGTTGTTTTATAATACAGTTTTGCATGCTTCCTGGTTAATATAACAACGTTTGCCAAATATGTATTTTATAAATAGCAGTTTACTGGATGGCATTCCTTGAGTGGTGCTGAAGATGTCTATGGTTTGTTATAAAGCAGGGGTTCTCAAACTGGAGGTCGGGACCCCTCCAGGGAGTTGTGAGGTTATTACATGGGGGGTCACGAGCTGTCAGCCTCCACTCCAAACCCTGCTTTGCCTCCAGCATTTATAATGGTGTAAAATATATTTAAAAGTGTTTTTAATTTATAAGGGGGGTCACACTCAGAGGCTTGCTATGTGAAAGGGGTCACCAGTACAAAAACTTTGAGAATCACTGTTATAAAGTAACTATGATGGGTCACAATGTTGTAATGGCAATGGAAAAAGAACTGGAGCAGTCAAAACTGATCAGTTCAGGTAGATTCTTTAATGAGAATGTTGGCAGACTGTGCTATTGACAGATCTGGTTATGCTCTTGAACAGAGGAGCTTAAAACAATAATGAGGCTCTCCCATCAGTATACTCCTAGGCTTAAGGAGCTAAGAGAGAATAAAACCCTTTGGGACAATAAAGAAGAATTAAAGAAGCTTTCTTTGTGTGTGTACCACCTCAAAAGATCTAGCAAGACCAGAGCACAAGTTAGCAAATATTAGATTG
Source organism: Chelonoidis abingdonii (assembly GCF_003597395.2). NCBI lineage: Eukaryota > Metazoa > Chordata > Testudines > Testudinidae > Chelonoidis > Chelonoidis abingdonii. The sequence goes on from NC_133773.1 coordinate 41,015,865, forward strand.
GTTAGAACTTGGATGGGAAACCTAGATGCTGTATTGGGTAATCCCAACAGGTAACATTCTTTCCTCTGCACCAGTACTAGTTTAATACCCCAGCATCGGTTATGGGGCATTGGAAGGTAGGAGGTGTTCCTCCATGGATGTGATGTAAATCCTAGCCACTTTGGGTTATTAAAGTTCCCACTGCACTCTTTGCAAAAGCAGAATTGTTACCCCTCCAGTTATAGCCACATTCCACACTGGGTAATTACATTCTTCTGGCTGCTGAACTTCTCCCTTCATTTGCAGCAGGATATACAGCATCTCTCTTCACTTCTTGTCCTAAAACTGTTTTGATGTGTTGCTGTGCACTCTTGAACAGCTGTCGCCTTCCACCACAAAGCTACATGCACTTTATTATTTAGCGAAGCGATCCCTATAAGTTCCTTACCAACTGTACTCCCCAGCAGCGTTGTGAGGCTTGGCTAATGAATATAGAGTGCTTTAAGGTCCCTGGGAGGAATACACAGATGCATGAGGGAATCTTAGGCACCTAAATGGTTGGTGACAATCCATGTGGTTTTACAGTTTCAGTTAACTCTAAGAAGAGGTACACTCTATTTATTAAAAGGAATGAATGAGGAGTGTCTTCAAAAGTAGTTTCTAGTTCCAAAAATTTAAGACATTGTTTTGGACCCATAATGCATTAAGTGGGTTGGGGGCTAGAAGCCGTAGAGATCATTGCTCTCCCCATGTGATACTGCAACTGCTGAGATAGTCCAGGTCATGACACCTGGAGATGACATCTTTCCAATTTAATCACAAAGGTTTTGGAGATGGGGCATTGTTGGAGAGAAATCCCCAATGACAGGGTTTGTTTTCAGCCTTTGTTTGGAAGAACCTGGATCTATTGACCCCATTTATTCTTCCTGATTTTTTCTAGCATGACTAGAGGCAAAGGTTTGGGGGAGGGGAGGTTGTGATGGAGAAAGAGTTTGAGGGTTAACTAGTGGGATTCAGAGAGGTGGGTTTTTTGTTTTTTTTACTTTCTGTGAATGGTTATTTTATCATGTGATGTTCATAAGGGCATCAAGAGAGTGTGCATTCTTTAGAAATCAAAACAAATAAATCTGAAAATCCCCCTTACGGAAGTTATTACTTAGCTGGGCCCAAATCTATGAAGTCTGTGTAGGATTTCTTCTCATGATACTTACCTGATTTATCATGATGACTTGTTTCCTTCCTAACAGTGATTCACTGCAACAGGCTGTATGCTCTTTTAATTGCCCATTTACAGTTTAGCCCATTTGTTTTCTCCTTCTCTCTGTATCGTATATAAATATGCACATTATATTAACCCATCTGTATAGCTGAACTGTTGTTCATGAGCAATAAAATGTTGTGACAGGTGTGTATTTGGGTACAAAAATTAGGGCCAAAACCAAAGGTACCCAAAGTTAGGCTGTTAAGTCCATACAAGGGCACCTAAATAGATGCCCTGATTATCAAAGGTGTTGAGCCTCCAGTGGCACCCATTGACTTCAGCACTTTTGAAAATCAGGACACTTAATTAAGATGACTAAATCTGAACTGAGGACAATTTTTTTCCAGAGTGCAGTGCCTATAGTCAGTCAGTCACCTAAATAAAAGTGTTTGTTCCATTGTCTGAGGTGCTGAGCAGCCATAGCTCCCACTGAAGTCAAACAGCATGTAAATATGCCTCAGGGAGCCTTACTTTAGGGACTCATTTTTGAAAACTTGGCCTAGGTTTCTAAGAGGATGTCAGGTCATCATTTTACTGGGCTATCTACACAAACTCCTGGTAGTCTCTCATCGGCCAGCTGAGTGGTGAGCTAAATCTTTTGCTTTTCTGCTGAACTCTGTTCTTTGTACTGTTACCTCATCCTTCCATGCCATCGCCACCCCTTTGGTCTGTTTCATCTGCCTTTTGCATTCTGCTTGATACCTAGATTGTAAACTCACTGGGGCAGACTGTCTTTTGTTATTTGCCAGTCCAATACCTAGCTTAATAGGGCTTGATCCTTGATTTGGATTCCTCACTATTACTGTACTATAAGTAAGTATATACATGAACCCATTTTTTTCTACTGAGAATGTGGGGATAGAGTTGCAGTTTTCGAATTAGCTCTAATTATACAATTCTGAATTTAATTTACTTTTAACTCATCTCAGGTTCGCAGCAAGAGCAAAGCATCCAAGGCTGGACTGTGTGAGGGGGATGAGGTGGTGTCTATCAATGGCAAGTCCTGTGCAGACTTAACCTATTCTGAAGTTATCACTCTTATGGAAGGTCTGACTGACGCCCTCCAGCTGCTTATCAAGAGGTAAAAGAATGTTCAGAATGCTTTGGCATACATTCTGCTCCCTAAACGTACTGGAAAAACATGGTGGTGCATGCATGTCCATTTTATAGACATGTACTGTGAAATTCCACTATATAGTAATATTATTACTTATGTATTTATCACCAACACCTTGCCACTGTACACATGTAAAGGAAGACACAGTTCCTGGCCACAAAGCGCCCACTTGATAGTTCAGATAGCACAGTCCAGATACATAAGAGCATCGATTCAGGGTACTATCTCCTTATGGTACAGTTTTATCTATCTATGCTACTTATATGCCCCCTATCACCATAGCATCTGAGTGCCTCAGAATCTTTAATGGACTTCACAGGAGTGTTGACCTCTGGGAGATATGGAAGTACTATTACTCCCATTTCACAGACAGGTTATTGAGGCACAGAGTGACTAAGTGACTTGCCTAAGATGTGTGGCACAACAGGGAATTACACCCATCTGTCCCATGTCCCAGGCAGGTGCCCTAACCACCGGACCAACCTTCCTCTCCATTTAAAGACCGCAGCTCTTTGGTACATGCATTATGGCTTACCAGTGACAGCCTTAGCAAAAGTAATGTGTTTTCAGGAGGGATGTCATAAGGATGATCTGGTACATAAGGGTGAGAGGGAATTTTAAGCATAGGGAGTGGAAAGGAAGGAATATGAGCGTGTATGAGTGATACAAGAGAGGCATGTTGAATGAGGCGTAAGCAGAGCAAAGATTGTATACATGACAAGGGCACGGTGCATAGATGACATGACAAGGAGTTTCCTGAGAGTGGTTAGAACAGGGACCAGAGTTTGGAGACATGACTTCCATTTCTGTTTCTGATTGACTATGTGACCATTAGCAAGTTGCTTAACCTCTCTATGACTCAGTTTCTCCATCTGTAGATTGGTGATAGAGATATTTATTCTCCTTTACAAAACACTGAGTCTTGCATTCAGTTTTCCTACCCCTCTAATATATAATATAAATTCTATGTGGATAAGAAAAGTAAAACCCAAGAACCCTTCCTCCTATGCAGAGGCCAGCCACAATAGGGGCAGGGAACACAGCCAGTGCTCTCAACTAGTGTCCCCTCCAATTTTAGCACTCCTAAAGGGGATCAGAAAGGTGAGGATGGTTATGTCAGGCTCCCTGAATACTAACAGAGCAGCATCCTGTGAAAGTCGGGAGAGTTCCTGTTTCAGCACGTACACCCCTGTAGGTCGCAGGGGACATCTGAATGAGTAAGACAGAGATCCTCTGGCGACTTCCACAGCTGTACAGTACGACGGTTCCAATGTGTCTAGTAGGGTAAAAGTGTGATCTGCCCTGAGAGGGAGACAGTCACTGAGTTGTATTAAATCTAATATATAATAGGAGTTGGATTTGAATGCTTTATGTTTGCTTGTTTCTGTGGGCTGACTAATGTTCTCAGCTTGATGAAGTCACTGGAACAATGACAGCTGAGGACTCCAGCTCACCGACTGTGGTGTAACTCTTATTCCTAACTAAGATAAATAAATATATCTAGGCACTGCAGAATTTGATTTTATTATTTTAAAATGTCGATAGATAATATAGATGTTTATTTTTAAGCTTTTTTATTTTTATAGATTTCAGTTTTCACATTTATCAGCTTTTTTCACAAATAGGTTTTAAGCATTTTTTAACTTTTGAATTTTGCAGTTGTGGGAAATTTTGCAGTTGCAGTATGGGGAGGGTCAGATAATTATTTAATGATAGTAGACTGCGAGATTCAAAATGTTAAAGCTTTATAACCATTATAACACTAATTGTCCACATCACGTGTACAAAATATACAAAGTAAATATCCTTAAATCAAATCTAATAAGGTCTCAAGCAGCAATTTTTCTTACTTTGCCTATCTTAAATTTTGATTATTATTGATGGAAATATTTTTTGTCCGTGTGCATATGTTGAAATTGAAGTTTAGTGACACTTACAGATAAAAATCTAATCCTTCATTTGAGAGTTCCCTGTGTGATATCACCATTGTTCTTTTACTTCATGAAGATGACTGGTAAAACTACACTTTCAGAAATAACCTCTATCGCTGACTTTCTGCACTTTTTGCAGCTGCACAAATAACTTCAGATATTTCCAGTCATAGCTGTTGCTGGTAATTGATATTTTAAATGCACCAGGGGGCCACATCCTGACTCCACTGAAGACAATAGCAAAACTTCCATTCCACTTTGTTGGCCCTGTCTGAATGCATAAAACAGATTAAAAATCAAAACCAAAAAATAATTTGGGAGTATTACACTGTTTAGTGGGATGAAACCCCAGGGCTTCCAGGGATCATGAGGAGCTGACAGTTTTCCAGCAACAGACCTTCCTTTAAGAATTGCACAGACCATTCAGAGGAAATTCAATTACTGGTGCAATCTCTGAACTTTGTGTCCTCAGCCATTCAGCCACCATCTCTTCCATTTAAAAGTCTCCCTCCTTGTACCGTTCACTCTCTCCCCTGACACCTCCTCTGTAATTCCCAGTCTGCGGCCACCTCCTCTGTGGTTCCCTTTTGGGAATCTTTGGAGATGCTGGCTGACTGGCCCCTCAAGGTTCTTCTGAAACTACCAAGATGTGACCTAACATCATTACAGAGCAATGGAAAAGTAAACCCTTCATCTTCTGCTGCATACAGCTCTTAACTAAGCATTAAGAGAAGAGTATAAATTTTAATAAAAGAATGGTGCCTAATTTATTAGTTATTAATATTAATTATTTGTATTACCATCGCTGCTAGGAGCCCAAGTCATGGACCAAGACCCCATTATACAAAGTTCTGTACACTCACAGAACAAAAAGACAGTCCCTTCCCTTCGGAGCTTACAATCCAAGTAGAAGACGAGAAAAACGGATGGATACAGACAGATGGAGCAGTACAAGGAAACAATCAGACAGTATTGGTCAGCATGAAAATCAGTGGTCACAGTGCAACAGTGACCTAACTGCACTCAAGTTTTTGTAGGCACCGTGGCGGAGTTTTGAGGTGGGATTTGAAGGTGGATAATGAGGCAGCTTTGGGGATGCTTACAGGGAGCTCCCCCCAAATGGGATGGGCAGCATGGGAGAAAGCACAATGGTTCTTGTTTGAAAATTTAACAAGTGAATAATAGAGGCTGGCATCATGGGCCAAGTGGAGACAGGAGTTGAAATCTGAATAGTGAATGAGAGATGATAGGTATGGTGGGGTTAGGTTTGAAGGGCCGTGATATATTCCTTGGATGATCTTTGCATCCCAGCATCATTAACCTTTTAATTTTGCAGGTATGAGTAGAGAAGCCTCATTTCCTATTGTGCGCTTGCTAGGAAGCCTTTGACTGATTCCTAGTTGCTACAATCAGAGTGGGATTTCCAAAGCATTCGGTATTAGCCTAATTCAGCTTCGACTGAAGTAGTGAGAGGTTTTTCCATTGACTTAAATGGGAGCAGAGTTAGTGCAACACTTAGGTTACGTCTACACTACCCACCGGATCGGCGGGTAGTGATCAATCTATCAGGGATCAATTTATCGCGGCTAGTGTAGATGCAATAAAATCGATCCTCTATCGCTTTGCCGTTGACTCCGGAACTCCACCGTGGCGAGAAGCAGAAGCAGAGTTGATGGGGGAGCATCAGTAGTCAACTCACTATTCGCGTAGCTGAAGTTGTATATCTTAGGTCGACCCCCTGCCCCAGTGTAGACCTAGCCTTAGAGTTTTTAAAAATTCCACCCTAAGTCTTCAAATGCTCCTGGTTCTTTGCTGGTTAGATGGAACGTTAGAGGAAGGTTTCTTGCTGCTCTCTGCACTGGAGTCAGGCTACCTCCCGGTGCTCCTCTGCAAAATCCTTGGGATTGGTTGCAACGGGGGGGAACGGCCCTGCTTGGTAACTACCCTAAAGAGACTATTTGGAGGGAATGTCTTACTGACTTTTCAGAAAGCCTCTAGTGCAATGGTCCCCAACCTTTTTCGTCTGACACCTGCCAGACGAAGGACCATGGCAGCGGTCGAGCACCCTCCAAAATGCCGCCAAAATTTGGTGGCATTTCGGTGGTGACACCTCTGGATGACGCTGCTTGTCGGCAGCAAGCGCCATCATCCAGAGGCATCACCGACGAAATGCCACTGAATTTTGGCAGCATTTTGGCGGATGCTCATCCGCCGGGCAGTACCCGGGCACATTTAGATGCCCCAACGGGTGCCATGGCGCCCATGGGCACCACGTTGGGGACCCCTGCTCTAGAGGGAGGTATCAAGGAAGCAGTGGGAGTGGGAAGAGAGCCACTAGCCTCCCCTGAAGCACTCAAGGATGAGTAGAAAGCTCTCAGTGGATGTTGAGAATGTGAGGACTGGGGACTAGGGAGAGAGTTCCTGGGGGGGGAAAAGCATGAAATATTTCCATGAAAGTAAAAAGATTGGCTCATGATCAGTGTATAGCAAACTGAACTGTGACATTCAGTCTGTAAACACCATTTTGGACCAAATCCCGTTGTGTCCCCTCCACGCAGCTCTACCTCCTTCCTGCAATTATACCACAAGCGTCTAGGTACACAGAGGTTTTGCAAATCTTCCAGTGAACTAAGCAGGCCTAAAAAAATGAATCTGACAAAATAAAATGAAAAATAAAACAAAAAGGGATCAGATACAGTACTGTACCACTGGACACACATCAATGTCTATAAACAGTATATCCATAAGTAGTGAGGGCCTTTTAAGGTGGAAATCTCTCTCCCTCTCTCTCTCTCTCTCTCTCTCACACACACACACACACAGCTACCAATAAAGGCTAAAAGTTAGTTGGCCCACACCCAGTCTTATATCCTACAAGGAAATGTTTATGGATTCATACAATTTTTTCTGCAGTCAGCAGCACATAACTGATTGTCCAAATAGCAAAACATGATGGAATCCAGATAGAGACCCAGGGCTTCCTAAATGAAAATCTGTCTGACCCTTATGTAGCCCCATATGTGGTTTAATAGATGTTATGCACTGTTTCCTATTTGAGGCAAATCCAGTTTGATGCCATCAGTATGCTGAGAGGCTATAAATGTGAGTTATATTGAGGCATCTTCATTACAGTGACAAATTTACCTAGTCATTTTCTGTTGCTATTTCTGGCCTTTATTTGCAGTGTGATCCAATAGTTTTAGAATACCAGGAGCCTGCTTTTGATTTCAAACTCTTCTAATAGTACTTGATGCTTTGTAGTTTATTGAGGGCACCTAATATATCTATTAATTATCGAAAAGTTTTGCTACATTACAGCCAAATGTAAAAATGAATAATATGTCACTGTGTCAGACTGCACTGAAATATTTTCTGCTGAAACTAATAGTATGCCATTGAGGCATACAGCACTGAAAGGGGAACTGGAAGTTACAGTAAAGTTCATAATACTTTTAAGGGAACATATAAAACAGAGGGGGGAGAGTGAAGAGAGGAATAAATAGAAAAATGAAGATATAGTCTGATATGTAGGGTTAAAGGAGCTAAAGCAAGATTCACCAGTTGGAAAACTCCCATTTTAAAATATATAGACTGATCCAGTGATGTACTGAGCACCCTCAGCTTGCGTTGACTTCAGTGGGAGTTAAAGGCACTGAGCACTTTACAGGGAATACATCACGGGAATGGGCCCTTAAAGTATAGTCATTTAATGACACAGAGGGATGATGATACTTTTAAACAAGGAATTCCCTTTAAAACAAGTATTTTATGTATTTATCACTCTCGCCCTGCCCTTTACATGTGACTTGCCTTCTTGGATAGTAAATTCATTGGGGCAGGGACCTGCGTGAAAGGAAAGCACCTAGCACATTTTGGGCACTGACAGAATACAAATAAGAGCAATAATAGTCATGGAGGTAAAATAGATTAAAATTTCTCCTTTTAGTGCAAAGCCATTGTTTTAATTCAAAGATAAAACAGGAAGTATAAACCCTAGAACTCTGAGATGACTCAAGTGTTTGTCTGGAAACATTACATGGTTTTGTAAAGCAGTGTATACAGTTTAAGAATGGCATAGGTCAAGGATTTAAGAATAACTGTCAGAATCATAGTCAGAATAAAAGCTTACTGCAGTAATATAGCTGCTCTTATGTCCTAATGCTACTGCAGGAGGTTAGGAGGGGTACAAAGACCTTGGTATTTAAAATGTTTGGGAAATTCTGTTATGTAAATGAATCTACTAGCAGATAATTTTGAGGAGGAAAACACAATACGTACTTCCATTTAAGCATGAAAATCTCTTTTGCAGTTGTAATTACAAGAGCTTATGTTCTTGTGTTATTATTTTTGTGTGTGTATGTGTATATGTGTGCAGATCATCCAATGGACTACACGAAAGCTTGAGTCCAGAAACTGAAACCAGAAACCATGATAACATAAAAAATGAGGAGTATAGGAAGAGTACCACACTGCAAATCAGAACAGCCACAGAACTGCCCCAGAGGGAATTCTACATCACAGAGATACACAGTGAAGCTCCCCATGGAGCAGAGGAAAGTGACTTAGACTTTTCTGGGACAAAACAAGAAAAGGAGACAATACAGTGCCACAAAATTACACCTAAAGTGATAGAAACCTCTAGAATACTCTTGACAGATGAGGCTGCTTTCAAAGAGAAGACAAAAGAAAGAAGGCCAGACACAGTGGTTGAGCTGCAGTTGTCCCTCTCGCAGGACAGGCACAAGGGCACCAGTGTTCCTACTGTTAGTCTCCTGGGAGCTGAAAAGTGTACCCTTTCAGAAGCTGGACCCAGTATGCAAGAAGATGGGACTAGCCCGATAACCGCAGTCCCCCTGGGTGAAAAAGAGGCCACTGTCCAGTGGTCAAGCAAAACATTCCAGATTGCTAGTGGCAAAGAGGTCAAGGTGATCCAAGGAGCAGAGGCAGGCAATCCATCTCTCCCCATAGTGGAAGTGATCCTAGATTGCTCTGACAGGGAGAAGGAAGTGTCCAGGTCTCTAGCTGAAAAGGGGTGTGTTGATTCTCAAGTGGAAGGAGGGCAGTCAGAAGCACCTCCTTCTGCAGTCTCCTTTGGAATCTCATCAGAAGGCACAGAGCAGGGAGAAGACGACCAGCACTCAGAAAGAGATCACAGCAGACCTCACAAGCACAGGGCAAGGCACGCAAGTATGTCACATCTAAATCATTTGCATTGACTTGAGGGTAAATTTTGTAACTTGAAACAGCTTTTCAGAACAGTGTCTGCATTTGTAAATATTCTAAAGAGATTCTTCTCAAGTGTTCTAACCTCTCTCTCTCTCTTTGTTTTTAAATTGATATTTCTATTCAAAATTCATGTGTCTTTTTAAAACAACAAAATTACAAAGGTGACAGGCCAGGTATTTAACCATTGTTTCACAGTACCATATAACATTGCTGTAGCAGACTACTTTACTTTATTTTAAAGACTACTAATTTTAAAATGTGACACCTCACTTTGGAAATTCAAGTACTTTTAGTTGCACAAAGAGAGGTAAATTGTGCTAGGCTTCTGACTTACATTACAAGGATGATCTGTAGAATGTTAACCAAATAAGCAAGGTCATCTCTTGAACGTAGTTGGGTGTTCTGGATTTCTCCATTTATAGCAGAAACTGCATCGTTAAAAATCAAAGCTATGCCACTGCTGTTAAAAGTAGATATGAATAAAGAAGCCTAGTAGGAAAGCTTGATCATGCCTGCAGAAGTCAGTTTGACAGACACCAGCATGTGTATTACTGGCTAGTTATATGATCCTTTGAGTTTTGTAAGTCTTCTCTGGACTGTAAAGTGAACTTACTATTTCTTCTGCCTTCCATACCCAGAGGTGAGCCTCAAAATCTAGCTAAGGAGTTTAACTAAAAACAAACTGAAAATGTGATTGAATCCAATGCTGTTTTAAAAATATTTATATATATACATATTTATTTAGGTCATTTCTAATGCTTGTTTGTTTTTTTCCAACAATGTCAAGCTTCCTGTTCAGGGATTTAATCACAGTATGGCAAAGGTGCTTGAATGTGTACAGTGATATGCTGTAGCAATGAGTTATTTTATATGCAGTGTTGGAACAAGTCTCCTAACCCATTGCTAATTCCTCTGTAAGCATATTTTTAGAATGATAACCATGCATCCTTATTGGCATGTGGGTTAAGCCGTTACTTACGCTTTAAGTATCTGTATGTAATCCACATATCCAAATCCTATTTAATAGGGAATGAATTATCATGTGCAACAAAATGTACTTACATTAAATTTGTTCTGTTTAGGACAATTTTTTTTTGCCTTTTTCCCCCTTCCCATATAATGTCTGAATTATCATCGATTGGCAGGATTTTACATTTTAGATGAACTGTACCTGAAGAATAAACATTAGTTATGCATAGATAGATATTGATTGAATGATAAAAACCATTTTAAAGAGCTTATCTAAGGCTCTAGGTACTGTTGACATATATAGATACATAAGATATTTGCTTGAAGCAGCAAGTAAGGTGCATATAAAACATGTTTGCTTTGTGAAGCAAACAGCCATTATATGGTGTTTAAGATTCTAAACTAGAACAGATAAAGCACTGCAACTTTTGATCTCTTTAGCAGAGATATACCCCTGCAAATAGCAATCTGATTAAATTTAATCGAGCAGGCAATTTTTCTTCATTTAAGCCTTCTTTTGAATTTATTGGTTAAACCAGATGTAAACAAGCTGTAAAAATATTTGCTAAGAGAATATTTTAAATTATTCCTTGCCATAAAATCATAGGTGCAAATCCTTTCCCACAAGTGTAGTTTGAGCTGATGAGAGTAGCCTCATTTGAAGACAGTAGAACTGCTTGCAAGAGTAAGGATTATTCGTGAGTTAGATCTGCAGAATTGGGTCCATACTGCTTAGATACTATAGCAACTATCCTAATCTTCAAAAAATGGTTCTGGGTCTACAGCCCCTACTCTGACAAATTCCCCTGGTAACTTCACTAAAAGTTTTGCCTGACTAAGGATTGAGCCGAGGATTTCAGGATTTAGCCCTGTGGAAGTTTTGCTGGGTTGGACTCATGTTCTATCATCTTTTATAGTTTTTAGTGAAAACCATGGGTCTAGTCATGCTCTCACCAAATATAATGGCAAAATTACATTTGTCTTCAGCAAGAGAAGGATCAGGTTCCATTTTTTTTTCCTGACATGACTGAAAGGATCATTAATTATAAAATGCTTTACGTATGTTTATTTAATGAGATTATTACGTGTACATTAAAAACGCTTCAGATGTAAAAATGTTATACTATTCTACTTCCCTACCATGAATAATACATAAGCAATCCATTTTGTTCGCTTTGAAGTTAATTGGAATATGATCATTAATTTTAAAAGGAGCAGGATTACACTCCCGTTTAAAAAAATAAAGAGAGAATGTAATGAGGCCAACTGCAGTCCATATAAAGTATTAAGACCATTAATTTATGCATTAACAGATACATGGAACTACAGTATACTATTGAATACTCTTTAGGAGTTAGTTATGGCTTCCTGAATTAGTTCCAGGACAGCATTTATTGTAGGAATTTGCTGTCCTTGCTATGTTTTAAAGAAATATTCTGGAAATGTTATATCCTACACAATTAGCCCTGTTAATGTATTTAAAATACATTTTTACTGTAAACAATCTATTCTTTTTTCAGTCCATTTTCTATTATTTGTTATTATGAATTACTTTTTAGGAAAGCACTTCTTCCTTTTAAAGGGCTTAAATCTGTCTGCATTGAATACAATGGCCAAACTGCCACTGACTTCAATGGCAACAGGACTGAATTCATATCCATAGTTTATATGTATTTTTATGTGAGTTTGTAATATTATACATAGAAATGTATTTTTATATATATATATATAGTGCATATAGGACAGATTTTATATGCATAATAGAATATAATGTATGTGTTTAATGATAGAAATAGATATGTGATGCATAAAAGTTCTTGTAAGTTGAACTAGGAAAGTTCTATAGAAAACTGTGTTGTCTTTAAACTTTGAGGCATGTCTCACAAAGAAGAATTATTGCTATAGAATTTGTGCCACAGTAGTTACTGTGGGAAAAGATTTTAATTTTAATGCCTTTCCTATAGATTTATATATATATTATATTACAAACACACATAGAAATACATGTAAACTATGGATATGAACTCAGTCCTGCTGCCAGGTAGAATCCCAGTATTAAAGAAAAGAAAGATTGTGTTCTGGAGAGGAGCACATTTAGGATATGGTATTCCAGATAGACGTTGCACTGCTTGTAGTCAGACACCTTCACATATTTTCGTGGAGTGTATTTCTTTAATTATATCTTTTGATCCTTCCCAGGGCTCCGGCGGAGCGAGAGTCTGTCAGAGAAGCAGGTGAAAGAAGCCAAATCCAAATGTAAAAGCATTGCTCTGCTGCTGACGGCAGCTCCCAATCCCAATTCCAAGGGGGTGTTGATGTTCAAGAAGCGTCGCCAAAGAGCCAGGAAATACACTTTAGTCAGCTACGGCACCGGGGAACTAGAACGTGAAGACGACGAGGGTGAAGAAGGGGAAGGTGAAGAAGGTGACAAAGAAAACACTTTTGAGGTAACTTTATTTGGAACAAGTGAGTCAGAAATAGATGAAGATTTCTTCTCTGACATTGACCACGAAGGCCAGATTGTGACATTTGATTGGGACACTGGTCTGCTTGAGATTGAAAAGAAACTAAAAGCTGGAGACGAGATGCAGATGTTGCCAGAGACCAAGGGCAAGGGGGCCCTCATGTTTGCCAAGAGACGGCAGAGAATGGATGAGATCACAGCTGAGCAAGAAGAAGTGAAGTCACACAGAATGCATGCAGAGGAACAAAGAGAAGCCACCCCAAAAGAGAGCTTCAGACAAGTGAGCGCCTCATCCTATCAGGCAAAAGAGGAAGAAACGTCAAAAATGCAGAGCTGTGTGAGCAAAAGTTACATAGAGGTGAGCCACAGTCATGGCAAAATGGTACAACAAAATGGCATTGAGGGAGCATCAGAGACAAACATCTCCTTTCAGTCTTCTGATGCCCATAAATCAACACCTTTAAACAGAACAGCTAAACCTTTTCCTGGTATATCGAATCAAGCAGCAGCACCATTTTCACCAACAAGAAATGTGACTAGCCCTCTCTCAGATTTACCACCTCCACCTCTCTATTCCTCAATTAGCCCACCACCTCAAGCTTCATATAGAGTAGTATTGAGTCCAGTGGCCAGCACAGCTCAGCCAGCTCTTTGGTCACCAACAGAGCAGATAGCATCCAGAGATGAAAGAATTGCAGTACCGGCCAAAAGAACTGGGATACTACAAGAGGCAAAGAAAAGAAGCACTGCAAAGCCTATGTTTACTTTCAAAGAACCTCCCAAAGTGAGTCCTAACCCTGCCCTATTGTCCCTTGTACAGAATACAGAAGGCAAACGAGGTACTGGAACTGGATTTGAATCGGGACCTGAAGAAGACTACCTTAGTTTGGGAGCAGAGGCTTGTAATTTCATGCAGATCCAAGCATCACAACAAAAGACCCCTCCTCCTGTTGCTCCAAAGCCCTCAGTCAAAGTCTCTCCTACTGCTGCCGCCACTCCCATTTCACCAGTCTGGTCACCTCCAGCTGTGGCTTCTACCCAACCTCCTGCCTTCCCAACTCCAAACTCACCCCAAGCTGCAGTTCCTGCATCAATCCAAGTAAGACAAGCTGCTCCTCATGTTTTACCTCCAAGTACTCTTAACATAGCTGGTCCTTTTAAAGGGCCTCAAACAACAGTATCAAATCAAAATTATACACCAAAAACAACACCTACCACACCAATAGGAAATGTTGCATTTGCTGGAGGAACGGGGCCAGCCTTTGAGATGCCACCAGCTTTTAGTGGAAAAGGAGCACAGTTATTTGCCAAAAGGCAATCTCGAATGGAGAAGTATGTGGTAGACTCAGAAACTGTGCAGGCACATATGGCACGGGCCTCATCTCCAACTCCATCTTTACCAGCTTCTTGGAAGTATTCATCTAATGTTCGAGCACCTCCACCCGTTGCTTACAATCCCATCCAGTCCCCTTCTTATCCTCTTGCTGCTACTAAACCCCAATCTAAATCACCTGCCGTTACCAAAACTACCAAAAGAAAACCTAAGAAAGCTCTCAGTGCTTTGGATGTTATGAAGCATCAGCCATATCAACTTAATGCATCTTTATTTACTTTTCAACCTCCTTCTGCTACTAAGGAAAGCCTAGCTACTAAGCAGTCTACAAAGTTCGACTCAGTGTCTGCCTCAAAACATGCTCTGCCTTCAAGACCACTCAGTGCTGGTTCTTCTGTTAATGTCCAAGCATCTTCAGTGTACTCCGTACCAGCCTACAGTTCACAACCGTGGTTCCAGTCGAATGCATCCACTCCAATAAATGAGTCCTACGAGTCTAGTGGTCACCCCTCATTTTCTAAGCAAGAATCAATCACATCCTCTTCGTTTACTGCTCCAAGGCCAAAGTTTTCAGCAAAGAAAGTTGGAGTCACAGCCCAGGTGTGGAAGCCATCAATCATTGAAGAGTAAATCTTGTAGTTGCAACTCAGTGTCCACTTTGCTTGCAATGAATTGTTTGCAGTGGTGATCTAGCACACCAAGAGTGCCTATAGCAGTCCTTAGCTTACTTAATAACTTCAGATGTATCCCCTCAAATCTGAGTCCAAACTATTTAAAATTTTAAAATGAATCAAAATGGTTATAAAATTAAGATGATAAACACTTATGGATATTATCACACACTTTATACATATAACATCCTGAAATGGACACATACTATTGTATTAAGTAAGCCGGATGCTAGGTTTTATACTTTAAGATGAAAACAAAATGACAGTGAGCAGTGTCCCCTGTATTTCAAACAATTAGAAATAGCCTTCATACTATTTTTCAGAACTGTGCTCTGGTGGCCTAAGGGTTTGAGTAAAATTAAACAATATGCGTTGATTTTAGA
Organism: Chelonoidis abingdonii; assembly: GCF_003597395.2. NCBI lineage: Eukaryota > Metazoa > Chordata > Testudines > Testudinidae > Chelonoidis > Chelonoidis abingdonii. The sequence continues at coordinate 41,031,199 of NC_133773.1, forward strand.
TTTATTTTTAAAAGTGCCTATAATAATATCTATCACTAATGTAACATACAAAATAGATAGAGTTTTAGGCCCTGATCTCCAGTTGGATCTTTACGGACAGACCCTTGTGCCCACACAGAGCCCCGATGGGTTTAGTGGAAGATGGTGCATAGGCACAAGGATTCTCCTACGAGTTTCTGATTGCAGAATCAGGGCCTTAGTGTGTAAGTTATGTGGATCAACTCTGATCCAAAATCATGAATCGCTTCTCTGATTTCACAGAGGATGTGCCATAAGGAATGTTGAAATGTTTTGAAAAAGACTGACTTAGAGGAAATAGGAAAGTGGCTGGAAAAGATGTTCAGGTTTTTCCATGTTTAGGAAATTCTAAACTGAAGTTTACACTCCCAGTGCAGGCGTATTTTTAATAACCATTTGTCTTGACTCCCACAAATGACTCATTATAGAAGCCAGCAAATTAGGATTGTTGAACAGTTAAGATGGGTGAGCTAAGTTTTGCAGTTGTGATGTGATGCAATACTTTCTCATGAAAGCACAGTGACTAAGAATTGAAGGAATACATAATAAAAGAATACTGATTTTTGCAACCAAACTAGAACATGCCATATAAATCAATGTATAATGATAGGTTATGATTATTACCTCATCTTACTACTGGTATCTCACAGACATTTTCCTGTTTGCATTTTGGGCTTTTTCTGCTGTTATTCTTTTTACTCTGTTCTTGCACTTTCACCCTTTACTTCATATATTGTGGACCAGGAGGATCAAGGCACTGCTACCATGCAAAACTCTACTCAGAGAGAGCCAGATTCTGCCATTTATAATCAGGCTGAGTTATACTGAACTCCAGGTCAGATAGACCAGTTGAACTCAAAGGGACAGTTCTGACCCTTTGACCCTGATTCTGACCCTTACTCATGCTGAGTAGCACTTTACTCCTTAAGTGGTTCCATTGAAATCAGTGGGACCACTTCTGAAGCAAAGTGCTATTCATCATGTGTATCAGAATCTGGCCCAAAAGAATACTTGTACGACTCAGTATGGGTAAAGGTGGCAGAGTCTAGTGTAGATATATTTGTTTGAGCCACCTTCCAACTGGCTATGGGCCAGATTATGGAGTGGTGATAGAGTGCTAAGTATTTACTAACTCAAGTAATCCAACTGCTTGCAGTGTGGGAGTACTTAAATGAGCGAGTGCTCATCAGTGAGTGAAACCTCCACAATTTATCCCCATAATATTAAATTAACTGCTAATAAGTTTGAAAATCAATAAACTTTATTGTACATGTGAAAATCAAGTGTTCCCTGACAATGTAGTTCACCAAGGGTTGGATTCAAAGACCACTGAAGTCATTGGAAAGATTTCCACTGGCGTCAGTGGGTTTTGGATTATGACCCCGCTGGGGAACAATCAGGGACCACAGCGTGGGTGAATCAACTTACATTAGGAATCAAGGATAACTGCTGGAAACTGCAGGAAAACCAATCAGTTCTGCATGAAAAAGTAAAGAGAGAACTATATTGCAAATACAATTTGCCCAAGTATATGGTACCAATCTTTTAATCCTCTTGTGATCTCCTTATTTCCATTCATTTTCTATTGTCAGTCTCCTGTATTTTTCCTCCACCATTAAACTTGTCCTTTCTTCTTTACTTTTGATTTTGATTTTTTTTTCATTTACATGGATACGTTGACTATGTATTTTCCTGCTGTTTCTATTTTCTATGCATTTCAATTACTATCTAGACTGATTATCTTTTTTTCTCTCTTTCTCATATAATTTCATAATATTAAATACCTTAATTAGCTAAGTTACATAAATTCCTTAGTAAGCTACAAATCAAAAAAGATAATATCTACTGTTACCAGGGATAAGGATAGTGGGGTATCACACTTTTTTCAGGAGCAGATAGATAGCTATCTAGATAGATAAAAATTGCCAAATAAATCTAGTCACTTTAAGACTAGGACATTATAGTATTCCCCTATAAAAGCCATTCTCCGAACAGTATGTATATTGTAATCACGCTAAAAAATGAACGTCCTCTGATGAAAGACTTAACTATTTTATATTTTTAATAGGGCTGTTGATTAATCGCAGTTAACTCATGTGATTAACTCAAAAAATTAACTGTGATTTTAAAAAAATCACAATGAATTGCACTTTTAAGCAATAAAATACCAAGTGAAATTTATTAATTATTTTTGGACGTTTTTCTATATTTTAAAATATATTGATTTCTATTACAACAAAGAACACAAAATGTACAGTGCTCACTTTATATTATTTATTACAAAAATTTGCACTGTAAAAATGATAAACAAAAGAAATAGTATTTTTCAATTCATCTCATACAAGTACCATAGTGCAATCTCTATATCATGAAAGTGTAACTTACAAATGTAGATTTTTCTTGTTACATAACTGCTCTCAAAAACAAAACAATGTAAAACTTTAGAGCCTACAAGTCCACTCAGTCCTACTTCTTGTTCGGCCAATTGCTAAGGCAAACAAGTTTGTTTACATTTACAGGAGATACTGCTGACTGGTTCTTATTTACAATGTCACCTGAAAGTGAGAACAAATGTTCCCATGGCACTTTTGTAGCCAGTATTGCAAGGTATTTACATGCCAGATATGCTAAACATTCATATGCCCCTTCATGCTGCAACCACCATTCCAGAGGACATGCTTCCATGCTGATGATGCTCGTTAAAAAAAAAATGTGTTACTTAAATTTGTGATTCAACTCCCTGGGGGAGAATTGTATGTCTCCTGTTCTGTTTTACCCACATTCTGCCATATATTTTATGTTATAGCAGTCTCAGATGATGACGCAGCACGTTTGTTTTAAAAACACTTTCACAGCAGATTTGACAAAAAGCAAAGAAGGTACCAATGTGAGATTTCTAAGGATAGATACAGCACTTGACTCAAGGTTTAAGAATCTGAAGTGCCTTCCAAAATCGGAGAGGGATGAGGTGTGGAACATGCTTCAGAAATCTTAAAAGAGCAACACTCCAATGTGGAAACTACAGAATCCGAACCACCAAAAGAGAAAATCAGCCTTCTGCTGGTGGCATCGGACTCAGATAATGAAAATGGACAGGCGTCAGTCTGCTCTGCTTTGGATCATTATTGAGCAGAACCCATCATCAGCATGGACGCATGTCTTCTGGAATGGTGTTTGAAGCATGAAGGGACATATGAATCTTTGGTGCATCTGGCATGTAAGTATCTTGTAATGCTGGCTACAACAATGCCATGTGAACGCCTGTTTTCATTTTCAGGTGACATTGTAAATAAGACAGGGGCAGCATTATCTCTTGCAAATTGTAACCAGACTTGTTTGTCTGTGTGATTGGCTGAAGTAGGACTGAGTGGACCTGTAGGTTCTAAAGTTTTGCATTGTTTTATTTTTCAATGCAGGTTTTTTAGTACATAATTCCACATTTGTCAGTTGCACTTTCATGATAAAGAGATTGCACTACAATACTTGTATGAGGTGAATTGAAAAATACTATTTCTTATTGTTTTTTTACGGTGCAAATTCTTGTAATCAAAAAATAAATATAAAGTGAGCCCTGTACACATATTTTGTGTTGTAATTTAAATCAATATATTTGAAAATGTAGAAAACATCCAAAAATATTTAAATAAATGGTATTCTATTATTGTTTAACAGTGTGATTAATCGCAATTAATTTTTTTAATCATACAATTAATTGTGATTAATTGTTTTAATCGCTTGACAGCCCTAATTTTTAACTCATTCAGGTATGGACAGTGCCTGGACTCTAGTAATTAGATACAATGCCTTTCACCTCTTCATCACCAGTTCAACTGTGGCCTAGGTTACCAGTTACTGAAAGTCATGGCCAGCTGCTGAGTGGCCTATGTGAAATGAATGGATGATCTCAGTCCAACTTCTAGCATCTAGAGGTCTGCATCACAAAACCACCCCACCCATCCATTCAAAACTGGAACTGGCACTGTTATTGGAAGTATCTGCATAGAGGACAAAGATGTGAATGTGACATGGATTTGAAGATTGGGTTACACTCTCATCCCCAGAGGTGCTCACCTCCCAGTGAGTACTGAGCCACGTTGGCAGGGCAATGTGAGAATGTTGTGGGTATAAAGAGAGGTCTTCAGTTTCCTGGGCCATGAAGCCAGCACCTTCCACTAGCACTAAATTCTCTTTTAAAATTTGGACAGAAAGATGCATTGCATGCAGTGATAACAGACAAGCTGAAAATGCATTTAAACAATCAGTTAAAATCCTGTACGTATACACAGAAATGAATGAAAAGTGAGCTTCTGTAGCTGCAGTTTTATAACTTTTAGCTAAGCATCTCTGTACTTCATCCAAAAGAGGGAGAGAGGAGTTCAAGTTGCAAATCTGGATTTGTGTCTGGATTTTGAATTTCCAATGGTGTTCAATTCCAGACTTTTGGTTTGACTCATGGCAGTGATATAGGAGGAGCTAGACCTTAAGAATTGGGTTTTCAAAAGCAGCTAAGTCAGTCAGAAGTACAAGCCCTAATGATTTTCAGTGAGACTAATGGCACCTAACGTACTTATGGTTTTTTGAAAATTCCATCTAGGTCTGAATCAAGTTTCAGATTCTGAAACACTACCGTCCCCAACCAAATACTTCCATATACACACACACGCACAGCACATGTATTTTGTGAGTATTTGGATCTCAGGTTTGCTTCAAGCCCATCTCTAATAGTAAGGTAAGTCAAGAGCTCTTAATAGCATTTCAGCATAAGACTGGGCTATTTAAACTAACTATTTCACCTGTAATGTCATCTCCTGAGAAGCAGACCTTAGAGGACAGCTGAGTATTGTCATTCAGGTTTAAATTAGAGGCCGTAGATGATATCACGCAGAACTGAAGAAAACACAGAGTTTATACGTAAAGGAGCCATTTGATTTACTGAATTATTTTTAATATATGCAGATGAGAATACACTGACTTGGGCACAATGAATGAGCACATTTGACTATGAAAGTCAAAGTCAGACCATAGAAGACATACTTCCAATATGCTCATGACCTGGTTCAGAAATTCCTTAAAATCTTCATATTGTTTTCAGTGTATTTAATTATTATCACATAAAATTATGCTGAATACTTCAAGGTGCTACAGGAGCTTAAATTCTGGAGAGCCTTCTATGAAATCAGCTACTTCAATCCAGGACTCATAAATTTACCAAGAAAAATCTCAGTCTTGTGAGTCCCTTTATTTTTGAGGCTGGCAGATATACTTTTTACTTCTGGTTGTCTTCTCTAGTTGGTCTGGGGTCATATGAGAATAAAAGGGTCTCTCAGTGGTGCAGTGGTTCAAAAGGACACTGATAGTTGATCGATCTCCAGCCTTTAATTTGATATGCCTGGCAATTTTTTTATTCTTAGTTACGTCCATCATGAGCCATAATTTTTCTCATGTACTGTACATATACCCTTCAAATGTACGGGAATCGCAATGCTCTTTCCTAGAATGAATCAGTGGAGAAAGATGTGAAGTGTTTTTTTTAAAAAAAGCAGACTCCCACAGTAGGGTGATATTTTGCCTGGAAATGCATATAGATATATATAAAAAAATGTGTTGTCAGGGACAGCCCCTGGACAAAATTCTTCTTAAAGGTAGAAAGGTGAGCCATTACAAAGGGAGTGTACAAGGGAGTTCAGGAGCACTGGGAAGCAAAGTATAAGGGGAACCTTATAATAGAGAACCTGACCATGTAGGCACACAGTGTACAGAGTATCCAGGACCTTGTCTTAACAAGCCATCAGCCTTACAGGGATGCTCAGCTGCTCCAGTGTCTCTTAGGAGAGCTCATTGCACATTCTGAGGTGGGGAAAATACCAATGAAGCAATGGCATTGATTCCCATAAGAACTTTGGAAGATTTTTCCCTATATTGTTTCATGACTTTTATTGATATTACATGACTTTGCATGTGCATGGTATTAAATTTTTTTAAATTGATTCATTATGGAAAAAACAGATTGCTCCAAGATTGCTCTATAACTGGACATGATGCAACTGTCTTTGCTTACAGTCACACACCCGAGACTCTACTGATCACTTTTATAGTTAGACCTGACAAGTGTAAGACTTCACTATTACAGCCTGACAGCATGTTATCGTATAATGACTCTATTCAGCTCAAAATTGGAATCTTTATACAAGGAAGCAAACTGACAATAAGACTATCAAAAACAATGGATTCAAAAGCTATGAGTATATTCATTGCAAGCAGTTTTCTTGGGAAGATATATGACTGTTCTAACTTCATAGCCCTCAAGTATCACCTACACCCTTGACAATGTCAAAGGAAAGAGTTCGAGCCACTCAAGAGGTATGTTTGACAAATGCTATCCAGCTGGGCACTTATTGCAGGAAGCATTTTTTTTTTTTCCCAGGAAAAGAATTAAAACTCACACAAGCCCCAAAGCTCAGTGAAATGTTATGTTGGAGAGAACTTTTCTAGCAGCAAACCCTCAGGCCCCTATCTACTTCACTGGAGCAAAGCTAGTACTCACCAAATGGTGGTGCTATCATGATTCTAGGCAGATTCCCTGAGCAGCGAGGGCAAACCCCTATATCAGTTAAGCCTTGTGTTTGTCTTCACTGTTCCTGGGGAAAAAATCCCTTCTCTGCCCATACCAATGTTCATAATTCACTTTGAAATTCAGTGTGGGCAGAACCTAGAGATAATCATACTGATATTCACAGGCTTATAATGCATTAGTAAGAACTATGCATTGCCTTAGGCTGAGGAGGCTCTACTCAGGGGAGAAAATACCTCTCTTAACCTGTGTTTGGGGATTTATTTTCTGGCACAAGGCTGATTGTTTAAGGTAATCAAATTAATATAGTAGCAGTAACTATATTAAAGTTCGAGTTCTCGATTCTGGTTATATGGTGACCCCTCTTGTGTTATGAGAAGGAGTAAATATCACTTCCTTATTTACTTTCTCCATGCCAGTCATAATTTTATAGACCTCTATCAGATCCCCCATTAGTTGTTTCTTTTCCAAGCTGAAAAGTCACTGTCTTATTAATCACTCCTAACACAGAAGCTGTTTCATACTCCTAATCATTTTTGTTGCCTTTTTCTGTACCTTATCCAATTCCACAGTATCTTTTTTTGAGATGGAGCAACCAAATATGCATGCAGTATTCAAGATGTGAGCATACCCTGGATTTATATTGAGGCAATATGATATTTCCTGTCTTACCTATCCCTTTCCTAATGATTCCCAACATTCTGTTACTGCTGCTGCACATTGAGTGGATGTTTTCAGAGAACTATCCAGACTGACTCCAAGATCTCTTTCTTGAGTGGCAACAGCTAATTTAGACCCCATAATTGTATCTGTAGAGTTGGAATTATGTTTTCCAATGTGTATTACTTTGCATTTATCAACATTGAATTTAATCTGCATTTTGTTGCCCAGGCAGCCAGTTTTATGAGATCCCTTTGTATTGTTTCGCAGTCTGCTTTGGGCTTAACTATCTTGAGTAGTTCTGTATCATCTGCAAATTTTGCCCCTCACTCTTTACCCCTTTTTCCAGATAATTTATGAATTTGTTGAGCAGTACTGGTCCCAGTAGAGACCCCTCAGGCACATCACTATTTCCCTCTCTCCATTCTGAAACCATTTATTCCTAATTTTTGTTTCCTATCCAGGAACCTTCCCTCTTATCCCATGACATCTTACTTTGCTTAAGAGCCTTTAGTGAAGAATCTTGTCAAAGACTCTCAAAATCTAAGAACCCTTCATCCACTGGATCATCCTTGTCCGCATGTTTGTTGACCCTATCGAAAAATTTTAGTAGATTGATGAGGCATGATTTCCCTTTGTAAAAACCATGTTGACTCTTCCCCAACAAAATCGCATTCATCACAGGCAACCTCCATTCTGACATTTCCTAATTTTTGCGTGCTCAACATTATGACCTTAATAATGTTCTTAATCTGTGTAATTTTCTAGTTTTTTTTTTTAAAAAAGCAACTGAAAAAACTCCATCACGTGGCATTACACTGACACTCACATGAGTTATCATCATGGTTGGAACATTAGATCCACCACTCAGACCTCCGCCACTTGAGCTAATGAAGTAACTGACAGCAGTAGTAGATTGTCATTCTCTGTGTGGGCCAGCAATAGAGGGGAATGAGACACTCTTCCAGTGGGCTTCACAGTGGAGGAGTGGTGAGATTCAGACATCCTGGGTTCCATTCCGGGTCTGGAGGGGTCTGTGTTTCAGTTGCACAGACTCTTCTGCCCTTGCTCCACCAAGTGTGACTCCTGCTCCAGCCTGTCCCAGTCTTTTCTTTTTCCCATGCCTGGTTCATCATCCCAGTCTCATTCTCCCCACCTAGCTAGTCCCAGTCTCCCCCTCACAGTCCCAGTATCCTCACCCAGCTAGTCCCAGTTTCCCCCTTCTGAGCTGTCTCCTTCCACCCTACTGGCTCTGCCCCAATCCCATTTCCCTCTGTGGCTCACAGTCTCCTTACCCAGCGAGTCCCAATCTCTCTCCACCTCCTTCTCCCACTCCCAGTGTCCCTCTTCCCCAAGGCACCTTGTCTCAACGTCTATCCCCAACCCCTGTTAGTCCAGCTCTTGTCCTGTCTTCATTTGAATCAGACAGCTTCCACCTCCCCACTGCCTTGACCCAGGTCATTGAGAGCACAGGGAAAGAATCTCCCCGCTCTTTAGAGCTGGACCTAGCATGACACCCAGCAGACCAGAGTTACCCAGCAGCCCAGTTGCAGCAGAAAGATGGCTCTGCCCCAGATCAACTCTTCAGGAAATTTAGCTGCTAAAAATGCAGGAAGTCTGTACTGAAAATGTGCAATCTACAATTTTTCAAAGGCTTCTATCTTAGTCAAATCTGAGCATATTTTCAAAGGTATTGCAAAATGCACATCCATGACACAAAGTCCCCACCCCCCGCCACATTTCAAATTCCTGCTCCAAAGCATGGGGGCACTAGAGCTTTTTAAACAACAGATCACCTGAAAATTTTATAATGAGCAAAACAATGTCTTTTCCCCAAAGCTCATTCTCTAAAACAGCTGAACTATTTTGACTAAAATCTTTCAAAAGAAATCAGCCTGAGGAAGACACCACACATGGAAATTTTCAGCTAAAATGGTTAAATATTGGCAGTTATAAGCAACTGAAAACAAGGTCTTCATAGTGGAAAGTGCTGAGCAACATTATAATAGCTGGAACTACCAGCACTGCCTAGAATATACTGTGTGTTTTATACTGATGTTTTGCAATTTGTGACAGAGTCATTTACTTGGCACCTTTATTTCTGTATTCATTTAAGATTTCTTCATTGTCCATACAATATTGAGGAGACAGCAACTACTATTTTAGATCCAGGTTTGCTTTAAAAATACATAGGCACTATGGGGGACAGAGGAACAATCCTACTTCACTTTCCATGGCAAGATAGAGAATGTGTGTGTATGTAGGGAGGAGGTAGTGGTTCATAGCAGGTGATCAGAGAAGTAGCACAGCTGTATGCATCTGTAGCCTAGACAAATTTCTATGGTGTATGCAAACTCCTGACTTTTCCCTTCTGCACCCCCACTTTGTACCCTGGAGTGTAAGGACAATATGTGGATGCGGTATGAATTAGATGCAAGGATGGCACCAGGGAGACCGCTTTACCCCCAGAATCCAGCCACAACAGCCATTTGGAGCAAAAATAATGACTCTTGTGACTGAACAAGAGTAACCAGAGCTAAGTACCTGGGACAGCTGGTGGTTAGCCTTCTGCCAGACACAGCTCTCTATTTTTGGTCAGTACAGGATTTGGCCTTTAAGTGGAGCTCACACAGCTAAAATCATTAATAATTTTCTAGCCAGAACATAAACCAGCCAGACTCATAAACTGCACCTACTTTCAAATGCTCTTTGGTTTCTTATCCTAGTTAACCATAACTTACACATGAACGCAGCTCCTATTAAACTCCAGAAGGTGGCAGCAAATGCTCTTTCCTCTGGGACATGTGCTATGGCCACTCCTCTGTTTAAATTGAAAAAAGGGATTTCTATGAGCCAAAAGAATCTCCAGTCCCTTGCATATTACAGATAAAACTTTATTGTGTTTTTACAATCAGATCTGATGTGAAAGTTATGGGACAAACTAAAGCAACCATTTTCCCTTGCTTCAATTAAACAGAAGTATACTGAGCTAACTCAGTATCTAACTTACCTGTGGTTAGCAGTAGAGTTGTGCAAAGAAAAGGAATTCCATTTTGCAGAGGGTTTTGATATTTTGAAAACTGGTTTCCTTTGGATTTGGAATGAAAACCAAAAATTTTAAAATTCTTTATAAATGGGAATGCCCTGGCTCCACTGCAGTCTGTCTGGTGAGTTTCTCTAGAAACATGGACCCTGGAAACTTTGGTTCAGGGGCAGTCATAGGACTAGATTCACAAAAGGACTTAGACACCTAACTGCCTTTTTAGATGCCTAAATCCAGCAATAGGGTGTAGTTAACATTGACAAAACCACAAAACTGCCACCTAACCCTATAAGCAGTCAGTTTCCACTGGTGAACTTAACCAAGCTTCCTAAATCCTGATGCCACTGACGCGTGGCTCTAGGTATTTTGCCGCCCCAAGCATGGCAGGCAGGCTGCCTTTGGCAGCAGCCTGCGGGAGGTCCATCAAAGACGCAGGACCAGTGGACCCTCCGCAGGCTGCCACCGAAGGCAATCTGCCTGCCACCCTCGCGGTAACCAGCAGAGCACCCCCTGCAGCTTGCCACCCCAAGCACGCGCTTGGCGTGCTGGTGCCTGCAGCCACCCCTGGTCACTGAGCAGCTCGGCATCCTAGGTCATGCCTCACCGCCAGTGGAATTCTCAAACCAGACAATTGCATGCCTATCTTGCCTGCAGGGCCCAATCCAGTAGGCATGCTCTGAGTACACCTAACAAACAAAACAAAGGACAGTCGGAGCAAGCATGTGCACCCCACATTATAGCCAACAGCCCACTTGTTAAGGCCACTCTGCCTTATTTGGAGGAGGGTCTTGAACCCAGGTCTCCCAGGAGAGCTTCCTAAACACGCAGGCTATGGGGTATTCTGGGATAGGGCTCTCTCAGTCTCTTCTGTTGAAGTGGTTCCACTTTGTATAAATAATTAACTCTCCATCAAAGCAGGGATTTGACCCTGACTCTCCCCCATCTCAGCTGAATGCCCTAACCCCTGGGCTATTGGGTCAATCTCTTGCTTTTTCCTCTGTCTCTGGCCCAATGAATATTTAATTATTTATATAAAGTGGAATAACTTCAGCAGGAGACATAACTGGGGGGTGGCGGGTAAGAGCACTTTCCTGACGTGGGAGAACCTGGATTCAAGTCTTTGAATTTCAACTCCAAATCAGGCAGAGCAGGGATTTGGGAAACAAGTCTCCTACATCTCAGGACAGTGCTAAGCACTGAGCTATTAGCTATAATGGGTGGGGATCTCCCTCGCTCTCTCTGATTCTTCAGGAGAAAGGGCTGATCTGTCTTAGGTGCCTGACTCCAGGAGAGGATTTATGGACGAGAATCCCAAGTGGAGATAGACTCCTCCCTACCTGGCTTGCTGGCTTCTGAGAATCTCTTACTTAGGCAACTTGTTCTCCCCCTACACTAAAATGGGAACTCAAATGCCTAATTCATACCTAATAAATAATGCTTAGCTCCATATTATAGTGTTTCCTAATTACTTATGTATCTATTTCACAAATCATATAGACAGACACATTTTCTATGTACACACATGCACAATTGTGTGTGCATTGATTCACATCTACCTGCCTAATTCAGTAAATTACTTTTGGGAATAATGCTACATTTGCTTTAGTGTATATGAATATACACGTCAAATATATTAAAGATACGTATATGGTAAAATAAATGTTTGCTTTATTGAACACTTTATAAATACTTTGTATTTTTAAAAACATTACTATAACAAGCCTTTCAGCTGTTCTCATGTATGTTGGAGAAGCCAACTGCAGCTATAAGGATTCCCTAAGATTCTGGCAGACAACTTATTTGTCTTTCATCCTCCTCTTATCTAAAAAAATCTTGCCTCCATTCACTAACTATTCTAGGGCAGTGGTATTCTTTCCTGAAGAGCTTCAAACAGAGTAATGGGAAAGCACAGACTAATCACAAAGTAGCATTTTGACTTGTCATGATGTTGCAACATCACACACAACATATTGGGTTTGTTTAGTTTGGAAAAGAGAAGACTGAGAGGGGACATGATAGCAGTTTTCAGGTATCTAAAAGGGTGTCATAAGGAAGAGGGAGAAAACTTGTTCACCTTAGCCTGTAAGGATAGAACAAGAAGCAATGGGCTTAAACTTGCAGCAAGGAGATTTTAGGATGGACATTTAGGAAAAGTTTCCTAACTGTCAGGTGTGGACCAACTGGATAAATTGCCTAGGGAGGTTGTGGAATTCTCCATCTCTGCGAGTATGAAGAGTAGTTATATAAAAGTCTATCAGGGATGGCTAGACCAGGGTAGGCAACCTATGGCATGTGTGCTGAAGGCGGCAACACGAGCTGATTTTTCAAGTGGCACTCACACTGCTGGTCCTAGCCACCAGTCCGGGGGGGCTGCTGCATTTTATTTTAATTTCAGTGAGCTTCTTAACAGTTTAAAAACCTTATTTTAGTTTATATACAACACTATTTATTTTATTATTATGACATAGCAGAACCTTCTAAAAATGTTAATGTATTACTGGCAAGCAAAACCTTAAATTAGAGTGAATAAATGAAGACTCGGCACATCACTTCTGAAAGGTTGCTGACCCCTGGTCTAGACAGTATTTGGTCCTGCCATGAGGGCAGGGGACTGGACTTGATGACCTCTCGAGGTCCCTTCCAGTCCTAGAATCTATGAACATCTTCTTGTGATGAAAGAATATCATAATGAAAACATTGCAACAGGATGTCCCCAAGGTATTGTGATTATTTTGTAGCTTTCTGCTGCTTCATTTGATGCCATCTCTCTTCTCTTTCCATGCTTCCTTTCTAGCTGGTGGGAGGGAAGGGAAAAAGGGAGTTTTTTTCTCTCTCTCTCTCCTTCTAAATTTATGTATTTAATGCTTCAAGGAGAGGAAGAGATTGCCAATTCCTCTTTGTCTGCCTGTCACTTTTCCCCCTGCTTCATGTGTGATCTGTGTTTTGTATATTCTACTTAAGGCCAGCTACATTCCAAGCCATGACACAATAAAAACTGCTTGATGGACCTTGAAGAATAGAATATGGATTGAGAACAAGAGGTTGAGTATCATTGTGCTCAGTTAACACTGTCTGGTAAATGAATTGTGAGTGAATTCTAGTGACTAGAAATTGGCTTGAGCCATGAGTTCCTGTGGTTAAGGCCAGAGTTCTGAATAGCCTATTACTAATAGGAGTCAGTCATGTATTTAAAATGTTTAGGTACAGTGTTTTGGTTCAGGCCCATCTCTACTAGTGACAAAGTAGTAATTCTAATGACAACAATATAAAATTAATGTGTCATCTCCCAGTCTTCACTTGTGAAAAAATAGGAGATAGGCTTGTGTTTTTAGCATAAATTACATGTTCCTGAAAATCCTTAACGGTCTGTTTTCCGAAGTGTGTAAGCAGATGGAACATCTTTCTGCAATGAAGACTAGGGAGTATTCAATTCCAGAACATATGGAAGCAGACAAAATAGATCTATTCTTAGTAAAAAAAAACTGAGAAAGTGACTGCAAAATTACCACCTGAGTTTACACACACACGTGCAAGTTGCTAGTGGATAATGATCTTCATTACAACAGCCACCACCATAATTGGCACCAATTGGAAGACTTGTTGGAAGTCTCAGCTGGGAGGCCCAGGACTAAGTGGATATGTGAACCTGAGGTAAGGATTGAGGCATATTGGCAGGGCACAGTGGATACTCTTGTACTGTTACTGCCTGTACTGTATTATTTCTATGGCTAAAGAGAGGAATTCAAGGCCTGATTCTACTGTTACACCCGTGAAAATTGAATCAATGGGGTTATGTGTGTATAAAGTTCACACGACAGAGAAGAATCAGGCCCTCAGCACCTTGTCAGCTCAGCAAACAATATATTCATTTAAAACTCCATAGTAAAACAAAGTTGAAAACTTCTAGAAAGAGACTTTTTTCCTTCCTTAGTACAGTAGTGACAGTAGCATCAAACACCCCCCCACCCCCAACCAAGACAAATGGAAAAATCCTCATTGATTTCAATGCGTTTCTGGCTTGGCCCCAAGAAGAAAATAACTATTTCATTTTGTTTTATGGTTCTCTCCATAAAACTGCAAAAACTTGCATGAATACTATTGCACATCCTGTCCATGAAGTTAAATTTCTTATCAGAGACATGAAGCATGAAGACAAAATACTGTATGGCATAATATCAACTTAGTACAGTATAGCTAATACAACTTTAGACCCTAACCCTGCAAAGACCTAGGCACATGTTTAACTTTACAGAATGTGAGTAGTCCCATTGAATTCAACATTTAATTGAATTCAATGGGACTACTCACTGTGCATGAAATTAAGCATGTTTATAAGTCTTTTCATGGACCTTAGAGCCAAGTTGTGTTCTGCTACGTCAATGAAAATGTACAGTATCTCCACTGAAATCATTGGAGGTACTAGGAGTAACAGCCTCAAATGGAATTTCTGTTTAATTATTCATTACACCTTTTTTAATAGCTAAACGAATCACTGCATGATACATTTAGTTCAGATAACGATGGACACCAAAGTAGTAAAACAGGTTTTGCCATGTATTGTAAATTGTTGCCAGGACACAAATTAACTTCCTATTTAAACGTCTGTACATTTTGAATTATGATGAATTGCATTGGAGTTGACAATTTTCCTCTTAGGATCAAATCTTGAGATCCTGTCTCAGGTTTTACTCAATCCTTATTCAGTTTAGTTCTAACTTCACTGAAACTAGGCTTTGTTTAGATAAGGAGAGTAAAAACCATGTACTAACTTCATGCTTTGGCCTCTAGTATTTATTTTTCTAATTTATGAGTCCAGCCTTACTAATTTATTTTTGGCCTGATTTCTCTCCCAGTTACACCTATTTTATACAAACTGACTTCAATAGAGCTATTCCTGATTTGCATCACTATAAGAGAGCACACAATCAGGCCCATTAAATTTTAAAAAGCCCAAGAAATTAAAAAAATTAGTAGCAAGAACTGAGGAAATGAAACAGAATTATTTTCTGTTTTTACTAGAAGGTGGCTGCTATTTCTGTTCAGAAAACTCTCTGGTCCAAACAACTGAGGTATCCTGTAGTCAAAGATATTTTCCTCTTCTGGAATCAGATTGGCTCTCAAAGTTCTGCTCTTCCTAACTTCAGCATAATCACCACCAATTTCTCTCTAAACACCATAGAGAATTCAGTCAGCAACTTCTGTCAGAGCCTCTCTCCGCAACAACTATAGGCACATTAACTGCAATCCTCAAGTAGTCCAAGACACAAGGTAATGATGGTAATGCCTTCCTCTCCACTGGAGAACCAGACAGACAAATCTAAGGTTCAGGAGGAGTGTGGTGAAGTGCGTTCTGACGCAAGTACTCAACCTAGAAAGTGGCAGGATCATTTCTAACCTCTTAAGCTATGTCCCCAAATTGTGGAATTCCTTAAGCCTCTCACCAAGAAGGGCAAATTTGTTCTTGCTTACTTCAGCCTCTTTCCTAAGAATACGTCCTGGAAAAATCCTTCCCCCGAGGATCCAGAAAGGCATCTTTCCTTTAAAAAGATTTAAACTTACATGGAAATGACCCTAGGGGGAAAAAAACCTCGGCTCCTCCTCCAAGGAATGAGAGGTTACTTCATCCTTCTCCTGAGTAGATGAAGAGGAATGCCATTCTCACATACATTTGAATCTTGAGTAGCCAAATGACTTCATCAGGAAGTTGTCTAAACTTAAGTAATTAATAATGTTGGCACAGGGAAGGTATGAAGAATTCAAGCAGCCCAAGAAACCCAAACTGGCCTGAATATGCTACTAGAACTACATTATTTGTGTGTGAATCAGCTAGAGTGGGCAAACTTGTTGTGTTGTGTTTAGTCATGTGACAGTTATTCTGGATTTGATCCAGGGCTGGGAATTTCCTTCTCTATGAGGCGAAGTGATTTGTCTCTCACCATCATGAGAGAATTAATCATTGAATAGTCTCAGTAATGCAGATCATGTACCTGGGATCCAGGATAAAACTCTCAGATTTCTGGTATTGCATTGGGACGAATATTCCAGATGATGGATTCCCCAGCGAGAACCAATCATGAATCTTTTCATCTCACAAGAGATTCACTGGGTGATTCCTTACTCCAGTAGGTACAAGGACAGAAAAGCTTATGTAGTTGATATGTTCTCCCTTTCAGGGTTAAGGATGACATTACCGGCATTCCTCCTACCCTGTCACTTTATCCACCAAAGTCTCACAAAAGGTATAGAGGGGGAGAAAAAAAAAAAAACTAAGTTCAAACAATCTTAGTATCACTAACTTTGCAAAGAATGATCAGACATATCATTCTTGAGGCACAATGGATAAACCCATCCTTTTGTCCCATTTACCGATCTGGACCTCTTCCCCCAATGTCTAATATTACTCCCAAATCCACCCAGAGACAGACACTCTTCCAAAAGGCTTGTCTTCTGAAGGGCAGAACTGCAGGATTGCAAGACAATATGATTATGCTCATTTGTGAGCAAAATCCTCCATGTCTAAGGCTTATTAAATTACTTGGAATATTTTTTCAGATGGTGCAAGCCAAAGGATGTCATTCCATCCCTGTTCTCAGTAGCACAGAGTCTCCTTTTTCTGCAACAACTCTTAAAAAGATAAATTTATGCTTTGGGAGCCATTAGAGGGCCTGTGGTTGTAATGAATTTTGGTTACTACTCCTTGATCACCAAGTTCTTCTTAGTTATGAACAAATTAAGCCCTTGAGTTGGTAAAGCATTATTTTTCTGGGACCTGAATCTGGTTGTCAAAGCCATGTGCTATTCTCCTTTTGAGCTCCTATCTACAATATCCCTAGAAATTCTCTTCTACAAGGTTACTTTCAGCTGTCTTCTATCAGTTCCCCTTCCTCACCCTATACCATGATAAAGTTGTCCTTAGAAAGGTTTCCAGTCTCCTAACTGAGGGAATGTTTGATTTTCCAACAACAATTTTTACTTCCTAGTCTGATACTCCCCCTCTTAAATAAAGAAAAGAAAAGAAAAAAAAAAAAACTTACCCTAATCCAAACATGCTCTAGGCCATTAAATTTTATCTACTCTGCATTTTTGAAGGCCTCATCTTCATGTCATGGAATGGGGACACTTGTTAGATGGATTATGAAATGTATTTCATTGGCCTATCAATTTCTATTGGATAGGATTTTTATTTTTATTTATTTTTAAGATTAAGTCCGATTCTACCAGGGCTGGACAGAACAAGAAGATACCTCTGCAGTCAAAACCACCACAGCAGCAACTTGGAAGTCTCTAGAGACCTTCTCCAAACATGACAGACAAGCATAGCATCTTCAACTGATGCTGCTTTTGGATGTCAGATCCTTATGACAGTTGTTCTCTACAGAGTACACTTCCCATTCCCCACTTATCTCTGGGATCCTACATGGTCTGATGGACTTAGAACTCTTCTGTCTAAACTGGAAGCTCCACTGAACAGAAAGGGAAATTTTCCTTACCTATGAAAAGGTTTTCTGTTCAGCAGAGACAACTATCTAGAACCCTCTGATGACCTGCTAATTCAGATGGGAACTTCCCCCGCCACCTTTAAAATCTTATCTTGTAAACAGTGTCACTGTTCAGGTTATCAGAGTAATTTATTTAATAGAAATTGTGTCTAAGATTGCACAGAATTCTTTATAAGTTCACAACCTTTTAACATTTCTTTTCTTGCCAACTGGTTAAATGAAGCATATGAACTTTACTTGCCAAGAAAGAGATTGACTGTGCTGTCAACTGTAGTAGCTAGAAGAGGGGGAAAAAATCCTTAATTCTGATTGGAGGACACACATGGGCCAATCTTTGGCCACAGAGAACACCCTTCTGCCTGGATCGTGATCGCTACTGAACAGAAAACTGTTTACAGGTACTACCCTTTCACGATATGAAGATCTGGAAGAACTCCAACCCACTGTTAATGGTATGATCATTTCATCCATAGGCAAAATAATATATTCCCCTGTGCCTTTGTAGGGTAAGAAAGAATAATTTGTCCTTTTCTATGTAAAGTGTATATTTCGAGTGCTGAGCTGAGCCCTATCCAGGTAAAAGTCAGTTTGTTTGGTGACTCAGACATCAATGTGCACCCTTATAGGTTAAACATTAATTGAATTCAAGTGTACAAAAGTACAGTTCTTTTCCCGGGATGGAAATTTGCCATTTGTTGGCAGCAGTTAATGTGTGGGGGATATTTCTTTCTGATGTTGGGAATAGCTAGTAGTTAGCTCAAATGAGCAAGGAGGATGATTATCCTGTAAAACAGAGGTGGAGTCTGCCAAAAACTCACTGTGAAACCTTGGGTATGTCACTGATGGCCTGTTTTAATAGATACTGACTGACCAAACCTATTGTAATCAATAAAAGCTGCAGATGCTCAGGAACTTTGAAAATTGAGCCATTCATTTCTCCCTGTCTCAGTTTCCACATCTCTGAAATGGGGCTAATAATATGTACCTCAAAGCGGTGTATGAGATATAGGTCATTAAATTTTGCTAAGTGCATAGATGGAAGGGCCTAGAAAAAAAGTGAAGTACTGTATGACATTAACAATATTGAATATTAAACAAAATCATTAATGGAAAAATCTTCACTTTACACAATTCAGGCTCCTGTTGACTTCAGTAGGCTTAGTTTTGATTAATCTCACAGTCTTTGAATGTTATATAGAAAAGGTAATTCAGGCCACTGTTTTCAGGATAGAGACTTAGCAAAGCCCTTGGCCACTTAGAGCCAGATCCTCAAAGGCATTTAGGATCCTAATTCCCATTGAAATCAATGGGAGTTATGCTTCTAAATACCTTTGAGGATCTGGACCTTAATGCCTGATTTCAAATAAAGTATAGGAATTAAAGGCTGTTTCCAGACTTCAGGCTATGAATCAGAGGACATAGTCAGTTAAGTAGTCTCCGTCCATACTGTTCTTCCTAATTTAGGAACCATGTGATTTGTCTGATGCAGAGTGCACATTTGGCATGTGTACAAAAATGAGGTACTTGTACTGTATATTGCTGAATGAAGACTGCTGAGGAAAAAACCCGTCTCATGAACAGAGTTTTTTGTTTGAAAGTGCTGCATAACTAAGATGATTAGGATTTGTGGAATATGAATGGATTTCTCCTAAAAATGGGTCAGAGTGTTCTGAAATTTTTAGGGCACTGTCATTTAAAGGGAGCAAGGTTAAGTAATGTCCTATAATGGTATTAGGCAAATTATTTTATCAGCATTTTTAGTTATTTCATTCATTTTTGTCCCCTTTCCACCCATGATAAATTTCAGTGGAAAAGAGCTCCTTAATAAGGGATGGGATAAAATACACTCTGGCTAGATCTATTGGACAGAGCCAATTACCAAATAAGTAAATTTATGCCTGCATTCTGTAGATGTAGTCAGACTGGTAAGAGAGTTTCCCTCCCATCTCTCTTTTCACCTATTAGCAGGGCAGAGGAGGTGAACGGAAGCTTTCAGTGTTGCTATCCATACTGTACCTGTTCATTAATAGAAGACTCCTTCAGTCTGTCAATCTCGTGGCTCTCCCGAACACTTGAATTCTCTTCTTTTTTACACACACACACACACACACACACACACACACACACAGTAACTACATGAAGGGAGATATGTTCTTAGAGATCTGTTGTTCCTCATACTGCCGGCAAGTTCTTGTACTCTCTCATATACAGGGGTGGCTCTAGGTATTTTGCTGCCCCAAGCACGGCAAGCAGGCTGCCTTTGGCAGCTTGCCTGCGAGAGGTCCCTGGTCCCGCGGATTCCGCGGCACACCTGCAGGAGGTCCGCCAAAGCCACGGGACCAGTGGACCCTCTGCAGGCATGCCGTTGAAGGTAGCCTGCCTGCCGCTCTCGCGGCGACCAGCAAAACGCCCCGCGTGGCTTGCCGCCCCAGGCACGCGCTTGGTGTGCTGGTGCCTGGAGCCGCCCCTGCTCATGTAGTAACTCACTAAACAGTATGCCAATAGCCCAACAATAATTCGCTTCAGTTTGGAAATGAAGGGAAAGGGCTTCTGTCATTGATATTCAATTATTGTGGTTATATTTGAGGTTTTGTTGTTCCTAGGAAAGAGGCAGTGGCTGCTCATTATCACTTCCTGTGAGGCCTTCTTCACTCAACTATCGAGCCATGTCCCCTGCTTCACCTGTGATGTCCCAACCTGGCCCCAGTTACTTCGGTAAACCAGCAGCAGCCGCCGCCAAGCCTGTCAAGAGATTGACTCCCTGGGAAGCAGCAGCTAAGTCCCCTCTTGGCCTAGTGGATGATGCTTTTGGCCCCCAAAACATTCAAGAATCCATTGTTGCTAATATAGTATCAGCTGCTCGCAGGAAAACACTCCCTGAGCCACCGGATGATTGGAAACAAAGGGTTTCCTGTGGATCTCCATCCCCAGGTGTTCATGCTAGCCTTGCATCATTTGGAAGGAGGCAGTCTGGTATCACATCCCCACCAAAGAGCAGCATGTCAGCCCCCAGCTCCACTTTTCAGTGTGGCTCTCGGCTTCAATATGCATATTATGGTCAGCGATCCCGAACAGATCCTGACATGATGTCCATGGATTCCAGATCCAACTACTGCCTGTCAATGGCCAATTCAAACTACAATCCACATCCAAGGGGATGGAGGCGTCAAACATGAAAAACAGAAGAACCTGGCATATTTCCCTCCTGACAGCTTCACCGGCCTTATATCCCAGTTGGAGGAGTAAAGTGACCTATCTGAATAGCTTCTTGCTGGATAACAGTTTCTAAACTGAAAGAATGAGGAAGTTTTGTAGAATGGTGCAGTTTTCATGATATTTCAGAGCTTTCAGTTCTAGACTGAATTCAGTTTTATTCCCAGGCTACAGTTTTGTTTTGTTTTTTTAAAAGGTCAGATTTGTTTAGGTGGGATAATCAATGTGCTTATTACAAAGCACATATAGAAAAAGCTTTAATTGGACAGTACAAAAACATTTACAAATGAGTTAATGAAATATACAAAGAATGAAATAAAGCTTTTTAAAATGAAATTTTCTGGTGGGGTCTGTAGGATTTCTGGGTATATTTGATATCTGAATTTTAGGACACAGACATAGCCAGACTTCAGAGAGGGTTATTTTTCCAATGGAATTCCAAACTTTGGAAAGGTTTACTCAGCATATTGATCATATAATTTCTCTGCAGTATTTTTTAAAAAAGGGGATTCTAGAAAAGTAAATCTTACAGTTTTACTATGATAAACATACAATACTTCTATAGTCATTTTACCTGAAGCTCTGGTACATATTAGCATATGTTAATATCATGTAATCATGGAGTTCAGAGGGATTTCAAGGAAGTTTGGGGTGTAACTCTCCATTGTAAGTTTTGGCTGTTGTAATTACCCACCCTAGTTTGAAAACAGCAGGAAAGAAAGGGATGTTATGATGAACTACTGATATGATACTTGGATAACAAATGAATTGGAGAAGTATTTAATATAGTTAGGTTACATTTAAATTGGGTTGCAAGTGACTGTTGTAATAAACAATCAAACAAATACATGTCAGTCTTGTAGGGGTGTTGGATGACAACTACATTTATTTTTTTATGAAATGTTTAACTTGCTGAACATTTAGTGCAGCAGATTCTGCTACTAGTAGTTGAATACTTGAAAGGCTTTTGATTTGTAGTCTCATTTTGGAAGACCAAAATAGGTTATATAATAAGGACAATTCTTGTTACGTGCAGGAGGTATGTGGAATATGGTTTATGATAAGTGTTACATGGTCTGAGTCTAGTTAAGGCAACGCTAAGGAGAACTAAGGAGAGTGCTTAGAGGGTTAAATATGTCTTGATGGAGTTGGAGAGATAGTAAATAATTTTGTTACTGCTGGTATGTCTCTTATATTTACAATTCATTTAGTTAATAGCAGCACACGTGCCTAAGCCATATACTACAAGCTCACTGGGTAGTTTAGATAGTGTTAGGTGTTCAATGAATACCCAGTTTTACAGAGTGCACTGCACCATCCTCAGTTGTTGGATATTTTTCAAATATCCATCAAACACGACCACTTGAAAAATATTGCTGAAATATAGTTGAATATCTGTGCTTAAACCGTAATATAAGTGTAAGCAGAACAATTTGAAAAGAAAATTAAAATTCACATGCATAATAAGAAAGCGTACACAGAAAGCAGGTTATAAACCAATGTAATTTTTTTCCGCAAGAGGCTGACTTCTTATCTAGTTTCTGTTTTGAGTTGTATCCTTTATGTTGTTATACTAGGAACAGAATTAAGTAACGTTCAGAAAATAATAATTTGGCCAAATGCAACTTTAGGGAAAAAAGCATTTTACTTCTCAGAATCTGGAAAATAGCTTTGTATTTCCTTTGAAAATAATATCATGCATCCTGATGAAGTGTGGAAATATGTAGTTATAAAAAAAAAAACACTCACACCTAAAAGATTTCCAAAAATACCCATATTTTAAAATGTTACAAATATGTTATTATGCCTAGTGCTGCAAATATTTACTGTAAACTCACTTGCTGTAAACTTACTCATGTGCCTAAGTGTTTGCAGGATTGAACCCTAAAAATGTAACAATCTCTATATATAAGACCCAGAATACTTCCAGATGGATGTTATGATGTAGGTTAGACGAATACCTACAATCTTTATACACGTTAACTTTTCATCACTATACTATTCAGGGCTGGGCTTTTACATTTAAACTGATTAGTCTCCCACTAAAGTTAGTAGAAAGACTCCTATTGACTCAAGCAGGAGCTGGATCAGGTATTTAGTAGGACCAATTCTGTGGCCATTACTCAGGAAAATGTCCATGGAATCAATGTCAAATGTAATGAGCCTGAGTAAAGGCTGCAAGATGAACTGCAGTACTGCCCTCCACACATTACCCTGTATAGGCAGGTAGCTGTGTGTTACCATAGCTGTTTCTTTGGCTGCTTTAAACTAGGGTAAGTGAACTCCACCTAAATGAAACCTAGTGGGTAGCCATAAGCATTAGGATTTTAAAGGGCAGGGGGTGGGGGAGGAAGAAGAAACCGGTTTGTAAATATACCAAGTCTAAAGAGAACATAGATCTATCACTGTTATACAGACAAATTGGAATGCTCTTTTCCAGAGGATAACTGAGCTTCACACACTGCTCTTATTCATTTCAGTGGAATTTTTGTCATTAACTTCAATAGGCTCAGTATCAGGCCTCAGATATTACAGTACATACAAAGCTTTCTGAAGCATCACTCTGCACCTTTCATTCTTCTTTCTCTCCCTCATCCCATCTCTGGCAAAAATATTTTGTAGTCAAAATCATGTGATTGTGTTGTGTATCAGCTCTGAATATTCACTTAAAATGTTTCATACATTTTATTGTTTGTGAATGCACAGATCTACTCAGTTAATGTGAGGAAAATAGCCCTCTCCCGATATCTTAGATATCTATTATTTAGATTAGAACTGACTTCTAAACTTCAGAGTGTCTTTGTTAATATACAAAGAATTTGAATATGTAAATGTAACCAAGAGTTTAGTTTCTGTAGTTATACTAGAATATAGATGTTCACATTTTCTTGTTCATAATTAGTTTTCATTTTAGTTAGCTGTATTGCAATTAAATATCTATTCACATGACATTTTTGCATTGTAGGAAAAGTCTATGCTATCCTTATAAATGGATTTTCACTTCTACATACTGTTTGTTCACTGCAAAGGACACTTTATTTGAAGAGAGCATGCCAGAGATGTAAATTGTATCATTTAATAAAGTGATTTCACCAATCAGATGAAAGGCAATGTTGCTTTTGCCCTATTCATGTTTGTTTGGGTTCCGATTATTTCAAAACTAGGTTTAATCGCTCATTCTGCACCATTTTTGGGATCACTGAATTTACCAGTCTGTAACCCCACAGCTGGTCTGAGCTTCTAGAAGCTTAAATCATTATCAGATCAATGGCAACATGTCGAAGTCAGTAGAATTTCATCTTCACGCTAAGTGGAGAAAACAAACACATGTAAAATGACTCTCAGAGCAGTTTGCAATATTTTAATTCTTTCCCTCTCAGCATGGATCCCCTTTGAAGCTGGACACTGACATCTGCCTTCCTCCAGAATTATTTGTCTATCACCATTGCATGTAAACACCTGTTAGTTACTATGGGGTTCTTCAGAAGAGCTGAATTATTGGGGTTTTATGTTTTTAAAAGGGAAAGTTGCTGTTTTTACAATCTGTCCCTCTGTAGCTATTTCTTTTGAACTCACTGCTAACTGTCACACATCCCAGGTCAATAACTGCTCACCAATGTGAAGGAAGTGTTTACAGTCTGGCCCATAAAAAGCCAAATCCTGCTTCCTCCATTTATGTGACTAGTCCCAATGAAGTCAATAGCACCTTTTACATTATTGGGGCAGGCAGGATTTGGCTGAAAGATAAAGATAAGAAAAGTGAGCATGTAGCTAAAATTTGGAAACCAGCAAAAATTGACAACACTTTGTAAGTCTTTGGATAATTAAGCATTTAAATATGAAGGGGAAGCTGTATTTATGCTATTCAGATTTTATATATATATTATCTACACACACACACCCCTCTACCCCGATAGAACACGATCCGATATAACACGGTAAAGCAGTGCTCCGGGGGTGGGGGTGGGGGCAAGACTGAGGACTCCTGCAGATCAAAGCAAGTTTGATATAACGTGGTTTCACCTATAACGCGGTAAGATTTTTTGGCTCCTGAGGACAGCATTATATCGGGGTAAAAGGTGTGTGTTATACATATATATGTATTAATTCTAGGGTGCTTAAGTATGTTACAAATAAACAAACTAGTTGAGTGAAATGAATGTTCAGTATAATGAACAATAGTTGGAGTAAAGAGAAAAGTCGCATGAGTTTAGCTATTATCAAAGCTGTTATTTTGCTCAAGATGAAAGTTATCAGCTGTTTGTTATTTCATGATAAACTCATTTAGCACATCTTAAGCCCATGTAGAAATGCACTTAAACTGCAAAGTCCAGATCTAGATTTGGTCTCAAACTCACCTAAATTCCACCCCTGCTCAGACAAAGTTCCTCCTGGCCTCCCTGACAGTGGAGGGGGAGAAGAGCCTCTTAGTCTCTGGTAGCTCCTCTGGGTGTAGTGGCAGCATGCTAGACACCCAAATCAGGCAGGGTCTCTTCCCCCAAACCTCTGGGGCCTAGAAGGTCTCCCTCCCGGCATTTTGTCAGTGTCTGCACCGTCCGACTTACCAGTAGCGCACTTGCTCCCCACAGCTCCTATTGTGCATGCCTATCTTACTGGAGGGAAGGCTTTTAATGGTTCTGGCAGGCCCTTGATTGCCCCAGGTGTCCTAATTAACCTGGAGTAACCCTTGTTCAATTACCAGGGGAAAAGAGACCTGCTTATCCTGGGGCTGTAACTATCATTACAGAATCTACTTTATTTAAAAAATAAAATAAAATAAAATAAAAAATCACTCTCCTAAACCTTCAGCGTTCAGCTGGCCATGTTCTCGGACCACCATTTGGTGGCTGTGATGGCCCCTTTCTCTAGAGAGGCCAGAGCTGGCCTACTAGCATTTTAACAATAGCCTCTTGGAGGATGTGGGCTTTGTGGTGTCCTTCCGGGAGTTTTGACTGGCCTGGAGAGGGCAAAGGTGTGCTTTTCCCTCAGCGCAGCAGTGGTGGGACCTGGGGAAGGTTTGCACCTGGCTCTTCTGGCGTAGCTACACCCTAGAGGTCAGCCGGCAGACGGATGTTGTTATAAAGCAATTGGAGTGGTAGGTCTTAGAGTTGGAGAGGCATCTGGCTGCCAGCCCTGGGGATCCATCCCTTTGCAGAGCGTGCCAGGAGAAGCAGAAGGAGCTGTGGACCCTTGATGACCTTCAGGCCCAGAGTGCTTTTGTTTGATCCTGCATCCGAGATGGATCATGGCTCCTGTTTTTTCTATGCCCTGGAGAAAAGGACAGGGGCTAAAAAGCACATCACTTGCATTTTGGCAGAGGATGGTGCCCTCCTCACGGATCCAGTGGAGATGCATGAGAGGGCCAGGGCCTTCTACACTGGCCTTTTCTCCCCGGATCTGACAAACACCGCCTGTGGAGTACTTTGGGACAAACTCCCGATGGTCAGCGTGGGCCACTGGGACCAGCTAGAGCTGCCTCTCACTCTGGCTGAGTTCTCAGAAGCCCTCTGTTTCATGCCTACCAATAAATCCCTGGGCCTGGACAGGCTGACCGTGGAGTTCTACTACATATTCTGGAATGCCCTTGCTCAGACCTTGTCACCATCTGGACCGAGTCCTTGGGGAGCAGGGTCCTCCCTTTGTCACGCAGGCAAGCAGTGCTCAGCTTGCTAACCAAGGAGGAGGGCCTCTGCAATCTTCAGAATTGGCGTCCCGTCTCGCTTCTCAACATGGACTATAAAGTCGTGGCAAAGGCCATCTCACTGCGGCTGGGGTCCGTGCTGGCAGACGTGGTCCATCCAGACCAGACCTACACCATCCCAGGCTGTACCATCTTTGATAACCTTTACTAGGTTCAGGATTGTCTTTAGCTAGGGTGTAGGGATGGTCTATCATTCGCCCTCCTATCTCTAGATCAGAAGAAGGCATTCGACCGGACGGACCATGGGCACTCTGCGGGCAGTCAGCTTCAAATCCAGTTTGTGGGTTTTCTCCAGGTGCTGTATGCCTCTGCCGAGTGTCTGGTCAGGCTCAACTGGACCCTGACCGAACCGGTCAGCTTCGGAGACAGGGTGCATCAGGGGTGTCTTCCTCTGTCTCCTACGTAGGAGGTTGACAGGGATGGTGCTCCATGAGCCAGAGATGCAGCTGGTCCTGTCGGTGTATGCTGATGACGTGCTACTCATGGTCCAGGACCTGGGTTATCTGGTCCAGGTGGAGCCCTGTCAAACCTACTTGGTGACCTCCTCCACCCAGGTCAACTGGGTCAAGAGCTCTGGCCTGATGGTCGGGGACGTGGAGGTGAGAAAGCTCTCTCCCACTCTCACTTCAGGCCATCCAGTGGAGCGCGGGCCCACTGCTCTATCTTGGCGTTTGGCTCTCAGCCATGCATCTGTCTCTGCTAGAGAACTAGCAAGGTTTAGAGGGCAGGGTGGCTGATTGGCTGCAGAGGTGGTCAGGACTGCTCTGGTGCAACTGGTCCTGTCCATGCTCTAGCACCGACTCACTCTGTGCCTGGCGCCATGTTCCTGGCTGATCTCCAGAAGCTGGTCCTGGATTTTTTTGGCAAGGACCAAACTGGGTCTCTCTGGGGGCTATACATCTCCACCTGGAGGAGTGGAGACAGGGCCTGCAGTGCGTGTGCACTCGGGTCCATGTCTTCCGCCTCCAGGCCCTGCAGAGACTCCTTATAGTGCAGGTAGCTCAGCGTGGAGCACACTGGCACATGCCATCCTCCACCAACTCCGATGTGACCAGCAACTATTTTATCTCCATTCAAGAGATCTTCTGCAAGACCCCTCTGACCTGCTGGTCTTCTACCAGGACCTGCTCCAGATCTGGGGGCTGGTTTCAGTGACTAGATCCATGGTGGTCACTGAGGGGGTAGATGTCTTAGCAGACCCCCTGCTGCACAGTCTTCAGTTTTGTATGTAGGTGGCAGAGTCCCCCTTGATACTAGAGGCTGGTCCTGGCAAAAGCCACTAGGATCAGAGACCTCCTGGACTACAACCAAGGGGACTGGGTGGATCCCCTGGCGCTAGGTTGGTGCATGGGGATCTCCACCCTTCGGATTCCCCGGCGCTTACTTCAGGAGGTGGAGGCCTCCTTACTGCCCACTTCTTGGGGCTACCTTGAGTGGGTCCTGCAAGAGGCGCTCCCCACCCACCCCTCACCCCAGGCCTTCCAGACCTTTTCATAGGGCCTCTGCCCTGCTAGCCCTCCCAGTCCGCTCCTTCTCATACCCCAAGCAGGCTGCATACTCTGCTGCCAGTTCATTTTTGAATGACAATGAGAGAACAACTGTATGTGCTCATGCTTCATTTCCCCACCCTCACATCTCACCCAGACACAAAGTGGCAGGACCTATTACCAGCTGTGGAAGTTGAGGAACCCTGGCGGGCCAGTTTGTATTCTACCCAGTTCCATGGCCTGCCAGAGATATCAGCTGGTGGCTCCTGCATGGAGCCATGAGCATGGGCATGTACCTGGCATGGTTCATCCTTATCCCCAAAGCCTGCCCTTTGTATGGTGTGAGGGAGACCCTGGCACACATGTATTTTCAGTGCTTTGCAGCCCCTCTTCTGGCTCCTCCAGAACCTCTTATTTATGCACATCCTATTCGTGGCTCCATGAAGTCGAGGGACCACCTCATCAACCTCCTCCTAGCTATGGCCAAGGTGGCCACTTATAACACCAGGGAGAGGAGGTTGGCTGAGGGAGGGCTCTGCGACTGTGGGGTCTGTTTTCGTTCTTTTATCCGTTCACGTTTCTGGGCAGAGTTCTTCTGGGCCATGTCCGCTGGCTCCTTGGATACCTTTGAGGAGCAGTGGGAGCTGTCCAGGGTTCTCTGCTCAGTGTCCTTTCAGGTTCCCTAGTTTTGGCCCTTTGACCCTCATGCCTGTTCCTGTTTTTTTCCTTTGTTGTCCACTGAATTTAGTTGAGTTCTGGGCTCGGTATTTCCTCCCCGGGCTTGGGAAGGAACTTTTAGCTGTGGGAAGGCTTATGCCTGTCCACTTTCCAGCACCCAATAGGATCACTCTCCTATAGCCATCTGGCCTGACCCCATCACAGTAAGTAGATTAGAAAGCATGTATTGTAAGGCAGTGGAGGTGAACTTGTGTATAAGTGAGCTGATCAGACCAATTTTATTGGAATTTTTCTGAATTTGCCAGTTTATTGAGTTTGAAACATTTTGCAGAGAGAGTTTGATTTCAGTGATGTTCTGACAGTCAATGCAGCATGAAAATAAATTAGAAAAGTCTTGAAATTGTCTGTGAAATGGAATTATTTCCTGCCCAGTTCAGACTGTAAGTGTCCATTCCCAGGACTTGGTAAGGGTTAAAGGGACTGTGTGAGTATGTGCCCACAGGCCTATAGCTCTTCTGGCTGGTCAGTTGATCCCCACTGTGCAAAGCATTTTACACACACACACACAATCCCTGACCCAAGAAGCTTAGGTGGACACAGACAGATACAGAACACAAGGAAACAGAGATACTGCCCATCATGCTGACTAGTAATCTCAGCATGCCAGCTCAGACTCATAGACTTTAAGGTCAGAAGGGACCTTCGTGATCATCTAGTCTGACCTCTTGCACATTGCTGGCCACAGAACCTCACCCACTACTGACCTCTAGCTGAGTTACTGAAGTCCTCAAATCATGGTTTAAAGACCACAAGTTACAGAGAATCTACCATTTACACTAGTTTAAACCTGAAACTGCCTCATGCTGCAGAGGAAGGCGAAAAACTCCTAGGGTCTCTGCCAATCTGACTTGAGGTCAGGAAGGAATTTCCCCCCAGATTTGGTGATCAGTTACACTCAGAGCATTCAGGCAATAACTGGCAAACAATTCTCTGTAGAAACCCAGAACCCTCCTCATCTAGTGTCCCAGACCCAGCAGTTGGGGATTTTTGCTACTGGCAGTTGCCAATGGGCCACATGCCACTGTAGGCATCATAGATCCCCTCCATAAACTCAAGCTCAGTCTTGAAGCCAGTTAGGTTTTTTGCCCCCACTGCTGCCCTTAGAAGGCTGGATTTGTGACATCCTGTCCCTTGAAATGTTTGAGAACTCCCTCACATCCCTAGTGCAAAGCCTCACATTTGTGTTAGTTTCAGTTTTGCTTAGAGAACAATAAAGGGTACCACAGCAGACAAGTTTTTCTATCAGCTGTGTCCATTTCCTTTTCTGCTGGTTCCAAATATAACATGGTCTTCCCTGACCTCTTGTAAGTCATTGGTCACTGGCGACACTAACCCAATCAGAAAAATCAGAAAATAAACTCAGACGAAAATAAGTTACTTTCTTCCCACATCTATGCAACACGTACAACTGTTAATTCAATAGAATAGCTTTTTCAGGGAACAGATTGATCGTAAATAAGAACTTGATTCTGCAAGGAGTTGAGGGCACTTGAGGGGGTGCGCAAAACCAGAACTGTTTAATTTCTTTGTTTGCAAATTATGTAGTCAGTGAATTTAATCTCTCCTCAGATTCTCCATCAGCCTTGTCACTTTGCCATACATATTCATTTTAAAAACATTTATAGAATTTTTGTGGATTATTCAAGCTTTGAATTGTTGCTTAGCAGTAATTGGCCAGAGAAGTCACAGGGTGTTGTTTTTGTTCACTGTTTGGATGAGTGCACAAATGCTTTTGGCACAGTTATTCAAGCTGGTGTATTTGCAATATTCAGTTTTCATGAACACACTCATGCCAACAAAATTCACACTATTCTAGTATTTGTGGAAAGAGATGAAAAAGCATGAGCACAGACAAAGCAAATGTATTTTAAAAAAAGTAAATTCCCCTCCCCAAAAAGTAAGGTTCGCCCTATTCTTTGAAAGGTCCAAATCACAAAACAGCAAGACAAACATAAATTCTTAAATCTGATTCTGTCCAATAGAGGGCAGTGGTATGCAATGCAGACAAGCCAATACCTTACATATTCTTCCCAGATAAAGCTAGAGAGCATATGGAGGTCATAGGAGTGCTACCCAGCAGCCAGATGCCAATCTGTTATGATCGATGTCTGCATACTTGTACAGACTGCACAATTACCAGCTAAACCACATAGACGCTGTAGTGGGAATAGGACTCAAGGCCTTCTGTTTCCAGAAAAATACAGCTTTACAGCTTGAGCTAAAGTAGAATAAATAGTAGGCGTTTACATAGAGCTCTTTATATTTTCAAAGCACC
Source organism: Chelonoidis abingdonii (assembly GCF_003597395.2). NCBI lineage: Eukaryota > Metazoa > Chordata > Testudines > Testudinidae > Chelonoidis > Chelonoidis abingdonii. The sequence continues at coordinate 41,062,404 of NC_133773.1, forward strand.
ATATAAACATTAGCTAATTATTCCTGACCTCAATTCTATGAAGTAGGTAGGTACTTCATAGAAGCTTTGACACAGAAAGATCAAATGACTTGCTCAAGGCCATCCACAGTGAGTCAGTGGCAGAGATGTGATTAGCACTCAGGCATTCCTGGCACACACACATCTATGCACAATCAATTAGCTGCTAGTAGCGTTAGAGTTGTACACAACAACCATGGCATTACACTCCCACAGATCTAAGAAAACCACAAGTCTTTGAAGTCACAATCCAAGCTATGATCCTGTACATGAAGCAAAATCCTTCTACCTCAGCTGTGGAGAGCATAAGAGCTTAGACCAGGTTATGATAATGGCCATACTTTAAAAAGGCTGAGAAGTGATTCAACTCAAAAGACAGTAAAATGCAAGATTTATTTGTGTAAAATCTGCCCTTCTCCCATGGAAACATGCCCCATCCCCACATCATTGGATTTTCACAATTACAATCCTACTATGCAAACTTCCATAGAATCTATAATAAATCAAAAAAATTCTACCCAAATAATCGAAGTCTAAGAGTTTCTCCTTGAGTTCATGTACAAAATGTTCACTAGCCACAATCTCCTCAGCCATACACAAATACCAGTCCTTGATGGTTTGGACCGACATATCTTGACTGCACAGGAGCAGTCACTTCTTGCAAGGAAAAATACATATTACAATTGCCCTTAAGTGTCTTAGTAATATCTAATTTAATAATAATTTTAAAAAATGTATAGCTCCTGCTGCCAAGAAGATAAACTGTATTGTTAAAACTTACTGCCATTTACCCAGGTACCAGAAGAAGGCAATTGGCCACCCAAACGAAAGAGTTTTAATTCAGTCATTTCTTCCATTAACTTGGAGGGGAATAATAGACCTAATATGCAGTTTCTATAGAAGGCATAAGGATCTCTACCGCAATTCCCTGAATACCACCGTAATTAGAAGTTAGGATTATTTTCAGCAATAATTTTCTACTTTATCAAAGGGGCTCGCTACCCCTGTTCCTAGATAGGTGGAATAATAAATAAAGTCTCTCCCCCAACAGAATATTTTTATAAATGAAAAAATTAAGGTAGATCAGTGCTGGCCTACTAGTGCTGCCAACTCCTATTAAATATAAATGCTTCTAGCAAGAGGCGGCAAAAGGAGTGGGACACACAACACACCCATTAATCATGAGTATTTCTTAAAAGTAACACAGAATTCTACAGCCAAAGCTACAGTAAGTAAGTGCATGCATACAGCTCCCATCATCACACAAAAACAAACAGATCAGCCATTTCCTCTACTGATATTAACACCATGTGAGAAAGAAAAGGTATGTCAGTGAAGGGGATAATGAAAAGGAAGTTGGCATGATTAAAAGGGGCTACATGGAGCACCATAAGTCATGGCAGACTTAGGTGTGCCTATTTGGCTACCATGCATGTAAGTCAGCATCATTACCTTCCATATATAGTTGTGGTAATGATGATACTATCTACTTGTTTACATTTAACTTCCAATTTCAAGGTTTATATAAAGAAAAAGAAATACCAAGACAAGGTATATTCAGCCCTGAATATATATCACTAATACATTACCTTTTTCTTCTCCGTTACCAAAGACCTCTCTCTATCTAAAATTAATCAATCATCATAGCACCTAGGCACCAATATAAAGGTAGATTTGTGTATCAAGCATCTGCATAATCCTGGTTTGGTGATGGTATGTGCTCCACCTTGGAGATTGAAGATTCACTGTTTTTAGTGAGTGTAGGTATATTGCCTCCTCTCCTAAATTAAGCTGAGCATAAATGGATGAATCTTGCACTCTGCTTTCTGAAAGTTCTTCTATGGCTAAGTTCCACAACTGGGTGTCCTTCACCAAGGATGCCTCTTGACTGCTCTGATGAACTTTGTGCTGGGTACCAACAGCTGCTCACGCCTGCCTGGTAATTACAGTATTTTAGAGCTGATGCAGGAGAGGCAGTCCTTCCTCTAATCAGGCTCTAGCCTATTGAGGCATGGAAGGACTAGGAGTCGGACCTTGAATTAGAACCAATACTTACTGGGAGCCAGTGTAATGAGTGGCAGTGTGATATTCTCTTGTGCTGAAGATGGTTGCTGCATCCTGGACCAGCTGCAGTAACTGCGTGATACCCAGGTAAAAAGGATAACAAACGCTTGGACTGCTGTGCTCAGGCTTCCATGTTTCAGAGTTGGCATGGCTGTCTTATCAACAGAAAGTAGATACTACCAATTAGGCATCCAAGGGTAGCACAAAATTGAATACCATTCCCAGAATACGTCCCAGTGATGTATAAGTGCCCTAAACACAAGGAACGGGCATGGATTCTGAAAGAGCTTGAGAATGTATACCCTTGCTAATTGGTGTTTGAGTCGAGCAGCATTGAAAGCAATGTGACTAAAAGCCATTGGGTGGTATTTCTTCTCCATTCCTCTCCCTAGTAAAAAAAAAATTGCAGTTTGCTTTTATGAGTAAAAGCAACATTGATGAAGGGTGCCTTGCCCTTGGACTGGGCAGTGACAAGATGAGAGGTGGTCCTTAGGTTCTAAGGGAGTGAGCACAACACTCTTGGATGGCTCCAAAGAAATCCCCATCTCCTGCATACAGGAAGTTTACCTGCCCAGTGCACTGTCCCTGAGGACTGGAGCTGGTAGAGGCTGGTTGAAACAGTGGAGTTTTAGGTGACCAGCTTTACTGCTTTTGTGCTTAATAGTTCCTTGTTTTATTTAGTTGTATTCACTATCCTAAGCGACAGGGGAATTCAGTAAAGTAAATAATCTGCAAGAGCTAGCAGTTTCTATTTGATTTTACAGATAAGCTTTATATGTATTAAGGTGTGTAACAGTGTCTGTAAAGTGAGTGTTATTCAACTGGGCATACTGCCATAATTAGACTGGCCAGGTGATGCAGGAGTACTAAGTCAAATACAACTTCATGTGCATGATTCCAGCATAATTCATGTGGTGTACATTCCCTATTTGTAGGAAGTCAGGGCTGAGAATGGAAAGTATCTTTGGTATGGTTGGATTGCTGTACAATGGAAAGTATTTGCCAGTAGGAGTTTTGTTTTCTGTTAATCATCTAGTGAGAAAATACCTATTAATAATTAAGTGTTTCTAAACTAAAAAGGTCTGTAAAGCCAAAAGAAACAAATGGAACACAACAAAATGAAAGGAACCCTCTCTCCCCAAATAAAACCCCAGCATGTTCCAAAAGCTATCTTACCAAGAAAAATCAAAACAACATGTTATGACATCAACCTTGCAAAACAAATGGGCAGAGTCAGGAAGGGGCAGGGAGTAAACTTATTTCCTTAAAGGGGAAAAAAAATCCATTCAGAGTAAAGAAGTGGAGATGACATAACTACTCATTTCATAGGTTTTTCCTTGCTCAAAAACAGAAGTGACAATAGTGATGATTTAATATTTGGATCTTTCATTCCTCATCCTTTAGAGTTATATACTCAGCATTTATAGTTAAGATACATTTTATTGAATGTAATGTTGGTGAAAGCAGAGCTGTAAATCAGGTATTCTGGCCAGAGAAATGCAAGTGTCACTGAAAGAACATTACCAACCCTCAACAAGTAATACATAACACCACTATCCACCCTCAAAAAAAGAAATACTCTGAAATAGTAATTTACAATGATCTACACACCACAGCAATCCCCAGCAAAACTACAAAAATGGAAATCTAATCACAAGGATTAGCAATTATCCAGAGAGAGACTATCCAGTAACACTAAGAACATGTTAGTCTGGATCTGTAAAAGCAGCAAAGAGTCCTGTGTCACCTTATAAACTAACAGACGTTTTGGAGCATGAGGTTTCATGCATGCATCCGACGAAGTGGGTATTCACCCACGAAAGCTCATGCTCCAAAACGTCTGTTAGTCTATAAGGTGCCACAGGACTCTTTGCTGCAACTACTGTACAGTGTCTTTGCACTCCAAAGGGATTAAATTGTATGACAGTACAACATTAGTGCCTTTCCAAGCAGCCGTATTATGTTCTAGTGTCTAAGCTGCCTTTAAACAAACAACCCAAAGTCTCTAAATATTATGGTTGTGAAAAAAAACACACCCTTGAAAATGTGAACCAAATGGAATTTATGCAGTGACTCTGACTGAGTCAGCTTGAAACTTCTCCATTCCTCTCAGTGAGGTGTTAATTCAGATGTCCAATGCTGATATGCTGAAATGTCAGCTATCGCACTGCTCAAAATCTGGGAAGAATGAAGAGGGATGATCACATTCTCAAGATCTGCCCAATCTAAGAGTGATGGTTCATGAATGGGTAGCACGTTGGAGTATACCACTATGTATTTTTCCTGATATAGGAAGGAGTCAAACCAAGGAGCCTAACAGAGCACAATGGGGCATCTAAGCCCCAGCAAGGGAGAGTCAAGCCCAGAAGTGCATATAATCACCACTGAAGGGAAGACAAGCTTTAGGAGCTCAGCAAAGCCCATTGGTGTGTTTGAACCTCACTAAGGGGAAGCCAAGCCAGAAGAATCTATTGGAGCCCTGCAGGGCACCCATGGTCATATTTTGACTATACATACAGTCTACAGTAAGAGGCACTACTCAGTTTAGTGTCTCAAATGGGCATATTTCTTTTGCTCCCAACTGGACTTCTGCTCCAAAGATATAGCTCTGATTCCCTGGATAAGTATTGCTTCATGTATTGATGCTAGGTATTAAATAGCAGAGCCCTACCAGGTTAGTTGGGAATGATGTTAGCAATGTTGAAAGAAAAGCTCCTGGCATGTCTTGATGCCACTGCAACCTATGAAATGGTACATCTAATACATTACTTTTGTGACACCATTACTAGGAAATGCCTGCCTGCCTATGTGCTAAATTCTAAATAGTAAGCAGTTCAGCTAATTTACAAACTAGTGAAATTAGAAGGGAATATCCAGTCTCTGGAGCTAGCAGTAAAGAAGCAGCAACATCCATTCACCTACACTAATTTGGGAAGATTCATTTAAATCAACAGATTACTCAAGATTTACTCCAATGTACCAAAAAGGGAGATTTTAGCTCACTGAGGCTAAAGAGTAAAAATCTGAATCTAGAAAGCTGTCCAAGAAACACCAATGACAGAATTGAAGCCATATTCAAGTCTGACCTGACTCAGGTTCAGAGGATAGCAGCTCCCTCTTGTAAAGAGGATGTTGTGTGGAGGGATGAGACAAAGTCTTTTCTCTTAGGAAAATTTATTATGACCAACCTGAAGATGGAGAACTTCTTCCTTAATGAAAAGTCCAAATGGAAAGCTGGTTCAACCAAAACCTTACTCAGACAATACACTCTACATATCATTTTTGAATATTTAGAATAAGATACTTGCTTCTGCTCTAGATGCTTCACCAGATCTAATTACAAAAAGATCTAGGGATAGCTTTTCTAAAATATCATAGGTAGAATGCTGTGGAGTAAGCATGTGACTTTGATGATGTCACCATCTGCAATAGAGGTCCTTTCTGTTACTATGTTAGAGAAATAATCTCTCGACAGCTTTTTAAATACATCCAGATGTGCCTACTTCAGGAGTCTCAATGTTACTTGACACTTAATATCATCATCAATGTCACCAGGTATAAAATGGTTTTTAAATGGGATATCAAGCGTTGTTGCTTTGGTCATGTGAGCGTCAGCTGATGGTGATCAGAGTTTACTTAGATGAGCTCTTAACTTCTGCCATGTCCATCAGGTAAGTCCCCCGCCACTACAAACAGCAGGAGACCAGCAGAGAGTTTTAATCTGCAACTGCAGTATCCTTACTATCTGAATGAAGTGTATGTTCTGCACCACTTTCCCTATGACTTTGCAGAGTATGTTATTTATTTTTAAGACATATAAAATGCCCCATATAAACTTAGAAATATACAAATCTACTTCTTTTCAGAAGCAGAATAAAAGGCTTGTCTTCCCCAAACAAGTCACCTTCCCTGTGCACCTGAATGTATGTCTACACTACAACCATGAATTGCGACTACAATTTATGTTAACAAACTCACACTAGCTTTAATCTATCTTGCTCAGGTGCCAGAGCAATGAAGCTACAGCAGTACAGGCTTCAGTGCAGACTAGCCACATGAGCTACAACCCAGGGTTCTGGGCAGGTTTATGCAGTCTGTTCTGCCCTGGCTGTATAAACCTGCTCTGGTACCAAAGCTAACCAGGTAAAAGCTAGCCCACATAGACATACCTAAGGTAGTTCTCAATGGATGGGTCCCTCCTCTCGAGTTCACATCCCCAGCCCAGCCAACATCTCCTGGGGAAATCTGTACTATGCCCTGAAAACTAACAAACATGGGATCTGCTGGAAGGACTGGGGAAGTGAGAACCTGAGAGACCTGAGAACCACCTGTCTCTTGCCCTTTCATCCTTAAATCTAGAGGCTTTTATCTCAGTCTCTGTGTTACAGAGATAACTCACTGCCAAAGCACCCCCTCATGCCAGCACATAGCATTGCAGGGGTTCTTCTGCTCTGTGTTGCCTGTCAGCTATGCTGTGGCAGTCTGCAGCTTCCATGGCCTGCCCTCCAGTCAAGTCAGCTTTCAGTTCAGTCCCCTACTGGACTAACCGAAAAGTCCAAACAGAAAAAAAAAAAAAAAAAAAGTCTAATGGCTTTCATGCCAGGACTTTAGCCCCCATCTGGGGCTCAGTCTTTGCTTCTAAGGCTTGTATTTCCCCTCTTACTAGGAGAGGGGAACCCAGGTCCACCCTCTCCTCTGGGTTCCAGCTCAGGGCCCCTGTGTTAGGCAGTCAAGTGCGACTCCTTACAATCCCTCCCTGCTTGCCTGGGCTGCTCCTACCTTTTCCCTGTTTGTTCACATCTTCCACAGAACTCCACTTCTCCTGCCTTGGAATTCTGTCTCCTCATACTGCTTCTTTCCAGTCAGCTACTGTGGTGTTTCCTCAAGACTGCTCTCTGCAGCATTCTAGGACAGCTGTTGCTAATTGGCTCCTTAGTCACAGCTGGAGGGGTACTGGATCCATATATTAACCCTTTCCTGAATGTCCCAGTGGGGAGCCAATGCACCCTATCACATTCCCCAAGTGGTCTCACTTGCTGTGATGTATCACAGGGAGACAGGCAGTCACTCAGATAATTCAGGCCTAACCTTGTGGTTTCATAATTAGAAACTGCTGCTCCAAAAGTCCATTTGCCCAGCATCAAATTATAAAGTACAAGAGCCACATTGCCCCAAATTTTCAAACTAGAGTTAGGTAAATCCATATTTAGGCATATAAATAAAAATGAACTACTTTTCAGAAGTGCTGAATCCCTGAAATTAAAAGATACTGCAGGTGCACATCTTAAAATCAGGCCACTTCTATTTAGATGCCTGAAAATGGCATTAGATGCCTAATGGTAAAACTTGCAAGTTTGAAAATTTTGGCCCCAGTGCTTTCTAAAAATAGTCCAAAATAAAACAAGTGGCACTAGTAACAAGCACAGGGATCCAGTATCTTTGCCAGTCATATCCTTGCCTGCTAGAAACTACTACTTATCCAGTCAAACTTTTTTTCAGAAGTAAAAATAAAAGGATAAGCCTGCAGGACTTCACATTACCTTTTCTCAGTTGTGGATCTCAGTGTACACATGCAGTTCCCATTGACATTAAGGGGAGTTGAGCACATGTGTCAAAGGGGGAATGGGTCACCTAAAATGTTCTTTGGCAGTTGACAGTACCACACAGCATTGCAAGCTAGTGAGTGCAGAGATACATCCTGACTTCCTTCTTCTGCAGCAGCACAGACCCCATTCCCCTTTGCTGACTGTCCTCTCCCCGAACCAATCATAGCATTTATTTGTTTTCTTTAAAATGTTTTCACACCTGGGAAGGGCTGCACAGAGCAAGCTAATTACATAGAAAATGGGGAGCAGCTATTATGATTAATGGGAACGTAATTTAGAAAAACATAATTCTAAAAGGAGAAAGAAATGTGCTGCATGCTGGTATGAAGTGTGTTTAATAGAACATCCTGTATGTTTCTGAAAGTGGACCTGATCTCACTCCCATTGAAGTGAACAAGAGCTCTGCCATAAGTTTAAAAGAAGCAGAACTCTGCTGTATAGGTGCTTCCAATGACAGATCTATCTCCATTTTTGCTACAATGTACTTCAGAATATATATATATGTTCCAATTTATGGTAAAGTAGGTCTATCAATATATCCCCAGGAAAAACAATTAAAAGACCATACAAACCGCATTTAACTTGATTTAATGTCCAGAGCACTAGAAGAACTCCCTCCCACAACCCTCACCATATAGGGAATAGCTCAGTCAGCATGCTGTACCTCAGCTTAAAACCAGATTGAAAGGGATCAAGGAAATCTAAGGACCTTTGAGCCTCCCCAGAGCTGCTTTGCCCAAACCTTCTCAGTAACCTTGCTCTGGAAAGGTTAGGTGAAGAGCAATTATTACTGAGATTGCTTGTATCAAGAGACAGTGTTCTGACTACGGGCCTAATAATCACTTTGTGCACATTTGCAACCTGTGTTACATGCCCTTGCATGGACTCAGGGTATGTCTGCATTGCAATCTGAGGTGTGATTGCAGCGCACGTACGTATACCCATATTATCGTTAATCTACTCAGCATGGCTACAGATAGCAGTGTAGATGTACAAGCCTGCCTGGGACTCTGTAAGTACTTGTGTTGTTAGCCCGTGCTGCCAGTCTTCACTGCTATTTTAGCTGTAATAGCTAGATTAAAGCTAGCATGGCTCCACCTACCTGTGCTGCAGCCACACCTTCTATTACAATATAGACCTACCCCTACTACGCTGCTACATGGGCTACTTACATTGGAGGTTGTAACATAGGAGGGACAGCAGTCTCTACTGGACTGCTACTCCCTCTCCTGTGCTGAGTGAGTGAGTGGTCAGGAAGTAGGTGAAACAATGACTCCACTCCCCAGTGCATGTGAGCTGGCCAGTGCAGATGAGCTGGTGCAGATAGGAAAGTAATCTGTGCCATCCAGTAGCAGGTTACCTCCCTACTGGAACAAGGGTGGTGAGGGGAGGACAGAGATTTGATCTCTTCCTGGAGTAGCGTAACTACACTCTGTCCCTTTTTCAGGGCTTTTGGAAAAATGACAAACTCATCCTGATTTAGGAGATGCTGGCACTTTGCCCTCCTGGAGAGATGTATTGAAAAGCTCCATCAATAGATCACCAATAGATCAGTTATCCAGGCAGAATTTACCAACCAAGGAAAAGTAGGTCCAAGTTGTAAGTCACAGACTTAAATAGCTCTAGAAACTCTTAATAAATAATTTTCCTTAAATTATATACTCTCATCAAAACAAATGATAAGCTCATAGTGATTAGAGATGGAAGAGATCTTTTAGATCACTGAGTATAACAACCAGAAAAGGCAGAATATGATCTCTGACAGTAGATGTAACTGATGTTAAACTGATATACTTTGATCCTAAACTGAAACACTAAAGAAGGTATGAAATATAAAATTGATACAGTACTTCACTTACTCACTTAGTCCTACTACAGCTGATCATAGCCTTACAGTGAAAACTAACCAAAATTTGATGAAAAAATAGATAAACATATGAATAATTTTAAATTAGCTGCTACATAAAACACTTTTATGTCCTCCTAAAAAAAACTTCACGACATAAGTCACACTGGGGACATGATTATATTTAAATAAATTATTAGCGATGTGGAGTATCTCGAGCCATGAAGTTGAGAGACTGTACTCTTTGTTCATGTCTCAGTATTCTTACCTCTAGAAGGAACTCTGTTGGAGGTTCATCATAAAGCAGAGAAAAAAGATGTTTTTCTTTGTTGCAGAAAAGAATTCATTGCTTCCCTTAAGGGAAACCCAGCCAAATGTCTTTCAGTTAATGGTAATAATGAAGTGGGTGTTGGCACATTGTGGGACGCTGTAAAAGCAGTAATTAGCAGTCATGTTAGATCATACTGCTCATACAAATAAAGGAATCCGTCTAGAAAATGAAAAAACTAGAAAAGGAAAATTCTAGGTAGAAAATGAATCTCTGGGGAAGAGATTATAACTACGAAATCAGAATTAAATGTTCTGCTTCCACGAAGGATTAAACTGACCTTAAAATTCTGTGAGAAAACGAGATACATCCAATAAGCTTACTAGTTAGGGTAAAGAATCAAAGGGCAAATGCTAACTGAAAGTGAGATCCTAGTGGTAAGTTTACTATAAAAAACAAACAAACTGGAATTAAGATGATTTACGAATTATATTGAGGTCCCAGTCAACAACAGGGCCTTATTAGACTAGGCACTGAACAAGTACAAATGGAAGATACTGTAACAAGACCCAACACATTTGGTTGCTGTATAACAGTAAATAATAATTAATAAAGGAGTGTAGGATTAAAGATGTTTGGCAACTGCTCTCTTCTATTAATTAAATTTTGCTCAAATAATAAAATAATGTTTGAGCTTCCTTCAGCAGTAGATTGGATGATATGGTTTTAGAATATTGCTTGCTTTTGTTTGTGTCATTTTATAGGAAATGAAAAAGTTATTGCTTTACATGTTAGTTAGAGGAAAAAGTGGTTGGAATCACTGATTCAGTTCATCACTACAACAGTTACTGTGTTAACTTTCTGTACTGTGTTTCTTGCGTGTTTGACTGTGGTCACCATAAAATATTAGTATCAACAAACACAAAAATGTTTTCACAGCAGGGCTGCCTCTGGCTGCCAGCCAGGCTGCCAATTTTTTGAAGCAAGTGAAAATGCTGATGACTGTTTTCTTTCTTAAGGAAAGAAAAGTAAGCAAAGAAAAGTAAGCTGGTCAGTTTATTTGTACAGAACTCTTACATAAGGCTATTTTCCTTCCAAACATTTTCTTTGGGAAAATAGATGACCACCTGATTCCTGCCTATTTCTGATCACCCTAATCCTTGTAAGCATATGCCCTGACACTTCCCAGTCACCCAGCATTCCAATTTAATTTCTATGCATGCTGAATTCAGGTGGGATTTTCAGAGGGACAGGTTTTATGTTTAGTTTTAAATTCCTTTAGATCAAACAACTATTTCAACCATACTTGACAAGCACATACTTGAGGTTCTCTCATGCCTGGTCTAGGTAGTATTGGTCAAGGGTGACAGAAAACTCAAATGCCCATATTTTCTGTTCAAATTCATTTCCAGTTCTAGCCAACTAATTATGTCAGCTAAAAGAACTCTGTTGAGATATCTGAAAATTCATTCTTTTAATTACTAAAGTCCTGATCTGGCAAACACTTATGTGCTTAATTTTACTCACAGATGTTATCTCATTGATGTCATGAGTAAAAATTGAGCAGGTGTATGTTTGTAAGATCAGGCTTTATCTTTTTTTTTTTAATCAGAAACCTATTTTCACTACCAATTTTTCTCTCTCCATTTTATATTCACAGTGTCTTATTATTGTAGAGTTGCTTTTGAGATTTGGGCTTTCTCATTCTGAAATGAAAACATAACAACATGAATTATAAAACAGCTATAAGAACAAATCCCACTTACCTTATTCACATGAACAGTTCCATTGACTTCATTGGACTACCCTAAAAAAGACAAAAAGGATTGGTTCCAAAATTTAAGGAAAAGGGACAGTCGCATTAGGTCAATGTGTTTCATACAGACTATTTACATCTGTAAATACAGAGTCAAGTGTTAGTTGCTGAGAACAGTTTTTAAAGTTCTTTGCATCTCAGATTTCTCAAGTCCAGACTGAAGCTCAGTAGTTGCAGAGCTGTTGAAATAAATGGAGTTACTCTGCAATTAGACTGGTATAACTGAAGGCAAAATTAGGCCCAGAATCTCCTCTACAGGAGTCTGAGCCAGTGTCACTCACTGAGATTCTGGTGTTGCAGATCGACATTTGGCTCCAGTGAGCAGAGAGCAAAAAGCCCAATTCTCCTCACATGGACACGAGCTGACTTTATGGATGATACTCCCCATTTACACATATAAATGAGGGGAGAATCAGATCCAAAGTTTTCATCCCAGTCACTGTTGAACAGGTATCCACATAAAAAAAATATTGCCATCACCATTAACATTAATTATCAACCTTCTTAGCAGTCTCACTAGAGAGAGCAAGAGTTAAATGGATATGGGGAACAAACACAAAATACTCTTGCAAGAGTAAAAATAATGTGGGCAGAAGTCCAGGAGCATAGTGGGGGCTATCCAGTTTATTGCACACTATGCAGCATGTGTGATTACTGGTTTTGTGGCCAGGTGCCATGTGTGTTTTGTGCAAGCAGCTCATGGCCTTCAGAGACAGAATACAGTTTCTTGTGACCAGAATGGCTGATCTATAGGAACTAAGGGAGATAGAGAGGCAAGTAGATGAGACTTTCTGAACTGCTTGGTAATAGAGACAATAATGTAATTAAATTGAACGTTCTTGTGGGGCCAGAGAAATACCAAAGAAACCCACCACAATAGCATTTAATCTTCAGAAATGGAAACTACACAAAAATGAGGAAGCTAGTTAAATAGAAATTAAAAGTCCACAAGAGTGAAATGCCTGCAAGCTGCATGGAAACTTTTTAAAAGCAGCATAACAGAGGCTCAAATTATTTGTATACCCCAAATAAAAAACCCAAAATAGCAGTCAGAGGATGAAAAAAAATCTCACCAGAGTAAAAGAGGTGATTAGAGACAAAAAGACATCTTTTAAAAATTGGAAGGCAAATCCTACTGAGGAAAACAGAAAGGAACATAAACTCTGGAAGTCAAGTATAACAGTATAGTTAGGCAGGCCAAAAAAGAATTTCAAGAGCCACTACCAAAAGAGACAAAATCTAATAGCAAAAAAAAATTTAAATACATTCAATGCAGGAAGCCTGGCAAACAGTCAGTAGTTGCACAGGATGATCAAGGTGCTAAAAGAGCAATCAAGGAAGACAAGGCTGTTGTGGAGAAGCGAAATGAAATCTTTGCATTGGTCTTTACTGGAATGTGACGTCTTTTTAGGTGACAAATCTGAGGAACTGTCCCAGATTGAGGTGTTAGTAGACAAGGTTTTGAACAAACTGATAAAGTAGACAGCAATAAGTCACCAGGAACTCAAGGGTATTCACCCAAGAGTTCTGAAGGAATTCAGATATAAAATTGCAGAACTACTGACTATGGTATATAACCTATCACTTAAATCAGCCTCTGTACCACATGACTGGAGGACAGCTAATGTAATGCTGATTTTTTAAAAGGGCTCCAGAGGCGATCCTGGTAATTACAGGCTCGTAAGCTTAACTTCTGAAGCAGGAAAATAGGTTGAAACTGTACTAAAGAACAGAATTATCAGACACATAGAAGAAACACAATATGTTGGGGAAGAGTCAACATAGCTTTTGTACAGGGAAATCATGTCTCACCATTCTATTAAAATTATTTGAGGAGGTCAACAAAGATGGACTACAGTGATCCAGTTGGTATAGTGTACTTGGATTTTTAGAAAGTCTTTGACAAGGTCCCTCATGAAAGGCTCTTAAGCAAAGAGGTCAGTTGTGGGAAGGTCCTTTCATGGATCAGTAACTGGATAAAAGATAGGAAACAAAAGTTAGGAATAAATGGTTCATTTTCAGAATGGAAAGAAGGAAATAGAGTGGTCCACCAACGTCCATCTGTAGAGGAATTATGTTGTTCAACATATTCATAAATGATCTGAAAAAAACAGTAAGGTAGCAAAGTTTGCAGATGATTCAGTTATTCAAGATAGTTAAGTCCAAAACTGATTGCAGAGAGTTACAAAGGGATCTCACAAAACAGGTGACTGGGCAACAAAATGGCAAATGAAATTCAATGTTGATAACTACAAAGGAATGCACGTTGGAAAACATAATACCAACTTGTTACGTGCCTGAGTGTTCTGCAAGGATGAGGCCCTCACACACTAAGGGTTATTTGGCTTTAATGAAGGTAAAGTGACACACCCGCAATGGGGACTCCAAGCGTTGCTGTCACAAAGACGGGGAACGGAGTCCAAAACAACAATACATCCTGCAGCAATTATAGCATCATACTAATATCATGCAAAGCAGCTCATGCCTATGCAATTCGGGACTTTCCATCAGCCATAGCCGCCCCCCTTGGCCTATGGCCAGGGGCTTTCGGCACTTCCCCATACACACAGGGGCTTCCCATGCTAAGCAGTTCTAACTGGTTACAAGCAGAATACACTGGTGCACAGCAACCTCTAATAAACTGTCCTTGAGAAGGCGATAAGCCCTAGCTAGGCCATAACAAACTCTTCCGTGGTCCCTTACATAACTATACATACAAAATAATGGGGTCTAAATTAGCTGTTACCACTTGGTAAAGAGATTGTGGTGTTGTTGGGATAGTTCTCTGAAAACATCTGCTCAAGGGAGAGTGGCAGTCAAAAAAGCTAACAGAATGTTAGGAACCATTAGGAAAGGGATAGATAATGAGACAGAAAATATCATAATGCTACTATATAAATCCATAGTATGCCCAAATCTTAAATACTGCACGCAGTTCTGATCACCCTCTCAAAAAAGATATATTGGAATTGGAAAAAATACCAAGAAGAGCAACAAAAATGATTAGGGATATGGAACAGCTTCCATATGAGAAAACATTAAAAAGACTGCTTAGAAACGAGATCACTAAGGGGAGATATGATAGAAGTCTATAAAATTATGAATGGTGGGAAGAAAGTGAATAAGGAAGTGTCATTTACCCCTTGATATGACACAAGAAATTAACAGGCAGCAGATTTAAAACATAAGGAAGTATTTCTTCCCTCAACACAGTCAACCTGTGGAACTTGTTGCCAGGGGATGCTGTGAAGGCCAAAATTATAACTGGGTTCAAAAAAAGAATGAGCTAAGTTCATGGAAGATAAATCCATCAATGACTATTAGCCAAGATTGTCAGGAACACAACTGCATGCTCTGGGGGTCTCTAAACCTCTGACTGCCAGAAATAGGGACTAGAGAACAATGGATGGATCACTCAATAAATGTTCCTGTTCTGTTCATTCCCTCTGGAGTATTTGGCAGCAGTCACTGTCAGAAGACAGGATACTGGGCTAGATCGAACACCCATCTGACCCAGTATGGCTATTCTTATAGCAGCTACACTATCCTCTTAACTACAGGTTAGGCTTGAGCAGTGGTGCAACCCGAATTTTACTATGGAGGGAACTCAGGTTGAGTGTTCCTGTGGGTTCACAGATGCCACGGAAGTCACTTTAGTCCCTCTGGGTACCACTCTTGCTTCCGCCCCCCATGCATGCCTGTAGTTTACAGGGAATGATGCATGGGGGCACTAATATAGCTCATCCCCCCACAATATTTCCACTGTGGAGCAACAGCACTCACACTCAACCCAGTTCCACTGCCCCTGGAAGCAGTGTTCCCTTGGCAGGTCTGAACCTGGCTTAGAGCAGGGAGAAGGCCTACACACTGGGATGTGAGGCAGGGGGTCTTCCCCAAGGCCTCAAACCCAGCTATAGTCACTGTGGGACCTGCCAGTCCCCATCTGTGCAGCCAGGGCCTAAGCCACCTAGCTTCAGGAATCACGGCTCTGGGGCTTCCTCTTCCCTGAGGGAGGCTGAGAGGGGACCCCCAGAGGGCTCTCAAGAGCTCTTGGGGGAGGGAAGCCCTGAGGCCATGATTCCTGGAGCTGGGCGGCTCGGGATCTGGCTGCCCAGGTAAGACAGTGGATGGTGGGCCTTACAGCAGTTACAGCTGGACTCAGGGCCCTGGATTAGCCCACCTGTCCCATACCCCAGTGGTGAGGCCCACTCCCTGTGCACTGCTGGGCTTGGATATGCTGAGGAGCTACCAATTCCAGCTGCCATCTATGGCCAAGGTGCGTGTCTGTTTGGGGGAGGCCTGGGATTGAGCCACACTGGCAAAGCAGCAGTGTTGCTAATTTTCATGATTTATCTTGAGTCTCATTATATCTATTTTTTTCTTTAAGTACCAGTTCCTGGATTCAAGAGAATCTCAGCTTTCAATAAAGAAATAATAAGTATCTAGCCCTCATGGTTGCCGAGAAAAGCTTGAGAACATGACCCAAGCACACCCGAACAATAAAAAACCAGAAAAAAGAACTCAAATGAATACTTTTTTTAACTGATTTTAATTCAGTCATGATTTGTAAGCCAGTCTCATGATTTTTGGGGATGTGACTCATCATGACTCTTCAGTGCTTGGGTTTGACAATGCAGGGGCTATGTGCAATCAGTGGAACCAATCAGATGTGGAAAGTGGCATGTGCTTAAATGTTTTACTTATCAGGGTCTAGTGAGGAGGCAGTGCTTTCATTAAATATTTCAGAATTACAAACATCAGAAAGAGATTAGAGATTAAATAAAATCAGCATTAAGTACTGTATTACTTTGTATGTGCTGATGAAATAAACTGACAACTCTCTATTCCAGCTTATTTAGTCAAACTTTTTGCATACCATAAATGTGCTATTTTCCTCCTGAATGCCTGAAAACAATTTAAGAATGCACCACATTCTGCCTTTGAAGTATGTCTCTCACAATCACGTCCTGTGGCCTTTTACCTTGGCGATATTTCAGACTAACATTCCCTCCCATCCCGGCCAGTTTTGCCAAGTTTAGTAATCTGGCTGTTCTCACCAAAGAGAAGAAGTTTAAAGCCTTAGCAGAATTCTAAGAACTTTAGAAACTTTTCTCTGAACTTATTTTTCCTTGGGGAGAGGAAGGGGATAATACAATACCAGTAACATGCGACTGAAATTGTTGTTGTTTTTAAAAAAAAGCCACAGCACACTTACATCAAAAACTAACAAAAATTAAAGTGTCAGGCATCTGACTCCTTGAAAGCTGATCTTTTCTTGCAGGCATCTAGCTGACCTGTTCACTGGGTAAAGGGAAAGGAAATGAGAGTTCAATATGATACTGAAGGACCCATTTCCAAGCGGATGCAGCACTGCCAGGAAAACACACAAAATACTTTACTTTTCATGAAAAGTTTAAGACCTGGGGCTTCACTCTTTGGGTGCCTATCCTTCAGCTCTTTATGACACTGCGACACGTGACAGTGCCATAGACGTGGCTTGCCATATTTTTGACTAATGTTCAAAAGCAAATAAAGTAAAAAAAACCTCTTACCACCCTTATGATTTTTCAGCTAATGATCATCTCAAACAACAGCTACATGTACAAAACTCAAGCTTCCTAGCAAGCAGCAAAATAAGGGCCGGATTAAGTCATAGGCACTGTAGACCTGCGCCTAGGGCCTCAGCTCCTGAAGTCATGTAATTACATCAGAATCTCAACTTCCATTTCTTTAACGTGGTAAATTTATAACCCTCCTGGATATGAAGAAAATCTTACAAGCATGATCTGAGAGTAAGTGATGCTGTGATGTCTATCTGAACCTGAAACAATAGCTCTGAAAAGGGTTGCAAGCAATTGCACTCATCACCGTAGCACCCTCTTGCATCTGGGTTTGGTGCTGCAGGAGTCTTTGTCTCTATTGCCCCTGCTGACTTTTATTTTGACTCTACAGTGGTCAGACTGTATACACAACTCATCCCTTTGGCCCCTCTTGGGCTACTCTTTGGCTCATCCTTTAGGCTTAGTCTTCAGTCCCTGGGCTCAATAGTCCGTAGACGGGGCTTGTACACCTTTCCCTCAGGGCTGGTTGGGGAACCCAGGTCCATCCTCTGTTCTGGTTCCCAGCCCACGGACCCTGGTTTACACAGCTAAGTCTTCTCCTTCAGACTTACAGCTACTTCCCTAGGCAACTTACTACCTGTAAGCCTCTTGTGCTGCTTCCCTGAAGCCTGTGCTTAACACAGCCTCTCAGGCCTCTGGCTTCTCCATCTTTCTCCTCCTCCTTCTTTCTCTGCTGGAACACCAACTCCTCACAACTGCTTTTCTGGGCCTTACACCCTTTCCAGCATCCACTACAGGGATTAATTCCATCCCTGTAGCTTTCTTCAGTCTCCTTTCAGAGAGTGGGAACTCCCTGCCTCCTCTCTCATGGGTCCTTTCTAACTGAGCTTTCCTTATTTTCTAGTTTTTCTAGACTCTTTCACAGCTGGGGTAACTACTTATAATTAAGTTGCCCATTCAGGACAACTAAGGTATAGCTGCTATGCCACAGGCAAGGATGAGCCTGTCTCCCCTTAAAGGGTAATCAGCCCCATGACCAGCCTCAGTGAAGGGGGATGGAATAAATAACCTCTTGAGGTCCCTTCCATCCCTACATTTCTCCAAAATCCACAGCTGTGGGTGAGGGGCCCCACCAAACCACCCCAAGCAGAGGACTCTGTGTGTTAGGCAGCAAGCTGCAGTACTCCCAGCATAGCCACTGAGGCAGATACAGCCTGGCTGTTGGGGTAATTACTAGCAAGGCTCCTGCTGCCACCTCAGCCTCAAGGAGTGGGAAATCCTCCTGACACTCCTGAGAGAAGAAGAAGGCCCCATGGCACTGCCCCAGCCTCTCTGGGAGGAGAGAGGCTCCCTGCCACCAGTACTCTGCATAAGGAAAAAGTCCCATGGCATGAGGGTGAGGCTGCAGGAGCAGAGCTATGGGCTTGTCTAGTGCCCAGGATTGCTTTAATCTAGCCACATGCTAACATAGACTGTAAGGCGTAACGGTCACTTTCCATTTCTGCAAGATTTTATAGATAGGACACCCAGGGCCGGCTCGAGGGGTTTTGCCGCCCCAAGCAGCCAAAAAAAAAAAAAAAAAAGCTGCGATCTGCGGCAATTCAGCGAGAGGTCCTTCGCTCCGAGTAGGAGTGAGGGATCCTCCACCGAATTGCTGAACACCTTAAAGTGCCGCCCCGCTTGGGAGTTGCCACCCCAAGCACCTGCTTGATAAGCTGGTGCCTGGAGCTGGCCCTGAGGACACCTTAAGAGATGAGGTGTTGTTTTGTTAGTTCTCTCTAAAATGTTAGTAAAATTGGCAGGACAGAGGTATAAAGCCTGCAAAACAACCCTTCTCCTCAAACAAAGGTATCACACGAGGACACTAACTCCCAGAAGGCTTTGGTACCAATCCCAGAAAAGAATCGGAAAAGTATGTGTGTTGAAAAGAAAGTTCTGCAGAAAGTGCTAGCGGCGCTTAGGCTCTGTCTACCAGCTTATGCTGATGTGTAGAGTACAAGAACTACACAAGTATGTACATGCTGTATTGAAAAGCTCCAGCAGCAGGAAGGCAGCTAAAATAGCAATGTAGACATGGGAGGCACCATGTAGAGTATATACCCTGGGAATGCAGATGTGTAGGGCGCTCTTCTCAACTCACCTAAGCTGTGCCTGACCGTCTACACGGCTGTTTATACCCATGCTAACTGGGCGTGCAGTGTCTGTACTCTAAATGCCTCCGCAAGTGTAGCTGTATCTTTAAAACAAGAGAAGCATACATACAAAGACAGAAAGTTAAAGGAGATACAAATTTCTCTCTCTGTCTATCTACTTGTCCAAGTCCTCATAGTTACAGAGCATTCATGGTACAGTACAGTACCACATCACATCATCTAAGCGCTAATTTCCACCCTTATGCGTTAACAACACCTTAGTTATTAAAACTGATAAAAAAAATTTTAAATAACTAATTTTTCAACTTTTAAGTGGAGCTGGTTGAAAAAAATCATTGAAACTTTTTTTGAATAAAACTGGCTTTTGGACTAAACAGAACTTTTCATTAAAATCTGTTTCTATAAAAAACAAAATCAGATTTTCATCCAAAATGTTGGCATTTTTGTGAACACCCATAACCAAAATATTTTCAGTTTTCAGAAACCAAAAAAGTGAAATTATTCAGTGTTAATACTGAAATCTTTTTGGTTTTCAGTAAGCAAAACTGGAAATTGTTTGGGGTTTAACCTGAAAAACCTGAAACATTTTGAGGAGAAATATTGATGAAAATGGAAAATTGTTGTTTTTGTTGACATTTTTTGTGAAGAAAAAATGTGTCTTCCCAACCAGCTCTACATTTTAAGTTTTCTTTTATTCCACTCAACTTGGACACTGAAATAGACAGGTCAGTCTTGATTTCTCTTTATTGTACCAATCCTGGCTTTGGATCAAAACAGGTGGAACCCTGCACTCAAGCAGAATCCTTTTGACTTCACTGGGACTCTGCATGGATTCAGGAATCCTCCTATATGGATGTGATGGGAGAATCAGAGCCTTTGGTTCACTAGGGGTTCTAGTGCTGTTGTATTTGGGTTGCATTCATTGTTGGAGAAGGTTTCAATTGAAAGGAAAAACAAACTCTTTCCCCTTTTTAAAATTAGGTCATGCTAAATTTGTGAGAGACAAGCATGCAGATTTTCTTTCAGGTGAGGTAACTGTCACAGAAAATGCTTCAATGTATTAGAGGAAAAATAAACATTGGCAAGAGCTGTGAAGGAAAATGTGATAAAGTCTCTGGATAAGACACTGAAATTATATAATCAAATAGGGGGAGGAAGTAGGCTTGCTTTGGCAATTTGTTTCTTGACATATGGAACAGCAGCTCTTTTCAAGTATCCACCTCTATTTACTTTAGTTTCATTCCTTATTATGGACACATCAGGTGACTTTGGCACAATAGCCTATGTGTTAGGGGGTGGATTGTTAGTGGAGCAGTGAGGCTGGGCACCAAACATTTGAATTTTCCACAATTTAACAGTTTCATTGCTGGCACAGGTGAGAGAAAGCACTGAAAAAGAAGACGGAGTTTTGGAGTCAAGTCCACACATCCCTTATGCTTATGAAGCCTTTCTGATCTCTCAGTTACTTTCCTTTTTAACATCTCTTTTATTTTTATTTTTTGGACAATACTATACTTACCTTAGACTATAAGACTGAAGAGAGCTTTAAAAAATTAACTCAAAACTGACAGGTAAACTGCAAAATCAAGGAACAGTCAAAAAATAAAACAAGTTTGAGTATGTCTGTCTGTCTGTCTATCTATGATTTGCAGTTCACCTTTCAAGTTGCATGAGAGTGTAATTTACTTAATTTACCCTCTGGGTTCTGCCAGGAGTCCACAGTCCCCACCATAATCTTCAATAAATACCTGAATTTAAGGAGTTTATACAAAAACAAACCTGAAGTTGAGTATTGAATTTACCATTGACTATATTCTTGGCAATCTGGTATACAATCCCTCTCTTTCTTTTTCTCCTTCTTTAAGAACTGTTCTGTTTATTGGAAAGTGAATACTATAAAAAAGGAAGAAAGAGATAGAGGGAGACATTCCTCACAGAAAAAAAGAAAAACAAGAAAGCCAGAAAGTATACCTGGGACTTAATCCTGCAAATCTCATTCAGGCACTGAACAGAATCTTGATCCTGGAGACACTTACACACATGCTTACTTTTATGCCATTCTAGGAGTTCAATTTAATGAGACTACTCATGGTAGTGAAGTTAAGCCTGTGCATAAATGTTTGAAGAATCAGGGCCTAGAGTTCAATGTAAGCACATGTGTAAAGTTAAGCACACACTTAAGAACTTTGCTGAAGTGAATAGAAGCCTCAGGCAAAACTTCCACTGACCTCAGTTTGAGTTTGCCTGAACAGATTCCCTGGTGCGTATAAGAATGAAAAACTGAAATACAGAAGAGAAATGGATCTAGGTAGTCTGTTTTTCCCCCCACTTTTAAGTCTGCACTTCCTTTCTCATAAATTATGCTTTCTGGAGAAAGCAGCATAGTAAGAAAAATCCCACAAGGAGCTACACAGGACAATACTAAAAGGAAAGGTCTGACTGAGTTAAATAAAAATGCCCTAGAGGAAAAAGACAGGTAATTGTTGTCCTTTTTCATAGAATGGCTAAAGCATTCCAGTTCACCACTAGCTTAATAATATTTCCTCTCATTGAAATGCATGATTTGCTTTGGTTTTGATATACTGTATCACGATGCTGTAAGCTATAAGTCTTTAAC
This sequence comes from Chelonoidis abingdonii, assembly GCF_003597395.2. NCBI lineage: Eukaryota > Metazoa > Chordata > Testudines > Testudinidae > Chelonoidis > Chelonoidis abingdonii. The sequence continues at coordinate 41,084,353 of NC_133773.1, forward strand.
CTTTATTCCTTATTATGAACATTATGAGAGTCACATATACACACAGTGGGTTTAGTAACTCATGGCCTGATATTTTCAGATACTGAAAACCCTGAACTCTTCTGACTACTATGGGAATTGCAGGTACTCAGGGTATATCTACACTGTGATAAAAAAACTGGTACCAAGTCTCAGAGCTCAGGTCAGCTGACTTGGGGCTTGGACTGTGGGGCTAAAAATAGCAGTGCATATGCTTAGGCTTGGGCTGAAGTCTGGCCTCTGAGACACTTCCCCCTCACAGGTTCTCAGAGCCTGGGCTCCAGCCTAAGCACAAATGTCTACACTGTATTTTTATAGGCTAAGTCAGATGACCTGTCCAGACAAGGCCATGCCGTAGGTCTTTTATTGCAGCGTAGAGATATCCATAGTAAACTGCAGGATCAGATTCTCTATTTGCAAATGTTACAGTTAAAGTTTACTGGTTCCATCGATACCCCAGATGAAACTCAGTATATGACCAATCCTGTTCCTATTTAAATTAATGGGAAAACTCCCACGGGCTTCAATGGGAGTTGCATTGGGCCCTTGAATAATCTTCACAAAGAGGCTGTTTAATGTTCAACTTTCAAATCATAAATTTCACAGTTAAATGTTCTGCACATAAAGTTTCAAGTTGTGATTTGGTGCCATCCTTTTCTTCTCGGAGTAAGATATGACACTGAAGCCAGAGAGATAAACAAATGGAAAAGGAGCAAACAGAATATAGCCTCGGTTCAACAAAGTACGTGATTAAAATTAGCAATGTTCTTAAGTGCTTTAAGAACATAAGACCTGCCATATTGGGTCAGACTGGGGTCCATCTTGCCCACTATCCTGTCTCCAACATTGGCCATTACCAGAGCTTCAAGGGAAGCATACAGAACAGGACAATTATGGAGTAATCCACCCCTGTCTTCAGGTAGTCAGAGGTTTAAGGTAGCCTCAAATCTCTGGTTGCATCACTGACAATCTTGGCTAACAGCCATGATGGACATATTCTGCATTAACTTATCCAGCTCCTTTTTGAACCCAGTTATACTTTTGGCCATCAAAACGTCCCATGGCAATGAGTTCCAGAGGTTACTTGTCCATCATGTGAACTGAACAGCTCTAATCTTTTTAGTCTCTTCTCATATGGAAGCTGTTCTATACCTTGATCATCTTTGTTGCCCTTCTCTGAACCTTTTTGAGATGGAAAAACCAGAACTGGACACAGTAAATGAGGTGTGGGTACATCATGGATTTGTATAGTGGCACTATAATATTTTCCATCTTATTTTCTATCCCTTTCCTAATAGTTCCTAACATACTGTTAGCTTTTTTTGACCACTGCTGTGCATTAAGCAGAGTTTTCAAAGGACTATCCACATTGACTCCAAGATCTCTTCCTTAGGTGGTAATAGCTAATTTAGACCCATCATTATGTAAGTATAGTTGGGATTATTTTTTCCAATAGGCAGACATTACTTTACATTTATCAATGTTGAATTTCATCTGTCATTTTGTTACCCAGTCACCGAGTATTGTGAGATCTCCCTGTAACTCCTCACAGTCTGATTTGGACACAACAGCCTTGAATAATTTTGTATCATCTACAAACTTGTCACTTCACCCCCTTTTCCAGATCATTGATGAATATGTTTTCAGCACTGCTTCCAGTAAGATCCTTGGGAGACCCTGCTTTTCCCCATCTCTTCTCTGTAAGACTTAACCATCTTTCAACCTGTTTTGACTCATGATGGAAACTTTTGTCTTATTCCATGGCTATTTAGTTTCTTTAAAAGCCTTTGGTGATGGATGTTGTCAAAGGCTTTCTGAAAATTCAAGTATACTATATCAACTGAAGCAGCCTTATCCACATGCTTGTTGACTCTCTCAGAGAATTCTAATAGATTGGTGAGGATGATTTTCCTTTACAAAAGTTCTGTTGATTCTTCACTGTAATGTTCGTGGGAGGCTACGGGCCTACCCAGAGTGCTCTGCAAGAATGAGGCCCCCACACACCGTGAGTTATTGGCTTTAATGAAGGTAAAGTGACACACCCGCAACGGGGACTCTGGGCTTTGCTGTCATGGAGGCGGGGAACCCAGCACTGAAGCTCAGCTCGGCCTGGGTCGGAGTCCAAAAACGGGACCGGGAGCATACAGCTATATATACACACACACACAATACAAAGCAACTCATACATATGCAAGAAGGGACTTCCCACAGGCTATGTCCGCCCTTTGGCCTAAGGCCATACAAACTGGTTTCAACCAATTAAAAGCAAGTTATAACTGGCATGCCGTGTCCTACAATGACCGGCCACTTAGCAAGCAAGGGCTTTTCACAAGGCTGCCGAGAAAGCAGAAATACCCTAGCTAGGCCGTGACACAGTCTTTCGCAGTCCCCTACATTCACCAACAAATTGTGTTTATCTATGTGTCTGATAATTCTTTTCTTTACTATAATTTCTACAAATTTGCCTGGTTCTAAAGTTAGGCTTACTGGCCTGTAATTGCCATGACCTTCTCTGATGCCCTTTTTAATAATTGGCTCTACATTAGCTACTTTCCAGTCATCTGCTTACCTGAACTGGGCCCATAAAAATTTGGACTTGTGTACAAAATCCATAGCTACCTGTTTTAAGACAAAAATAGCGGGGGGTAAATTTAAGTAAAACAAATATGGAGATATTTCATTTTATTTACTTTTGCTTTAGAGGCAATTCATAGGGCTGAAAGAATGTGAGACCTGATCTTCTCATGGCATTTCCACTAATCGGGTGCTGAAATGTCATGAGTATCGGCCCCAGAAATGACTCCTGGATGCATTTTTAAAGCAAAAGCCTCAGACGAACATAAATACAAACAAAACACACAGCTCCAGTTGAAATCAGGATTTCTACCTGTACAAGGGCTGAACGAAAACTGAGCAAGACTTCAGGATTTGCACTAAATACTGAAAAGACAAATACCAAAATAAATACCCAACCCAGTACTTAACCTCATAAGAACAAAATACTGATTAAAGTGATCAAAATAACTTTTGGATTGTTAGAAACAATTACTCTTTTGAATTTTTGTTTGTTTGTTTTTGTTGTTGTTGTTTTGTATCTTCTTTCCTAACAACTGCTTCTACTTTTAAAGCAAGAAGACAAAACAATTGTAAGGGGGAAATTCTTATGTTTCCTTTGTCTATACACAGAGCAAAATCTGTAAATTACCTGCTGTGGAGGCATAGCTCTGGATTTTTATCACTGAGACATCTGTCCAAATTCTGGCTGTCACAGAAAAACATTGACTGTCAGCTCCATATGCACTATGAGTAGCGAGGGAATGAGAAAAAAACAAACACACACACACACACAGTCACACCTCCTTCACAGTCTCTCCACTTCACCCTCGTTCCACCTGCTTTCCTAGCTCCCCAGCTTCCCCGCCTTCTTCTTTCATGGGGTATACAGATGGTTTTAAAGGGTTTTTTAAGTGTATGTGCTTTTTTTTTTGTTTTGTGGAGAGGTTGCTGTTGGTTTTGTGGTTTGTTTTTTACCCTGGACATCTCAGGTTTATCAAGTCTGGTCTTCCTGGCTTTTGCTGGAGGACTTGCTAAAGGTCTCAGAGAAACAGGGAGCTTTCTGGGTCTTTTACTGAATGGGTGAAAAGTATTGAACCTTGAACAAACAGTTTTTTCTCAGGTGTTTATTAAGACATCCTTTTTATCAGATGCTTGAAAGAGCAGAGGAATTATAGTCAAGTATACTAGTAAGCAGTTTCTGTTGACTCTTAACAAGGATTAAAAATGAGCCTCACTCATGGGCAGGGGAAACTATGGTCTGCAACAGAGAGGTTTTACAGGGGTGGTTTAGGAAAAGCCAAGCTTGAGGAGAAAGCTTAGGCTGAGGTTTATGTTTATGAGTATGTTTGTTTGAATTTTATACAGTGTATGTATATGTATATATTTTCAGGAGGAGGGCGCCTCTTGCTTACAAGGTATTAATTAATTATATATCTGTTTTAAAGAATCTGAATAAAACTCACATCCAAACTCAATTATCCAGGTTTCACTTCTTTTGTGCTGTGATGTCACAATCCTACTAGTCCTCTACTGAGTCTTCCAGGGAGGCAAGAACTCAATTTCTGATGTGGAAAATAAAGCAGAAAACAGAACTTCTTTAGAACAAAAATCCAACAAAACCAAAACCAGGAAAACAGCCTTCTCATCTCCTTCTACCCTACCATTTGGGTACCTTTATACATAAAAAGGGAGGTGGGCACAACCTCAGTGTTTTCTTTGCTAGGTGGACAAGATAGCTACTGTCCTGGGATACCTGTGATTGTACATATAGCAAGTTTCCAGCATAAAGTGATACAGTATATTGGGTATTAATGGACTCTAAATTATTGCAGTTTTCTGAAATCAATTTTAAAAAATCATTATGAGACAAATTCTTGTACTATTTCTTGAGACAAACTTAGTCTATTGTAAAAGCGTTGTCTTAACACAAACAACACTGCAGATTTCTGATTTCTTTTTAAGAGTAGGCTTTGTACCCCATCAGCCGTCTGCCACTAACTTTAGTCATCAGCTACTATAAAGGCACGGTGTTATCTTTCACTGAAGGATTAGCCCATTCCATTCCCATCATATAGTCTTCCTCATCATATATTTATCACCTTATTTTTAAATGTCTTTCCCCTGGTTTTAACATGGAGATTATTCTTCTTCAAGGTGACGATGGGATGATCTGAACAAGTATGACGAGAGCATTCCATGAAATCTCCCAATAAGCTCTGGAAGAGATACACTCTCTTTGTGGTGGGTACAGCGGAATCCTTTCTGTTCTCTTCTTTCACCAGGAAGATATGACTAGCTGAAGTGTTTGGTTCTATATATAGCTGGCTGATGTCAGTTGGATGCCAGTCTCTTTGGAAAGGATCAGCCCCCTGTTTGTCCTTGTACTAGGTACCATGCAGACCCAACCAGAAGGATAGAAACCATCCAGGACCAGGCAGGTCATCCCCATTCATAAACTCCAGAAACTTCACCAAAAGGCATTGGGATTGCTTTTTTCTGCACAACAAAGCCTAACAATAGGGTAAGTGTATTGTTTCCTGAAATATTTTGACATTGTTTTTTCCTACAATCTGTTGCATAGAAGACATTTAAGTAACATTCTATCTCAGGAATAAAATAAGATGTATATTTTTATTCAGTGGGGAATCCACTTTCTTTGCTTATTTAAAGATGCTTTAGCAAGCTCATCAACCTTTTTGCTGTCACTTTAAGCAGATTGCCAGAATTTTTCCTATTTTTGAGACTGTAGATCAAGGGTTAACAAAAGACAGCATATGAAATAAATCACAGATTTGCAATTTTTTTTAAACATAGTGTGTGGAAATGAGAAGGCCCAGACTACTGCCACAGATCTTGTGTAGCCAAAGGACAGTATGTCACTCAGGACTTCTTATCCTTGAGTGGGAGAACATGTCTCTGCTCAGAATGATTGCCAGTGTCTTTGGCATTGTTAAAAAGACAGCTTAGCCAAATGAGAAACAAGTATACTCACTAATTATTCTGAAGACAATGCTAGAAACAAAAGTCAACGAGATTCTGCACGCAGGCTTAACAATGTAAAAATGTGGATTTTTTGTTTTTCAGTGAGGAAAACCCCACCAGACAATCACCATGTTATCACATTCTGCCATGGTCAAAGAGAGGAAACAACAAGCATCCGCCATTATGAAGGAAATCCACGGCAATGGTATAAGCTAAAACCAGTTACTGTATGTCCTATGTTCCTTTAGCCCCTTCCTAACATTTCTTTTTAATTTCACAGTCTCTTAAAGCTCTGGGTATTCTGTCATAGATAATCCGGTGGGGGTATCTGCTGCCTATGGTAACTAATCCTTTTGTAGTTGTCTCTTTTCATTTGAAAGCTATTTTCAGATGAACAACTGTTGTGAAGGAATGAAGTAATCTAACAGCTGATGTACATTCTGCTTGGATAGCCTTTCAGAATATTATTTGGGGCTAATATCATGACTGGATTCCATTTTACGAGACTATTCATATACAAAACATGATTATCTGTCTATATCATTTTTCCTGTTTTCCATTTCTTTTAATATCCATGATCAAAATATTTGTATCATTATTCTCCTTCTTCCCCTCAAAGCTAGCTATTGGGATTAATAAACCTTATTAGCTCTTGTCATTTCTCTCCAATACATAGTTACTGGCTGTTCTTTTAAGCAAAAATTCAACTTTTCTGTTGCCATTTTGAGGGAAATAGAAACACCTATGAAAATCTTAGCTTGATTTTCAAAAGTAGGTGCTTAAGATTATCCTCCTAACATGAGACTTTCAAAAGTGCTTTGTGATTTAGGAGCGCATGTCCCATTGACTTGCACTGGGACTGTGCTCCTAACTCAGATGCTTTTGAAAATGCCATCCATAGAACCTTATTTTGGTGCTTAAATACGTGGCCTAATTTTCAAAAGTGGTGAGCATCTAGTAGTCCCCCTTGAAGTCTGTGGAAGGGGTTTAATACTCAGCAATTTTGAAAATCAGGCCATTGGTTTAGGTGCCTAACTATGAATTAAGGACCTAACTTTCAATCTACTTACGAAACTGTGGGCTCTATTCTCCTGCTCATATGTATTGTGATAACTTAGATAACTTACTGACAAATTTGATTCCAAGGAAAGTAGGATTAAGTCCTTTGTATATGTACAAAAAAGAATCTGCCCACGTAAGTGCCTACCCATTCCTTTCACATTTTGTTGTAAATATACCCGTTAGATTTTTTTAATGCAGTTTTATTAAACAGTTTAATATCTGAGTGACATTTGCAATATTTTTTGTAGATGCCATTTCTGGATCCCATGTCTTTGTATTTAAAGACTATGTAAACCAAGCTGTACTGAAGCCAATTTAGGATTATTTAGATGTTCCACATATGACATAATTGTCTCTGAAGTATCTTATCTTATTTAACTCATTTGTTAAAGCTGACTGCAGTGATCAGTTAAATCGTCCAATGGATCATTTAGGCATTTGCTGTGGGCCACATCCAGTTTTAATGCAAAATTAGTTAATCGGTCAAATTTTTAAATCGATGTTTAAGATCCATGCTTAAAAATGTGTGTGCCTATCTTTGCATGTACAGTCCTTGCAGTTATGAGTACAGATCATAACTTTATGCATGCAAAGGCATGTGTAAATACCCACTTTGCAATTATAGTCAAGGTAACCTCAACACAATTTACAATTGCTCACATTTTCACACACACAATTGGACCTCTCTTTTAAAAATCTAGATTAGGCATAGGGAACTGGTATGAGAAACAACTCAGCCTTCACTGGAAACTGGAAATGAATTGATTCCATCTCTGGATTAAGACAATGTTGTTGGAACTGGGAAATAGGACCCATGACAGGAGAAGGCCTGAATGGGGCAGAGGCAGTGTAGCAGGCAGCAGTGCAGCTCAAAACATTGATTATTACCTGATTGCAAGTGAAAGTAGAAGATCAAGGATTTAGGAGTAGGAGAAAAACTGGAGTCTGTCTATGGGGGGGGAATCTCAGATTGACAGTCCATCCTTCTCACTGAAGGTGCAAAGGAAGAATGGGCTAGGAGAAAGATGCTCTTCAGAAGGCCTTGAAGATTTTGGGGAGTGGGCACAAAAGGCTGCTGCATCTAAACTTAGTCAGCATTCATATGATTGAACTGAATCCAGGCTTTTTTTGAGGTTCAAAGAAGTTTAGTTAACTTATTTTACTCACTTCTGCATTTCCTGTTTTCAGCTGGGAATGTAAACTGAAAGACTATGAAAAACTGCCCTCTTGGTGTCTTTGGCTCAGCCCAAACCTGGTCATACTAGAAATCTTGTGAAGTCTTCTGTCATGAGATTTCCAACCTGATATCCAAACCACTGATGTTCAGACAAGCCTTGGAGAAGCAGTCAAGCTATTGGATGTGTTTAACTTCTTGAGACTCACTGATCAATACTTTAAATCAATGAAAAACTTCCCAATCCTGGACATTTTCTAGCCATCTGGAGAAATTTGGGTTGGAATGTGAATTTTAAATCCTCAAGTTCAGGACCACAGTTTTGTTCTGACCCTTTAAAAAAAAGATTAAAAAGCTTGGATCTGGGATTTTGATTTGGCCTATCCTTTTCACCCTAATTGCTGGCCTGCAAACTTAACCTGAGATCTTAAAGTTGAGCTGTTTTCTTTTTGGTTTTTGCATCATTATCTGTAATAATGATTCTGCAATTGGAATTTAGCTAACAATTCAATTATATTGCTTGAGCCATACAAAAGAATCCCACTCATTCTCCCAAAATGGCATTGGCTCTGTATTGTTAACAGGAATAAAAAAAAACAGTAAAAATGTATTTTACTGAGTAAAGTAAATACTTATGGCTTGAAGCAGGTCTATTGCATAAAGAGGACTCATTTTTATTCAATCAGTTTTAAATAACATTTTAAGATAAAGTAGAGAGAGTCAAACTCTGTGAACAGATTCATACCAGGAGACTTATAATTGCTGATTCAACACAAAGCCTGTTAGCTCTACATCGCTGCTTCAAATCTGGGCCTGGCTGGCAGAGCCTGAAAGTTGTTACTCTCCACCAGTTCTTTAGTGGTTTGTGTGAAATCAATATGGGTTGTTATTTCCATCCCTAGTGGGCAAAGTCCACATCAGAAAAACACTACAAAAGTAGGAACTAATAGGCATGTTTTTGTTTTCTCAAGAGAGAGTCCAGGTATTAAATGGGTGAATAATAATCTCTCCTTTTCTGGCCTCCACAGTTGAGCGGAGGTGGATTGGTAGAATGATGGAGGAAGACTTGGACTATTCCTGCTTGGGATAAACCTGTTTTGTAGAGGGCTTTACTTTCTGGGCCTGGCAATCTTCACCTTTCACAAATGCTGATTTCACTGTAATAGGTTTAAATGAAAGTAGAAAATAAGCTCAAAATGTTTAAGATAGGCTGAAGTCTAATTTACTTTTAAAAATACGAGAATATACTTGGCTCATTCATTTTTTAAAATCTTCATGTATTTTTTTGTGAAGGAAGCCCTTGATATCTGTTAATTACTCCTTGCTCACCTTTAAATCTAGTTTCTATATAACATCATTAATGCATGCTTCGACAGCTACATATTTAACTACCTTTTGTGGAGGTTTATAGATTCTTATTTCTGATTATGTGATAAACATATCTTATCCAATATTCATGATTAAAATGTATCATCTACAAGATGATATTTTGAATCCTCCAGTTTAAAATCTTCTAAGAGATTAGGGGGTTGAATGAGGGAGGAAATATATAAATCATATTTAAAATGAACGTTGTTACCATTTTAAGGGGCAGGGAGGACTTGGCAGGAACAGAGAAAGAACTGAGGCTAAAAGGTTAAGATCAGGATTAAAGCATGGAGCTGCAGATTTAAGTGTCAATTTGTGAATTGTTAACTTTTGCATTTGGAGATGATCTTTTTGTCTTCCTCTAAACACCACCTTCTCTTGCTTCTCATCACCCTCATTGCACTGACACCATAGCAATCCCTCTGCACATCATTGAAACAGACAGCAGATTAGATTTTAATTTTCAGAAGACTGGAGTAAAATCTCATATTTACATTTCTGGGAAGCTGCCTAGATACAAAGCACCACACAATTGGTTACAAAGTGTTTGGATCCTAGCTGAATTAACATAAATGAGAGCTCTGCATACAGATCGAAGACAGTGTGTGTCCGAGAGAACGGCGGGGCCCAAAATATTTAACATTCAGTATGGAGCAGAGGTGTGGCTGAATTGAATTCTCTCCACCCTATTCCCACAAACTTTCATTGTAGGCCAAGTTCTAGGGAATGGAGAAAAACATGAGTGAAAGAGGCTTTGCTTTACATGAAAATATTGGTGGACTAAGAGGTGAAATTGTCAACTCCAACCAGCCAGGATGCCTGCTGCGATATGCACCAGATTCAAATACCCCTGACTTTTGGATGTGGGGTTGTTCAAAATGAAGTTCTGAATCAAAATTTTGCGGCTTTAGCCCATACTTAGTGCATACTATATCATGAGGCCTATAAATCACCACTATCTGGCATTGTTTAGGCAGTGGGCAAGCTGAGACATCTTTCATGCTGAACTCTTAGTTTTATTGTTCTTTCTTAAATAACAGGAGGCTATCAGGGTTCTTGCTCATGTTATTTTTAATGCAGAAGTGCATTCTCCTCTTCCTGGCATTATCCATAGCTGGCTTGATCCTGCTCCAGTTGTTGTCAACTGCAAAAATCTGAATGACATCAGTAGGAGCAGAACTGAGCCAATCCAGATGCAAGTCCAGTGCCTGCAAACTTTTCTTTCTGTGAGTTAAAGGGAAATTCAAGATCTCAGCAGCCTGGGATAAGTATTTAATGTGTCTGTCATTCAGAAGAGATTTATATTTGCCAGAAATCAAGAATTCATGTTGTTTAGGTTCACTAAGCTTCCAGTTGATATTACACAATGTATTAAAAATGAGAAACTATAGAAATGAACTCTGAAAATAAATATTTTTTTCAGTTCTTATTTAATATCAGATGTTACTGTAGCTACCAACTGCTCCCCTATTGTAATTTGTAATGCAAAGTTAAGTTTTGTTTCTGTGTGGATGCCCTGGAAGAAATTAAATAGTTTCCAACATGTAATTTGATTTCAGTTCATTTTACTATATTACATACATTTACACACTAACTGAAGCCTGAATATTCTGTAGTGCATAAAAATATTTAAAGAATTAGGGCTTATATCAAACACATACCAAAATGTCACCTTGAATAAGCAGAGCAAAGATTCATATTGGAGCCTCAATGCAGTTTTGCATAGCATGATGTTACTTCATATCTGGTCCTGAAGCTTATAAACACCCACAGAGACCAAGGCCTTGTCAACAATGGGAAGTTTCTGCGCAGTGAAGCAGCTTTCTGCAGTGTAACTCCCAAGGTGTACATGCTGCCAAGCCACGTAGTGCGCAGAAACTGCACAGTGGCAGCGCTGTAAAAAAACCACACTGGCAATAGGCGTAGAGCTTTCTGCTCCAGGGCTACAGTGTTGCAGTGCCAGTGTAGACACCCTGGTCAATTACAGCACTGTGATTGGCCTCCGGGAGACGTCCCACAATGCATGTTCTCGCCTCTCTGGTCATCAGTTTGAACTCTACTGCCTTACCCTCAGGCAGGGCCGGCTCCAGCTTTTTTGCCACCGCAAGTAGTGAAGAGAAAAAAAAACAAACAAACACCAACAACACTGAGCTGCCGCTGAAGTGTCACTGAAGAGGACAGAGGGAGTGAAGGACCCGCCACTGAATTGCCGCAGAAGACTGAAGCGCAGTGATTGAGCTGCTGAAGTGCTGCCGAAGACTGAAGTGGAGTGATAGAGTTGCTGCCGAAAAAGAAGCGAGGGACTGAAGGACCCGCCACTGAATTGCCACTGGAGACCTGAACGTGCCACCCCAATAACGGACAGAGTGCCTCCCCTTTCTGTTGCCTGCTCCAGGCACCTGCTTCCTTTGCTGGTGCCTGGAGCTGGCCCTGCCCACAGGTGACCAACCGTGAGCCACACCCCTTAAATTCCTGAGGGTAAAGTCCCCTTCCTGTTTGCTTGGTGACACTTGCAGTGGTCTCAGCACATCTTTCTAGGTGACCATGCCTGCTCCACACACCAGGCGATTCCCTGGTTGGAGCAATGCTGAGCTGCTAGACCTCACCAGCATTTGGGGAGAGGAAGCTGTCCAGTCCCAGCTGCGCTCCAGTCGTAGGAATTATACCTGTGGACAGATTTCACAGTGAATGGCAGAAAGGGGCCATGAGTGGGACACACTGCAGTGCAAGGTCAAAGTGAAGGAGCTCCGGAATGCCTAACACAAGGCGCAGGAGGCAAACCGCAGCTCCAGTGCTGCGCCCACGAGCTGCCGGTTCTACGATGAGCTGGATGCAATACTCGGTAGTGATCGCACCCCCACTGCGAAGGCCACTGTGGATACTTTGGTGGCTCGCATGCCAGTCAAGAGTGGACCAAGCCAGAAGGGGCAATCTTGGATGAGGTTGTAGAGGGAGAGAGAGACCCAGAGGCAGAGGACAACTTGGAGGTCTGGCTGCATGCAGCCAGCTCTTCTGTATCCCAGAAGAGGCTAGCCAATCACAGGGGTTGGAGCTTGGCGAAGCGCAAACAGGAGAGGAGGCCCGTGGTAAGTGGAATTGCTGAAGCGAGCTGTTGGGGGCAGGAGGGTTGAAGAAAGCAGGCTTATGTCTGTATGATGTGTGTACCACCACATGCCTAATCTGAGCGGTGGAACAGGCTGCTGATTGACTCCCTCACTTGATGGGAATCTGCCACAGAGATCTCCAGGAAACTCTCATGGAGACACTGGGCAATCCACTGCCGCAGGCTCTTTGGCAGAGCTGCTTTGTTTCTTGCCCAATTAACGGTAACTTTCTCACACCACTCTGCCATCACGGGGTAGGGAAGGGGGACCATTGCTGCACACAAGCGAGCCTTATATGGGCCAAGGTGGAAATCGTGTTCTTGGAGAAGACTCTCCCTTGATTCCCTGCTCATCCTCAGCAATGAGATATCTTCCATTATGATCACATCCTATGGAAAATGTGGGGACAGGAATGATTATAAGGCCCCTCTTACAGTGCTGGCTCTCCCCAAAAACCACGTGCTCAGTGTACAGCAGGGTCCTGGAACACTGATTTCCCTTGCCCCTGCAGTTACTCACCATTTTGGGGGTCCTGTGGCTCATGTGTGCTTTCCTGGGGTCAGCCAGTTATTGATAGGTATGTGAATAGTGGCTGTGTTTTAAATAACTGAATCAGTGGTCTGTGCGTTACAAACAATACTGCTTCTGTAAAATATTGCATTTTGGTTTCACAGATCTGACCTTGGGAGCCCAGCCTCCCACTTTGTTATCACTGGCAGAACGGCTGTGCAGAATTAGAAAGTGGCCTTGAAGAACTAAAGAGGACTTTCTGTCATGATGCACTCTGCGGCTGAAAAAACAAGAACTGAAGGAGTGGTGGGACAGCGAGAAGAGGGACCAAACGGAGAATGTGCACCAGAACAAAGCCATGGAATGGCTCTTAGACATTATGGAGCACCAAGCAGACACACTTCACGTGCTACTAGGACTGCAACCCAAGCAGCTCGGCACCCACCCTCCCCTGCAGCTGCTGTCGCAAAACTCTTTCACATGCACCTCCCCAGACACCGCCAACACACTCTCATCAATCTTTCCTGGCTCCAGTCTGTACCTGCTGCATTCCACTCCTGCCCCATTACACAGTCCAGCCCTGTGAACTCCAGCTACCCACTGCACTCAAACCTGTCCCTCTGCACTGTACTCCAAAGGACAAGGTTGCATATGATACCTGGACATACACAAATCTTTAACCGTCCCGGGACCCCACCTCCTCCTGGGATCCTCCCTTCTCCCATCCCCCACAGTGCTGATGTGTTCATTTGTTTGTCTCTCCCCTCCGGTTGTTGTTTTTCAATAAAATAATTGTTTTGGTTTGAAAGCAATCTTTATTCCATTAATTGAAAGCAAACAAAAACCTGCAAAACAGGCAATTTTCTTAAATCTTGACAGTGTGTTGTCTGCACCAATCACAATCACCTCCTAGCATTACAAGCACTGCACTTCCAAGCATAGCAACAAATATTAGTGGCTTTCCCTGATCCTTTTGGCCCCACACTGCACACCTCTAATAGCCCTGGTCTCTGGTTGTTCAAATTTAGCCTCCAGGCACTGAGCCTCAGCAGTCCAGCCCTGAGTGAAGCTTTCACCCTTCTCTTCACAAATACTATGGTGTACAGCAGACGGCTACAAGCTTAGGAATATTGTCATCGGCCAGGTCCAGTTTCCCATATGGGCAGTGCCAGTGGGCCTTAAAACAGTCAAAAGCACACTCATTCATTCTGCACTTGCTCAGCCTGTTGTTGAACCGCCCTTTGCTGCCGTCAAGGTTCCCTGTGTATGGCTTCATAAGCTACAGCATTAAGGGGTAGGCAGGGTGTCCCAGGATCAGAATGGGCATTTTGACTTTCCCCTACAGTGATCTTGTGGTCTGGAAAGAAAGTCAATGTTTGCAGCTTCCCGAACAGGCCAGTAATGCCCAAGGTGATCCACAAGCACCTGGAGAACCATAGACAAATATCCCTTCCAATTACTATACTTGGTGGTCTAGTGCCAGAATTGGAATATGCGTGCCATCTATCGCCCCTTGCATTTAGGGAAGCCCATTTGTGCAAAGCCATCCACAATGTCATGCACGTTGCCCAGCGTCATGTCTTTCGGAGCAGGATGCAATTAATGGCCCTGCACACTTCCATCAACACAAGTCCAACGGTTGACTTTCCCACTCCAAACTGGTTAGCGACCGATCAGTAGCAGTTTGGAATAGCCATCTTTCACAGTGCAATCGCCACACTCTTCTCCATGGGCTGGGCAGCTCTCATTCTCGTGTCCTTGCACTGCAAGGCTGGGGCAAGCTCATCATAGTCCCATGAATGTGGCTTTCCTCATCCGAAAGTTCCGCAGCCACTGCTCATCATTCCAGACATGCATGACGATGTGATCCCACCAGTCACTGCTTGTTTTTCGAGCCCAGAAACAGCGTTCCACTGTGGTCAGCACCTCCATGAATGCCACAAGCAATCTCATGTCGCAGCTACTATGCGTGGTGAGATCAATGTCAAACTGCTCTTGCCTTTGTACTTTAAGGAATAACTCCACTGCCACTCATGGTGTGTTAGTGAGAGCGAGCAGCATATTGGTCAATTGTGCAGGATCCATTCCTGCAGACTGAAGAGGCAGAGCACGCAGTACACAAACCATTGAAAGATGGGTGCCAAATGTGAACAGAAGCACAGAGACTACTGGGATGTGAAGCAATGCATCACAGGGCATTGGGACAGGACCCAGGATGCCCCATGACCCCCTCCACCTTCCCGCAACTCTTAGCAGCAGAAGAGAAAGAGATGCTCTGTGGGATAGCTGCCCAGAGTGCACCACTCCAAATACCAATGCAAGTGCCACAAGTACTATTGCACAGGCAGCAGAGAATATGAATACACAACAACAGTTTCCCTTCAGCACTCTCTGAGCAGCTATGTAACTGCCAGCAATGTAACTCTGCCAGTGTAGTGTGACAAAGTTCCTCCTCTACCTTGGTGGGTCCTGCGCTTATTGGAGGATTTGCTCACCTCAGTGATCTTCTCTGGTGGAACCCACAGTCTGGGTCAGCTCCTCCTGTGTCTGATCAGGAGTTGGGAGGCTTGAGGGGAACCCAGGCCCACCCTCTACTCCAGGTTCCAGCCCAGGGCCCTGTGGATCGCAGCTGTCTATAGTGCCTCCTGTAACCACTGCATGACAGCTACAAGTCCCTAGGCTACTTCCCCATGGCCTCCTCTAAATGCCTTCTTTATCCTCACCACAGGGCCTTCCTCCTGGTGTCTGATAATGCTTGTACTCCTCAGTCCTCCAGCAACTCTCACTCTCAGCCTTCACACAGCCTCACTGACTAACTGGAAGGCTTTTAAATAGTTCCAGCCAGCCCTTGATTGGCTTCAGGTGTCCCAATCAATGTAGCTATCTCCACTGCTTTCTAGAAGGATCTTAATTGGCCCCAGGTGTCTTGATTAACCTGGAGCAACTGCCATTTGGTTACCATGGTACCAGGGATTTGTTTAGCCTGGGGCTAACATACCTATTCCTCACTACTTTACTGTAGCCATCTGGCCTTGCCCCATCACAGTAGACATACCCTAGTTCAATTATTAAAATGATGAGCAGGGGTAATAATAAATGACAAAGTAGGAAAAGATTCTCAACAATGTTATTTTTACTGGATGATATAATTACAGCCACATGTGACAAAGGCTACTTTCCAAACTCTGGCAGAAAGAAATTAATAACAAAATAGTTTGCTAAGCACTGAAGTTATCATGGTGTAAAGAGTAAAAAAAGGCTTTAAAATTGAGGACACCAGATGACAGAGTTCTTCAAAGCAGTGTCAGCATATTCAGTGCCACTAGTAGCCCAACTTCCAGAACTTCTCCATAAGACTGACAATGAAGTTTATGCCATACAGGGCTCTCTGCCTGCAATCTTACTCTTCCCCCTCCACCACCACCCATGCATGCATATTAATTATCAAAGTGCCCTAGGGTTACAATGTAAAGCCACGGAAATGATCTTTTTTCCCAAGCAGGGACCTAAGTAACACTGACAGCAGTAATAAGATTTCCAGCATTTGTTAAACTTTTGAAAAGGGTTGCTTGTAATTTTCCAATTAAGGAGAATTGCTAAACAATTGCAATGTGGAAAAAAATAGATAATTATTCTGCAAAAATCATGTAAAAGTTGTTAAAAGCATATTTTAATTCATTGTTACATCTTTCATTTTCATAAACTGGACTTTTATTCTGAAATTCTCTAAATAAAACAATTAAGTAGTGGCTCCAAGCTAATACAAACTTCTGTTACAGTAGGAAGCTAGCCTTAAATTTCTAAAAAATCTGAATGTGAGTGAATCATTGAGACAAAAACTATTGCAAGCAATCAGAAATAGGAAGATATGTGTAAAATAGGCTGAGGAGTTCTTTCTCTTTCCAGTCCAGGATATATATTGATTTATGAAGGGTCCAGGACTGAGGTCAAAGGGAGTTTTGGCACTGACTTCAGTGAAAGTAGGATTTTACTGATCACTAAGAAATTATATTGTAATATACCAAGGGCCTGATCTTCAGAAGAGCTGAGCACCTACAATTCTAACTGAAATCAACAGGAGCTGTGTGCGCTCAGCACCTTTGTAAATCAGGCTCTCAGTGCAGTGGTTTAGGAGATCATTCCAGGCTACGGTGTACTTCATAACTCCTCCAGAAATGAGTTATTTCACTAATACAGCATGAAGCATGACGATGTTACTGGGGAATGAGAGTGCATTTCTTGTTGGACTACAGATATAGGGAATATAATAATAAGTATTATTTAGCAAAAAGCAGCATTTAAGGAAAGCAGAGAAGAATATTTCATAAGGCATATGCTTGTCTGTCATATTATAGAGTCAGATGGCCTAGACCTTGGAAAGAAAATCAGCATCCCCAGAGACATCATGGTGGAGGAACTATCAATACTCAGCAACAGAGGTGCAAGGCTATTTAAGATGCGTCAAAGGAGATCTGACAAGTACACCTATGAAAACTATCATTATTTAGCAAATAAGCAAAGGAATGTAAGTATTTACAAGTTTCTAAATACAGTACAATGAGACCAGTGTGGGGTTAACTATGATTTGCATGGTACTGATTGCAAGAATTATACATAGTTTTAGGAAAAGATGTGAACTCAACCATGACCTAGAACAAGGCCAGTGTGAAACACAAAGTGAACTGAATCATTTTGAGGTCTTCTAGACAAATCAAAAAAGGCTCAGATCTGCGGGCTACTTTTAGGTCCCACAGAATGGGACAACAAGGTTCCACGGCCTCAGGCTGAAAGTATTCACATCCAAATATGACTCAGGTCAGTAGTGACCAAAAGTCATTACCATGTGACAGCTGATTGGTGATTTAGGAATGGTGTAAGAATTACTTTGTTACTAATAGCTGAGGGCTTTGAAGATGCAAAGTTCTATATAAACAGCAAGTATTAATATTATTATTGTTATTATTACTACTAAAAATAGGTTGGTGGTCTTATTGCAGTTCCTAGTCATTAACATCACCTGTGCAATTGGTAACAATAGTCTTCCTTGCTGGCACTCTTAGGAAAGGAGTAAAGAATTAAATGGGCCATGGGGACAAAACTGCCCCTTGAGCTGGCCCTTAAGGAATAGGGTTGAGGCACATTTGCGGGATAGTAGAAATTGCTGACTGGGAATCAGATGCTTCTATATTCTAATACTAGTTTTGACACTCATTTCTTCTGAGGACTGGGGTAATACACCTAACCTCTCCAACTCGTTTTCTACATTTGTAGAAGTAGTGATAATTACATTTACAGATTCACCTACCTCTCAGGTGTGTTGTGAAGTTTAATTAGTTAGGGCTCTCTCCTGCAAGGTTCTGAGCGTTTCAGTCCCAGTCTAGCAAAACAATTAAACACAGGCCTAACTGTAAGTGAGTGAGTAGCCCCATCGACTTCAATGTTGGTTCAGGTTCTTAATGCACTAAAGTCTACATTTCAATTCCCTGGATACTTCTCTGCTGATTTCAGTTATGAAAGCATGTGACTGAGGAGCACAATTTGTCCCAGCATCTTTAAACTGCTTTGAAGATGAAGAGAGCTGTATCGGTATATATAAGTATAATTATTATTAATTAATCTAGAAAACATTTATTGCTAAATACCAATTCCCATCCTCCCAACAGTTTTTAAAACTTACAAAGATGTTTTAGATGGTGATGCTAATGCTTTTGGGTCCAGTCCAACTGCTAGTGAATCAAGACTTCCATTGACTTCAATGAGAGTTGGGTCAGATTCTTCATTTGGGGCAAGAAAAATTATAGATAGATAGATAGATATAGATATAGATATAGATATAGATAAGGTATTGATGTGCCATAGTATAACATTTTTATTGGCATGAGTATGGGATGAGCAACACATTACTCAGGACTGGCAAAGCACCAGGTGTTAAGGAAAACTATATGTTGCATCACAGCATTGGGTATTTTGCTCTGAAAAAGCTATTTTAGCAACGCTTTTACAATTGTAAACATGTGGGGAGCGTTGGGTACTGTACTGAAGCCGGGTTGGCTAAGTTACTATGAACTGGTCTCAGAGTAACAGAATTATTAGTACTAATAATTCATCAGAAAAAATGCAATAAAATAACAGTATCATCTGCTGGATTCCTGGTCCAGTTCGTGATGAGGAGCTTTGGGCCTTCCCTATTCCCCACTGCCCATACTAATCAGAATGCTGAGGGAGTCCATGGCAATCAGATAGTATAAGATTATATTCATAAACAGGGATTGAAATCCTCAGTATCACACCTGAACTCTCCAATATCTTGCTTTGTTACCTATTCAAGAAAGAAATCTAAGCTCTGTGATCTGTTATTTTCAGAAGCCCCTGCCTTTTCAGCTCAATAAATGAACTTTTCCCAGAGATGAGAATCTGTCCCAATATCCTGTCATAGAGAAAAAGATAGATTTTATATCCATTTTTCTGTGATGAGTAGAAGGAAAACAGCTGGTGACTGGAGCTTCCAGATTTTCATTCACTCAGTCAAAATTAAAATGAGGACTAGGGCCAAGTTCTGATGTTCAGAAGTGCTGATTTTCAAAGATACTGAGTGCTCAGCACCCCTCAAAATCAGGCATTTATTTAAATCCTAATTGTAGATATAGGGTGGGATTTTCAAGGGCACTCAGCACTGGCCTAGCTGTTCGTACTAACATCAAAGAGCAAAGTTATCTAAACGGTTAGCTGAGAACTTTTAGAAATCTCACCCTAAAGTGTCCACTTTTAGGCACCCAAGTTTGAACATTTTGACCTTATGGTTTAATATTTATTTAAGCTGAAAAATCTGAGCATGGCTCCATTGAAATGAATGATTTACACTGAGGATGTGGGCCTGAGATTTTGAAAGCCTGTGGGCCAGATTCACCAATAGATTCTGACTGATTTACACTGCTCTGGTAATGCAAAGCAGCCATAAAACCAATTTAATTGGCTAGTTCCTGAGGAAATATGCTGCTGACAGCTCCCTCCCCTGCAGCTGCATGTTAACTCCTTATGCAATAGGTAATAGAAGCTGTGCAGCCAAAGTTAAGTCTGATACTAGCCCTATAACTCACATGGGATTTCTGCAGTCAGTTCCTTGTTCTGTTCCCTCATTGGTATTCTCCACAAAGCAAGCTGAGCCATTCATATTCACACACACCCTGGGAAAAGGAGAGAATGATTCCTTTTTAGTTTCTACTGACCTCCCTTAAGTACCTATTTGGCCAGCACTTGTGTGGCCTTGATCTACTCTGTACCTTATGCTGGAGTGGATGCTTTTGCCTGCTATGATTAAAATGATCTTTCCAATATACCTTAAGAGCATTCTAAAATGTACTGACCTGATCAAAAATATTTCCATTGTTCCACGTTAAAAAAAGTATTTCTTTGTTTTTTTCTATCTTAAGGAAATCCTACTCCAACACACTCTATATTTAAATTCCTTTTAGACTGTCTCTCATTGCTAAAATAAGTTACTGCCTATTTTTTTACAAGCCTCTGATTCTGTATTTAAAGAAACAATGATTAAGGCTTTGGATGTTTCCTTAGAACTAATGACCTGATGAGAGGTGGGGATAACTCCAGCCTATCAAAAATCTCCAAGAAGTGGCCTGCACTAAGATTGGTGTGACTACTGTGAAACTAGAAAAAACAATCCCACAAAGGTGTATAGACTTTTTGTGTGGCTGATGCGTTTTCAATTGGTATACAAAAAGCATTTATAGAGAATCAATGGCTTTTACATTAACCCACCAGATTGCTTGAATCCTAGAATAGGAAGGATCTAGGTTCAGTCTAGGGCAGTATTTCTCATCCAGTGGGGTCGTGAACTGTGGGGAAGGGGAAGTGTCATGAAAGACAGTAGGGGGGTGGGGGTCCTAAAGCATTGAAATTTTTATTGCAAAAAAACAAAGAAAATCTTGCTCCCCCACTCCCCATACACACTTACCCTTCAAGGTCTAGTATTCTCTTGAATTTTTCTTGAGAGACAGACACACCTAAATTATATAGGCTTATCATTGTTATCATTAATACATTTTTTGCTCTTACTTTTATAGTACATGTGGGGCGTTTCACAAACATTTTTGTCTTTGAATAAGGGGTCACCAACACGAAAATGCTGAGATACCCTGATCTAGTAGATAGGGTCTTTGACTAGGTGATGGGTTCAGTTCTCAGCTCAACACAGACTTCCTGTGTGACCTTGGGCAAGTCACTTACTGTATCCCCTGCGCAGTTTTCCATCTATAATATGAGGATAATAATTCCCTACTTCAGAGAGTGACATAACATCTCTTGATATGCACATCCTGTCAATGATATTTGTTTCTATTCTAATGCAGCGTAGTGAACCTATGCAGAGTGTTAAAATGGAAATTAGCAATGCCAAAGCTGGCCAACAGCATGCACCAATGACCCCTCCTAATACACCTGACCCACGGAGCCCACCAAATCCTGAAAACATTGCACCAGGTAAACTATTGTAATTTGTGCATGTACTGAGTACTCAGCTATTTCACAGCACAGAAAACAGCAGAGCATTTTTTTACATGATTATTAAATGGGATATTTATTAGGGATCAGCAAATTGATTCAAATGAGGTCAGAAGTACTGTAAGGAATTTATATGAATCTTCATCTGAAATGCAAATCAGAGTAGTTAACTTGCTTCAGTGTGGTTTATAAAAATCTTCACATACCTCTATTGTCTAGTTTCACACTCAAGTGGCAATACATAGATACATTGAGAGAGGCTATTCTCATGATATCTATGAGCTAATTAATGCCATGAAACACTAGAAATCCCAGGAGATATTTAGGCCAAAGTATATCTGATAAGTTTGAATAAACATCTAGGGTCAGATCATCAGATCCTAAATCTGCATAACCCCATTGATCTGATCCGACCAATCTTAATTGTTTATCTGCACCAAAATTTTCAGCCATCTGAGCTTCAGCATCACTAATTTTATTACAGCTTCTAAATGTGACTCTGAAGTCACTGCAGGTTCTGACTGAGCCCTTTATGTGGGAATAGCTGAGAGGAGAATTTGTCTCTCTGTCTGCAGAGATATTTTTCTATTTTAAAGACCTTGGTAGCAAGGATTCTATTTTCTTTATTTAAAGCCCTGAGCTACATAAAAGCCTAAATATTAGAGCTGGCCAAATAATTGGTGACAAATAATTTGTTCAGTGAATATAGTTCTTTTGCCTGGTTCTCAATTATCCATAAGCAGGCAGAGGTTTTTACAAAGTCATTCTTTGTTCAACATTATTCAGTGCATGCATGTTTTGTGTAGACTTTTTCCAGCCAGTGTGAACTGGATCAATGCCGCTCTATCAGTGATTGCTAAAAGTACGAAGAGCTTTAGTACACTGTGTATCCATAAGCCCAATACAATGTGAACGGTGCAATCTCTGTTTCCAAAGTTGAGCTGTGATCTTTGAGCTCATTGTCTGCGGAAAATATTTGTCTGAACAGTGTTTTTTGTGCTGAAATGGAGCAATACAGTTAATTTAGAGAATTAGAGACCTAGTGAGGTAAAAAGTTAGGAATAATTTTCCCTCTTCTTCCAACAAATAATTTTGGCTCAGATCTTAGGACAACCCCTTCCTGTTTTTAATACTCTCAACTACGGTATATACTAAGGGCTAGGTTCTGCCACCCTTACACCTGTTGTGTAGCACCTAGTTATGGAAGTAATCCCACTAAAGTCAATGGAACTACTTGTGTAGTAAAGTACTGATCAACAGGAGTAAGGATGTAAGACTCTATCTCTCACTGGTGAGGTTAAGAATGGGTTTTATTCTTCACTTGTTTGCATGGTGCAAGACAATGGAGAACCAGGGATATAGGATGTTTTTTCAAAAATGCCTAAGGGATTAGGAGCACAAGTCCCACTACAAGGCAATTGGATTTGTGCTCCTAACTCCTTTTAGTGCTTTTAAAAAGCGCACCTAAAGACTAGTCTACAGGCAGAATTGAATTATTTTAACTAAAGGTTTGATTTTAAACTCATTTAGGTAAGCCAGTGCAAGAGGCTATGTGGATACTGGTACTTTGGTTTAAACCAGCTTAAATCAACAAGAAACAGGTTTAAGATAAAGCAAAATAAACCTAAATAAGAGCATCTTTAGTTAAACCTTTGCACTGGTTTAACTAAAGTGGTACAAATCCCCTATGTTTGCTTCCTACTTCTATGTAGTCTTGGACAAGTAACTTAACCCTCTCTGTTATTCAGCTTACCCTTCTATAAAATGGGTATATAATAATTATTTACTACATAGGACTGGAGTGAGTATTAATGAATATGTGTAATTGCCCCTCTATATACTTGGGTGAAAAGTGCTATAAAATGCAATGCCTGATTATAATTATTTATCCTTCATTTATTTCCATGAAGGATATTCTGGACCACTAAAGGAAATTCCTCCTGAGAGGTTCAACACTACTTCCGTGCCAAAATATTATCAGTCCCCCTGGATAGAAGCCATCAGCAATGACCCAGAGCTGTTGGAGGCTTTATACCCTAGACTGTTTAAGCCTGAAGCAAAGCCAGAGCTGCCTGACTACAGGAGCTTTAACAGGTAATTTAGGAAGGAAGACAAATTTTACAGGATATTAGAAATACATATGTGAAGTGGAATTTTTTTTTACAGAAGTATATGGAAAGAAACTGGTTCATGTGCGCATGCACACACAGCAAAGACTTTAAAGGGGAAAGCACAATTAGTCTAAATCTAAAGAATAATTAAATAAAGAAGGAAAAGTAAGAGAAGAACACAATATCCAATGAAATGAGGAATTTGATGCATAGGTGCTAGAACTAGGGATGGTGGGGGGTTACCGCACCCCGTGGCTTGAAGCGATTTCTGTCATATACAGGGTTTACAGTTTGGTTCAGTGGCTTTCAACACCCCCACTATACAAATTGTTCCAGTGCACCTGACTCGATGGAATAAATAGGACACAGCAAGAGCATGATCCAAAGCTTATTAGACCTTTCCAATGACTTCAGTGGGCACTGGATCAGGCCCCAAGTGAGCACTGTGCAAAGGAGAGGTCTAGTTAGAGTTTGGTTCATAAGCATTATAATAGGAACCATCAATTTTTGTTTCTTTATGTTACAATCCACAATCAACAGATTTGTGTTTTAGGGTCTGATCCTGCAAAGAGCTGAGTGCCCTCAACTCTCACCTGCTGCCCTTAAAAGCCTGGAGAAGCTGAGAACATTCAGCCCTCACAGGAGCTGGTCAATCACCTGAAGCATCAGACCCTCCATTATGTTTAACAGGCCATTGCAATTTCTGGTAATATCTTAAACTAAGAGATTTCAGTTTTAAATCTGCAAAATAGGGTCACAAAAATAAAAACTAGGCACCAAAAACAAGGTACTGAGTGTGGAGCCAGGAGGGAGCTGAATGAGAAGTTATTTACACAGTAGCTGGCATACTGTGGTTTTCATTGGAACCTCTTGTTATGTTGACATTGGTTGGAACTTGGAACTATTTTTGGGAGCTTTAAAAAACATCTAGACTGTGCGTCCCACTTTTATTCATATTGTGCACAATATCTTCTTTTATTAAAGTCACAAACTTTTTTTTTTAGATGGCTCCTGTTTAGCTCCCTCTGACTAAGCCAAACCAAGAAACTGGCCAAAAAAATAAAAACAAACAAACAAACCCAGCTGTGTGGCAATCTACTTCCACAGAAAATGAGAGATAGTGGGCATGTAAATCTGTAGGAAATTGTCAAGACCAGCATCTACATTTAGGAGCATGGAGGTACGCAGGTGCACCTAAATTATGAGGGTGAGGAGGGGAAATACAGCTATCACATCCTGGCACTGCATAGCCTCCCCTAAATCTGCTTCGCAACAATTATGTGCATCACCAGATGAATAAGCAGTTGTAGCTATTGATCTGGAGAAAGAGCTGGGAAACAATGTGCCATGTTCCCCTGAAAAAATGACATGACAGATACTGACTGGAGAGCTCATGGGACCACAACTGCCACCATGGGAACAATAGCAGCACATTTTAGCTACTATGGTTACTAGCACTACAGAAAACCTGATAGACACTTATAGATAGCAACTGAGTCAGACACATGCTGCCATTGCTGGGAAAGGGAAGAACCAGGGGCTGCACTGAAGCAGAATTGCTATACACATGTGATCTGAGGTCTGGCTGATATCCAGTGGTGTCTTCTGTAGATTTTCAGCCTCCTCAGGGAGATTAGGTTTTGTCCTCTGCCCATTTCTCATTGCTACCAGTCTTGTTTTTCCATGAGGATGATGTGGTGTAATTGCATCTTTTGGGGGTAGATATTTCTCTTTTGTGCATTTGAGCATGGGCAGGGTCAATATTATCCCTACTAACTGTTATAACAAATTGAAACCTGCTACTGAAATTCAGGTTTTGGTCTTATTTTGATCCAGAAAGTTTTAAAAATGGAACTGGTAAATTCAAAATACAAGGCAGAATGATGTAATCCTTCATATTTTAAATAAAAACATACCCTGCCCCATCTGGAAGAAAGAACCAAACTATGCCAGGCCTAGATTGGCTGTTTGATGTGTACAGTACCTTTATATTTATGACCTCTACTCACTATTAATGCAGAAAGTGTCTAGCTAATTGGTTTCTTTAGTTACAATCCTGGAAACATGCAATTGATAAAATATTGAACAGATGAGCTGTGATATCATAATGACGTCACTGTGTTGGCTAGTATCAGTCAGGGTTTCCAGTCCCACTGTGTCACTCCAGGAAGAATCACTTTCAGGACTTGGTAATTCCAAGTACAGTGCAACACATAGGCACATTCACCATTAATCAGCAGAAGGAGAGAAGAAGTGGGATTGATGGCATGCCTGGCAAGGAACTCCAAACATAGTGTTCAGATTGTTCTTAGTGCATTCAACTATATTTGTTAAAATGACATTCTTTCATTTTAGAGACCAAATTTAGGATCCTTTCAGAAGTGCTTGCTCAAGCACCACTACTAATGAAATCAATGGGACTTCACTAGGAGTTTTTCCTGAAGAAATGAGTTAGGTTTGTTAAATAAGACTCAGACAAAGATGACTTTAAATCAGGACTGTTTTAGAAGTGTATGGAAGCTAGAAAAGGATTCAGAACTTTTTGTGTGGAAATGTATAGTTTGCCCCTTCCTGCAATACAGGGCCGAATCTTGACCACATGTCAATGGGAGTTTAACAATTGACTCCCAGCAGGATCAGATCTCAGGAATTAATACAGCTAATGGTCTGATCTAGGGTTGGGTTACGCAACAGGAGCCTGGCAGCACTGGTAAGAAGCTGAAGTTGCCTCCCCGCTAAGGAGTTATAGATAACCAATGCAGTCTAAAATATATGTGGTATGGAGTAGAGTGCATGGTCAGGGTGACCAGAATACATAGGCTCAGAGGATACCTTGAGCAGACTCTGCTGGTAAGGAACCTGTGGAGCTCCTGGTGAAAATTAGAGGTGCCCTACTCTAATGGACATTCTGTAGGAAATGGCAAAACCACTTGCTTTCTTTTAAAGATAAGTCTCCCAGGGGACACAAGGAGAATTAACTGGCACAAAGGTAAGAATGTCAGCCTGGAAGAATCTATCCAAGAATCGGTATGGAAAAGCCAGTGTGAATTATTTTTGCTAATTAGTTTACAATAGGAAATTAACTTAACCCCTTCTTTCCACTCTCTTTCTAGTGGAGAAAAATGTCAAAAATAGAATTATAAGTGACAAATAAAGCACTGCAGCATTCCTGCATCTGACAACAAGCAGGTTTGGCTGGTTCTTCCTCTCCAACTAGATCAGTCCTTGCTCAGGCCTCTCCCTTCCCAATCTATAGCTTCCAAAACACTAAGGAATCCAGTCTATCTGGCTAGTGCTTTGCTTTACTGATTTACAAACCCTGGATCTGATCCTGCAAAATGCTAAGTGTCTCCTGCCCAGGGGCAGCTCCAGGCCCCAGCACGTGAAACGCGTGCATGGGGTGGCATGCTGCGGGGGGCGCTCTGCCGGTCGCCGGGAGGGCGGCAGGCAGGGTGCCTTCAGCGGCTTGCCTGCAGAGGATCTGTTGGTCCCGTGGCTCCAAGCTGCGAGACCAGGGGACCTTCCGCAGGCACGCCTGCGGGAGGTCCGCCGGAACCGTGGGACCAGTGGACCCGCGGCAGGCACACCTGCGGGAGATCCACCAGAGCCGTGGGACCGGCGTGTGGCAGAGCGCCCCCTGCGGCATGACGCCGTGCTTGGGGCGGCGAAATGTCTAGAGCCACCCCTGCTCCTGCCAAGTGTTGAGTGCCCTCAACCTGCAGGAGGCTGGCACTGTCTTAGCCCAGTCTAGCAGGCAGTCTGTCTCCTAAAGAGCGTGTCTAAATAGACAGGACAGACATAGGACAGGGGCAGAGTGTATAACACACAAGCAGACAGCAGCAAACATACTATTAGTGCCATGATTTATTCATTTTTTATCACTGGGTTTAATTAGGAGGGAAACAGTTAAAATAAAAGTAAAGTAAAGGGAGGGGAGACATTGAAGAGAATGAGGGGAGGGGAAGGGGCAAAGGGACTGGAAGCAGAAGTGAAGAGGGAATGAAGCTGAGGTGAAGAGACTGTGAGGGAAGGGAAGGAGAGGGTTGGCACAAACAGCCAATCAGCACATGCAATAAAAAGTCCAGTGGAAACTGTAGAAAAGTCTTTAGAATGTCCAAAGGTTCCTGCTTCGGCTGCTTCTTCAGAGGGTCTGACCCAATGGTGTCTCTGCATGGTTCCAGTCCTCTCTGTAGTTTTTCCCCAAAGCATTCTGGTGGGTGAAGGGACATCACCTGACTCCTATTTTCTCCAGAGTGTGTGTCCGGGGCAGGTCTCCACTGCACAGCTCTAAGCAGAATGTTTAGGAAATGTTATTCACATTTTTAAAGAACTCTGGGCAAATGAAGAATTTTTTTTATTATTTTATTATATAACTATAGCAGCTAAACCAGCATAGTTAACAACTTTCTCTCTCAATCTGTTAACCTTCAAAAATTTCAGATAAAAATTCTCTCCTTTATAGGGACAATTTAATAATGATTTTAAAAATGATGAAAAAAATAATGCGCACATACAGAGCAGGGGCTAAAAAAATACATGTATGTGCCATGATATTTTTAAATCACGCATCAACATTTTAGGAATATGCAAATTGAATATTAAACCACTCCCTAGACTTCCTGCTGCCACTGCCTGAGACCAGCATTTTTTCTCCTATATTGTGCAATGGCTATTTGGAATTTTTTAGGCACTAGTTTTGGGTTACAGACAATGAATCAGAACTCAGATTATTTGCTTAATTTCCAAACAGTGCAGGGTATTACAGCACCTTGTCATCATACAAGTTATTGCTCACAGGAAAATGTACTGATGCCATGAAGGACAAATTAACATTTATTAGCTGATTACTGCACTCTCTTTCATGCAGATCATCATGTATTTCTGCATAACACACAGGTATGTGTAAATGAATACTCCAGTGAGGCCAGCTTTAGTATAGCAGTTATTCATTTTTTGTAAGTTCAAAAGATATTTAGTGAATTTTCATAAAACACACAAATTTGAACGTGTTATCTATAACTATGTGCTCTACATATAGACAGAATTATAAAGGGAAGCAATTATTTCATAATATAAAATACTATAATAATAATATCAAAGCACAAACACAAAATTAACATTGATTATCCTTTTGTTAACTTACAAATCTACAAACATTAAAGATTACTTGAACAGTACCAGGAGAATATACATTTTAATTAGAGCAGCAATTAAAATGATCGTTATTTTCCAATAACATGTAGGTCACTGCACTCACTCTGTGCTGCTTATAAAGTAATTATTTTTAATCAGTAAGGTACAGTATAGAATTTGTCATGTGTAACCTGGAAGAAAATTTCCAGGCTCGCTTAGACAGTCACTGTGTGTGAAGAGTGGCTGCTGCTACAAAATTTGGTCCTTCATGTATCAAAAGATGTCATTTTGGAGCCTTATCCAAAAATCATCCTCCATTCCCATTAAGTGTGTGTGATCAGAACCTTTCACAAGGCATTTCCCGCCTTGCCAGGATCAATTTTTGAAACCAGAGTTGGCTCTTCTTGGGATGATGTGAAAACGAGAAAGAATCAGAAAAGGCTAAAATAGGGAAAGAACAAGTTAAAAATTACTTAGACAAATCAGATGTGTTCAGTTCACCAGGGCCTGATGAAAAGCATCCTAGAATATCAGAACTTCTGATAATTTCTGAGAATAGTTTAGCCAGTTGAAACTGCAAGTGGAAACATAAGTATTTGCATTCTGCCAACCTGAGTTGGAATGTGGACAGAACACCAGGGATGCTTATGGAAAAAAATGCTATAGAATCTTTAGTGATCTCTAGCAGTACGTGGCTTTGTAGGACAAACTTGCAATGCAAGAGTATTGAGGATTTAATTTCCTTTGAGAGATACATGGAAGAAGGAAGGTGAATGAAAGAATTACACTATTAGAGTCCTACAAGTTTCTGATATTCCAGAAGATTGGAAAAGGGCAAATATAGGGCCAATCTATAAAAACGGAAATAAGGACAACTCAGGGAATTACAGACCAGTCAGCTTAACTTCTGTACCCTGAAAGATAATGGAGCAAATAATTAAGCAATCAATTTGCAAACATCTAGAAGATAATAAGGTGATAAGTAACAGTCAGCATGGATTTCTCAGAAACAACTCATGTTAAACCAACCTGATAACTTTCTTTGACAGGGTAACAAGCCTTGTGGTGGATAGGGGGAAAGCAATAGATGTGATATATCTTGACTTTAGTAAAGCTTTTGATACTGTCTCACTTGACCCTCTCATAAACAAATTAGGGAAATACAACCTCAATGGAGCTACTATAAGGTGGGTGCAAAACTGGTTGGAAAACTGTTCCCAGAGACTAATTATCAGTGGTTCACAGTCATGCTGGAAGGGCATAACGAGTGGGGTTCTGCAGGGATCAGTTCTGGATTCGGTTCTGTTCAATATCTTCATCAATTATTTAGATAATGGCACACAAAGTACACTTATAAAGTTTGCAGATGATACCAAGCTGGGAGGGGTTGTAAGTGCTTTGGAAGAGAGGATTAAAATTCAAAATGAACAGGCCAAACTGGAGAAATAGTCTGAAGTAAATAGGATGAAATTCAATATGGACAAATGCAAAGTACTCCTTTAAGGAAGGAACAATCAGTTGCGCAAGTATAAAATGGGAAATGACTGCCTAGGAAGGAGTACTGTGGAAAGGGATCTGGGGGTCATAGTGGACCACAAGCTAAATATGAGTCAACAGTGTAATGCTGTTCCAAAAAAAGTGAACATCCTTCTGGGATGTATTAGCAGGAGTGTTGTAAGCAAGACACGAGAAGTAATTCTTCCACTCTACTCCGTGCTGATTAAGCCTTAACTGGAGTATTGTGTCCAGTTCTGGGCACTACATTTCAGTAAGGATGTGGACAAATTGGAAGAAGTCCAGAGAAGAGCAACAAAAATGATTAAAGGTCTAGAAAACATGACCTGTGAGGCAAGATTGAAAAAATTGGGTTTGTTAGTCTGGAAAAGAGAAGACTGAGAGAGGACATGATAACACTTTTCAAGTTAGTAAAAGGTTGTTATAAGGAGGAAGAAGAAAAATTGTTCTTCTTAACCTCTGAGGATAGGACAAGAAGCAATGGGTTTAAATTGCAGAAAGGGAGGTTTAGGTTGGACATTAGGAAAAACTTCCTGTCAGAGTGGTTAAGCACTGGAATAAATTGCCTAGAGAGATTGTGGAATCTCCATCATTGGAGATTTTTAAGAGCAGGTTAGACAAACCTGTCAGGAATGGTTTAGATAATATTTAGTCCTTCCTTGAGTGCAGGGGGCTGGACTAGATGACCTCTCGAGGTCCCTTCCAGTTCTATGATTCTATAATTCTATGTACCTAATTGCAAAATTTCAGTGAGCAATCTCTATGTACCTCATAGAGTAGTCTAGTCTATAGTAGATACTTCCCTTTGATTTTTTTGTGGAATCTTAGGGTTTGCTTACCTGGCAGTGGGTATTGTTTTACCATGTATAACCTGCTAACATTCCAGTAAAATCTTCAATTGTTCTCGTTTGTTTTCTGCTGGTGTTCAGTTATTTGTTTTGATCTGCACTGGAAGACCAGTAGCCCCAGGAACTCTAGACCAATGGATCCATTACTGTGTATCAAACCCAGAAAACCAAGTGGGTCAACTGAGAGCTCTGTTTTCAGCTGGAATTCACTTGGGTGTACCACTACTTATGTGGTTTTGTGGCAACCAAGAATCAAGGTCCAGTTAACAAATCTTAATTGCTTCTTTACTGGCCATAATCTAGATATATTTCAGGAAAACTATTTGATTGACTAATAGTTATGGCCACATTTGGTACGATTTATTTCCATTTGGTTAGGTTTGTTTACACATGGGGTTCTGGACAGGGCAAGCTCCAGGCACCAGTGCAGCAAGCAGGTGCCTGCGGCGGCGAACGGAAAGGGGCGGCACGTCTGGCTCTTTGGTGGCAATTTGGCCGTGGGTCCCTCAGTCCCTCTCTGAGGGAAGGACATGACATCGAATTGCTGTCAAAGAATGAAGCGGCGGCAGTAGAGCTGCTGCCAAAGTGCAGCCGATTGTGGCTTTTTTTTGTTTGGTTGGGTTTTTTTGCCGCTGGGGTGGCAAAAACACTGGAGTCAGCCCTGGCTCTGGAACAGCTAAGGGAAAACTCTTAGCCCAGGAGTCTGCAAGTACAAAAGAATCACAAATTGTATGTGGAAATATTGTTGTTTTAAAATATTGCAAATTTATTTAACCATCTATGCTTGCTAAGTGTTTCTTATCTTTTGATTTATCAAGCTAATCATCTCAGGAACATTTACCTTTATATAACATTAAAAATACTGGCAGCAGATAATGAGCTAGATTCAGCCCGGTTTCTGCAAGCTTCTACCAAAAGAAACCCAGGAAGGGCTCTTGAGGCACAAAGTCTTCTTCTGAGAGAAGGTTTCAATTGCAACATTGTTTTTCATCAATTTAATTAGCCAGTTTCTAAACCAATTTAGTTAAATCAATACAACACTTGTGAGTAAATAGGGTCATACATTGTTAATCCACTGACTTCAACTTCTTTACCTCTGATTTATAGCAGTGTAAGATCAGAATCAGGCTCTTACTGTTTTAATTCACCTTCTTGAGGTCTGTAGTGCACATAAGACAGTAGAACCTGGTCCTTAATATGTCTAGAAGACAATATGTTCTGACTCTCAAAACAGGAGGGGAAGAGGCTGGAGCATATAGCAGACGTATCATTTGCAAAATACCTTCAGTGACTAAATCATCAATCATCAGGCACTCACTTTGTTACAACTTTATTGTTCAATCATTTTTCCATCCAAATATTGGGTAACTATGACAATGAGAAAGGCTGAGAATAAACATGTATGTAAAGAAAAATTGTACAGGAACAAAAGAGGGGCATTGAAGAGAATCTGCCAGAAAAATAATCAACATACAGCTTTTCCAAAAGTTTTCCAAAAGATCTCAGAAAGCTAGGAATCATATTACTGTATTGAAAAAATGTCGTACCAAATCAAATAAAAAAACAGATTATTCTTTTTCGGCTCTTGAGGCAAAAGAAAAATGGGTATTGTTAAAACCACATTTCACTTTTGTTTTTCTCCACCATCTTTACAGAGTTGCCACTCCATTTGGTGGTTTTGAGAGAGCATCAAAGCTGGTTAAATTCAAGGTACCAGATTTTAATCTACTGCTGCTAAATGATCCCAGGTTCATGATCCTCGCTAATCCTCTTTCTACCAGGAGGTCCTTCAACAGGACTCCTAAGGGATGGACGTCAGAGAATATTCCCATAGTGTTCATCCAGCCTTCGGATTCCAACACTGTTCCAGAAACAGATGACCTGTGAAAAGGAAGCTGTTGTTTTATATTTGATACAAAATGCTAAAAGCTGACTATAAAAATCAGCATGTAATTATTTTGACTTTTAATAGATGCTCCTTGCAACAACCTCTCTTGGTAGCTGGAGTCTAATAACTTCCAATATAGTATCCCTTTTCATGAGTTTAATTTAATCTAGAGTTCTAATATAAATAAAATAATTTGGCAACTATTCATTGACACATTTTTGACTTTTGTCTGTCTATACATTTTATTTTTTTCACTTTTATTCTTTAATGAAAACTTAATGTTGTTTCAGACCTTCGCATTGCCACATTAAGAGCAGTTGTGATAAAGAAAAAATGACTAACATCATGGCATTCCATGTCTATTCTGGTCCTAGCAGATCCTCTCCATACCATGTCAGATTTGATCAATATACTGTCAGTACTGCCTGCACATTCTGGGATTTGGAAATGAAGCTTGAGCTCCAATCTTGCTCCCTATGAGGTTAAAGCTCTTCAGTGAGAACAGGCTTATCACTTACATTTTTGGTATCACCACCAACAGTAAGTTCAGCTAGACATGTGTAGAAAGTATATAGTAGATATAGTTATAAGAAAGAGAGACTACAGAATGAGATGGTGAGGTACAAAGGTTATACCTACATGAGTTTGAGGTGGTTCTGTTATTCACAACTGCAAAGACATGAATGAATGAAGTACTGATGGCAAACGAGTACTAATAAAATGAGCTAAGTCTTTATATCAAACGAATATCCTGCTTGAGAAATCCTTCTCTAGCCTTTCCATAGCCATAATGTATATTTGCATGAGTGTTTTTTCTTTTCTGTCCAGGTTACAGAGTAGGATTCGGGTTTACTACAGTGTGTAAGAATTTTCTTGCATGTTGTACAGTAGTAAGCCCTGGTGTATTAGGAAAATGAAGTATTGGGCTGAACAGACGCTGATATGATTCAGATATACACACAAAGCAGATAAACGAAATAAAAAGGTGCCATTTTTAATGTCTTTTTTCAGATTAGAACTTCATTTTTAATAAGAGGCAAAACATCAGTTTAATAACTGATTTTTCATTAATCTTATCTTTTGTTTGGGAAGGATACAACATTTCATGTTATATTTTTAAATACACAATAAGGTAACATTACATTTTGAATGAAGAATGTCAGTTTTGGGGAATAGGTTGTGAATTTTGTCTGTAAAAATTCTCTTTTAATGTGTACTGAATCCATTCTTAAGGGCTTATGATACATGTGACTCACGTTCACTTTCTGATCACAAATATACACGTTCATATGCCTGTTCTTCTTGTGAAATGAGCGGACGTGTATAAAGTTTTACAAGATTCACAACTACATGCAACCCCAAACTTCAGATCACAATTAAACCCCACCCTATAGCGATGGCTACAATAGAGAATTTACAGCAGCACAGCTGCTCCGATGCTGCCACTCTAAGCCAACAGGAGAGAGCTCTCCCATCAGCTTAATTACCCTAGTCCCTGCAAGCAGAGAAGCTCTCCCACCAACATAGCACTGTCAACACCAGCACTTAAGTCAGTTATGTCGCTCCAGGATGACTAATACACACTCCTGAGCAACATACTTATGTTGACTTAAGCTGTAGTGTAGCCATAGACTCTATGACGTAGCAATGGCTAGACAAATGAAATGCATCAAGACACTACTTTTTCAAAGGCATTTCTCTAACTGATGGTGTTGCTCCATAATGGGTTCAGCTACAAAAGGGAGTGATTCAGCGAGGATCAGCTGTGACTGAGGTAAAGAGTCATAGAATAAGAAGTAAAATGGGTAGACCGGAAGGCTTAAGAGAGTTAAAGAGTAACCAAGGATGAATAGTTTTAATGCTGGAAAGAGGTCATGGAGGTACATTTCCAAATGAGTTGAAGCCCACGCTCCACTTTTGTGGTTGTAATTTGTACCTGCAAAAATTGCACAGGCATTTCAATTGTGGGTTCAAGTCAGGTAGTTAGGGACACAAATCCTCTGATTTCTCGCCTGCAATTGATTTTGTGGCACAAGGGTGAACATAAATTGTATAGGTGTCAATTGCATCTAACAAACAGAGGCTGGTCCTTAGCTCTTTTGAAAATTTAAGCCCATCCAGCATAGGAGTCAGTTTTAGGAAATTTATTGTTGTTAATATATAAAATGATATGGGCAATGACACTAAATATGAGTTTCCCAATTCTGCAGGTGTCACAAATAGACTAAAAGTAAATAATGAGGAGCATTACAGCCAGATTCAAAGCAATCAGAATTGTTTAATGATTGGGCCAGCAGATGACAAACATATTTCAATGCATGAAATTGCAAAAAAACTGTCTGTGAACATAGATCAAGTCAGGGGAATATGAGCTAAATAAAAGAATAATCCAGCGTCTTGATCAGGAAAAGGATTAGCAGATTAGCCTACACTACAAATTTATGTCAGTATAACTCCACACCCCTGAGTGATGTATACTGACCTAACTCCCGGTGGCTTCTCCTGTTGACATAGCTACCACGTCCCATGGAGTTGGAGTAACTATGCTGATGGAAGAAGCTCTCCCACTGGCATAAGTAGACTCTTCACTAAGCATTACAGCAGCGCAGCAGCCCCCTCTCACCCCAAATCATAGTATGCTAGGTCTCAAATGTGCAAAATGATCCACTTGATCCACCTTTACTGTGCAGAGTTCCACTAAAGTAAACAAAACTCTGCACCTGTGTACAGGTCCACTCAGGGAACGTCAATTTGCAGGATTGGAAATTTAGAGCCTTTCCATTGACTTCAATGTGTTTTGGATTGGCTATTTACTTTGTGAGGCACTTCCAAGATGCCATTGCGATACTCCATGCAGTTACAATACCACTGGAAATATATTATTGATTTTGGATACATAGAGAAAGGCATTGCTGAAGAGTCTAATTCATGATTCAAGAGTAAGGATTTGGGCTTATCCTTACTGATAAAGAGATGGCCTGGAGGTGACAGAATAAAAGTTTCCAGGGACTGGCAAAGTCAAGAGAAACATTTTTTTTAACATTGATTCTTCTAAAATTAAGGAATATGACTGACAAAATGGATTAAAAGGGGAACTGAGGTACAGCTGCTTTATGCATAGGTAAACAACCTTAAGGAATAATTTGCCAGCAAGTACAGAGTACAAATGAGTCCATGAGACACTTTTGTTTCCAGAAAAGGAGAGGATAGTAGAGTATGATAAAAATGCAGGAAGGTAGAGGAAGTAAGGGCACATTTTGAAAAGGCTAGCAGGCCTTTATATGTATATTGAGCTAGAAGGTTGTTTCTTGTCCCTAAAATTTTTTGTGCTTTGTTCTCATTTACGCAGGGAACCTTTACGCTACTCTGATAAACATTTCCATTGTCAGAGTGTGTAAAGAGCCTTAGTATAAATGAGAACCAGGTCCTCCATTTTTCAAATTATGCAATATATTTTGTGTGATAGTCTCCTCTTACTAGAGTACGCAAAATCAAGTGGAGGGGGAGTACTTCGATGAAAAACTCCATAGAGTAAAAGTCCTCAAAGATAAATGCAACGTACTTCTATTTATCCAGAACAAATGTCATGAAAAGTCAGGGTTCATGGCCTCTAATGGCTATAGAAGGCTGAGGATATGCAGGTATCAGTTGTAACTGTGATGTACAGAGGTGTAGTTGGAGATGGCAGCAGCTATGTGTTGGAAAGAAAGCTAGTCTTAAATTCATGTGGTCTTTCTTCCCGTTTCAACAAGATTTTTAGCCAATTTGTTCTTCTCGTTGCTGCATAAAGAGTGTCTTTGATAGCTGGTTCCAGGAAATGAGAATGTGCCTCCCATATTACAGTCTTAGGTTACCAAGTATCTGCCTTTAGAAAGAAATGTTAGACTGAAGTTCTCATGTTTATCCTGTACTTTGATGTGAAGTTCCCTAATTACATACATACTTCTCAGAGGTCCTGATTGTGTCAATATATCTGATTGCTCCTGTTCTTCATAATCCAAATATCTCACTCTTTTGGAAATAAATTCAGATTATATTAACTCCAGTAATGTGTGCTTTAATTCATTTCATAGGATTTTGCTTTTAGCAAATCTCAGAGGCAGAAATTAACTGGTTAATCTGAAGATAGAACAAAACATGAAGGATTGAACTCCTGGCCCCACTGAAGGCAAGAGGAATTTTGCCATTGATTTCAGTGGAACCAGGATGTAGTTTATTTTTATCAGATCACAAAGTATGTCAAACAAATATTTGTAAGTGAAGTTTATGCCACTATTTCATCCAATATGCTCCCAAGAGCAGAATTAATGCTGTCAGAATAAAGGAATAGGGGCTAACCATACAGGAAGTTGGACTGGAGTAGTACATTAGTAAATGTACTACTCCAGTAAATAAATAGATTCCTATTTTTACCCAGGCGCTCCCGGCCGGCCTCACCTGAGGCCAGCCAGGAGCACTCACGGGCTCGTGACCAGGACGGCTATCAGTCCTACTGCACTGTACCGTCTGCCACTGGGGAGGGGAGGAGAGAGGATGCTACTGTTTACTGCTGCAGCACCGTGTCTACCAGCAGCATGCAGTAGACATAGGGTGACATATAAAAAAGTCAAGAAATGATTTTTCCCCCTTTTCTATCACAGAGGAGGAGGGGTGGTAAATTGATGAGATAGACCCTGAACCACTCCGGACAATGTGTTTGACCCTACAGGCATTGGGAGCTCAGCCAAGAATGCAAATGCTTTTTGGAAAACTGCTGGGGACTGTGGGATAGCTGAGTCCTCAGTCCCCGCCCCTTCCTCCATGAGCATCCATTGATTCTTTGGCTTGGCCATTACGCTTGTCACACTGCACTGGTGTTGACTCTTATCATAGCCTGGAGATTTTTTTCCAATGCTTGGCCAATTTTCTTCTGTAACGGAAGCTCTGATAGACACAATTTGTCTCCCCATACAGCGATCAGATCCAAGCATCTTCCTATACAGTCCATGCTGGAGCTCTTTTTGATTGGGACTGCATCGCCACCGTGCTGCATCAAGCTCCCGCTGGACAAACAGGAAATGAAATTCAAAAGTTCGCGGGGCCTTTTCCTGTCGACCTGGCCACTGCCATCCGAGTTCAGATTGCTGTCTAGAGCGGTTCACAGGAGCACTGGGATACTGCCCGGAGGCCAATACTGGTCGATTTGCGGCCACACTAACCCTAATCCGATATGGTAATACCGATTTTAGTGCTACTCCTCTCGTTGGGGAGGAGTATAGAAACCGATTTAAAGAGCCTTTTATATCGATATAAAGGGCCTTGTTGTGTGGATGGGTACAGCGTTAAATCGGTTTAACGCTGCTAAAATCGGTTTAAGTGCGTAGTGTAGACCAGGCCTCACATAAGTGCCTAGGGAACTTTTACTGCAAAAACTTGGGCACCAAACAAATTAAGGCACCTACAGGATTAGGTGGCATTTAAGCAGTTTTGTGGATTGCAGTGATGCCTAAAAATGGGACTTAGGAACCTAAGTACCTTTGTGAATCGCACCCCCATTGACTAAAATGGGATAGGATTCCACTCTCAATGTCCCACACCTAATGACTATATACTACAGAGATCAAGTTAGAAATCAGCTCACTATGAGTCACAGGCATTATTTACTGAAATGAAAGTTACATTTACTACACAAAGTTTACAGAAAATGGATCTAATAACAGGAGAAAGGCTGCTCTTGTGTCACTAAAGGACAAGATTTGGAGTCAGGAAACCAGGGCTCTGTCGTAGGCAGATTTTGGGCAAGACATTTAATCTGTTTGTGCCTCAATTCCCCCATTAGAAATATAGGGATAATAATATTCCACTAACTCATAAGGATATTCTGAGACTAAATTCAATAATATTTGTGAAAGGCACTGAGATCCCTAAATCACGGTAAGTGTATAAGTAGCAGAGAACGAAGTGAGCCAGCTATTCTTGCAAAAACAAGTAGAGATCAAAATGTTTAATAAGAGTTGCAAAAAGAACATTCTGAACTCTGCCAAGTTGGGAGATGATTGTACCAGCAGACTTATTAATGCAGGAATTTTTTCACACTGCTCTTTCTGAAGGATGGAATTTTGTGCATTTTCTAAAATAGTTACTTGTTTTTATTTAACCTCCAACCGTCAATATTTTAAACATCTTTTTTTCTTATGAAAATAGATACAAATACACAACAACCAAAGTAGCTACAAATCTTTCCCCCTTTTCTATGGGTGTAGAGGCCTTCTTGCAAGAGAATTAGTGTATTTCCTTTGAGGTGGGAGTGTGGAAAGGAAAGAGTAGGATTTAAGGGGGCTGTGCAGTGCAGGAGAAATCCCTACATGACAATGAGACCAGGTCCCAGAGATCTCCCTGTGTGCTACCACACCACATCTGTTTATATTCAGCCCTTCCAAATACCATAGTGGAGATTCCAATGGCTGTGGAGTAGCCGGGGAGACTCTTCTGCCTTTTCTACTGCCAATTTCCCCAATACAGTTCGTGTGCCATCTCATTCAAAATTACCTGCTAAACCACTATGAATGACAATTTCAAATAAGCAGAAATAATGTGTAAGCCACAAACAATGTTTGAAGTACTTTGGGATCTTCCAAAGCTGGGCCACTGTAAGGCATGAAGGATAGCGGGTGTTATCTCACATCAGACTAAATGAAAGTTTTTCCCCTTTGTTAACTCTGACAGCTAAATTCCAGCACTGG
Organism: Chelonoidis abingdonii; assembly: GCF_003597395.2. NCBI lineage: Eukaryota > Metazoa > Chordata > Testudines > Testudinidae > Chelonoidis > Chelonoidis abingdonii. Next base: position 41,123,861 of record NC_133773.1, read on the forward strand.
GTCATTCCTTGAGTTCTTAATCAGAGCACTTTAGATATTTTCAAGGAAACAGAAAAACAAGACTATTTGGTTCAAATAGGCAGAAGGTGAGCAAACTGACCACTTATTCCACGTGTTTATTTCTGAACTAAACTGGAATGTGCTTATTCTGTACTATAGTTCTGCAATGTTTGAAATATATTTCACTGACTGGGGGATGGCTGGGGAAGCAATGCTGAAGCTAGAATGTGAGGGAAAACACAGAGAATCTGAGGAAAAGGTCACAGGCTCATCACGTTTCAGGGTACTTCAGTCTATCCTTCTGCCAGATAGTCTTTTGTGAACAATAACAGTGATGAGGGCAGAAACATCAGGGGAAAGAAGGTGGAAAGCAGCAGGATAGAAAAGGGAGCATAGCTTTGGTTTGAAAATGAAAACATGAGCAGGAGAAAATTGCCCCAAGCCAGATACCAGTGTGTTTCTCTGATAGGAGGGAACACAAATCAGCCAGGACTGGCTGTAAGTTTGGCAGCCTCTGTGTACTACAAGGCAGTGGCATTCATATCCTCTTCTTACAGCACAGTGTATCTCGATCTGACATCAGTCTGAGATTAGGTCTGTAAGTGTATATTTGGTGTCCATGAGTGTGTGCATGCATTTTACCACAGGTTATTGAAACAAAAGAGAACAGTGAAATTTTCCTGAAGAAAACCCTATGCCCAAGATTTTCAAGAATGGGTCCCTAGGGTTTGATTGTCAATTCTATATTTTGAATTCAGAAGTCACTCAGAAGTCAATGGTACTGCTGGTTGCTCAAAACTTATGAAAATCAAGCCATTTATTTAGGTGCTCAAATATGTATTTAGGATTCCAACTTTAGGGATCCATCTTTGAAAATCTTGGCCCATTTTTCTTAAAAAATAGGAAATAAATAAATTTTAGATGACTTCAGGGAAACTATTCCTGGCACTATGCTTAGCATTTTCAGAGAAGTTAGCACTGTTGATAAATAAACTGGAGAAACATTAACAATCAGTTTAGTGTAGATGAAACAAATAAAGGAAAAGCAAAGTTTACTGTGTGTTTGCTGTTATGTCTAGAGGGAAGTGAGGAGGAAGAAAAAAGGGATGAATGTTTATGTTCTGTGAAAGCTCCCCTAATGAGATAACACCTGTGATCCTTCATGCCTTACAGAGGCCCAGCTTCGGAAGACCCTGACATACTTCAAACATTGTTTATGGCTAGCACATTATTTCTACTCATTTGAAACTATCTTTCATAGTGGTTTACCGGTAATTTTGAGTGTGAGGGTACATTAACTGTACTGGGGAAATCTGTAGTGGGAAAGGAGAAGAGTCTCCCTGGCTACTTCACAGCCACTGTAATCTCCACTGTGGTATTTGGAAGGACTGAATATACACAGATGTGGTGTGGCAGCACACAGGGAGATCACTGGGACCTGGTCTCTGTGCCATGTGGGGATTTCTCCTGCACTGCACAGCCCCCTTAAATCCTGCTCTTTCCTTCACCCCCTCCCACCAGAGAGGAAATGCACTAATCCTGTCGCAAGAGGGCTTCTACACAATAGAAAAGGGGGAAAGATTTGTAACTACTTTAGTTATTGTTTATTTGTATCTATTTTCATAAGAAAAAAGGATGTTTAAAATATTGATGGTTGGAGGTTAAATAAAAACAAGTAGTAATTGATAGGCATGCTTGGCTTATTGAATTTTAGAAGATTTTGTCCAGTTCCTGTTAAAACCTGGCCAATATGTCTTCATCATGGGAAAACGTTTTGTGTGTCCACTGTGTAAGTTGCATAACGTTGGAGGGAATGTAAAAGTACAGAAACACTCTTTTGTATAGCTGAACAAAACGTTGTTGCAATAATATATAGGCGCTGTTGAAATAGACACAGACATAGGAACAACTCCTGGTATCTACCTAACTTTCCAGGGCAGGGTCTTTTTTTGGTACACATCTTTTCCAAACTTGATTAGCCTTGACTGAACAGGTCTTCTCTGAACATCCAATATACACAATATATGGAAAAGACACTCAGATGTGTTAAAGGTCTCCCCAGACTTGTATTGTGCCCTGTGTCTTGTTCTTTTTTTTTTTTTTTGCTGTTAATTTCTAAGCTCCCATCTGCTCTCCTGATTCCCAAGAGCACATGGTGCTGATGATCTGCCAGACTGGGGCCATAACTAATTGCTCCCTATAGTCATCCAGTTTGGAACTATACCTCCTATTTTAACTTTCCCTTTGTACAAAACAATTACTTTACTACTGTTTTAAACATTCTACTAGGATGTGAATATCCCTATACTCTACAGAAATAAACATCAATTCCAATAACATGATCACATTCTTCCACAGCCCTTGATTATGTATGCTACAGGTCATGTCTTGACAACGACTATAGCAGAAAATCTTTTAACCCGTGTATTACTGTTATGAGTTTGTACTACTTATTCTATTTTTTAAAAACTCTCCTTTTAGTTCCTTTCAGGGTTCTTGTGCCACTTGTGTCATTCTCAGTCTGAATAGCGTGAAAGTTGTATTAAAATTCTCCAGACTGAAAAATGGCAGGGAATCTTAAAATACACCATAATTAAAGCCCAACAGACTAGATTTCCTCTGTGAAGAAAGACTAGAGAAGAAATGGATATAAGCCAATATGGCTTCATGAGGGACATCTCAAAGATCAGAAGTTAAAAACAAATTTGTACTAGAAAAAATCATAAGCAACAAAATAAGAACACACAGAGAAAAGGGAAAAGGTAAGCAAAAACTCAGAATAAGCTCCCTAATCCTGCTTTGGGATCCACAGATTTTTGTGGCATCCTAGTGAAGTAATGCAGAATTGAGCACTAAGTTGATGCTAGCTAAAGGGGTAAGTGGAATATGAAGTGTTTTTACAAATATATCAAAAGAAAAAAGTGCTAAACTTCCTCAACAAAGGCCTCTGTGACTGCATCTAGAGGAGAGTTGTGATCCCGTTTGAACATACACAGGGTTTGTCCAGGCTTGAATTTACAAGTGTATTAGGTAACTCAAGTTAATTGACAATCAGTGATTTAAGGCTGGATCACTCGCTCTTGTCTAGACAAACTGTGTGCGTCTGTCTTTGCTACCACTCCATCGTGCGTGACTCTTTTGCGTAGTGTTAATAAGTAACAGAGCCCTCTCCACGCCAGAGTCCTTTGCCCTGATGGTTGTGGGCAGAGTCCATCCTCTGGGCCCCACCTGCCCTAACAATAAGGGGCAGGAGAAGGAATGTGGCCAAGTCTTCCGGTTTTAACACTATTTATTTAGTAATTTTTTAGTCACAGGTACAAACCACGCATGCGCTGCATCACGCTAATAGACACACCCACCCATAAGTCTCTCTCCGGTTGAGGCGGGACACGACGTTTTGATTGGTTTGGCGTATTATACGTCTGTCCCGGCTCTTCCAATCGCCGTCAGGATGCTTTCAATTCCCCTCCTCTCCCCGGTTGCGAAGACCGCGTATTCCTCACCTGCGGCGCGTGCTGGAGGTCACTGTGGTTTGTGAAGATCCGGGTTATTGAGACGCGCTCCCCCCTCCCCTTGCGCCGCCGGCTCTCGGGCGCGCGCTGCCAAACCACCTCAGCGGTCACGCGCCAGCCGCCCAGCATTGGAAGAAAGTTACCAGCCGAGGGCGGGGCGGAGCCGGAGCAGAGTCGCGACCGGGCCGGGAGAAGCGGGTGCTGCGTGCGGAGCGCTCCGGGGCTGGAGGTGAGGCCGGTGGGGCGGGTCTGCAGCCGGAGCGCGGGCGAGCGGCAACTCCGCCAGTTCAGGCAGGGGGTCCCGGGGCCAGGCTGCTGCGCCCGGAGCTGCGGGGGCAGCGCTGGCTCCGAGGTGGGGCGGTGGCGGGAGGGATCAGCCCTGGCGCGGGGGGCCGGTCCACCTGCTCCAGGGATTCGTCCTGCCCCTACAGGGGTGGCCGCGATCGGCGCGGTGTGCGCGGCGCTGTGCGCGCCCTCCGGCCCGCGGGGAGAGGGACCTGCCGAGCGCAGCCGTCTGCCCCCGCGCTGTCCGGTGGGGACGTGGCCGGGTCTGTGTGTCGGGGTGGCGTGGGGTGGGGGGACGTTACAGTTACATGACTCTAACTGTCGTGGTGCTAACCAGCCTCGCGGACCCTGAGCGCAGCTCCCCACCTGTTTCCTAACCCCCTTTGGCTTCAGGCTTCCTTCCACCCATCCCTTTCTCCCACCGCGGGTTGATCAGTCACTAGTGCCACCCCGACTCTAAATAGATGCGAACGTCTCGGAGAAAATATTTTGCATATAAAGCCTCTCCAGGCGATGCTTCTGGTCATTCGTTGTTTTTCAAGTGGCTGTTTTGTTAAACGGCATATATTGGGGCGGGGCGGGAGGAGGGAGAAGATAGTGTTGTTGCATTGGTAGTGCAAGGAGGGATTAATTGCTACGCTGCCCTCTAAATTGAGAACAGTGGTGGTTTTTATATTAAAACATTTCAAAAAAGATGTTTACATGTTACTACAATTCCTATAAACAAACTTACTGATTTATGTCCCCTCCTAATGTGGTTGTCTGTAATATTCAATCAATGCAAGCTCATGTTTATGTATGTAAATGTATAATGCAAAGTTTAAAAGACATGTGACAGCTAGGTTAAATATTAAGTAGTATTTTATGGACCTGTTGTAAACATTCTTTGAAAACAGGAAATGCAAGTACAGGTATAATGGGGTAGATTTCCACTGCTTGACATTTGATCACTTGTAGCATAATATACAGCTGCTAGATATTTTCCTTTATACAAAGAATGTTTCAGAAGCTGTGTGAACTGCATGCTCAGTGTCTGAGATGTAGAAGTTATGTAAATTTATTCCTTAGTTGGACATATTTGGTTTTCTGTGCACTTTCATTGTCTGACAAGCTTGTCAGACCCTTTAAGAACAAACATGGGAAATTTACTTGTATTGTCCATTCTCTGTATAAATCATCTTTTTCCTGGTGTGCTTCATAAAAGAAAATATGCAGCATCTGTTAAATATATTTACTTACATCCTAATCCTGTAAATATTTACGCAATTCCTTAACTTGAAGTCAATGGGACCATTCCAAGTGCAAAATACTAAGCATAAATCTTTTGCATGATTAGGTCTCCACAGGCTACTTTGGATTATGTATTGAAATTACTGTACATTTGTGAATCTAAATATGGTTGACTCATTTCTGTTTTACTATCCTATTATGAAATGAAGACATAATTTGAGGTATTAAAAGGGTGAGAGTTCATACTATGTTTTGAAAAGTAAAGTTTTACAGCTTGATTAACAGAAGTGGTGCTATAAAAGCAGCAAAGAATCCTGTGGCACCTTATAGACTAACAGACGTTTTGGAGCATGAGCTTTCATGGGTGAATACCCACTTCATCAGATGCATGCCCCGATGTGAAGTGGTGCTATTTGTTACCAATAAGGCTTTTTTATAACAAAAGTAAACAATAATATTAAAGTCACAACTTTTGTATCAACAACTATTTTTGTTTATAGATGTATATTGTAGGTAACAAAAATCCTTTTAAGGATATACTTCACCACATCATACACACACACTTTTTCAATATATATGAAATATATTAACATTTTTAACAGATTTCTGTAGAAAGCCTCCCGATAAGGGGTGTGTGTGTGTGTATAAATACATATACTTATATAAATAAAAAATCAGTATTAAATACAAATATTGCATTAGTATTCACAGAAAGCATCTCAAGCTTCACAAGAATACTCTGAACAACTTATGGTACCTGGTGCAGAAGAATCTTTTGCAATGTTACTTATGGAAATATGAGATCATTTGTACTGATAATATCTGTCTGATTAGTTGAACTACATTTTCCTCAGTCTTGCAAAAATATTTTTTCTCCCTTAGAATCTCAAAATACATTACAAATTACATATAACACTGAAATGTACAAATCTCTGTGGCTTGGAGAATGGTAGCTGAGCAACTAGTGCATGCTACTATGGGAAGTGGAACTTCTTAGCCTTAGACAGTGAAGCCTGTTCTTACAGATATTTGTCCATGTGCCCTCTTTTTTATGTATAGTAAATGTATTATGCTAATAATGCTTAAATAGGAATAAGTCATTTCTGACCGTACCTTTCTGTTAGGGAATAGCTAAGTAGCACCTGCCTTTTAAAGGTTGTATGGCACCATGAGCAGATAACACATTTCTCAAGAGTCCTACTAAACATGATTAAACAGCTTCACTTGATTAAATATTTAACAACTTTTACATAAAATAACTTTTTAAAAATATCTCTTCAGAGAGGAAATGTCATGCATCTGTGCATGCACAGCAGAGGTCAGCGATTTCCATGCAAAATATATTGGAGCAAACTTCATTTATAGATATGAGATCAATAATGTCACTTTAAATTAGATTGGGTTGATGGCTTCTTTGGAACAATGCTGCACGGTCTCAGTCTAAAACTCTTGATGTCCTCAATTCAGGATTATTTTATTACTTTTGGTAGTGCCTAGAGGGCCCTAGTAATGGATTGGGGTTTCATTGAGCAAGGCATTGTACAAACATGTAATGAAAAAAGAAGTCCATGCTCCAAAGAATATGATGAAAGATAACAAGTGGATATCACAGCTACTCAGGGGTACCACAAGATAACAGTGAGACTGTCCTAATTACTGTAATAAGCAGCAAACTGGTTAGTCATGCCAAATATTTGTGAGCCTCATAGCATAAGTGAGTTTTAAAGAGGATAAGGCAGTGGCTTTGAGGATTATTAGAGGGAACTGCCTGTATATGGGGTGGCATGGGAAAATGCAGAAGGTGCTTGTTGGAAAACGTAACTAAAGGAGAACAAAGGCTAGTATTACTTGTGGAACAGATGGGGGTTTTGGTGGCTCTGTACAATATAAGTAATATGTACAGTCGGGAAAAGCGATGTAAGGGTTTTACAGTGAAGACAAGTAGTTTGTGCTTGATGTAGTAGGAATGAGGATTCAGTGGAGATGCACGAACGGTGTGTAAGGAGGTGTGCAGTTTTTTGCAGATGTGGCTTGAATGGATGGGGAGCAAGATGGCATTTGTGAGGATCAAAAAGCGGGGATATTATAGTACTGAAGCTGTAAAATGAGAATGTGAACCAAAGTTCTGGCTGTATGGACAGAGAGGAAAGTCTGTACCTTAAATATGTTGTGCAGGAAGAAGTGACGAGATTTAGACACCTTCCATATGTTGAGAAAGTGGTCTGTCAAAGATGGATTCCCAGATTACAAACCTGAGGGGGGATGATGGTGTAAGTGGGGAGAGCTAGTAGTGAGAAGATTATGCTCAATGTAGGCCACGTCTACACTACGCGATAATATCGAATTAGCTAAAATCAGTTTCATAAAACTGATATTATAAATTTGATTTCACGCGGCCACACTAGGCACAGTAGTTTGGCGTTGTGCGTCCATGGTCCGAGGCTAGCGTCGATTTTTCTGAAGCGTTGCATTGAGAGTAGCTATTCCGTAGTATCTCATAGTTCCGCAGTCTCCCCCGCGCCCTTGGAATTCTGGGTTGAATCATTGTCACGCGGGTGGTTGTGGGTAAATGTCGTCAGTCATTCCTTCCTCCGGGAAAACAACAGCTGACAATCCTTTTGCGCCGCTTTTTCCCTGGATTGCCCTGGCAGACGGCCATAGCAACGACAACCATGGAGCCCGTTCAGCTTTTTTTTTTCCTCCGGCACCGTATGTGTACTGGATGCCGCGCGACAGAGAGGCGATACTACCAGCGCTAACACACAGCAGCATTCATTTGCTTTTGCATGATAGCAGAGATGGTTACCAGTCATTCTGTACCATCTACTGCTGGCAGGTAAACTGGCAATGAGATGATGGGTTATCTCTCCCTCTGTACTGTCCACTGCTATCATGAGTGCCCCTGGCTGAGATCGGCCGGGGGGCAAAAGCAAAATTGGGAATGACTTCCCGAGTCTATCCCTCCTTTATGGATTTCTAAAAAAATAGAGTCAGTCCTGCCTAGTATAGGGGCAGGTGTACTAGAGGACCAGTGTATCAGAGCACAGCTGCTCCATGTCAGTATTCACAGGGGGTGCCCCTGCAACAACCCCACCCGTTGCTTCCCTCCTCCCCCAACCTTCCTGGGCTACCGTGGCAGTGTCCCCCCCCATTTGTGTCATGAAGTTATAAAGAATGCAGGAAATAAGAACAGAGAGACTTGTTAGTGAGATAAATGAGGGGGAGGCAGCTCTCCGGGGCTATGACAGTCCAGGCAGGACAATAAGCGGTGCGGGGAGAGGAGCCCAGCATGCTGCTGCTGTGACAGTCCAGGCAGTACAGAATCTTTTCTTTACACAGGAAAGGGAGGGGGCTGATTGAAGCTCAGCCCCCAGTTGCTATGAGGAAACGGTTACTAGCCGTTCTGTACCATCTACTGGGAATAACTGGGAGTCATTCCATGTTTTACCCAGGCGCCCCGGCCAGCCTCACCTAATTCAGTTAGCCAGGAGCATTCACGGAGGACTGATGGTGACATGATGAGGATATTCAGTCATATGCATCCGTCTAGCCACGGGGAGGGGAGAGGAGAGGAGCGATACTGCTCTTCACTGCTGCAGCATCGTGTCTACCAGCAGCATTCAGTACACATAGGGTGACATTGAAAGAAGTCAAGAAATGATTTCTTTCCTTTTTCTTTCACGTGTGGTGGGGGGAAAGAAACTGAGGAGCTATTCCCTGAACCATGGCCAGACACTGTGTTTGAACCTACAGACATTGGGAGCTCAGCCAAGAATGCAAATACTTTTCAGAGGCTGCTGTGGACTGTGGGATAGCTGGAGTCCTCAGTACCCCTCCTCCTCCATGAGCGTCCATTTGATTCTTTGGCTTTCCATTACACTTGTCACTAACTAAAGATTTTCAGACTAAGAAAAGAAATAATTAATTTATAAGATTAAAGCAGGTAACCCATACTGTATCCATTATTTGTCTCCCCATACAGCGATCAGATCCAGTATCTCCCGTATGGTCCATGCTGGAACTCTTTTTGGATTTGGGACTGCATCGCCACCCGTGCTGATCAGAGTTCCACGCTGGGCAAACAGGAAATGTAATTCAAAAGTTTGCGGGGCTTTTCCTGTTCACCTGCCCGCTGCATCTGAGTTCAGATCGCTGTCCAGAGCGGTCAGTGGTGCACTGTGGGATACTGCCCGGAGGCCAATACTGTCGATTTGCGGCCACACTAACCCTAATCCGATATGTTTATTGATTTTAGCGCTACTCCTCTCGTCTGGGAGGAGTACAGAAATCGATATGAAGAGCACTTTATATCGATATAAAGAGCGTTGTAGTGTGGACGGGTACAGTGTTAAATCGATTTAACGCTGTTTAAATCGATTTAAACGCGTAGTGTAGACCAGGCCATAGCCAAAACTGAGCTCTTATCCTTGTGGATGCCCAGCCATATGATTATGTCAGACAGGCCAATATTTTAAATAGGTTTGTGAATCATCAGTGTAAAGATTATCATTATTAAGACATGTCTTCGAATGAGATCTGCAAAAGAGGGTGTGGTATGAATAGAGGAGGGGGCCAAAATGGAGCCTGTTAGACCTGCACTGAAAGCTAGAATGAGTATGAGAATGAACCTTAGACCAAAATGCTGAATGATTAGAGCGGCAGGAAGATAGAATAAGAGTCCAGGCAGGACAAAATTTCAAATGAGAGCATGGTTAACTGTGTTGAATACAGTTGACTTGTTCAAGGAAGGCAAAGAATACCAATTCTGAGACTTGAACAGAAAGAGATTAAGAGACTTCAGCGAAAGCTGTTGTACTAGATTGCATGCTGATATTTTGAATTAAGTGGAAATTTGTCTCTTTATCTGTTGCTTTGGGGAAATTTTGCTCAGCATTTCAGTGATGGGTATTTCTAAAGTGGATCCCTATTGAAACATGTTATGCTACTTTGTAAATCATAGAACTGTATTCTTCACTTCTGTTCAAAGTAAACATGGAAAATTGCTGTTACATAATCAGTTTAGGGTAGAACTTTGGAACTTCTATATAAGAATAACTGTACATTAAATAGATGTAACATGCTATTTGATTCCCTATTTCAGTGATAGTTTTGTTTTGCATTGGCAGGGACTTGGAGAACAGAATTGGTATTCTAAGCCAATATTTTGCTCAAAAGCTTGAAAGTGTGTGGTTCCTATTCAAAGCCAGCATAAGAGTGACAGCTGTCATAGGGTATGTCTGCACAGCAGCTGAGAGATGGGATTCCCAACTCAGGTACACATACACTCACTAACTGTTCTAGCTAGTGGTTAAGAATAGTTGTGTGGCAGCTGCAGCAGCAAGGGTGGGAGCTTGGACTAGCTGCCAGTATACAATCTATCATCCCACCTGACACCCCCCCCCCCCCGGGTGTGCACTTGGGTGGCTAGTCAAGCTACTACCCATGCTGCCTCAGCCACACCGTTATTCTTAGGTGCTAGTTTAAGCCAAGTTAGTATATGTATGTCTACTTGAGCTGGAAAACCCATCTCCCTGCTGTAGACGTACCCTTAGTGACCGCACTTAAGTAACGAATACTTGGATATTATTACTGTTAGAAACCAGACTAGTTGTTACGACAAACTTAATATAGTTCGAAGTAGACTGGATCTGCACTTGAAATTAAACTTTAAATCTTTTGGTCACTGTTCTCAGTTGACTTTTGAGTTAAGATCCTATTGAGATGAATATGAGGTTCACACCTCCAGAGCAAATGGTTTGTCTCATTTCTGTAGTTTCAAGACGAGGCATCACTCTATTGTTTCACATTTGGAAAGAGATTAGATTGGAGCCTTGATCCACTACCACAGTACAAAGACCGAATAACCAGGACTAGAATTTTTATTTTTATGGCAGCTTAAATGCTGCAGAGAACACTGAAATTCAGCTTGTCTTGATTGCAGGATTTGTCATTTGCTTCTAGCAGAAAAAGTGACAGTATCTGTAATATCGTTAAATTACTAGCCAAAATTCCAGATTTCCACTCCAAATTAAACCCATTTAATTTCTTTCCTCTTCTGTTCTTTCCCTAGCAATGAATTTGGTTGTTGCCTTTTCTTATTCCTTGTCATTTTAGAATATGGACTTATTTAACTGAATCAGTTTAGAAACTGATATAGTGTACCCTCTTGTGTTGACACTTACTTTTTCTGTCTTTTCAATTTAGCTTCAGTTGATAAAAGCTAAATTGATACTTGTCACTCTTGAACTGAAATGGGTGCAGTGAATTAATGAACTCTGTTTCTAAATTGATTAAGTTAGTGGCACAACTTTTCTTTCATAGACAAGAGGCTTCATTATCACCTCATCACAAGCTTCCTCCACCTATGCCCACCTGCATTTCTGGAGCTCAGTACATTTATGCATCACAAAATTCTGGACACTGCAAAGGCAAGTGCTTAGCACTAAACTGATGAGATTCAGATGAGATTTACGCTTTGCTGTGTGTGACCGTACCACTACCACTAGGATGGTCCAGAGCTTGGAAAAGATTAGGTTGTGGATGAAGAATAGTTGATTGAAGCTGAACCCAAACAACATACAGGATAGTCACTAGAAAGGTGATTAATGCTTAATTCGATTAATGCTTAACACAGTATTAACCAGGGTGAAGGCTCTTGGGCCAGAATAGGGGAACAGGTTAAAGAATATGTAAATTAGATGAAATTCACCCTAGAGTATTTAAGGAACTAGCCAAAGCAACCATTAGTGTTTATCTTAAAGAGCTCATGGAGTATGGGTGAGTCCCAGAGGACTGGAGTGAGCAAAAAGCTTAGTTCTGCCTTCAAGAAGGGGACTAAGAGGGAACTTGGCAATTACAGACAAATTAGACTACCTTTGATTCCTTGAGAAATACTGGAACAACATTATAAAAGTTTCTTCAGACCTGGGTGATAAGGTCATAAGTATTAGCCTGCATTGATTTGGTGACGAACAAATCCTGCCAAACCATCCTATAGTGGTGTGTGTGTGAGGGGCAGGGACAGTAAACATGACATATCTGGACTTTAGTAAAGCTTTTGACACAGTCCCATGAGCAGACTAGGGAAATACTTCATCTTCTAGATCATTACTATAAAGTGGGTACACAACTGGTTGAAAGACTGTACTCAGAGTAGTTCTTAATATTTCTCTTTCAAATTATGAGGGCCTATCAGCTGAGGTCCCACAGGAGCCTGCCTTGGATGTGGTACTATTCAATATTTTCATTAACTGTTTTGGAGTGGAGAGTATGCATATAAAATTTGCAGATCATACCAATATGGGAGGAGTTGAAAGCTCTTTGGAGGACAGGATTAGAATTCAAAATGATCTTGATAAATTGGAGATTGCCTTGTCTAACAAACATAGCAACATGTCTTTCTCTCTACCTATTATATTCTAGTTTTTGAATCAAAATGTTGTGTAGCACCAAGTTCAACGCCTTACAGAAATCTGTTAGTTAACACTGTTACCTTTATCAACTAAATTTGTAATCTCATCAACAAACAATATTAAGTTAGTTTGACATCTGTTTTCCAAAACCCCATGTTGATTGCCATTAATTATTTTCTCCTTCTTTAATTCTGTATTTATAGTCTATATCAGCTGCTCCATTAACTTGCCCAATCAATGGTCAGGCTGGCACGGGGGGGGACAGCTCAGTGGCTTGAGCATTGGCATGCTAAATCTAGGCTTGTGAGTTCAGTCCTTGAGGAGGCCACTTAGGGATCTGGTACAAAATCAGTACTTGGTCCTGCTAGTGAAGGCAGGGGACTGGACTCAATGATCTTTCAGAGTCCCTTCCAGTTCTATGAGATAGGTATCTCCATATATATACACCAATTTTTGAAAGAATTATATAACAGTAGCTTTCTTTCATCTTAGAATTTTCCCAGTGCTCCAAGGTTTATTGAAAATCAGTGTTAATGGTCCATTGAGCTTCTCAGCCAGCTCTTTTAAAACTCTTGGATGCAAGTTATTTGGGCCTGCTGATTTTAAAAATGTCTGACTTCAGTGGTTTCTGTTCTGTTTAACATACTCCAGAGATACTAGTGGAATGCAAAGACTATCACCATATAATGAGACTGTCATCTGGCTTTCTTCAAATACAGAATGAAAATATTAATTGAATAATTCTGTATTATTTTATTATTAATTGTATCATTTCCATCTGGTAATGGACAGTTATCATTGTCCAATCTCTTTTGTTCCTAATATATTTTAAAAAATTGTTTTTTAGTGTCCTTATCTCTGCTAGCCATAGATTTCTCTCTTTTCTTCCCTTACTGGTTTTCTGCAGTTCCTAACTTCTGGTTTATATTCACTAATAGAAATTTCCCCTTTCTTCCATTTGTTTTACTTATTCATTATTTTTTATGGCTGCCTTTACTTCTCTCTAAACCAAGTCCTGTGTAACCAGAACCTATATAAAATAGAATAGTAACAAGGGGTGTTATTGTGGACAGTAAAGAGATGAGACTAGCCACTCCACACCACTGATGGCTGGTGTCATTGGTCAGATTGTTAAATGGGGATAGAACTAAGGCTTCCTTCTCAACGCATTCAAGTTCTTCCTATTCCTTGTGTTGAGCTGATTCTCAGTGACTCTCCAACCTTCTCTAGCATGCTAGAGGGTAGGTAATAGATTCAAAATTCTAGCAGACATCCATCTAACTGGAGAGGGGCTTGTGTGCTCAATTGGATGGAGGTGTGGCTCCAAGTGAACAGACTTTTTTGCCTGGGGAAGAAGTGTGGAAGCATCTTTTAAGGTGCATGATCATGAGGATTAAGTATCAGAGGGGTAGCTGTGTTAGTCTGGATCTATACCTGCCCCTGGAAATTTCCACTACATGCATCCGACGAAGTGGGTATTCACCCACGGAAGCTCATGCTCCAAAACGTCTGTTAGTCTATAAGGTGCCACAGGATTCTTTGCTGCTTCTACAGATCATGAGGATTGTGCAGTCAGTTAAGTATTATGGCATTTGTTCTTAGACCTTTAAAGTGTTTGACATGCAGTTATAAATATCAACTTGTTTGGCTTCTTTCTTAGGTTGAAACAAACAACTTAAAAGAATGAATATAACAGATGCCAATTCGCTCATTTATATTCATAGAAACAGTAATTTGAGCATATTGTTATATAAATGTGATGTTTCAAGAGAGACAGTTTTCCAGATTTATCATTGCAGTGTTACAATGATGAGTGTATACATTTTGTGTTACCTAGGAATCTTATTTATATTCCCGCTTGGAGTTAGTAGCAGTAGTAATTTTAGATGTGAACATAGTATCACAGTGTCTCAGTAGGTTGGTCCCTGACTTTACGGAAAAAAATATTGAAACAGGATAGTAAATTTATTTTGGAATTTAATTAGAGCATTGTGAAATATGCATCTCATTGATTTGATTATTGTAATCAAATTATTTTTTTTAAATTGTGTGTAGTCTTAGAGTGAGAATTGTGAATTGTCATGATATTAATGAGCATAGAATTTGTTTTGATGAAGCTCTTGCACTGAGTCTTTGTAGTTGTTGGATCAAATTTAGGGAAAAGGAATACATACATGGTGGAAAATTTTTGTTTCTAGGCTATCTGTAAAACGCTATACACAAATCTATAAGTTTTTAGCAATTAAACACTACTTTATTTTGAAGAAAATTCTTTGGCATACATTGTTTCTAAAAGTTATATACTTATTTCTCTCCTCTCCCATCCAATCACAAGCTAGGTATATTTTTCCAGTATGCATACATAAATTTTATGCCCAGAAACATACAAAGACTTTTGATAGCAGTGGGGTGGGAGGTGGGGAGGAAGAATATTTAGAGTTACACTAACTGGTAAGACTAGTCTTATTTCAGCTTTTCCTTCAACAAAAATAGTTCTGGATTCTGATCTGAAGTTAAAATCAGTTATTCTAAAGAATTGTTCCATTATACAGTGTATATATCTTTTAAACTACTTTTTAGCTGCTATGTTCCAGTTTTCTATCTATTTTTTGTCTGCGTGTATATAAAGGTTTTTTGTAATGGAGACAAAAGTGGTGACTCCATATGTGAGGCCATGATCCTGCAGTAAGAGTGCACAGATGAATTTCTCGGTGAAGTCCCACTGAAATAAGCGGGGTTTTGTGCATATACAGGATGTCTTCCTTTGAGCATCTCATTGCAGAATTGGGTTTGCATGGAGATTTGTATTTGGAATTGGGCTAAAATCCATTTTATGCACACACAGGATTGAATTCATTGTCCAAATTCACAAAACTCTCTGAAGGGCAACTGCATTTTCTATAAATTGGGAAATATTTTACTTAAAAATGTGTAGTGCAAATATTTAAAAATGCTTTCATTGAAATTTTGCCCTGCTTTCTGGGCTTCTCTCAGTGGACAACTGCAGTCCCTCCACCCACTTGAACTCTCAGTGTGATTTTGTTAACAAAGTTTAGCTGATGTATCTTGCAAATATGAACAGTTACTTCTGTTTTCTGATGCTGCTGTCCAGCCTCCTTGACTTGCCAACTGTGTTCTGCCTATATTTTTGCTGAGTTAAGCTGTGCATCATGGGTATGGGAGTGGGGACCATGGGGGATGAGTAGTGTGTAGGGGAGAGGCAGGCAGGTAGGCAGAGAGAACTTGGGTGTCATGAAGATGTGAGCTGATTTTGGGAGATGAGTAGTAGTAGTTATCTGTAGGCCTGAGAGGTAGAAGAGATGAATGGGAGCAGGGAGACCCTGGGGTATGGTGGGGAGTCTTGATGGGAGAGCCCAGTATTTGTCTCAGAATTCCAGTGCTTGTCGGGCTTTCCTGCTACTGCTGCTGTGTGGTATGATGATGTAACAGCACCAGGGGGACCCCTTCCAATATCAGTGCAGACACACTAGGCTTCTGCACTCTCATCTCCAGTCATCTACACAGGCCCAGTAAACCCATCCTCAACCAAACCCCTCTTCCTCTACATCCTCTCCAACATATCTAATCACTTTCCATGCCATGACTCTCCTTGGGGCCTGCTCCTTCCTTCGGTCCCCCCGACTTGTTCCCCCACTGGGAGCAGGCGGTGCCAGGGATATAGGAGAGGACTATGGGAAGTGAGATGGTGAAGTATGTACTGCAGGGTAACATCAGTGTTGGAAGGGCTTCCCTGGCACTATTGCGTCAGCTCTCTAGCATACAGAGGCAGCAGTGCTATGGGAATAGTCTCCTGGAGCTGAGGTATTGGTGCACCACGGGTCTTCCACAGCATTGCTGCCTCAGTATACTAGGAAAGCCCTTGAAGTGCTGATTCCTTGGAGTAGTGACATTGGCCTCCGCAGCACAGCTCTTCTTAACATCCTCTCTGAACTCATCCTCAGTGCAATGTTCCATTATTATTGATGTATATTTCACAGTAAAGCTTCCAATTGTAGCAAAAATTCTTGTTAGTAATGATGTGCATATCTGTTGTCACTTCTGCCTGCCTTGGCTTCAGAAGTCCTTTTTCATGTTGATCTGTGCTATGCAGTTACCTTCACCTCTGTATTCCTTTGCTTAAATTGCATTTGCTCATTTTTGGAAGAATGGCAGTTACGTAACGAAGGATACCTTTTCACTATAAGAATCTCCCTTTATTAAAACACCTGAAAGTGAGAGAATTCTGATGTTAAGGTTATAAGAGAGATTTTCTTAAATTGTGAATGCATACCAGTTTTTATTCAATTGTAGCTTTTTTTCTTCTGGGTATATTTAAATAATCTTGAGGAAAATAAAATCATCACTTTTTGGTAATAACTTATTACCATGGACTTTGAGGTTGGTTTTAAATAAAGATTTAAATTTGATATTTAAATCTCAAGTTCTTCAGTGCAGTTGTGGCTCAGGCTTCTTGTTTCCTGTATCTTTAAGATCAAATTACTTACGGCTGAGATACAGTAACATCAGTAAACAAAATCATGGGGTTATGCACTGGTCAACACAGATTTTTGGTGATGTTCCGGTTATTGATTCTTACTAACACAGAGTTCCAATATGCTCTTTAAAGATGGGACATCAAGGTAGGAGGAGGTCTAGGAATAAAAAGGGGGAGAATTTTAGGGGTGCAAAGATTTTTCTCATTGGGGATGTTTTTGAAAGGCAAATATTTGTGGTTCTGTGTGAGGTCTCATTTTCTGTACAATTTAAAAGATGTTGGATTGTTTAGCCATAACAATGTTTGTTGGGACTACATAGTTGGGTGAAACAGTGATCTCTTCTTTACAGCATTCTAAACAAAAATTGTAATCCTTAATTGGCACTTACATGACCTTTAAGGTTGCCACAGTATAGGGGAAAAGATGATTATAGGGATGAAGCTGCTCTTTCAAAACCGTTAGTATAATTTTTAGTAGCTTATTTATGTGCATTTTAAGATCTGGGGTGAAATTCTGGCTTTCTGGCCTCACTGCCATCAAGGACTTTTACCCCTGGTTCCTTTTCTCTTTTCTATACACGTGACTTAACTTTTCTTGCCTAGCAGCTAATCCTTTGGGGGGGGGGGGGTTTGGGCTACTATCTGATATAAGTTATAGTATGGCATAAGTATGCCAGTGTCTTTTGTGATGCAGACCTAAATGGATAATCCAGTATTTTGAGCTTAAAATGTTGGCTCTGAATATGTAATGATAACCTTCTTACTGTCATATAATGTATATACAAGAGTAACAACTTTTGTGGCTGTAAATTGAGAAGCCAGAACCAATGCAGAGATTCAGTTGGTGTGACAACAGAGGTCTCAGGTGGCCAGTTCTGTTGATATTGGTACAAAATTTTAGGAGGAACTCTGCTGACCCAATTGCCATATTATTAAATAAATGTTTTTCAAGATGTTCATAGACAATAATATGAAATAATGAGAATACAGTTTAGCCTGGTATCAAGTAAATCCATCTGTATCATCTATTTAGTTAACTTTTCTTTAAAAACATAGAAATATTTCTATTTCACACACATACAAATGTTAAGATTATCAAATCAAAACCTTTACTGAGTAGTGTTGAAGTGCAGTTTATCAAAGGCAACTCAATATTAATTCAACTTTGAGCTTCTAAGTGAGAAAAAACAGATTTCATGCAACTGTGCTGTATGGCTTCATATAAGCTGGCACTTAGTGTTGACAGAAGTTAGCACCCTTTAAACTAATCTGATTATGGTCTCTGATAGAATAAACAATATCTGGACTATGATGAATACTGAACCACATCAAATAGACTTTTTTCATCTTAACAATTTTTCCATTGAATAGTGTCTTTAACTCTTCTCTCTATGAAACTCCATTTACCTTTAATTGTTACCTTGTTTGATTCATCTGTGTTCTCTTAATATAAAGGACTTATTTTAAAACTTTTTTTTCTCTGTTACAGATTTACTGGGAAAATAATGAAATAAAATATGGAGTTTTCTATCCTGGAATATATTTCATGGATCATGGGGGAGAGAGTCTATGCTGTTAAAAGAAAAAGGAAGACTCCAGGAAATGAGAGAACAGCAATATAACACCAGACAAGAATTTTCTATTTTTGTAATATATTAAGGCCATAATGTTTAAAAATTCTTTTCCAACTCATGTTTTGCCGTAATACTTTGTTTCAAAGACATCTCTAGAAGGAAAAGACAGATACTGAGTGACATGCCCAGCAAGAACTTTTATTCTGACACAGGGGGACCTTCAGAATATTTTAATTTTAACAGGACATCATCGGTTTTATGGGTTTTTCATTCTTTTTTTAGTCTCCAAAGTTACAAAACTTTTTGTGAGGTTATAAATTTAGTTGACAGACTGTTCCTAATAAATAGCCAACAGCTGCAGAAGACAAATTCTTTAAGTGGATGCCATTGTACTATCTGAACAGATTGCCATGACTTTAAGGCACTTCTCATAAGTCCTTCTTTGCCTTATACTTGTCATATCCTTAAAAATATTAAAAGTGCAAATAACTTGATTTTTATATACATTTTATAAAAAATAATGGCGTGGGCAAAGTTCTTGCGGAAACCTGCAGGTAACCTTGGAAAAGTATATCAGCCTGGAAGTATGTTGTCCTTGGCCCCTACCAAAGGCTTGTTAAATGAGCCAGGACAAAACAGTTGCTTTCTAAACAGTGCTGTACAGGTAAGAAAAGATTGTCACCACTTTTACGTTTTATTTTTTTGGAAAACAAGTTGATGTTTACAGCAGTTTATTTGTATTATGAACATATATCTTCTTTTTGAAAGGTTATTAAAGCTTTTGTGTAATGTATATTTTTCTTGCACTGTAGAAGTACAGTAAGTTTTTCATTTAATGGTTTTGACTGCGGTCATACTTTTCCTAATCTGTGTTGATAATGATGCCAGCTGCACTCCTACTAAAACCACAGTAGTGCTTTCTCATTTGTAAGAACACATTACTTTCCTGAACAAATGATGCATATTTTACAATTAGCAAATTTTTGAAAATCTGCTTAATTGGCATCTGTCCTTGAGGAATGGATTAGGACTGTTACAAATCCTTTTGCTTTGCTAACAAAATAGATTGTGGAAGATTGAGCAAATGAAAGAAACGGGAAGCTATGGTACTGGTGTTTTATGGATTTCTCTTAATTGGGCTAGATTTGTCCAAGGGAGTTAGCATATAATTTTCAAATTATAATGAACAGTGACACTTAGATATCTGGTCTACCATTTTATTTGCAAGTTTCAGAAACAGACACTTGTCTTTTCCTTTAAATCTGGTAGCAAGCCACTTGTAATGTCCATATTGAATCTTTAAAACTTTCTTGTACCTTGGGCAGGAAATGTTTGTAGTCATATTAATTCACAAAGTGTACCAGACAATTTTCTTAATTGGACCAGGAGTTTTCTTTTTTACCTAAACTATTATCACTTGAGAATTTAGTGTATAAATCTACAGTGCTTAATCCAAATTGTTTTTGTTAGTATCTTGGACTGAATTCTATCTTATTATGAATTTTTTGATCAAAGACCTGATTCTAATTTCAGGCATGTGTATATAACAAATCTATATAGTATCTATGATCAGAAACTTGTTCCATGTTCTCTTCTTGTCACGGAAATAAAACATAGGTTTGCTTTTACTGTATAAAAGCATATATTTAAAAAAAGCTAATTCTTACATGTGTATGTGTTGCTACATACTACCATGTTTATAGATGAATTATAGTTCTAAAAAATATATTCTAAATACCATCATTGGTCTCAAAATTCACCATAAATTAAGCTTAAAGGCATTCTCCTGGGATGCGGTATAGTGATAAACTTCCTTTCAGAGGGCAGCTATTTGTTCCTAAATATAGGGTTATTTTTTATGTTCTGTAGGTTGGTAGCACAAGTGCATATTATTATCCTAACTGTGTTGCCAGCCTAATAAAGAGCCCTTGTTAGCGTGGGAGAAAACCTAGTTCCATAGTAGACGATAACCTTTCCCATGTTGCCAGTGGGCAGAACGCCAACAAAAATCAGTCTCAGAATAGTGTTGGATCTCAAAAGGTTTTGATGTCAAACAAAATTTTTAGTGAAATTCAATTTTTAAATTGCATATTGCTATGTTTTCTGTTTATTCTTCGTTATCCTGCTGTTGGGCATCTTTCCTATTAATATTTATATTAGCTTTAAAAAGGATGAAGGGGAACATCCGTCTCTTGTTGTACTACATTATAGTGAGATCTGTTGTAGAACAGTTTCATGTAAAAAGCTAAAACACACAATGTGTAGCCTTTTAGATCATACCAGCATAACAACATTGCAGTACTCGTTAGATTATGGTGTTAATTATGTCCTTTGACAAAGAGTTTGCAGCCTCAATGGATCTATACCAGCTGTCAAAATGTTATTTTTAAATTGTCTGGTTGTTTTTGTATTTAAAACAATATGGAATAGTGTGGATACAGCAGAATGAATATGCTGCTTTACGTTCATTTTAACGGGAACAACTTGACCTATATTCAGTTTAGTTTTGCTTTTCCCTTAGGGTGCCCTAAAATTAAACCCAAAGTCCATTTTTTAGTTACTGTTTTAGACAGTCCTACCACCCACCAATCCACAGATGTTAAAAGATGATTTGGAGAAGAGAATTGGCAACTATGTTCTTTTATGAGGAGGAGTGTTTGTTTTTTCCACTTCCCCTTCCTCCCGCCTTTAAAAGTACTTTGTACTCTGACTTTGTTTTCAAATGTACTTTATTCATTTTTGCATCTATCTTTATAGACAGAATTTTTATTGTTCCTTTTCATTATTGCTGGGTTAGTTTCAGCCTGAAACAGTCTCTATAAGAGGAGTTGTGTGAACTCTGATCTGTTGCACAAGCACTGAAACTTAGTTTTCATAAAATAAGAGGTAGATATAGGAAAAGAATAAGAGCCTCATAACTTCGAAAGTTTCAGTGAATTGTTTTTATTATAACCTGTTAAGACAAATATTTTTCAATAGCCCATTGTAATAAGATACATAGTACAGTATGGGCTGTGAGTATATGAAAATTGTAGCTAACAATTGTTTTATTGTCTTCACTTAGTTCTCTATTTGAAAGTACATTGGGAGGGTGGAGTACAGTAAAAAGTCAGAGGAAGACTTTTACTTCTTCATGCATTTTCCCTGATAAGATTCATCTACATTTTGCCATGTATATTTACCATAATTCCTGTAACCCCATCTGTGTTTGCCACTCACTTTATAACTGTATGTTCTCACTTGTTCAGCAAATTATAAATATTTCTTACGCCCTTCTCCATCTTTGCAGTACGAGGGACCATTATTCTTAAAATTAAAAATTCTGCACATGCAAATACATGTGCGAGAGGCACAAATGCTGGTCTTAATGGGGAAAAAACTGCAATTCTTGTAGTAATTATCATGCTAACATTGTACCTGCCACAAAGTTAAAAAAAAGTCTAATACATGTGGTTAAATGAATCTTATTTTTTTAGGTAAGAAAATCCTTAGACTAGAATCCTTATTTTCTATTCCACTTTATTTTTTTTGTAGGTTTTATGGCAGCTTGACATATTCCGACGGAGCTTAAGAGGTCTAACTGGACATATCTGTCAGGGAGATGCCTGTATATTTTGTGCTTTAAAGGTATATATTGATTATTTCAAATGGAATTTAAATCAATTTGTACTTCCAGTTTTTCTATCCATTTAATGAAATGAGGAGACTAATTTTCATCAGAATAAAGTAGTACCTTTCAGACACTAATCATTTGTACACATGTTCAGTCTGCAGTGGAGAGAGACCATGCTAATGAGGAGTTGATCTCTAGGCGTATGGAAATTGCAACCAATATTTCAAAATCTTGTTCACATCTATGTAGCAGAGGCACTTACATTTATATTTAAACAAAATGTGAATTCCGACTTTTGTCCCTTTATATAGATGACTTAAACAGTTTGTATTATGCTACTTATTAACTTTCAGTTTGCAGTTTGGGAATTTTATGTTTTAAGTGTGTTGATTGTGTCTTATCAAACGGTAATTCTGTTTTATAAGTTCTTTGGGTGTAAATACAACCCTGCTTTTTGGGAGAGACCTATCTGTTGTACTGGCTGAATTTGTAGTCCGAGATGTGTGTACAGGACACAGATAAGGAGCAGAGCAGCTTGGGTTGTCAGCTGCATTTCCTTTACGCTATATGTGTTTCAAAGTGACTTATAACAAGTAGTACTACATACTGTGCAGCACAACTGGACTATAATGGTGCAAGTGAAGACTGAATGAAAGGGAGTTCAGACAATAGATCTGGGTTTAGAGTTATGGAGGGTAATTTAAAATAAAATGGGAGGGGTAAAAATAAAGGAATAGGAAGAACACACTTTGTCCTATGTGTGGGGGTTTTGGGAGAAATTCCCAAAGTTTTCTGTATTCTGTTCAGAATTTTTTCCACTCAGAATTTATACAACTGTTCTTCTGTAAAGGCTTGTAGGTTTGAAAGTAGACCTAAAAATCTTTGTTTTGGTTCATGATTGTGAATATCTATACAACCCTGCCTACTGCTTGTGTTTCTTGAGGTGGCAAGGCATTTAAATGATTAAAAATCCTGTTCTCATACAGGACCTCACAATTCTTACATTTAATACTCTGATGGATACCAAAAACTACACCAGCAGGCAGAGCAGAGAGGTGGCACATGATAAATATTTACAAATCAAAGTGAACTGAATGTTAGATTCTATCAATTTTAACCTCCATTTTTGGAGGCCTTGCTTGTAATTTTTATCAAAGTAATAACCTAGTAATTGGTGTTTTGGGGTCGAGGGAGAAGTTGGATATTGTATTGCCATTTTGATATTAACTGGAATACAGTTTAGTATTTTTCATGAGCATCCGAGACTAGCTTAACTGCTATATCTGAAGATCTGTTGGACAGAGCACTCGTTGTCACTGGGGACTCCAAAAGAAGTGGAGAATATCACTATATTTAGACTTGATGTGGCTTTCCTTACAAGACTAAAACTGATTCTTGGGAATGGACTTCACCTACCACCTTAGTTTTTACCTCTTATTTAATGTCCCCAAAATTACATCAACTGCTTAACTTCATGTCCCCTCAATTGACTTTTTTTAGCTTTGAATAACTAGACCAGTGAATACAAATATCTCTGCTGGGATAAAGTGATTTAGTCTTTATGTAGCCTGCAATAAGTCTGTCCCATAGTGTTTTCAAGAACACACACAGTATACTTAATTCTAGTGTCAACTGACCCAGCTTCTTATAACTTTCACTGGTTCTGCAGTTAACCGACTTAATTATAGTATTTTTCAGTATCCCTATACAAACTTGTGTTTTAAAAACAAAATGAATTGGGTGCTGATCATAGCCATCTTTAACGGGGAAAGTGTGTAATTTCCAAACAAGTGTTTTGCATATTTATCTTTACCATTTTAGAGAGAGGTGTAAATCTACCTGTTTACATTATTTTTACAAAATCAGTCATTCATTAAATAATGCTCAAGTTACTCTAACATTTC
This sequence comes from Chelonoidis abingdonii, assembly GCF_003597395.2. Taxonomy (NCBI): domain Eukaryota; kingdom Metazoa; phylum Chordata; order Testudines; family Testudinidae; genus Chelonoidis; species Chelonoidis abingdonii. The sequence goes on from NC_133773.1 coordinate 41,147,886, forward strand.
ATCCATGTGGAATGTACACCAGGCGTAAAGCTAAACTGATAGATTATGCACAGCTTGGTAACTATTTTAGTGACCAAGATATAAAGTAAACTTACAAATTATGAACAATGTAAAAGTCGTGAATAAGTATTAATCATAGTTCTATTACATTTTCATGATTTTTATAGGGCAAGCGTAAAATCTGCTTGCCTGCTCTGTAATGATATGGCTCGGCTCGGTCAGAGTAAACTGTAATAAATCACATCTCAGCAAGAACACAGAAATGGGGTTGATTTGGAGGGAAACAATCTATCAATTTCAAAATGTACAGTTACACCATAGTATGTTTTTATATCCATTTAATATTGGATAGTTTTGGAAAAAAGCTAATGAGATTTTTTTACTTGCCCCAAGTAAATAGATAAACGGAATTTTGTATTAAATGCAGTGGCATAATTTCCTTTCAGCAGTAACATCTATTTATGAATTGTTGTCCTGTTCTGATATGATATGAAAAAGAAATGTCAGTGAAGTTATCAATCATTTCACTTCTAGACAATATTTGCACAGTTTCAACACAGTCGAGAAAAGGCACTCCCATCAGATAATATGAGGCATGCCTTGGCTGAAAGCTTTAAAGATGAACATCGTTTTCAGCTTGGCTTAATGGATGATGCAGCAGAATGCTTTGTGAGTATTTACAGTGGTGTTAGTTTGTTTTTTAAGAGTTTTTCTTGTGTTTTATTTATTTATTTTTTTGGTACGTTGCCAAATTGGCTCCTTGCATTAAACTCTGACAGCTTACTCTTGCAGAATGGTGGACTAGGTCCTGAAGGATTTATTGTACAAAGGCCTTAATAAATAAATAAATACAGCACAGTGTTTATTTTTTTACCAAGCGGATATTATGCTTTCACTAGTGATTTTTCTCTGCTCCAGTTGAAGGTACCATGTTATACAAAAATTTCCAAAGTAACCTGCTCAATACAGAGAGAGCATTGGACCCAGTCAGCAGTTGAAACTTGAACTGTGCTCTTCAGATTATCCGAGTTGCCATTTTAATGTAACAAAATAAAGTATCCTCTTGATCAATGAGATGTGGTTAACACAGTGAAAGAAACTAACATTTTCATCACATTTACTAAATGTGAGGTGGTCATTTCTGTTTGTATTTCATGTAGTAAAACATAATTCACACATCTAAGAAATATTTCCCTGGCCATGTAAGCTACTCAGTTGCCTGGTGTTTGGCTCATTTAATATAATGATAATGATAATACAATAACAAAAGATAATTACTTAAAATATTACATAACGTGAAATGGTGCCTGCTGATGATAGATTTAAAGTCTGATGGTATATATCTGTCTTAAGTTTGGCCTACATGAGCATTTATCTGAAATCCTCCTATTGTTTGTTTAGCACCAGAGCGGTACTAGAACCAATGGTGGGAATGCTAATATAGACAGACTTTTTTACCATGGTGTCATCTAAGGCTCCTCATTGTGTTGGTGGGAGTTCCCTGAACATTTTTAATGTAGAGATAGTCTTAAGTTTTCATACAGCTCCTGTCATCCCTGATGGGCACACTGTTGTACCAATAGCCTCAAATTGTTTTTAATGGCTTGTGACTCAGTGAATGACTTGTATCTTCATTGTATGTCAACTCATGTTTTCCCCACACAAACTTGGGAATGGCTGACACTTTCTCTCCTTTTTGTTTTTTGTAAATTGATCTGGATTATAAGCTCCTTAGTGAAAATGAATCACCTTGTATCCATGTAGCACTACATGACTATTAAGTAAACATTCTCTCTGTCCTAATATGGTTAAGATTTTCAGAGAGGCTTTATAATTATAGATTACTTCATTTAAGGTATTACTACTCTCCTTCATATTTCATAATGAAACTACTGATACCAGACGTTTTGAAATATGAGACAAGTTCTTTACTGGTGTAAATGGGCACATCTCCGTTGAATTCTAAGGACTTGGCCCTGTTTCTCATGCTCTGAAAAGCAATGAAAAAGATTACATACAAGAGAGCTTTTCTAAGCAATGCCCTGATTTGATACCTGATTACATTAAAGTGATCTAGCAACTAATTACAGTAATTGGCTGCTGAGATGCTGTTTGTATCGATTAACAAGATTGGTATCGAGCTTAATAGTATTTCATTTTGATTCATGGGATTAATTTTCTGCAAGGAACACTCTGTCTGCAACTAGGCCACTGTTCCTGTTGGTTCTAGCTTGATTAACTCCACCCCCTAGCTGTTAGACAACTTGTGCCTACATAGCACTGACCCTTCTTGCTGCAGTTTGTGGTGTATCCTCAGTTTCAAGATACTTTGCAGCTGATTAGTGAGCTCCTTATTGGAAGAGAGCATCACTATGAAGCAACAACACTTTTTTTTTCAGTGTTTTACCTGCTGTGTGGGACCTTCACCCTGCCATGAGAAGCCAGGGAAACCCCAAGAAACATAACTCTGTTCCCCCAAATGCGTGGCCTTGTCTAGCTTGGGAGCTGCTAGGAGTGAGGCAGAGACCTGGAGAAGTATGTCGTGGGGCCAGAGTGGCCTCACATCATATTTTCCCCCTCTTTACTCTGTTTACAGGATGGAGGGAGAGCTCTGTATTTTCCTCTGCTTGAAGTGTCTGCATCACAGGGTATCGTTTAAATAGATTAGACCCTAAACCTCCTTCCTGTTTCCTCCTCACCCCACCTTATTCCCCAAGCACTGTTAGGCGTGGTCATTATCCTGAAGGAAGGGCTACCAATGGGTTTTGTACTGAGTCTGCCTGCCAGGTATTCCCATCTTTACTCTGATGGAAGGCAGTTCATTCAAGGATTCTGAGACAGTGGATGGAAAACGGTGAATGTTATCTTGAAGAGAAGTCCCTTCTCTGATCCAAGAGCAAAGAAGGGGTTGGGGTTGAGGTTGAAGACCTGGAAACTCTGTGGAAAAGTTGGAAAGTCTAGTGCTCTGGCTTCCTCCTTGCTCAAAGTAATATTGCTGGCAGAAGAACTCTGGTTCTGAAGACAGAAAGGCGCTTTGTGGCACGTTCATCCTGAGAACTGGCCTGCCAGAACTGAAGAAATCTGCTTCTTTCTCCCTCCCTTACCAGGATCTTGCTGATCCCTGTTGACTTCCCAAGAGATCCTTTTATAAGTTTCTCTTCCAAAGATCCAAACAAAGGCTCCCAGAAACAAAAGTAAGCCAGTAGAGTGTGCCAAGCTAGATAAGTGTTAAATCTCCCCTTTCTTACCTTGGGTGGCAGGCGTGGATTCTTCCAGCAGCACTGATACACATCTAAGAGACAATAGTTTAAAGGCAGACTCACCAAACTGATGTACTACACTAGTTTGTGGTGGTGGTGGGGGGGGGAGTTTCTTTCATTTCCCTAGAGTCAGCTGGAGATTCTTGGGATAGAGAAGACAAAGGCAGTTGGCCCAAGGGATTATAAGAGGATGGTGATCAGTTGTTCTCTATGTTCACTGAAGGTAGGACAGGAAGTCATGGTTTAATCTGCAGCAAGGGAGATTTAGATTAGCTATTAGGAAAAGATTTTTCTAACTATAAGGGTAGTTAAGCTCTGGAATAGGCTTCCAGGGATGGACATTAAGTCCCCATTGTTCAAAGCTTTTAAAAACAAGTTGGACAAACACCAATCAAAGTGGTCTAGGTTTATTTGGTCCTTGTCACAGCTGACTTGATGATTTCTCAAGGTCCCTTCCAGCCCTACGTTTCTATGATTGTGGGATACTTTTGGTGAACTTCTGGGACCCAAGTCGAGGGGGCTTCATCTATGCTGCAGAGCAATAGAGCTTGGATCCTGGCTTGACTCTGGCTCAGACCCACCACCCGTGCAGGGCCCTAGGATCTTGATATGAATCGGAGCAATTTGGAGGTTTAGACTCAAGCCTGAGTCTGAATCTGGGCTTATGTTGCAGTGTAGGCATACCCTTAAAGTACTTCTTGCAGAAAGAACTTTGGTCTCAGCCTATAAATTGACTTTCTACAAAGGAGACCACATGTCTGTAAGGCCACTCAGGTAACATTCATTCTATTTTGAAGTTCTGTTTTCTTAATGCTTGAAACTTTGACGGGGTATAGACTGTCATGAACCAGGATAGTGATCAATGCAAATTGCCTGCCAACAGTTAGGAGGTAAATTTTCTGGAGCTAACAGGAGCAGTGGCCAGAATAACACTACTGGTAATATTTAAAATCCATCTATTTACAATGTCATCGTTTCCTTTAGGAAAATATACTTGAGAGAATTCATTTCCACATTGTGCCAAGCTGTGAAACAGACATGTGCACTTCTAAATCCTGCATCACTCATCAGAAGTTTGCTATGACTCTATATGAACAGGTAAGATCTTTGTTACAACTTTATCTGTTCTATTTCCAAATTTATGAATTTGTAAAAATGAAAACATCTTGTTTACTTGCAGTGTGTGTGCCGTAGTTGTGGGGCGTCATCTGATCCCTTGCCTTTTACAGAATTTGTGCGCTACATTTCTACAACAGCCCTGTGGTAAGTTCCTTTTCTCCTCATTTCCCTGTCCAACTCCTCCCTTCCCTCAAAATGCAAAATCCGATGCATATTAGTCCTATAAATGTTCATATTTTATACATTTTTTCTTTGCTGAAATTGACATATGATAAATGATTCAAAAAATAAAATTTAGATAGTAAACAAGAGGGTGGAGAGAACTTGATTGAAAATCAAAGGTATGGTGCAAAACTAATCTTTCCTTTTGTTTAACCTGTCACTGAACAAGGAAGTGCTTTAAATTGACTGCTCTTTAATTTGATATATTAAAAAAAATACTTCATGCAGTGCTTATTTCACTGCTGTCATTGACAGCTGCAGGAGGATCAAACACTTACTGGAGCTAGCCTTCTGAGAAGGATTGAAAATTATGGTCACTAAAATAAGAGTAGTAGTGCAAATAATCCCTCTCCCCTACTGCCAACTACTGTATCTTTCAAATTTCTTATTTATATTTGTATAAACACTTCTGTATATTTCTTGGAACAGGAGACCAGCTGGTCTACTACTGGCAATAATTTGGATGTACTCTGGGGTAAAGGCAGGAAGGTGGCATGAGAGAAGTATATTTCAGTAGCTGAAGAGTGAGAGGAGCAGTGACCAGACAAGGTTTTAGTCGTGATAATAGAGAGGAAATGATGGATTTTTGAGAAGTTATAGATGGGAAAAGTAACAGGATTTAGTGGTGTGAATGAAAACAGTGAAAAATGACAAGGTTATAAGCCCAGGTGACAAGAAAGATGGTGGAATCTTAAGTGAACTTATGATTTTTATGGCCTCCATGCCAATTCAAATGCTTGTCTTAAGTTTTCTCTTATTAGAAAAACTCTCTTGAATGTTACTAAGATAGTTAAAGGTGACATGCAAAGGATTCTTGATTTTTGTTGTTGTTGCTTTTCCTTGAGGTATGAGAGGTTTTTTGTCTTTACTTTTAGAAATAGTAACAATGTCATCATCTCTGGTCTCCTTTCATTTTCCAGGAGTATCTCCAGCATGTCTGTGTTTTTTGTGAACTTTGTGTTACTTGAAAGTGGAGCTGTTTGATTTTTAAATAGAGAGGTCCTTCTTGAGGTTTTTATAATATAAGAAATCCCTCCGCAAACACTGAAAATAAACTCTTCAAGTCTTCTTTATATATCCATAAAACATCATAGAGAAAGGCACAAAATATTTTTTTAAAATGTTCTCTTGGTGTATTGGGAACTCTTGTATGGAATTGAAATGAAAACTGATGGGCAAACTCCCTGCCTGATGGGCATTATTTTCCTTTCATAGTTTTTGAAGTCATCCTTCAAAAAGTGGAAGTTAAATCCTATTGAGGAAAATAGAAAGAAGCATAAACTCTGGCACATGAAGAGTAAAAATATAACTAGGAAGGCCAAAAGGAATTTGAAGAACAGGTAGCCAAAGACTTTAAGTAATAGCAAAAAAAAAAACACGTTTAAGTACATCAGAAGCAGGAAGCCCGCTAACCAACCAGTGGGGCCGCTAGACGATCAAGATGCTAAAAGAACACTTGCCGACCATAAGGGCATTATGGAGAAACTAAATAAGTTCTTTGCATCGGTCTTCACAGTTGAGGATGTGAGAGAGATTCCTAAACCTGAGCCGTTCTTTTTAGGTGACACATTTAAGGAACTATCCCAGATGAGATGTCATTAGACAAGGTTTTGGAACAAATAGATAAAATTAAACAGTAATAAGTCACAAGGACCAGATGGTAGTCACTCAAGAGATTTGAAGGAACTCAGATGTGAAATTGCAGGACTACTATCTGTAGTTTGTAACCTATCATTTAAATCAGCTTCTGTACCAAATGACTGGAGGATAGCTAATGTGACACCAATTTTTATAAAGGGCTCCAGAGGTAACCCCGGCAATTACAGGCCGGTATGCCTGACTTCAGTACCAAGCAAACTGGTTGAAACTGTAGTAAAGAACAAAACTGTCAGACACATAGATGAACGTAACTTATTGGTGAAGTGTCAGTGTGGTTCTTGTAAAGAGAAATCATGCCTTACCAATCTACTAGAATTCTTTGAGGGTGTCAACAAGCATGTGGACAAGGGGGATCCAGTGGATAAAGTGTATTTAGATTTTCAGAAAGCCTTTAACAAAGTCCCTCACTAAAGGCTCTTAAACAAAGTAAGCGGTCATGGGATAAGAGGGAAGGTCCTCTCATGGATTGGTAACCAGTTAAAAGATAGGAAACAAAGAGGCGGGAATAAATGATCAGTTTTCAGAATGGAGAGAGGTAAATAGTGCTGTCCCCCAGGGGTCTGCATTGGACCTGGTTCTATTCAACATATTCATAAATGATTTGGAAAAAGGGGTATACAGTGAGGTGGCAAAATATGCAGATGAAACAAAACATCACAAGATAGTGACATCCCAGGCAGACTCTGAAGAGCTACAAAAGGATCTCTCAAAATTGGGTGCTTGGGCAATAAAATGGAAGATGAAATTCAATGTTGATAAATGCAAAGTAATGCACATTGGAAAACATAATTCCAACTATATGTATAAAATGATGGGGTCTAAATTAACTGTTACCACTCAACAAAGAGATCTTGGAGTCATTGTGGATAGTTCTCTGAAAACATCCACTCAAAGTGCAACTGCAATCAAAAAAGCTAATGCAGAATGCTGGGAGTCATTAAGAAAGGGATAGAAAATATCATATTGCCTCTTTATAAATTCATGGTACGTCTACATTTTGAATATTGCATGCAGATGTGGTCACCCCACCTCAAAAAAGCTATATTGGAATTGGAAAAGGTTCAGAAAAGGGCAATGAAAATGATTAGGGGTGTGGAACAGCTGCGATATTAGGCGAGATTAATACGATTGGGACTTTTCAGTTTGGAAAAAAAGGTGACTAAGGGGGGAAATGATAGAGGTCCATAAAATCGTGACTGTTGTGAAGAAAGTAAATAAGGAAATGCTATTTACTCCTTCTCTTAACACAAGAACTAGGCGGTCACCAAATGAAATTAATAGGCGGCAGATTTAAAACAAACAAAAGGGAGTATTTTTTCACACAACACAGTCAACCTGTGGAGCTCCTTGCCAGAGGATGTTGTGAAGGCCAAGACTATAACAGGGTTCAAAAAAGAACTAGATAAATTTATGGAGGATAGGTTATTAGCCAGGATAGGCAGAGATGGTGTCCCTAGCCTCTGTTTGCCAGAAGCTGGGAGTGGGTGATAGGGGATGGATCACTTGATGATTACCTGTTCTGTTCATTCCCTCTGAAGCATCTAGCATAGGGCCACTGTCAAAAGACAGGATACTGGGCTAGATGGACATTTGGTCTGATCCAGTGGGGCTGTTCTTATGGTTGAAAACAATTACTATACGTTAGAGTTAACCTCTAAGTCATCTTTTGCTTCCATCAATTGTAAGCTTTTTTTTCAGGCTGATAACTTTAACCTCTTACTGAAATTAACTTATTCCATACAAAAATTCTGCTGTTCAGCAGACTCTGCTATAAAATTAGTTGATCTTAGTATAGTTGCTAGTGGACTACCCTCTCACTTGAAACATAATCAGGTCAGGTTTGAGACACATTGCAGTGCAATTGCAGGGAAACTTGCTTGTCTGCAGTCCGCATTATAATCCTCCTGATCTGGATAGAGGGCTTCAGGGCTGATCATCTACACTTTCAGGAGAACTAAATTCACTAAAGAAAAAATATTAGCAAATATCATTAAGAAAGCAGGGCAATCTTGCATTAATTCTTAGGTGTACATTGCCACACTAAATGTTGAGGCATTACTGAGGTAGCTTAAATCTGTTTACTATTAAAGCAGATGATTTCTGGTGAAATGTGTTTCTATTTCATGTTTACAGCAATGAAGTTGACAGAATGATGGAAAGGCATGAGCGTCTCAAGCCAGAAATGTTTGCAGAATTGCTACAGGCAGCAAATACTACTGATGACTTCAGGAAATGCCCTGTAAGTAGACAAAATAAACAATTCTTACATTTCTGTGGTTAGATATAGGAAATAATTTCCTAGGATTCAGATTTGATAATATTTTGGACTGTATTGGAGTGCAGCTCAACTTTGAACATGCAACCACTTGCATCTACTCCCTGAGTGACAGTTTGTCAGTACTTACCTACACATGCAGCTATCATCTGTGTGTGAGGGTTTGCACACGCAAATGACCATTGTGAAAATGAGGTACTTAAGTCCATGTTTTGTTAGTTGAAACTCTTCACTTACTAAGAAACCACTTACTTGGTTGGATTTGAGGAACCTGAATGATAAATGCTGACTAAATGCAGTTTCCTTTAGTCTGATTTTTGGTAGTGTTATGGCTTGATAAAACAGACTGTTTTCCATATAGTTCATCTCAAGTCTCTTCTTTCTTGCTTGTGTCTGCCTTTCTCTCACTCTGTCTCTCTTATAATTGTCTGCCTTTGTGTTCTAGTATTGTTTATTTCAGAGCCACAGAGAAATAGTCCCGAAAAATACTAAACAGGGATCAAAGAGAAGAAAATAATAATAAAGTCTGTGTCCTCCATCTCATAAGTTTGCCGTAAGTGGCTGGGGGAATTAATCTTAGCTGACTTTGAAGATGACATGATCAGGATGTGTGTCTGGTGTTTTATAACAGTATGAGATTACATATCTTCATGTTTGCTACTCACTATTTAGAGGTCATAAATTAAAAAATGAGGCTAGGAAAGAAGTTTGGAACTTCTTTATTTTTATTCTGGTCATCCAATAACTTTCTTATTTTCTTAGTTGTTGGCATGTTCAATCTTTTCCCCCTCACTTTTTTCTTCTAGAGTAACTGTGGTCAAAAAATAAAAATCCGTCGTGTTCTCATGAACTGCCCTGAGATTGTGACAATCGGTTTAGTCTGGGATTCGGAACATTCTGACCTGACTGAAGATGTCATGCGGAATCTGGCAACACAACTTTATCTTCCTGGGGTATCTGAATTAAAACTAATCTATCTTGTTTTTTAAATTTCAGTCCCAACAGTTGATGCATCATGCTCATGCCTTTCCTCATATCTTTTTTCTTTCTTAAAGTAAGTTTTTATATATACGTATATACTTGATCATAAGCCGGTTCATTTATAAGCCAACCCCCCAAGATGGATAAGTGTAAAAATGGATAATTTTTATAACCCGATCATAAGTCGACCCTATAATCCAGGGGTCAGCAAATTTTGGCTCCCAGGCAATCAGGATAAGCTGTTGGTGGGCTGAGATGGTTTGTTTACCTCGAGTGTCCGCAGGCATGGAGGTAAATCTAAGTAAACAGTGTCCCAGCATGCCAGCTGCTTACCCTGACGGGCGGAGACAGCAACTGATGGGGAAATTTTTTGAGGGGGAGAAGCTGGGAGTCGGAGGAGTAACCCCTGTGACCACCCCTCACATGACCCCACCCCAGCCTGGGACCCCCACACTCTCCCTATCCGGTTCCTTCCCATCTTATCTGGGGAGGGTCGGGGAGGATGTATCTGACCTGGCTGGAGCTGCTCTGGCAGGCTGGGCAGCACAGACACATCCTCCTTCAGTGGGCCAGGCCGGGCAGTGCGGCCGCAGCATGTTTCAGCGGGCTGCGGCTGGTTGGGTGGCACGGCCCCCGCGGGCTGCTAGCCCTGGACCTGCAGCTGCTTCGGAGGCTGGGGGGAGAGCAGTGTGGAGAGACTTTGGCCCTGCCTCTTCCCTTCTGTCTCTGCTGGCTGTGCTGCCTCTCCTTGCTCCCCCTGTTGGGGGGAGAACCTGTGTCCCACCTCTCCCTCGCTATACCTGTTCATAAGACAACCTCCTTCTCTGGTGCTTCCCTTTATTACTAAAAAAATTTAGCTTATGAACGAGTATATACGGAAACTACCTTTGGAATTAAAATTAACATCTAAAAATAGATCAGGGAGTATATTTTGTGTGAACTAATAATCTTCACTACACATCTGTGAGGTAAAGTGGTGGTAACCCCATTTTATGTTTGGGGAACTGAAGCATCGAGAGTAATGGCAAAATTGTCAAGTGTTTGCTAACTTGAGACTGCTGGGGCCTGATTTTCAGACTTCATGGCATTTTTCTGATGTTTTATATGTTCAAGACACAGGTCTAATTGACATTGAGTACCCAAAAAGTAAACACAGAGTGAGTGGCCACTTGTGAAAAACTTGGTTTCAGTGACTCCAAAGTATCAGTTCTCCAGGGTGACAGTCAACTGCCTTAACCATGAGGCCATCCTTTCTTTTCCTGCCGTCCTCACCTCGTTCACTGTATACCTTCAAACTTCTGCAATAAATGAAGTAAAAGTCCTACAAACATAAGTGTCCCTCATCACACAATGGATTAGTTCTCTGAGCATCAGTCATCTTGTACACAGAATGAGAGGGGGATACTTTAGAAATTACATGCTCGTGTAACTCCTGCAGATAGACATACAAGGAGACATGCATGCAACCTTGACTTAATCTAACTTTACAGCCTCGGATGTGTTTTTTTTTTTTTTTTTTTTTTAAATCTATACATAATCATTTTTACAGCTGTTCTATAGGGTTACAGATGAACAGGCCAAAACTAGTGAACTTTTTCTTGTGGGGATGATTTGCTACACAAGTCGACATTACTGTGCCTTTGCCTTTCATACCAAGAGTTGCAAGTGGGTGCTGTTTGATGATGCGAATGTGAAAGAGGTAGGCTTTCCATTATTGATGCTAGATTTAATGACCTTTTATTTTTTTAATGGTACGTTATTCCCCAAATATAATTTTTTCTGCATTAGAACATAACTTTTTTTTTGACACCAGACTTAAAACACAGATTTCCTCATTTTCATGAAAATAGTTTGACAAGTCAGTTTTAAGTATTTAAAAAAAAAAAGCACAACTTCACTTTTCTTAAATGTGCAATAATTGGATAGTAGATGTTAGTGTGATTGTACTTAAAATATAGGTTTAATAAGTAATGAATATGATAAAACCTGTTGATGGCTGTATTTGTAGTGTGTTGATGTTTAGTTTGCTAACTTTTTATGTAAATGTTTGCTTTTCTGCTCTGACTTCTCTAAATTTAAAATTAGTAGTACAGCTGCAGTTGTGCTGTGTTTTTAGGATAAAAATAAAATAAATGTATGGAGATATACTTATCTCATAGAACTGGAGGGGACCCTGAAAGGTCATTGAGTCCGGTCCTCTGCCTTCACTAGCAGGACCAAGAACTGATTTTGCCCCGGATTCCTAAGTGGTCCCCTCAAGGTTTGAATTCACAGCCCTGGGTTTAGACGGCCAATGCTCAAACCACCGAGCTATCCCTCCTCCATGATCAGACATTCAATTTGGTTTATTAAGGTATGCTTATAATTGGATTTAAGTACTAGTTAATTTTATATTTGCAAAAATATGGGCATTTTCTTATTAGGTTGGAACAAAATGGAAAGATGTGGTCTCCAAGTGCATTCGATGTCACTTTCAGCCATTGCTGCTATTTTATACTAACCCCGATGGTACAGCTGTATCGACAGAAGATGCCCCAAAGCATATAATTCACTGGTCTCATCACAAAGCAGCTGCAGGAGATGACTTGGGTAATAAAGTTTTGACTAACACTATTTTTTATAGAATATGACCAATATCTGGAGGTAATTGATTAACTGTCCTGAGCTTAAGTGCCTTTATCAATAATTATCTAAATGTCCTGATAGCATTTGGTGTGTGTATACTTTCAAAAATGTTTTGTTTCAAATGTTAGAATGTGGATTGAGACAAAGTTAAAGGATTCCTGACTAGAAACATTCTTTAGCTGTAAAAACACAAATGACTGAAGCTACACATTGGAAGAATATGGTAAATCTTACTTCTCTAAGTTGGTACCGTCAATCTGTGGAACTCTTTGCGAGAGGATGTTGCAAAGGCAAAGACTATACTGGGTTTCAAAAAAGAACTAGGTACGTTCATGAAGGACATATCCATCAATGGCTGTTAGCCAGGACGGACAGGGATGGTGTCCCTAGCCTCTGTTTGCCAGAAGCGGGGAATGGGTGACGGGATGGATCACTTGATGATTACCTGTTCTGTTCATTCCCTCTGAAGCACCTGGCATTGGCCACTGTCGGAAGGCAGAATACGGGCTAGATGGACCGTTGTTCTGACCCAGTATGACTGTTCTTATGGCCTTATGTTGACCTAAGTGATCTCAATTAACCAAGAAAGAGAGAACTTTGATTTTTCTGTTGTGTGGTGTTCTGTTTTATTTGTGACTAAATAGTATAACTAATAGTATTTAATTGTTAAATAGTATTTAATATGTAGTCATGGGATGTTTTGTCTGCATGAGAGTAGATAGGTGATGGTATATATGTATTGTTTTTTTGGATACCCCCAAAATAGTGTCAACTGGAAAAAATGTTTTGAGGAAAAACTGAGCAAGTGATGATGGTTCAGAACCTTGAAGCCTTGAGGTTGCGGAAACATATTATTTAGAGATTCATTATGGAAGGGCAGTGTAGTCTCCCCGCCTGGTCAGAATCTAGCCCTTTGACTGTGCAATGTTTGGCTATTTTCTAGTAGTCATGTCTATGTTATAAAATTTGAAAGTGATGATGAAAGGAAAATTGGATTTGACCTGTTCCCATTCACTTCGTGAACTGTTGCCTGATGGTGATAGTCTCAAGGAAGAAAATCAGAAGTGAAGGCCATCACCATATTTATATTGGCAAATTGTATAATATGTAACATCACAAAAATCTTCTTATATGCCACAAACTATTAAGTGAACTATTAAGTAAAACTTAAAGTAATCCAAAACTATACTTTCTAATTCTTGAAATTAAAAATAAATGTGGTGAAGATGTAAATGAGCAAGAATTTCATTTCTGAAGATTAATGATGTATAATGTTATAGGATTTGAGAAATCACCCATTCCAAAGTCAGATCACACAAAAGAGAATGGATTTGGAGAATGTGCTGGTCAGAAGAGCATTAAAAAACTTCAGACAGACAATTCAGCATTCAGTAGAAGCCATATTCAAGCAAGTGGTGGTAGAGTGCCAGGTAATTAAATATGTAATTTCCTAACTCTCTTTTACAGTGGTGTTATTTTGGATACATTTTCTTCAGCTGCAAAGCTTGTTCTGAAATAGTTCCATCATTGATACTGAACTTTCAGTCCACCTACCATGAAGACTGATTAAATGACATGTGAAAAACTAATTTGAACTTAGTCACTATATGACTAAGTTCTCCACTGCCCTCCTGCCCCAATAAAAATCCACTATTGTAATATGTTGGACTGTAGTTATTGACTGTAATTCTTTGCTTTTAAATTGATCTTTCCTGTCCTATGTTTGGAAAGCATAAGCAGCAATAGTCCACTTCCTTTTTATGGTGGGCTTCTACTATATTTGTTAAAACATCAGTCCATTTTTATGTATAAATTAGATTTTCAGGTTAAGACAAATTACAAAATTCTCATATCAGGATATCACAATTGGGTGACGCTGATGCAGGAAGGACACAGCTTGCCCTCGCTTCCATCCCCTCCCCCTCATTGGGTTGCCAATGTGCTTTACACCTTAAAGACTAGTAAGAGAGAAGGAATGAAGGACCTAGACAAGAGAAACTGATTCTGCTTAATTAAGAGATTGCTTTTCTCTGTTAATTACTCCCTCCTGTCTCCCAATGTCTAAATCGGGGGTCTGCAACCTTTCAGAAGTGGTGTGCCGAGTCTTCATTTATTCACTCTAATTTAAGGTTTCACGTGCCAGTAATACATTTTTAACGTTTTTAGAAGGTCTCTTTCTATGTCTAAATATATAACCAAACTATTGTTGTATGTAAAGTAAATAAGGCTTTTAATGTTTAAGAAGCTTCATTTAAAATTAAATTAAAATGCAGAGCCCCCTGGACTGGTAGCCAGGACCCAGGTAGTAAGAGTGGACTGAAAATCAGCTCGTGTGCCGCCTTCGGCACCCGTGCCATAGGTTGCCTACGCCTGGTCTAGATATTAGCTAAAATTATTTTCTTCTTACCACTTGGAGCCAGACTTGATGGCTAAAGTACTTTTTTTATTTTTTTTTTTTCTTTCACTGTAAATTTTAAAAACGTTCAACTTGCTATGAACTCACTTAGGACTGATGGTAACCTAAAAATGAACACTGCTCACTGACTGGGAACATCAGTTTAAATAAAACAGTTTTGATTCTTTACTTGAAACTTCACTATATTCTCAGAAACAAAGCCTTGCTTTTGATGAAGTAATTAACCCTCTGCTTTTTTTTTTTTTTTTTTTTTTTATAATGGTCTTCTTTGGTGCCTCCTCTGACTCACTGTGTGCATTGAGTTTTGTAAAGCTATTGGCACTATGATTCTGGGCAGTTTTTTTTTTTTTTTTTTTTTTTTAAGTATGAGCCCTAAAGGTTAATTTTCATTCAGGTCAAATAGTTTTAGATCCAGAGGGAAAACATGTAGTATGTTCAACAGTTACAGTTAAACCTTGCTTACATGAAACACAATCAGTATACATATTTTGTCAAATTTATAAGTTTACATTTGTAAGGATCCTTTTAAGGTAAGTATTATATTATTGTATTAATTAACCTTAATGGATTTTGCTATGTGCAGACTGTTCTGAATTTTTAAAATTTGAGGTAGGTAAATGGTGGTGTACTCTTCACTAGAATGTGAAGGTATAGTAAGTGTAATTGTAATTGTACATGCTTTTTGCCATGGCTGTTTAGATAAGATGCAATAACGAATATTTTTGCAGTTAAGTTAGGGCACAGTGATCAGAAGGACAAATTAAAGGACATCTCCAAAGAGTGTGCCCAGAAGGCAGTTGATATGAGAAACTTTTCATCCTACCTAAGAAAAGATGCAGATAGAGGACCGAGAAGAGACTCTGGGAGACACAGAGGTACAGTTTAAAAATTAAACTTTAGAAACAAATAGCTAAAATATCAATTTGTCTAGATTAAAAATGTTGTGCTAAAATTGCTGCTTTACATAAAGGATAAAAATCAAGATTGAAGTCTCCACTTTTACAGATGTTTTTAAAATTGGTGCCGTTTGAGTCTTTTTTTCTTTCCCCTTAAATTGTTACTGCATAGCAGGAATAAATAGCTGTCTTATGCACAACAATGTCAGACAGGGAAGATTGTTATTAAAAGAATGTACTTGAAGGAGAACTTCAATGGAGCTTCTTTTTTTTCTTTTGTTTTACAAGATCTAATAGGGGAAGACCGCTCTCATTTTAAGTCAGGATCACCTCCTGCTGGAAATGGATTTAGACACTACACTGATCAGCGCCTATATGGTAGCCAGGGAAGAGGACCCTACAAACATGAAAGAGTACCAAACCAAACCAGGCCTGCTGCACGTGTCTTAGGGTTAAATAAAAGAGAAATGTTTTCTGCTGGGGAGAAAATGATGAACAGGGTTAGGGCTGACAGTGCCACTGGCTATGATACAGACAGCAGCCAAGACTCTAGGGAAAAAGGAAGTATCAGCAGAAGCAGAAACAGAGGTTGGAAACCTATGCGAGAGACACTAAATGTGGACAGCATTTTCAGTGAGACTGAGAAGCAGCAGCATAGCCCACAGCATAAGACAAATCCAAGCAGTAAACCTAAACATGAAAAGGAGCAGAGCTTTAACAATTGGCCAAAAGAGAACCAAACCCACAAAGGGTTAATGACTATTTATGAAGACGAAACAAAACAGGAGACAGGAAGTTGGAGTTCCTTGGATTCAGAAGGAAAAGGAAATACTGAAAAAATTAAAGGATTTACGGAGAGAAAAGTCCATGCTGACAGTTGGCAAATGCAAAGGACTGAGTCTGGATATGAAAGTAGTGATCATATCAGCAATGAATCTGCCAATCTGGATTCACCTATTGTTGAAGGAACTAGCCCATTGGACATCAAGGGTATTAAAGAAACTGTTTCCTGCAGGTAATGCTAACAAATACTCTAAATAAGAGTCTTAACGAAGTGTGAATTGTTTTAGTGCCATGTGGTGTTTTCTGGATTGTGGGTAAAGTTAGCTGTCTGAAATATTCCATCTTTTATTGTAGGCAACAGTTGTAGAAAACTAGGAAAGGTTGAAATTGGGTCCTAGAGAGTGGGAGGGGTTGTGTAGCAAACAAATGCAAAGTCAGACTGTGAGACTAATTATGAATTCTGTATAATCACCATGGCCCAACACTTTCACCATTCAAAAGTCTCATTAACTCTTATGAGACTTGTACATGTAAAGGTTGCAGAATTGGTCCCTTAGTGAGTAGAATTTATGGGAAGGCTGATGGACAAAGCTGTGAGAATGGTGTGAAAGCAATGTTGCATGTAATCTAGAATGAAACATTTATGTAGGATTTTAGATGTACATCTTGCAGTTCAGTGAGTAAAGTGCGCCAAATAAATCTTTGCCTCAGAGCTTATGTAAATGCACATGTTGGTACAATTAACACACCAGTTTAACAAATCCTAGGCACTATTAAACTTTTTTGCAAACTGTAATATACAGAAACAATGAACATAGGATGATATAAACCTTTAACAGCTTGTTTTCATGGCTCTCTAACACTGAAGACCTGAAGCAGTGTTTTCAACCTGCTAGGCATCTAAATTTTCTCTTCTTTTGAACCATGTTTTTTAAAAAAGCTAATATGTTACACCAAGCTCTGCCACTTAAAATGGTCCTTGCCTTCCTAGCCAATAAATATTTTTGGTAGTAGAAATACTGCAGATAAATAACTGAATTTCAGTGACAAGTTGCTTATGCCATTTTTATATGTACTTTTCTAAGGCTGTGTCTACACTGCACGCCTTTCAGTGGCACAGCTGTGCTGCTACAACGGTGCCACTGTAAGGTACACTGACTGAATAGCCACTCTTCGTTGGCAGAAGAGAGCTCTCCTGCTGACAAAATAAAACAACCTCCAATGAGGGGCGGTAGCTTTGTCAGTGGGAAAGCATTTCCCGCTGACAGAGCTGCCTACAGTGGCGCTTTTTATTGGTAAAACATTTGTCAGTTGGAGGTATTTTTTCACACCCCAGACCGAGAGAACTCTTTCACTAACGAAGAGCCTAAATCATTAATGGACTAGTGGAAAGCAGTTTCAGTGATTTCTTGATTAACAGAACTCTGTCTGAGGGAACTTATTGAGACTGCTTTCAGGATGTAGGGGGAAAAACAACTTGAAAGATAGTGTCTGTGTATTCCAGTAGGCTCTTAGGGTCCATCTAAACAGCAGTTAAACAGCTGCAGTTGGCCCCCAGGTCAACTGACTCTGGCTTGTGAGGCTCAGTCTGTCGGACTGTGAAATTCCTGTGTAGACATTCAGGCCCGAGCTCTGACACCCTCCTCCCTCATGGGGTCCCAGAGATCGAGCTCCAGCCTGACCCCAATACCTACACAGCATTTTTTACCCTTGCAGCCCAAGCCCTGCAAGCCAAAGTCAGCTGACTGAGGCCAGACACAGCTGTGCCATGGGTCTTTTATTTCAGTGTTAGATGTACCCTTCATTTTTTTTCTCTCTTCCCTCAAATATTATTGCTTGTTTTCTTCTCCTGCCAAGTTACTACACATCTCTACTATACTTTTAGTGGTGTGTGCCTCTTTTTCCCTACCTTCTCATGACAAGGAAGTTAGAGAGTAGTCATGGCTCCTGCCAAAGGTATTAGGAAGAGAGCTTAGGGAGTCAATCCTCTTGCTGTACCAAATCTGTTGAATTTTCCTTTCAAGCCTGCTGTTATAACTTCCTAGCTGAATTTTGTGATAAAGACTTATTTTAAAAGCTTCACAACTAGGTACAAATGAATGGGCCTAAATGACAATCACAACTCACTGAGGGAAGATCTCAGTTTTAATATTGATACAAACAAGATGTTAATGAGTAAATGCATGTGTAGATTAGGAAAATAGGTTGTGTTAAAATGTATTATGCCTAATATAAATGGGTCTTATGATTTTTAAAAAATATTTTTAGCTGGTTGTGGTCAGCACAAGGTTCTGCTGTGTTTTAACCCCCAAACATTTTAGGGTTTAAACTTGTAACGCTTTGATGTATTTTCAGTTGTTTGCATCTAGTTGGATGTGATGGTAAATATCTGTCAAAATATAACTGTTTTGGATGAAAAATCCTAAAATTCATTTGTCCTGTGTTAAGAATGACAAAAATTAAGCCGTACTTATTTTAATGGCTTTTCTGGAATAGCTTTATATAAAAGTGACATGAAACCTTCACTTGGGCCCATATTTCATTCAAGGAAAATAGTCGTGCAATATTTTCCCAGATTATGGTCCCATTAATTGTTCACTCCACACAATCAACCCCCACCTTCCCCAAAAGGTAAACAGATGGGTCTTATAGCATGACCTGAAAATTTCCATATTCTGAAATAAGGAAGAAAGCAAATTCCAAAGCCAAGTACCCTGATTGAAAATCTCTGCCAGAAGTAGTTGTCTGAGGATGAGTTTAATCAAAGTTTTGTGTGACAACTGTTATGGTAAATCTATCCATTGTTTACCACAGCATGAGCACAGATCTAATGATGTATATCTGAAAAGTGCATAATAAAACAGCCCATAGCCCAATATTCTTCTCTTCACTGAGATCTCTTCAAAACAGACTTTTTCTTTTAAAGATTTCCAATAGGTGGTAATATTTAAACAAAAATTAAGCAAACTTTCAGGTTTGCTTTGAGGTTTGATGTTATCTGGTCCACAGATTCTGTCTGATCCATTGTTTTCCCTTATATTGGTTAAAAGCCCTTTGGGGCAGAACTGCTTTTTCCTGCTATATGTTGCACAGCACTGAAAAGCTTTTTAGATGATCAGTCTCAGTAATTGACAATCATGGGGGAGAGGGAGGAACAGTAACTCTTCTACTCTTTGTAGCTGAATGTCCATGTACTTCTACATCTTTGAAGCTGAATCAGTAGTATGTATTATTGAATCTTTCAGGATGCTCAAATCAAAATGAAGTGCTATTTTTTCTATTAAGTCTTATACAGGGGCAGGGGATGGGAATGTATTCTGGCTCTGTGATACCAGGCAAATTGGTCAAATACAATCTAACTTTGACATGGTAATATTTTTGTGCCTTGAAGCTATTAAACTAAATTTTTAGTGCATAAGGAAGGTTCTAACTGCGTGGTAAAATTAAACTTTGAAGAAAATGGCAACAACATAAAATTTTGTGCATCTGTGTCCTTGTGTGTGTATGTTTGTATATAATAAAAAAAACTTTTCTGGAGAGGAGGAATTGAAAAGTTAAAGATTTAAGAGCACACTTTATGCATGTGCCCATTTGGAAATATTTGGAGTTGAAAGCTTGTCCTTTAAAAAGTGTGCTTTTTCTCACACTGGTAGCTGAGGGGGGAACATTTTTAAAGGCAAAATGGGAGTGTTTTGGACTATTTATCATTTAAGGGGGAAATTTTCAAAACTATATCCTGCCTTCTCCCTGGCCTTCATTAAGGACAAATTTTAAGCAATTTTCATTCCCAAATAATGTATGTTGTTGGTGTCAATCACCTTTCACATCCAGCACATCATTTTTCAATCACTGATAACTTTGAGACCCAACTAATATATATAAATATTCTGCTCACCTGTAGAATATACTGCTTAAACAGAAAGACTTGTAAATTTTGTAAGGAGAGGGAGGATTAGGTCCTAAATTAGTGTTTGTAAAGCCAAATTAATATGTTGTACACACAAAGAATTAAATGTTTATAGTATACTTACATATATGGGCAACTGTAATCGTGCACTAATATTTAAATTTTAAACTACAAGGTCTGTTTTGTTTTTCAGTGACCAGAATCTGTTGATCAAATATACTGAAAATGTGTTGCAGTCTACCTCCCAGCAGAATAGAAACTATTTTGATGGTGAGAATTTTAACTTGCATATTTACTATAAAGTTTTCTAAAGAACCTCTGGATGTGCTGTTGTCCAAAATTGCTGTTTTATCAATTACTAAATTTTAATACTGTGTAAAAAGTTGAAAGGTTCTGGATAGACTTTGCATAGTTACTGGTAGTTCAGATTTTGCAGAGTTGACCAACCAATAAAAGTGAACTTCTCCTTCTCTTACTGTGCCAACCATTGCTGCTTAGTACTAGATCACTAAATCTTAGATTTGCATTGGCAAAATGGGCAAGTTCACATGTGAAGTTAATTTGTATTTGGGTGAATCTGAATGGAATCTATATAGTACTGGGAATGTGTCCCACTGCGCCACCATTTTCCCATGGAGAGATGCCTTGCTTCCATTCTGTACATATTCTGTATATTTATAGCCTTCCCTTGTCTTCCTGGTGACAAGCTGGCTTTCTTTTTCTCCACAATGAATACCAATATTTTGATTCATTCTTCAAATACTGTTCACCATTACTCAGTGTTCTGACTAATCTTAATAATTTGAGTTCTTCGCCTCACAACTTGGTAACCTTGGCTAAACTGATGCCGTTTGGTATTTTGGTAACCATGTTACATGTTCTAGGAACACGTATAATTTTTAATAAATTGTACGAGAGAGCTCCTTTGTTAGGCAGCCTCATTTGTTAAGAAACCACACCAAGTGATTTTAAAAACAACCAACCAACAGCTCAAGTATGTTGGAACAGTAGCTCTTGTCTTCTCCATACCGTGAGCCCTTGGTGCAACAGAGAAAAGCTTGGGAGACCCTATCATCCCAGTCTGGTCATGAGGCTCACCACATACCCACGTATAAGATGATCATCTCCGTTAATTAACTGGTATTTGTTGAACCCTGGAATTATCACTTAAATCATGTTTCATTGTAAAGCTGAGTTGGCTGTTACATAATTCAGATTACAGTGCACTAGTGCAATTTTTTGGTTAGTCATGTCTTTCAGCATGCTGGATTAGACTGCATTTGTTTCTACAGTTTACTTAGCTATCATACAGTGCTTTCCATTGGAAGATCTCCAAGCACTTTATAGATGGGGAAACTGAGGTACAGAGAGTGGAAGTGACTTGCAGAAGGTCACCCTGCAAACCAGTGGCAGAGCTGGAAGTAGATCCCAGGTCTTCTGAGTCTCAGTCCAGTGCTCTAGTCACTAGGTCACACAAACAACTTGTCCTTACTTGGGTATACTATACATAGGCATGCCAGAATTCAATTTTTTAAATTTTGAGCTTTTCACTTTCTATAGATTTAAATGTTCATAGTTGTGGGAAATCATGGAGTGGGAGGGAGGGGAGACAATGTGGAGGTAGAACAGTAATTATCCAATGACATTAGAGAGAGAAATTCAAAAGGTTAAAGCTTCATAGCTGTTAAAACAAATTGTCAACATGTGTCAAAATATTCAAATGAAATATCCTTAATTCAAACTGAGTTCTCAAGCAGCACCTTTATCTGTAAATTTCAGTTATTGATGGAAATATTTGGGTGTGGGTGGGTGGGGGATGCTTCCTGGGGTTACCCAGGGTTGTGAGGAACCTTGCTCCTGCCCGCCCTTAGCAAGAAGAGGCCTTGTCTATACCTGCTGTGGATCAGTTTCCCAGCGCTACCATCCTCTGGCAATACAAGAGCTGCCTTCCAGGCCTTGCTCTTTCTTTACAGGTTAATGATAGGCACAGTCCAACCCCCAAGTCCTCCAAGTGTCTGCTTGGAGTGCCCAGCCCCTGATCCACTGGACACTCACAGAATTCCCAGTTGCAGAGGAACAGTACATCACAGCTTACCAGTTATACCACAGAAGACAGCTCCATTTAACACACAGCACTTAGGTTTGTTTGTAGAGAAAGCAAGTTTATGTCACATAGAGCAGAGTCAAATGATAGCATGCAGAAATATTGGAAGCCAAGGTTAGATATAAAATAAAATCATAACATGCATAGTAGAGGCTAAACTTAACAAAAAAGATACTGTCATAAGACAGAGCAAAAGCTCACCTAAAATCTTTCCATGGTATTACAGTCAGGCTTGGCTGTGATCTTCCTTCATGAAACAAGCATGCCATTGTTGTGCCGTCTCAGTGGAAAGATTCAGAAGTTTCTTTTTTTTTTTTCTGTCTCTAAAGTTATAGTTCATTGTCTGCACTTGCAGACAGGATAACCTTCATTGCATATACTTTTTTCTCCTCTGGAAACTTTTTGCAATCACTTGATCAACATTCTGCTTAAATTGTAAATGGGTTGTCCACTGTGAATCTTGCATTACTCAATTTATGTGTAGACAGATGGATAAATGTAAACCTGTCTCTCACCTTTACTGGTCACCAGCCTTAAATCAGAGAACCTAAGAACATAATTTTCAGTATAATACATGCATAACTCCTTGCATACTATCCATGTATGCATTTCATAATCATTGAGGACTCTTATGACACTAGCTTTCATTAGAAACTTTACATGATATACTTTGGTGAACTAGTAAAGTAAATACCAGAGCCAGGAGATCCCTGTAACCCTTATGCACCCCTGTGCTCCCTGCCAATTGGCACCATGAGATTCCTGGGTCACAAAGGTGAAATCAACATTTACCAATAAAAATCTAGTCCTTCCAAGCCTACCTTATATACCCTTATTAGAAATACTCCCAGAGTTCCATCTCCTTTGTTTTCCTTTCAAACCTTTCTCTAACACTGATTAAGTTGAAATCTCCATTTTTAGTGCTTGCCAACAATCGACAGCCATTATAAGTGTGTCTCTATTATGAGGATGAGAATGTATAACTTCTTTTTTTTTTTTTTTTTGTGTTAAATCTTTTTAAATTCCTTGGATCCCATTCAGGAATTTTTTTCTCTAGAACTATAGGTCTTCTGCTGGGTACAGGGCCGGCTCTAGGTTTTTTGCTGCCCCTAGCAGGGGGAAGAAAGGAAAAAAAAAATCTCTAAGAGCGCACCTGCCGAAGCAAAAAAACAACCCAGAATGCTGCCCCAAGCCCCTGGAATGCCATCCCTGGAATTATGGCGCCCCAAGCACGTGCTTCTTGGTTTGCTGGTGCCTAGAGCTGGCCCTGGCTAGGTATAAACTCAGTACTAACTCCGATCTTAAGTAGTCGTACACGTCACTCAGAAGCTTTTCATTTTTTTTCATCAGATACATAGCAATATTAGGAGGAAATACAATAAGGAAATCAACTTCCTTTACATATTAAAATGTCTGGATTTTTATAAAGCTGGTAAGTGCCTCAGCGTATAAATATTACAGGAAATAGTATGAGGTCGGCCAAAATCACAACCTAATGACCCGTGAAGCAATTACATTTTCTGTACTTGTACAGATCAGTCTGTCAGCTGGTGGCAATGAACATAAAGCCACTTGCTAAAGTAATTTTTATAATTACATAGCTGCTTTTTTAATCTTCTGTTTGATTTGTGTGGTTTCTGTTTTTTAACCTTAAATCTAAATCTACAGAATCTTTTCTCTGCCTTTATTCTAATTCTTTATTGGATATACATGAATTCTTTTTCAATCTGGTTTTCTTGTCACATGAAGTGAATAACTTAAATTGCCAGGTATTGTGTGGATTACCTAGAATATATTTGCCCTTAACGTTTATGCTACAACAAATTTTTGTTGTATTGTCTTAGTATATCAGTGGGAGAATGGACACTGGTGTTCACTGGCAATAGGAATAAGTTAGTGACAATGTATCAAAGGATACCTCAGTAACTAATGCAAATTAGATGTAACCAAACCATATTTGAAATTTTCAGTTGCTGAGGTATTGTTCAGAGGTTACTGAATAAACTGTTCAAATACTACATTTAAAAATATTTGTATGGCAAATATTTCCTCAAAATGCATAAGATCAGCATCATTTGAAAGCTTTGCATATAGAATCCTAAATATTCCTCTTCAATAACTAAATATTTACTATTAAACTATTCAGAATCTATATACCTTCCAGATCAAAATGGTTATTTACAAGTTGCGACAAATTTGTTCCTTTTTAAAGCAAGTGTAATTAGTGTAAATTGTAAGTAATGAGTATAGTGCATTCTAATGGTTCAATTGGGGGAGTAATGTTGGGATAAAGGGCAGTTAAAGGAACAAATCAGGTTGGCATATGCTCAAATACATAGGCGTAACCACAAACCAGATTGGAGGCGGAGGGAAATAGAGATGCCTTTGTATTTTTAAAGAAACTTGTGAATTTTTTAAATTTGCATTGGGTCAATGATTATATTTTGAGTCCCTTAAAATATACAAAAAGATGTCTGTCTGGCACTTCATGTGCCTTTTGAATTAAGTTAAGAAAATAAGTAGTCAAACTAAACCAGCCAAGGTCTCCCACCAGCTATTGTATTAACCTCTTGGAGATGGGGTGTACAAGAAATAGTACCCTGAACAGAAAATGGAATTCAGTCTAGTTCAGAATCCAGCTCTCACTGGCTACTTATTTGGTTTTGGACAAATCAGGTTTTGTCTTGTTTCTCTCCCTCCCCCGCCCTCATCTTTATCATGGAATTAACTTTGTAATTGATAGCAGAATTAAACCAGTTAGACAAGTGCTGAGTACTTTTTGAAAATCCTACCCTTATCTCAGAAAGCTGTTTACTCTGATCAGTTTTGATACAGCACTTACGTAGTAATTCATGTAAAAGCAGCTGAGTCCTGTGGCACCTTATAGACTAACAGACGTATTGGAGCATGAGCTTTCGTGGGTCAATACCCACTGTGTCGGATGCATGCATAGTAATTCATATTTATTAGTGAATGTAGTGTTCATGAAAGCTGTCAGCTTTACTGCCCAAGAGACTGAAGTCCTTTTATTTTACAAGGGAGAGATAGCATAAGCAGTGGCAATGCAAGCTTTCCGGCTGTCTCTGCCAGTGTTCCTCAGACTTCTAAGCTGAAGGGACCTTCTTCGTGGGTAAGAGGAAAGTTTACTTTCTTTTCCCATCTTTTGCCTACAGACAGCTTGTTACCTAAGCCTATTGAATGGAATTTCTTGCAGTGTGGACACCTGTCCATGCTAATTAATGGAGAGAGCACTTATTAATTGACTCATGATGACTCCCTCTCTGACACAATATGTAGACCACCTGCATTATATTACTGGGATTTTTCTCTTCCTACTTTCACATTTTTGTTGAGTCCTATGTTATCATGATAGTTTATTTCCAAACGGAATATGGTTATTCTTCGTTGACCTTAGATCCATTCTGTATCTTCTGACAGAGGCAGTAAACTTTCAATAAATGTGTCTCAAACTCCATACTTATTAGATAAGCAAGAGGATTATAAGCAAAATTAATATCAATTACAGTATTTTAATCAAATTTATTTTGCCAGGGTTGGGTGTGAATGACACATAAAAGCAACTCTTGTTCTATATTTTTTTCATCCTAGTGAATTAAATGGAAAAGGTGAACTGGAAATGAGTTTATAGAAAGTTAACTATGCTTTAAATGCAGCGATGTGGAAATATTCACACACTTCTCTCTTTGGGCTCTGTTAGTCATCAACATGCAGGGATGTTAGGACTTCAGAGAATTGATAAAGGGTTATGGAATATTTTGTGAGTATCTTGGATGTTTGTAGCTAGTGAAGCTCCATAATGACTAAAACTTTTCCCATCATAAAGTTTTTAGTGACATGTAGAAGGAGTTGAGTCTTCACCTGAATCCTGGCGGATAAGTGTCCACAAAACAACTGCAAATGCTAAAGACCAAAAGAGAATGGAATTACCCTGTCACTCTTGAGGCTGCCCTCCTTAGAATGGGGTTTTGAGGTTGTAACAGGGTTCATTACAGACTGCTGGCATGCCTCCTCATGGCTCACCTGGGGAATAACTCGTCACTAGTCAGACGCCCCTTCTTGCGGTCACTCAGCTGTTGTCGCAGTCTCACTCTCTAGGACTCAGGGTAGCCATCTTCTTTGAGACTCGGGTTGCTCCTCCTTCATGACTTGGCCCTCTAGCTGGATCATAATACCTTCCCTTCTAGGATCTGTCAAAGTCCCTCCAGATTAACTGTCCCCCTACCTTTTCTGGCAGTCCTCCATTCTATGTCTAAGGTGGTGCTGCTTCCCCAGTGGCTGGTAGGAGAACCCAGGCCCACCCTGTATTCCATGTTCCAGCACAGGGACTGTGTGCGCTGCAGCTATGTGCTTGCTATTTTCCTGAGCTCTGTCCTACTTCTTCCTCCTATTCTTTGGCACCTCTGGGCATCTGAGCTTCCTCTGCTCCCTGTGGCTACTTCCCTATCTACATAGCACCTTCTTATTCATGGATCTTGAAGAGAAATGCTGCACATTCTACAAATGAGTGAAGTGAGTTAAGGGTAAAACTGATAATACAGATCTTTAGTCCTCAACTCCCAATTCTCTTCTCTTTAGGAATTAACAACTAACTTCTTGCATTACTAAAGCCGGCAGTGCTTTTTAAATAAAACGTTATACTGCTAATAGTGTCTCATCTGTTGTAAACACAATTGTTTTAACAGCATCAGACAACCATTTGTTTGAGATCTTGTTGAATTATTAACTGAGGGGAAAAAAAACCCAATGAATTCAAACACAAGGCTCAAATTTTCAGTTCATTTGAGGATAGGTGTCACATCACATCTTTATCTGAGTAAAAACGGGGGTTTCTCCCCTTTTTACTCAGGAGAGATGTGATGTCTCATTTCCCTAGTGAAAATTCCAAACATAAATTTACAAAGGAGAAAATAGAAATGTCTTTTAAATTTTGTCCAAATGAACTTCACATACTAATCTTGTTTCTTTAAGGAAATTTAGTCACTGCCTTTAAAGGCACAGTAAATGTATATGACAGTCTGTCTTGTTTTATATTCACAGATCTGTGTACTGAAATGTACAGCCATTTAATCTGCATAATGTGAAACATGAACAATAACAAGGATATTTGTTTAGAGTGGCTTTAGTTGTGACTTATTATTCCATATTTAATTGACTAAAGTCTTCCTTCTAGTCAAATAGAGGATAAAATGTCTAGTGATGAGAAATGTGATTCTTTTTAAAGCCTGTTTTTATAACAATTATGTCAGTGTAAGTGTGAAATGACATCCCAGTCTCTAATTTTGAATAACAAGAGCACAAGATTTTAATCTTTCTCCCCATGCCCCTCACAAAAAATAAAACTGGTAATATTTACAAGAAACATCAATTTTAATCCAGTTTTTAAAGTTATTGCAAGACACCCCTCCACACACACTGATCCATTGTTCTGTCTACATGTGTGCTTTAATTTCTTATTTTAGTCCTGACCCTTTTTTCGGCCAGGCTGCTATTTGAAACCCACACACAGTTTTCATGAACCCTAGGGGCAAAATCTAGGGCCTGCTGCCCCATACTGTTCTTTCCTTGAAAAGGAGGAGAATAAACCATTCAGGAGTATGTAAATCTGGAAGTGTAAAGAAGCAATGTTTTCTTCCTCTGGATGGAATGAGGCCCAGTGGCTCCCCTTACTTCCTTCTCCTATGGGAGGCAGAGAAGAGTGGAATATGGTGCTTGCCCCAGGAGAGAGAAGTGATAGTCTCTACCTCTCCTCCATTCTTTCCCCTGCCCTCCCACAAATCAAGCGGAACTATTTTAATCTAATACAGGAAAGTTCTGGACTGTAATTATACAGGGAGATTTTAAAATTGCACTCTCAATAGCCAGTTTCAATATCAGGCCCTCCATTTTTTTCAGGATCTTTTTTTGATTCTTTTTAACTTCAAAGGAACAATTAATAAATATCCCAAAATAATTTGTGCTTAATTTTGCAGTATGATGGGAGAGGGAGAAGATGCTGCCCACTATCTAGTGCCCACTGGGGAAAGTGGCGGGGGAGGGTAGAAATCATTGAAGGTGATTCTAGTTATTAAATCAATGTGTATATGCAGTGGAGGTAAGGAAACATTTAATTTGCAGGCTTCTGAGAAGTCATGAAATGTGTGCAGATGGATTACTTGTAAAATTAAGAATACTTCAACCTTTTTAATTGGGGGTTGAGTAGAGTGAAAGCATTGTGAAACCTAACATGGATCATGCAGGGGCAAGATTAAACTTATTCTGACAACCAAATTAAGCCTTATCAGATCTTTTTTTAAACAATGATTTCTGAAAGTACGTAAGTGCGATGTGCATGCCCTAGTGAAGGGAGGGCATGTAACAAGAGTGGATGTCTGTAAATTACAAAGGTCTTTCATTTCATTTCTGTTATTAAACATCCATAACAGTAATACTGTAGTCTAGTTTTTCCAAGGTTCATTCCCAAATTTTAATCCCTCTGTAAATTCTTCATATATAACCAAATAACCCCCCAAACTTTAACATTTAATTTGTCACACAGAAAATACTGCCAGTCATTATACTTTGGCTTCTTACTAATAGTTCTACATCTACTCTAAAAATGAAGTTCCTTTTGTTTACTACAGTTGGGTTTTGTATATTTTATTAGCAATATTTTGACAATACAATAGAAAATATTTTCTAAACCATGTGGAAATATATTCACCCCACCCAACCCCACCAAAAAGGTGAAGGAGTTAGGTTATTCAGTGGATAGAAGAATGGCTGTTGTAGTCTTTTTTTTTTTTAAAACAAGACTATCTATTCAGATGTTTGTTAGAAGTTGAGTCCAAAAATCTGACTGGCTTGTATTTGAGAAATGCCAAAATTATCTTTAATTTATTGTTTGAGTTTTTTATGATGGTGTTGAGGCTTCTACTGTGCAGTATGCTAACATCTACCTTATTTAGGTTTGCAAAGAACCTGGAGCCAAAATTCCCCAGTAGACTCGCGCTCTCTCTGGTTTTAACCATGCATGGATCTCCATGTCAGCAGAAGAGAAAAATAGCACATCTATTTTTAAATTAGCTGGAATTCCAAAGGCACAAACCTCCCAGTGTCTGTGAGCGGCTGTGATTGAACGCTTGCCCTGGTGACATTCTAGTGATTGCTTGCAAATCGCTGCTGCCTCCTTGTGTCCAATTTACATAACTGTTTCAGGAGGGACTTCACAGCTCCTGAAACAAAATTCAGTAAAATCATTGACTGAATTGTTTAGCTAGGAACTGCAGTTCACATTAGTCATTTTATGGGGAGTAAGGAGCAATTATGTGGGAAACATAACTAGATAAAAATAAGAACCAAATGATTGATATGTGGGATATGAATTCTGAGTTTGAATGTTGAAAGTTTAACTATAATCACAGTAAACCTAGTAGCAACTGTTAAGCTAAAATGTGTTTAGCTTATTTTTATTTTAAAAATTTAAACTTCTTCCATGCCCATATCCTAATTTTGGATCTAAACTTAATATATTGACCTGGAGTGGAAACTTAAGGAATTCAAGACAAAATTTCTACTTTTTTCTATTGAACAACATTTTAAGATATTTTTGGCAGAATGGCTTTGAGTATGAGGTTCTTAAGATAAAGGAAACTTTTTTTTCCTGACTTCTGCTCTTTGGACCCATGGTTTCTGCTCCAAGAAGAAAGTGCAAATGCTGGTAGCCATCTTTTAGACAGCACTCCTCTGCCCAGTATTACTATCAGACAAAAGAGAAATTAAGATCAGCTGAAGGAGAGTGATTCTACCATAGGCAATCCTATTCCATTTCCTCATTTGCTTTTCAGTATGGGGCTTTCCCCAGGCAACAGATTTGATGTCAGTGTCAAAAGCCTGATAGAACCACCAGAGATTTTTTTTTAATGTCTTGGTTTCCTGATGGCAACCACCTCTTATTTTCAGAAATCTTGGCAGTGACAGAAGGCTTGCTGTGGAGTTAGTGGGGATCCTGGTAGCAACACACTGACATAAGCTCTGGCAGTGTTGCAGCCAGACTAGGGTCGGCTGCCCCCAGGTTACTTCTGTACTTTCCCTCTGGAGGTACCTTGGTCTGGACAGCGTCCTCCAAGGGGTCAAGCACCGTGGGGTCCTCTGGGTAAATGGTGAGGGGCAGGTTGAGCAGCTCCTCCATGGGGCAAGCACTCTGGGGTCCTCTGGGTAACTGGTATGGGTCAGGCTGGGCAGCTCCCTCAGGCTCTGGTTGGTGTTGGGCATTGGCAGGTCAGGCCAGTCCTTGGGTCTACCATAGGTTGCCAGGGTCTCCCAACCAGGAGCTAGGCCGGAGATATCTGGCCTCTCCAGTATTTGCTTCCTGAGTGAGCTCTGGGGTCGGGGTTTTATACTTCCTGTCCTGCGCCTTGACGACCTCTGGTGGGCAGGCGTGGGACTCGCTGGCTCGGGTCACTCTGGTGTCAGGAGGGGTTCGTCCCTCTCTGGGGTGATGGGGAACCACACCACCTTGCTACACTACCAATACAGGGTCCTGCCTTTTAATCTTTCCATGCCACCAAGGGCTTGGCAATTGTGGCAGGACATATTAAAAAAAAAAAAGGCAGGAATCCAAGTCTGTCCATACTTCAACTAGCTAATTCAAGGAAGAACAACTGAATTCAGGTAACCCTACACTTTTTGTCTTCCTGGATCTCGGTCAGAGAGAAATCCACAATGGCTGAGAGCATAGCTTTTATTGGAGCAAGAGCAGTGAATCTAGGCCAACAGTTTACCTTCCACAGGAAAGATTCCAAACAATAATAGATTTTACCAACCAACTTCAAGATCACCCAAGAAAATCAGTGAAAACATGATTGAATTCTGGGACATGTGGTTTCAAGCACCTGTATGACATGGTTTGCCAGACTTCACCTATGCTCTATGCAAGTGTTCAAATCGGTGTATCTACAGTAGACCCTATGTGCATATGATGGTCATGGTCCCAGAAAAAGTCATCTCGTTAAACTGGTGGAAAGACTGACCCTCTTCAGGTCTGCAAGAAAGTACTCTTCTCTACCCTCTGGTTACCAGGAGTTGGGTGACTTCCTCCATTCAGTGACCTCTTCCAGATCCTCTTTGGATTCAGGGCCCTATGGTCTCCTCAAGAAGCCTGTCTCCATATAAATGTCCTAGAGCTCAGAGCCATCTGCCTGGCATGCAAATATTCCTGGCTCTTCAGGGTTCCACAGTACAAGTGCTCACAGACAACTTCACACCTATGCATGTCAACAGGTAAGGAAGAACAAGATCATCCCCCTTCTGTTGGGAGGCTATGTAGCTTTGGAATTGTGGGATCTTATTCAGAACACACCTAGTGGATCAGCACCTTCCCAGCCTTTAGAAGACCTTAGCTGATGAACTCAGCTGGAAGCTGTCAGACAACCAGGAGTGGTCTGTTAAATGTTCAGTTCTACAGAAGCAACTTTTGCAAGTGAGGATTCCTGGAAATGTGTCTACTACAGACTAGGCCAACAAGTGTCGGATGCTTTGTTTGGCGGGGAGAGGCATCTGAGCCCAGGCTCCTTGGCAGATGCCTTTCTCATCTCCTGGATGCCAGGACTGATGTATGCCTTTCTGCTGATTTACTGTGATACCAAGAGATCTGAGGAGGGCGAATCAAGACACAGGACAGAACATTTCTGATAGTTCTAGCATAGGATAGGCAGTTCCTGTATTCACAACTGATGAAACTTTCAACACAGCTGTCCTCCTCACAGGTCCCCTGTTGATCAACTGGCCCTGCCCAATATTGTTGTGCAGAACAATGCTTAATCCTATACCTGAACACAGCTTCATTAGATCTAACAGCCTGGATACTGGCTGGTTGACATCTACCGAAAAAAGCTGTTCAGCTGAAGTTCAGAACATGCTGTTACAGCAGGAAACTTTTTTTAACCAGACTGACTTACAAGCAAAATGGAAGAGGATTTCCATTAGGGCATCTCAGCACCAGCTTTCTCTCTTGACATCCCCAGTTTCAGCAGTATTAGACTGTTAGCTGTGAAACAATCTGAATTTTTTCAGTTCCATAAGGGTTCATTTAGTAACAGTATCAGTGCATTACCCTCCTATTCAGGGCCATACTACATTTTCTCACACTACTGTGCCAAGATTCCTTAAAGGCCTCAATACAGTATTAGCAGGATTGATTTTTCTCATCCTAACCTTTGGTACAAGGAATAGGTTGCTACTTTTTAGTTGCTTTTCTGGTGTCTGGTACGTTAACTAGAAGGGTAGGGAAAACTTGTGCTTTCATGTCAGGTCCCCCTTATACAGGATTTCATAAACACAAGGTCTCTCTTCGGCATCACTGAAGTTTCTGCTCAAGGTGGTTTGAGTTCCATATCAGCCAATGTATTTGCTTCTTAGTTTTCTGTCTCAAACCTCATTTAACCCGGGAGAAGCTAAACTTCACACGCAATTAGTGTAGTAAGGAGAACTGTCTTCGTACATCAACAAGGCAAAATCATTCAAGAACATGGTCAATCTAGTCATGGCCTCTGCTGATAGTTAAGGGGGAACTTATACCCTCAGAAAGGTTATGTAAGTGAGTCTCCAGCTATATAAGGACATGTTATGAGTTCACCAGGTTAGATTCACCTTGCTACATTAGAGATCATTCTATTGGAAATCATGCATCCTCTGTTGCCTTTTGAAGAATGTCCCTCTCTCTGCAATCTGGAATGCAGGTATGTGGAGTTTGGCCCACCCTTTAGAAGACACTGCGCCTTGGTGTAGAGGCTTCCAGTTGGGATGTCCAGTTTGGTAGGGCTGTCCTGCAGTCATTGTTGAAGGTATATACTAGAGTTCCTTCTTTAAGAAAACAGACAACTGCTTGTTAGTTACCAACAGTAGAATTCATGTAAACAATTGCTCAAAAAGAATGATTACTTACCTAAAGTAGTTGTGATTCTTCAAAATGTGTTGTCCATGTGGATTCAACGACTCTCCTTTCTCTGCTACTGTGGTGTGCACCTTTCTGTGATTCTATATTGGTGAAAGAACTAAGGGTAATTGCACTTGCCCTGCCCCCTTTATGCCCTTGGATGGTGGGGACATGAGAGCATCTAGGGCACAGGCATGGACCGAATGGACATTGCTGGTGAAAAGAATCTGACTTTATGCACATGGGGGACATAGAAACCAATAGTGTGTGTGCATGTATGTGTGTGTATATATAGTCAATATATCTTGAACACAGCTACTATAGGATTAAGTACCTGTTCTTCCAACTTTTCTGGGAGTTGAAGTTAACCTTTAACCTTGTGCCTCCATGGATCCACATCATCTCGATATCTTAGAAATGCACTGTGTCCATCATTTGCTAGGTGTTTAAGCATGTGATGTTAACAGAGATCGGAGGTTGTCATAAACAGATAGCTAAGGGTTAATGTTTTTTTCACCTGTAAAGGGTTAACAAAGGGAACCACACACCTGACCAGAGGACCAATCAGGAAACCGGATTTTTCAGAGTTCAGGGAGGGAATGTTTGGGTCTGTGTCTTTTGTCTGTCTCTCGGCTATGAGAGGGATCTTTCTATCTTCAAGCTTCTAATCTTCTGTTTCCCAGTTGTAAGTACTGGTATAAAACAATAGGCTTTTATTGTTTTGGGGTTTTTTTTTTTGTATTTACATGTGTGTAGTTGCTGGAATGTTTAAATTGTATTTCTTTTTTTGAATAAGGTTGTTTATTCACTTTTCCTTTTAAGCAATTGACCCTGTATTGTCAACCTGATACAGAGACTGTTTGTGTTTTTCTTTCTTTTTATATAAAGCTTTCTTTTTAAGACCTGTTTGAGTTTTCTCTGGGTAGGCTAAGGAATGAAGGGAAGGGAAATTCTCTTTGTGTTAATTTACGGAGGGTGAATCTGTGCAGCCTCAGGGGAAGGAGGAGGGGGGAAGGTAAATTGCCCTCTCTGTTTTGTAATTCAAGGAGTTTAAGTACAGTAATCTTCCAGGATAACCCACGGAGGGGAAGCCTGGGGAGGAAGTAAAGAGAAGACAAGGGGAGGGTGGTTATTTCCTTTTGTGGTAAGACTCAGGGCTTCTGAGTCTTGGGGTCCCCCAAAGAAGGTTTTGGGAGACCAGAGAGGGAGCCAAGCCCTGAGATCCTTGGCTGGTGGCAGCAATATCAAATCTAAGCTGGTTATTAAGCTTAGAGGGTTCATGCTAGCTTCTCAGTTTATGAACGCTAAGGTTCAAATCTGAGTAGGAAGCTACAACAGAGATATTTTTAGTAATTAAGCTATTCAGTATGTAGACATTTTAGTGGGCGTTTCTTATTAAAAAGACCTTTTTTGAAGTGTAACAAATTTAACTTATGAAAAAAGGTGTAGAAGATTTTTACTGGAAGTGGTTTTGTTGACCATATTATTTTTGTTCGTTATTTTCAAAATTACAATAATGTTGTTTTGTTAGTGTAACTAAAGTAAAACTGGGCTATTTTTTTCCAGACTTGAGGAAAGACCAAATGAATATGGAAGCTAATTACAGACTACACACCAGCTTTCCTTCAGAATCTCAATTGCAGATGCACAGTCCTCCACTGAAGAGG
Source organism: Chelonoidis abingdonii (assembly GCF_003597395.2). Classification (NCBI taxonomy): domain Eukaryota; kingdom Metazoa; phylum Chordata; order Testudines; family Testudinidae; genus Chelonoidis; species Chelonoidis abingdonii. Next base: position 41,182,733 of record NC_133773.1, read on the forward strand.
TAATTTCTTTTCTTTACTGTGAAACTTTCCTATCTGAAATGCACTGTCCATGTGGAGCTCCATTTGTTGATCGGAAGAGAATATATAATCGATCCAAATGCATTTCAAACGTAGCCTTCAGACATTCTTTTAATACTGTAGCTTGTGTGTCAAAATGACTTGGCTGACATATTTTCTCTTTGAAAAGACAAGGAAACCTGATGTTTATAAAGATCAGCCAACAGAGACCCAAATTTTAGGCTAGATTTTTAAAGGGATTTAGGCACCTAACTAGCATTTAATAATCTGGCCCTTTATCTGATATTTAACCAGTTTAACTAGGTCAGGAGTTTAAAGTGATGTAATTTGCGCATTCATACAACAAATGATTGGTCAAACTCTCTTCTGACAACTGTAGTTAAAAATGGGGTAGCCAGTTACCTACCACCTTGATCTGGCTTTCTGAAGTGGTGTATCCACAGCGCCAACTGAAGTCAGTGGGAGCTGCAGGTGCCTAGCATTTCTGAAAATCAGGACCTGGAGTGTAAAACTGGGCAACCAAAAGTGTAGTGGACATTTTTTCAAATTTTTGACATACCTGACTTGCCCAAAAGTCAGCGTGGTAGGATCAGGAAAAGAACCCAAACCTGACGCTATCCTGTGCTTTAGCAAGATTTCGCTTTCCTTATTGGAGATGAATCTATGAAGCTTTTGCAAAGCTTTGTTAATTCTTCAAATGTCTTATGAAAGAAAATCTGATGTGATTTGATATATCTTTGAGCTGAATGAATATTTGTTAAATAAGTCTCTGAATCCTCCAGTCAGATCAATGCTAATGATATTTAAATAGTGTCTCCAAGAACACCATTATAAAAAAATGCATATTCATAGTATTTAGGATTTATGGGTGTGGTATATGCTTTAAAAAAACTGCATGTGTAAATGTTTGTGAAGAAATCTCTTGTGACTGGTTCCTAAATACCTCTGCCTGTTTATATTTTAGAGCAGAGATGCCACACAAGAAAATATTCCCTTCATCGACTCTACAGCCAAATTTTAAGGACCACATGAAGAGAGAAACAAAGATCGGCAAGTTAGATGAACAGAGCTCTTCAGAGAGGCTTAATCCAGATAAATTTGAGAAGATCAATATGCCAGTGTACAGTGCTGACAGCTCCGTTCACCCTTATAACACTGAACTCTTAGTTGTGTGTGGAAAGAGAGTGAACAACAATGAATTGCTCTCATCATCTCAGCTACAGTCTCCTCATACAAGAACTCTTGGATCAAAGTCAGGGCTTGCATCTTTAGCTCAGCAGACTCTGTTAGAACAGTCCCACACAGAGCTGTCCTCATCTGGTGAACATGCTGTTCAGTCATTTGGTAGAACTAATAATCTTCAGATTCCAGAAGTAATTTACCAAAATCTTCCTCCTCCTTTACCTCCAAAGAAATATACTCTGAGTGTTTCACTAGGATCAAAAAATGAATCTACAGCTGATGTAAAATTGCCAGAAGTGTTACAGAGTAATCCTTCAAGTTTTGAAAGGCAAACAGCTATTGCTTCAAAATTTGCATCAGAAGGTGCATTTACAAATGAAGAAAGATTTAAAGAAACATTTCAGGGGAATGAGCACACCATTCACAAACTGGATTCCGCACCTAGGTTATCAGTTAATGACTGTCAGACTGTATCTGGCAGTATATTTAATAAAGGATCTCAGCACACAGGACAAAGTGTTAGTTCTCCTGATGCAAATGATAGTGTATCTCTGACAACCTATTTTTCAGTAGATAGCTGCATGACAGATACATACAGGATGAAATACCATCAAAGACCCAAGCTGTATTTTGCAGACAGTGGCTTCCACAAAGATAAGCATCTACCACCAACTGGAATAGACCTGGGCATTGTATACCATGGTACTCTTGATTCTAGTCATCCCACATCTGAACAGAGATACAAACCTAGCATAGAAGGCATACATTGCAGCAGGTAGATTGTCAAATCCATTTTCTTAACGCATTTCACATGGTCTGCTTATGGGGGCAGGAAGCATGGACTTTTCAATGTGTGGTGACAGGTATCCAGAGCTCAAAAGCTTGTTTCCTTTACCAACAGAAGTTGGTCCAATAAAATTACCTCACCCACTTTTGTGTCTCTAATATCCTGGGATGGACACAGCTACAACACTGCATTCTTAGGTATTCTGTCAGCCATGCTTTTAAAAGAGATGACTGTTTAAATGATTCTGCAAGTCTGGGTGAGCAGGGGAAAAGGCGCTAAAGTTTTGGCCATGGATTTGTCATTTTTCTTGCCTTAACAATGTTTACCTCCATGTGATGATGCTGAATGAGTTTGTAAGTCTGTTACAAATTGCCCCCTTAAAAGTGTGTGCTTGTAATACCTAGGTAGATCGGTCAGCATGAGATTAACTAAATAAAAAGTTGTTCATTTTACTGGAGAACTTAATACATTGTGGCTTAGTGCTCACAGACTGAGAAAAGGTGTAAATTAACCTGTAATCCTTTAAACTGGCTAGTGATATGCTGATAAGCACAGTACCATACATAGTATGGTACATATCAGAACTATCTGCTTTATAGAACCGTTTTTCCTAATGAGTAACAATTTGTTACCTATTTCTTCATCTGACTTCTGTGAAAGTCTAACTTAATTTCCTTTGTGTCTTTTTTAATGCAAGTTTACCCGGAGAATTGGATTTTTAGTACTCAAAATGATGCCTTAATGAGATTTTACAAATTAGTGTAGTCTACATGAACTGTAAACAGAACTTTACAAGGGAATTGAGATTTTTAAATTATCCTGAAACTCCAGTTGCATATTTGTACACTTTTTTATCCAGCTGTTGTTTGCTTCTTAACTTAAATTGTAGTCAGTGTTCCACAAGCAAAGCCGTGATACTTTAACTTATTACTGAAATTTAATTTAGCATGTAAGCTACAAATTAATATAGTAGTCTGCAATATGCTGTAGAAAGTAATTTTTTAGGATATGAAGTAGTCACATAGCTACAACAGATTAATTTAAGAAGCAGTACATTGATATTTCAAGACCTTATTCTTCAGATCAGATTGCATACAGCTGCAAAATCAAATTCAACCCTACTATGTGTCTGTCTTTTCACCTTCCCTCTTGAAAATACATCACTGTGGCTCACATAAACCTGAGCAAATTTATGGGATCAGTCAGTTTGACTTACTGTTACAGAACTTTTTGTCCCCAGGTAGCAATCTCCCACTCCAAAACACTTCTAGACTGTATTTTCAGTGAATGGGTGAATCAACATCCCCCTTTGGATAGGCTTTTAATTGAATGTGCACCCTTTAGGGAGGTTCAGAATTCAGGTTCACTGTAATCTGTTAATGCTTTGTACCATTTGTTGGCCATTGAAATAACTAATGTAACTTGTAATGAACACTACCAAATCAGGACTGTGTAGAATGAGTAGTTGAAGCTCATGGCTTTCTTAAATGTAAAGGAAAGTGCTTAAATTTTTAAAATAGGCTGGTACTGATTACAGTTAAGTGTAAAATGCCTTTTAGTTCTGAGCTTAATGCTACATATGTATGTTCTACTTGCCCTGTGGTGAGACAGGTTTAAATGTTTTTGTTCGCTATGTGAATTACAGTGCTTCAACCAAATGGTGACAGTCATGTATATTTTAAGTTATCCAAAATATAAAACAGAAGCTATGGTTACTTTAGCAATGTCCTAACTTGAATTCAGCCTAAGATTTGTCATTTTTAATATAATGCAAACACGATATGCCTCAGACCAAATCTCTCAAACCAGTCCCTTTATACTTTTCAATCACCTAGTAGCATTTTTAACTATCAATTCCAGAATTAATTCTTTCATCTAAAACAAATACATTCAACATGTATGGCTGTGAATGCAAGTGAAATTGAACCTACTGAAATCCTTACATTCTGTATAGGGGATAAAATTGGGTGGGGAGAAAACTTGATTTAAAAACACTTGGATGTGTGAGAGCATGGAAGATTCCCACTGTTAATCTTTTTGTTGTTCATTTTTAAAAGCTATTTTTAACCCATACCAGATAGGCATTACTTAATGTACGCAGTTACTTAATTAAAATGACATTTAAAAAACGTATAGTACTAGAACTTGTCAAGCTTTTCCAGAAATCTTGTATTTGGAATTGCAGCATTTTAATGTCTAAACAGCACAGCAACACTGAATACTATACAAGAGCAAACTTTAAATGTTCTTAAAGGTTCATAGCAAACGTTCACACTTCTATACAAAGAAACAATGTAAATGCCTATTACTAACACAAACAAGTGAATTTGGTTTCCAGAAAGCTAGTGAACATAATTGGTGAGTTTATTTAAGAATAGCTGCTTAGGTTCTTCTGGGGTTCTGAAATGCAACAATCTTCATTGAAGTCACTTAGATGAACATTGATCTTTCCTTGCTTTCCTTGAAGCTGTCTTTCCAGGCAAAATCTTTTGTATATGACCTGTTTACCAGATAAGTTATTTGTGCACTATTATATAATTGACATCTTCAGTTTTTACTCTACATGCCCTATGTTTATTTAATTTAACTAATGTGTGATCTGACACTGATTTAGCTAGAGTGCCTTTTTTTATAAATGTCCTGGTTATAGATTTGTATAAGAACATAGATATTTTGTAATGTTAATGCATTTAACAGGTATTGTAATATTTCAATCTTTCAAATTTTATTTTCATGCAAAGTTGCATTTTTCTGCATGTTCAGACAGTTTTTATCTAACTACTTTTGTGGCTGCTACCTCTATTCTCTATTTTACACAGGTGGTTTAAAAGTGATGAAACAATGCTGGAACACCACTTATTTGCAAGTTAGGTTGGTCATCTAACAGAAGATCTGTGGTGCTTGAGAGTAGTTCTCAGCTATCTAAGTGAAGCTGTGAGCATCACTGTTCAAATAAAACATTAGGCAATAATATGTGGTGTGTAACAGGAAAAACAAAGCTTAGATGTAGGAAACTTCAATATTTATTCTCTGCAAAGTTAATTCTGTCATGTTTTGAATCATCAGTTCTGCTGTATGTGCAAAAAATTGTCAATGTCCACCTTCTCCCATCAACATGGGTACTGCCTCAGGAAGGTGGAGTACCTGTGCCAACAGGAAAAGCCCTCCCTGTGGCATAAGTCACATCTTCACCAGTGCAGCCCTTTAAATGTAGGCAAGCTTTCAGCAGGCAGGCTTGCCTTTTTACATGCCTTACTTAGTTACAAAGGGATTTTGATATCAAAACCTGCTTGATATTTTAGGAGGAGATGATAATAGTGGTTAGCACAGAGGAGGATGCCTTTCAAAATGTGGCTCTATGTACCCACAGCACTACAGGTTATTCCAGTAGGGAAGGATAGTGAAAGTAAGCAACCAACATCATAAGCAGGGTCATGCTGGGTAATTTAAGAGGACACCAGTAAAAACTTACTATTATGGCTATTTGTCTCTAGACAGAGCTCCTATAAAAAGCCTCAGAGGGATAGAGCTGCATGGAAGTGTTTGAAAGAGGGAGTTGATCTTGCCAGGTTAGAAAAGGATGTCATAACCACAAAAGTAACCTCAGGAGAAACCAGGCACCATCTATCTTTTCTACAGAAGAAGCTATCCAGCCAATCTGAAGTTCCATTTTTTCAATTGATCTTTATTCAAACACTAAATATTATGTAAATGACAAATGAATAATCCATATTACTGCTATGGAAGCTAGAGTATCCTCAAACTTTTGAAATAATTTAACTTAAGGCACAATTTACATTTACTTCAGTGACAGGCTATAAATGAACCAGACCCCCTCAAAATCACTACATCCATGAATGGATCAATGTGTATCACTAGCACTCAGTGGCTTAACAGGTTTCAGAGTCTCATTTCCAGTTGCATGTATACTCTTCCTCTTCTGAAGTATGTTTTCATAAATACGGTTCCTCATCTTGAATAGGAGTTGCCACTATGAGGAATGGAAAAGACAGGTTACATTTTCAGTGGTATAAGGTTAGTAAGAAAGGAAATAAGCATAGGTCTACACCAGGGGTCAGCAACCTTTCAGCAGTGGTGTACTGAGTCTTCATTTATTCACTCTAATTTAAGGTTTCACATGCCAGTAATACATTTGAATGTTTTTAGGTCTCTTACTATAAGTCTATAATATATAACTAAACTATTGTAAAGTAAATAAGATTTTAAAAATGTTTAAGAAGCTTCACTTAAAATTAAAGTGCAGAGTCCCCTGGACTGGTGGCCAGGACCTGGACAGTGAGTGCCATTGAAAATCAGCTTGTGCGCCACCTTTGGCACACATGCCACAGGTTGCCTACCCTTGGTCTACACTTTAAAAAAAATTAGATCAATCTCACTTCATCACTCAAGGCTGTGAAAAATGTTGCACCCCTGAGCATCATCAGTAGGTCCTAATCTCCTGCATAGAGGGGGCTAGAACTATGGCCTCTTGGAAAGGTGGATTAACTACATAGAGGGAAAAACCCCTTCCATCAATATAGGAAGCATCTATAGCAGAAGTGGGCAAACTACAGCCTGCAGGACCATCCTTCCTGGCCCAGGAAGCTAGCACCCAGCCCCTCCCCTGCTGTCCTCCCTCCCCCTCTGCCAATGCAATGCCCTGGGTGGCAGGGCTGTGAGCTCCTGGGGCAGCACAGCTGCAGAGCCCGCCTGATGTGGTGCTCTGTGCTGTGCAGTGACAGCAGCAGCATGGCCAAGCTGTAGTGCTGCCAGCCACCATGCTCCAGGCAGCGCAGTAAGGGGGCAGGGGTCCCAGTGAGGGCAGTTGGATGGGGCAGGAGTCCCAGGGAGGCAGATAGGAGGTGGGGGCCAGGCCACAACCTCTCCCCTAACCAGCCCTCCATACAATTTATGAAACCCCATGCAGCCCTCAGGCCAAAAAGTTTGCCTGCCCCTGATCTATAGTATGATACTGCTGTAGCACAGATATACCCATAGATTAGGTGCTGTTTTCTTCAATATACTGAAAGGAACATCAGACAATTACCTTTATACCAATCCAGTGCTGTTTGAGCTATAAAACTATCAAAGTTTCTAATGTATCTATTTAAAAAAAGACTTCAATACACTAACATCTGTTACCAACTAGATCAGGATCTGTCAATAGTACCGCTATTTATTTGAAATTTAAACATCTGAAATTTGCTATGTTATCAGTGAAAGCACTGTGGCTGCTTGATATGTTTGTTTTCATAGATTTTTCCTTCTCATCTCTGCTTGAAAGTTCAAGTTTTAATACTGTTTTAATTTCTGCCAGGTATGAAGCTCAACAGAAATAGACCTAGAAAAGGGAGAGAAAGTAAATGGGAAAACTGCCTGGACAGACCTCTCTTTAAATTCAAAAGGTTTCAGATCTATTTTTGGTAGAACAGTTTGTCAGAACTTGGGTTTATTCACCATCCTTTTTAAATAATCAGAGCTCTAGTTGCAGATTTCCACTCACCTCTAGTCTTGCTTGGGCCAGTGCTCTGCTCAACAACAGTTCTCCTTGAAAAAGGGAAGCATTCTTTTAAACCAGTTGTGCTTCCTTGTGCCCTAGAGCTTTAGGAGCAGATTAGGTCCTTGGAACAAATTAAAGCAGCCCTGAATCTACCCTAACTTGTACTACTTCTAACAGCTCTCTAAGGAGCCTTACACCAAGCAGGTTGCAAAAGCAGAGCACACTTTAGCCACACCTCATTCTGTCCTCCCACATTCTAGAAAAAGGGTGCGGAAGGTAGGGTAGCACAGAGCCAGTAATATGCCAGTGAGATCACAAGCACAGAGTTCGGCTCTGTGTGTGCCAGCATTCCTTTTGCAAAGAGAGTAGTGTTTTTTTTTTATGCTTGTACAGTTGGATACCATTTGAAAAAAAGCCCTGCAAGATGTATAAAATATTGCAATTCTCATTAACAGAATCAAGATGCGACAGGACCTTCCTTTAGTCAGCAACACTTAAATAAGGCTTATTAGTCACTTCCCACCCACAGAAATGAAGAGAGAGAACTGACATTTTTACTCTGACCTTGTACCTTCTAATGCAAGATGCCAGCCATGATCAGAGGCTCTGTACTCATTTTGGATATCTTGGGCTTATGAATTTCTACATGCTTTCTAAATCTAAAATAGAAATGATATTTGAGCAAGACAACCACTCAGGAAAAGTATATTAGCAATGGACAGCTTTGCTGTTAGTGTGATTCATTATAGTACCATTACTGATACCTAATGGGAAGTTTAACTTCTGCACTTACCCTTTTAAGGGCACTCTCTGTATTGACAAAGTCACAGATGTAAGTAGATGCTTTGCAGTTTAAGATAAGCTAAGCATCCTGTCACAGGTATATATATAGTAGTGCAAGTTGGGAATCTCATGAGCAATTGCCTAGATGGAAACTGCAAGGGGTTTTATTGGGAAAGAAGGGATAGATGATGGTAGGTATAAGTATGTACACACAACCAAAATGTATGTTAGAAGAACATAAGAACAGCTGTACTGGGTCAGACCAAAGGTCCATCTACCAACAGTGGCCAATGCCAGGTGCCCCAGAGGGAGTGAACCTAACAGGCAATGATCAAGTGATCTCTCTCCTGCCATTCATCTCCATCCTCTGACGAGAGGGGCTAGGGACACCCCTTCCTTACCCATCCAGGCTAATAGCCATTTATGGACTTCACCACCATGAATTTATCCAGTTCTCTCAAATGCTGTTATAGTCCTAGCCTTCACAGCCTCTTCAGTTAAGGAGTTCCACAAGTTGACTGTGCACTGCATGAAGAACTTCCTTTTATTTGTTTTAAACATATGTTTCAACATAAAGGTTGAAAAGCCAAGCAGTCTAGTTAGGAAATGCCAGAATTAAGACAACCTTAATTCAGAACCCTTGGGCCTATGAAACATATTTCTTCCCACTGAATTCCTGGCTCATTCAGTGCACAGGTTGGGTAGTGTGCACTTAATGAGCAACTATTTAATATTATATTCCCATTGTTCAGTTTGCATCCTCAGTAATACTCTTTATATAGAGTGTGTCATTTCCAAGGTTTTATTTAAAAAAGCAATCAAAACAATTGCAGTTTCCATCATGTGGCTTCACACTGACATGCACATGGGTCATCAACAGGGTTGAGACATTTAGATTCACTGCACAGGCCTCTGCCACTTGAGCTAACAGAGTAACTGATAGGCTGTCATCCTCTACTTAGACTTTGCCACTTGCATGGACACTGACAGCAGAGGAATGGAGAGTTTTGGACTCCATTGCAGGCTTTGGAGAGGGGTGTGCTTGAGCACACCCCTTTCCCTACTTCCCCTCATACACAATTTTGACCCCTTCCTGCCCTGTTTCCCTCCAACCTCTCAACTCTAGTCCCACCTGTTCCCCATCCTGGTTCTTAGACCCCTTCTCTTCACTTAGACCCAGTCTCCACTGCTCACACTTCTCATATTGATTACCCTGTCCAGCCTCTCCAAATCCTGGCCTGTGTTCCCTAATCTCTCCCCTACTGGCTCTGACCCCTGCAAACCTGGCTTTTGTTTCTAAATCAGGTAGTCTGCAGGGCATAGCAGGAGGGCACTGAGAGCACAAAGAGGCAGTCTCCCAACCAGGGGCGGCTCTAGACATTTCGCCGCCCCAAGCAGAGCGGGAAGCCGCGGGGGCGCTTTGCCGGTCGCCGGTCCCGCGGCTCCGGTGGACCTCCCGCCGGCGTGCCCTCCCGGCGACTGGCAGAGCGCCCCCCGCGGCTTAGCGTGCTGGGGCCTGGAGCCGCCCCTGCTCCCAACTCTCGGTTCTGGTGCCCGGACCTGGCCCCACAATAGCGCGGGGCAGCCTAGAACGACCACTGCAAGGAAACTCCTCGTCAGCACCAGCGTGACCCATACTCAGAACTTTCCCAGTTCTTAGCTGCAAGCTGCTAATAAGCCTCTGCTGAGCGTGTGGAACCTAGTGTTTCAAAAGTTTATAACACGAGTGAATTTTCACAGAAACAGTCAAAGGCAGAGCCCCGACAGCAGGCAGCCGTGGGCTAACGTTTGAGTCCCTGCTCCAAAGCATGGCCGCGCCTGGGCTTCCCCAACAGATAGCCAGAATAGAATTATTTTTAACCTGGGCAAAGCAACATACTGTCCCCTCGCCTCCTTCCCGGCCACACCTGAACCGCTCTGGCGCCACTTTCCATGGAAAGGCAGCCAGAGGCACCGAGCACTTCAACCCCAGATACACGCTACTGCCAGCTGCGCTGGGCCCTGCTTCCCTCACGGGGCTGCCGCCGAGGTGGGGGGTGCAGCGGAGAGCCCCGGGCTTTTACCGCAGGACACAGACTGGGGAGTCGGTGGGGGGGCCGGGTCGGGTCTCACTCACCCGCAGGCTCAGGGCAGCAGATAGACGAAGACGAGCAGCGCCAGGTCGAAGAGGACGAAGAGCCACACGTCGAGCCAGTAGGACTGTCCGGAGAGGGACAGGGGGCGGCTGCAATCGCCATTCGCTGTGGCCGGCTCCGGCTCCCGGCCGCCCTGCCGCTGCTCCGGCCCCTCTGCCTCCATCGCTCCCCTCCTCCGCAGCTGCTGCTTCCGGCTACCAGAGCAAAGCGGAAGCGACCAGGGGGCGTGGCTAAGTCGCTCATGCGCACCTGTTTGCTCCGCGGGAGGGGCGGCTCTTTGCACCAGTGAAAGCAGCCGGCGGGCGCCTGCTGGGCTGGTCACGTGACCGCTGTACAGCTGGGCGCGGGCGGAGGGCTGCCCCCGCGGCTGACTCACGGAACGTATCTGCCCAGCTGGCTGCGCTCGCGACCCGAGCTATCAGCCCCGGGCGGAGGTGGGGCCGCTGCAGGCCTCGCTCTGCCCCAAGCAGCCTGTGCTTCAGAGCTGCGTCCCGCTCTCCAAGCCCGTTAGCAATAGTAGAGAAGTGCCCACAGAAAGAATGCTATAGCCGCGGTAAGTCCAACTCCCACACGCGCTTCAGAAAACAGACACCAAAACACAAACCCACGTGCATAAGGCATCCACTAAGTGGGGGGCTTAGCAAATTCTCTTATATGAGCATGTTATTCCACAGTTGCCCGTTACGATGATTTTTGCATGTTCCCTTGGGACAATGTGTACTGGCCACTGCCCTCACAGCAAAGGTGACTAGATGGACCACAGCTGTTATCTGATAAATACAGTCTTATGTTTCCATCTTTTTTTAAAAAAGAAATTGCTGCTTAAAATATGTAACATCAGTGGAACATTCCTTCTTCCGTTCCATCCATCCCAACCTTCCAGAGATGGCAGCAGAGAGGCCAGGATGGAAAGTGGCTTTAAGGACAAATGATCCCCAGCCCATGCTTAGTTCACATTTACACTAAAATGGAAATGGTTAATCCAAAATATTTTTAAATATGGTTTAGTTTTGTTCTAATCTAGCCCAGGAAACTGTATCAGCACATTTCTAGGAAGAGTCATATTTATAAACAGTTGTGGCTAACAGATTTTTTTTGGCATAAATAGGACTCTAGAGAAACAAACTTTCATAATATTTCAACTATCAAGCACATGTTTGTGTCTACAGAGGTTCATGTAGCTGAAACTCTGGGGGGTCTTCAACACCATAAGGAAACTATTAGATGTCTAGTGAAACTACTGCTAAAACTGTTTGATGGCTATAATCCAACCTGTTCTACTGTATGTGAATGAAGTCGGGTTCAATTTAAAACTAGACATAAACCCTGGTTGTTACCTAGCAAATTACCCCACCACAGTGAAATATGCAAACTTGAGGTAAACTCTCACCAAATATAGACTCAGTGACCACAGATTAGAGGTTGTAAAGAGGCAGATACGAAGCACAATAAACCCAGAGAGGAGAGACTGTGCAGCCAATGCAGGAGAGGAATTCTGAGTTAAAGAAATACTTTCTACTAGTATGAAAAAGAGAATATATTTGTTCAAAATGTCAGGAATCAGACTTCTAACCAAAAACTGACAAAGAGAAACTGTACCTGATCTTTGAAGAAAAGAGTAAGAGATGGCAGAAATGGCATCATACTGTTTAGCAGTCTGCCACCAGATTAGGAATTAGGATTGTCCTAACTCTAAAGAGTTAAAGATAACTCAGATCTACCAGTGACAGAAAGCTCAAAGTAACTTTTCCCCAAATTGTACTGAAAGGCTTTTAGAGAAATGTGCCGATAAATTTCTGAATAGTAATAGTGGAACCCTCCGTAGAGAGAACTCTGAACAATGGACCTGGGACACAGGTTAAATCAATTTTGGCAGAGACTTATAGCTGGTGTTGCTTCTTTGGGGCAAGGAGTTAGTCAATATTGGAGCCTTAAAGGTTGTTTCCATTGGGAGGAGAAAATGGTTACATCATTCAGGTAATTCTTTGATGAAATCCCATTTATTTACAAGAAATGTACACAAAAGCCTCTTTCCCTGAACACACTAGGAAAAACAAACAAAAAAACCCAACCCCACAAGCAGTTTCCTCACTCAATTTCCAAGTCTGCCCCTCCAGTCATTTCTGTCCCCCATGGAGCTCTGTCTCTGTTCTTTCTCAGGGCTGTGCTCACAAGCGCTTCTCTCATTGTCCACTGGCTTTCTCCTTTAACACACAGACAGCTTGCCAAAACAAAAGCCTAGCCCCTGCTTTTCAAGCAGGGAACTTTGGAGCCCACAGGGCTGGCTTCTCATCAGGTCTTGCCCTGTGACTTGTCACATTAGGTGGTGGCTTGTACTGTTTCCAGCTATCTTACTACCTAAAGCTGCTTAATTAGTCCTTAAAACACCCAAGTGACAAGTTTTGCTGGCATAAATGCTCACATGCACAGCGCTGTCACTCATTGAGCTGGTTTTATTATGTCAGCGTGAGAGCTCTCCTGTCCACATAAAGGCTACATGAGCTCTTGGACAGATGTCCCACTGTAAGCTTGTAAGTGTAGACATGGCCTTAATAAAATTCCACTTAAGGATGTCTTAATTAAATAGAATGTGTTCTAGACAAAGAGAAACTGCAGCATCAACATAAGTGTAACTCCAAAATTAATCTGTAGATCTACATACATAATCTAGGTGTGGATAACACCTTTCCTGAGGTAAATCATTTTCTGAATGGGTTCGGAAATTATGGTTCTCTGCTTTATTCTGCATAGCACTCCAGAAGGAAATAAAGTTTCGTAGCACAACAAGTGATGTTACTTATTCTATTGAAATTATGAAAATGGGGAGAACTGCCATTGTCATGTACTGGCTTAAGTGTGTGATCAGGTTGTTCTTGGCTCACAAAGGACATAAATGCCTTTCTGTGCCAATGAGGAGTCTCATTTAGCTCAACTATTAGAGATTTGAGTTTTTGAAGCTGTAGGGGTTTTGTTTTGATACCACAAATGTACAGCTGACAAGCATGTCTGTCTGACTGCTCTACAGATTTGTTACATAGTCTCCAGTGAGTATTTATAATACCACCTCATGTTCTGTATCACTTACCTGAGGATTTTATGTATAAATCCAGCGCTACACAGTCTCCTTTCTCTGATATTGAGTAGCAATACAGTAGTGTCCCTAGCAATCACACCTTCATGTGACAACACTTGCAGAAACACATTTCAAAACAAACAAGTCAAAACAGGCCCTGTAGCCTAGTGGAAATGTTCTGCACTGCCATGTAGCAGATACTTATGTTACAGTGCTGGGTGTGGTACAGATACCTAGATCAGTAGGAGAGCTCTGTGTAGCCTAGAAGTTAGTCTCTTTCACAAACAGCAGTTGGTCCAGTAAAAGATATTACCTCACCTACCTTGGGTTTCTAGATCGGTAGACTACATGGGTTGGAGTCCTATTGCTTTTCTCCCACTTCCTTACCCAGAAAGGTCTAGGGTTGCAGAGGTAGCATGCTCAATTCAAGGGGAAAGGAAAAGGCATATCATGAGACTCAATATTTCTCTTAGTCAGTGAAGAGAGTGTTCATGGGCTCAAAAACATTTAGTTTGAATCCTTGAAAAGTTGGAAGCCTGCTCATCAGTTCTGTCCTTTACAGTATAGTAGTGATATTGACAGTATGCCATGCATCACAGGTTCAACTCTGCAACATGTTTTTTGTGATTAGGATTCCAATCCTGAAATTGGTAGGAAGACCCTCATACCTGCATGGAGCCCCAGTGAAGTTAATAGGGTTCATACAGGCACAGGGGTCAATCTACTCACCTGAAGCTCATTGCAGGGTCAGGGCTTTAATTGTCTCCCCCTTTTTTTTCTTTAAAGGCCATTATCTTTCACCAGTTTGTGTACAGCATTCAATCACATTCAGTTTTGGTCTTGTAAATGGATTTAAACCAGGAATGAATGTTTACTTCTACAACATTCAGTATCCAGTTTTACACATCTTTTATTCATGTGATTAGTCCCATTTAAGTTAACATTGCCATCTTCATAATGTATGCTAGCTCCAAAAAATATGTTATGGTCTGATGACAGAACAGTCAGCCAAGCCCAACTCTGTATTAGCCTTCTACAGAGACTCTTTTATTCCTCTGCCACACAAATGTAAGAAATATGAAAAAGTAACAAAAGTGGTAGTCCTGACCTGGACTGATACAGCAGGGTCCTTTACTTCCTAGTTGCTTAAGTTTTACAGTTCTTCTTTAACCTCATTGCAGACTAACCCTGTGTTACTTCTCAGAAAAGTTTTCTTTCCCACTCTTGGGGAGCTGGGGCCTCATTTATATCTTCCAGCTGGGAATCAGAACCAATCACTAGCTACTGCCTAGCTAAATCAGCTGCTTTCCAACACCTGCCTGCTTGGGCCAGGGCTTGCTGCTCACTGGTTTCACAGGTCCTTAAAGGGACAGGCTGTATATCTATATAGATATATAGATATAAATGATGAAATAAATTGATATACGTAAGTATATTAAAATAAATTATATATGTCTGTATATGAAAAGAAATTTAGCTAATCCTTAATGTAGGATTGTGTATTCTATTCTTTATGGCACGTTCAACTGGAATATTAGTTGGTGAATCAAACTATTTTTAAAAGTGTTTCATGATAGCATCTAACCAGTAGATGGAGCTCTTAGACTCTGTGGAAAATAATAGCTCTGGTAGGTGAAGTTACAAAAACTGCCAAAAATAATTCACTTAATAAAAATTTTTTAAATGCTCAGAAGAAAGAAAGTACAGGAAGATTAAGAAAGAAATTGCCAGAATAATTACTATGTAATAGCTGTTCCAAAGCCATTAAAATCACCATAAGTTATTTAAATGTATCCTTTCTGGAAAAGATTCATGGAGGAGCCTTGGGATTTGGAGGATCCTAGAGGTTAGAAGCTGCAAGCAGTATAATACATGTCGGAGTGCTGGCTAGCCATCTGCTGCCAGTACAATACCCAAGGAGTAGATGCATCTAGAGTCCAAGGTGTTCACCCGAACCCTAAGGAAGTGGTGTGAACCAAGGGAAGTGGGACGGGGTTAGAATGGCTATGAGGCAAGCAAATCAAGCATGAGTAGCATACCTGGGTGGCTACCATGGTAAGTGGTAAAGGTTTGTGGATCCAGGGCCAGTTTAGTCTGAATTTACCTTTTAGCTTTTTTTAAAGAGATGCATGAATCAAATTCTATATTTTTATTAGTGATCTAGGGAAAAAAACATAAAATCATTACTGCTAAAGTTTGCATGACACAAAGATTGGTGAGGCAAGAGATAGTGTTGAAGACAGGTGACTGACACAGAGAAATCTTGATCTTTTGATAAACTGGGAACAAACAAGATTAAGTGTGTTTTAATACAAATGCAAGATCCTATGAATAGAAACAAAGAGTGGTGAGTTATGAGATCGATGACTTAATCTTGCAAAGCAGTGACTCTGAAAAGGTCTTAGGGATCCTTGTAAATGACCAACTGAACATAAGAATGGCCCGACTGGGTCAGACCAAAGGCCAGTCTATCCCAGTATCCTGTCTTCCGACAGTGGCTAATGCCAGGTGTTTCAGAGGGAATGAACAGAACAGGTAATCATCAAGTGATCCCCCTGTCACTCATTCTCAGCTTCTGGCAAACAGAGGCTAGGGACACCATTCCTGCCCATCTTGGCTAATAGCCATTGATGGACATATCCTCCATGAATTTATCTTGTTCTTTTTTGAACCATGTTATGGTCTTCGCCGTCACAACATCCTCTGGCAAGGATTCCACAGGTTGACTGTGCATTGTGTGAAGAAATACTTCCTTCTATTTGTTTTAAACCTGCTGCCTATTAATTTCATTTGGTGACCCCAAGTTCTTGTGTTATGAGAAGTAGTAAACAACACTTCCTTATCTACTTTCTCTACATCAGTCATGATTTTATGGACCTCAATCATATCTCCGCTTAGCCATCTCTTTTCCAAGCTGGGGAGTTCCGGTTTTATTAATCTCTCCTCATACGGAAGTCGTTCCATACCCCTAATAATTTTTTGTTGCCCTTTTCTGAACCTTTTCCAATTCCAGTGTATCTTTTTTGAGATGAGGCGACCACATCTGAATTCAAGATGTAGGCATATTCTGGATTTATATAGAGGCAACATAATATTTTCTGTCCTATTATCTAATCCCTTTCTTAATTATTCCCAGCATTCTGTTCACTTTTTTGACTGCCGCTGCACATTGAGTGGATGTTTTCAGAGAACTATCCATAATGACTCCAAGATCTCTTCCTTGAGTGGTAACAGCTAATTTAGACACCATCATTTTATATGTATAGTTGGGATTATGCTTTCCAATGTGAATTACTTTGTATTTATCAACATGAAATTTCATCTGCCATTGTGTTGCCCTGTCACCCAGTTTTGAGAGATCCTTTTGTAGCTCTTTGCAGTCTGCTTGGGACTTAATCTTTAGTGATTTTGTATGTAATTTTGAACATGAACTCTTGGTGTAATGTTGTGTCGAGAAAGACTAATGCGATCTTTAAATGTGTAAACAGGGGAATATCAAACAGAATTAGGGAATTCTTTTACTTACATTTGTTTGTGCATTTGTATATTGCATTGGTTAGACTGAAATACTGGAATACTAACTCCAGTTCAGGTATCAACACTTTAAGAAAATGTAGAAAAATTTGAGAGGATTCAGAGAAGGGCTATGAGAATGATTTGAGATCTGCCGAAAAGATGAGAGATTGTCTTCAATAAATGTGTTATTAAAGCAAAAAAAGTTAAGCGGGGTCTTGATCATGATATATAAACACCTACACAGGGAGAAGATAGATATCTGCCCCTAGGGGGCTTTTAATATACCAAACAGAGGCATAACAAGATCCAATGGATGGAAGCTGAAATTAGAAAAAATCAAATTGGAAGTTAGATGCAACTTTTTAACAGTGAGAGGACAACCACTGGAACTGCTTATCAAAGGCTATGGTAAATTCATAACGACTTGGAACCTTTTTGTGGACTTTGTATGTCTTTCTAAAAGAAGTGCTCTATCTCAACCATAAGTTACTGTGCTTGGTAGTGTTAACTTAAATAGTGGGGAAGAATAATTTCTCCACTGCAGGAATTACTAGGTTAGATGCTATGGCCTGTTATACAGAAGGCCAGACTGGATGATCATAGTGTTCTCTTAGATTCATAGACTTAAGGTCAGAAGGGACCATTATGGTCATCTAATCTGATCTCCTGCACAACACAGGCCACAGAATCTCACCCACCCACTCCTGTAACAAACCCCTAACCTATGTCTGAGTTATTGAAATCTTTAAATTGTGGTTTAAAGACCTCAAGGTGCAGAGAATCCTCCAGCAAGTGACCCGTGCCCCATGCTGCAGAGGAAGGCGAAAAACCTCCAGGGCCTCTGCCAATCTGCCCTGGAGGAAAATTCCTTCCCGACCCCAAATATGGCGATCAGATAAACCCTGAGCATGTGGGCAAGACTCACCAGCCAGCACCCAGGAAAGAATTCTCTGTAGCAGCTCAGATCCCACCCCATCTAACATCCCGTCTAGGCATCTTCTGGCCTTAAAATCTAAGAATCCATAAACATTGCAGATAGTTGCCCTATTTATCCATATTAATGTTCTTTGAGCACTTAACCAGCCATTCCACATCTGCTGCTGCCAGAAATGCTGACAGACCTGAGCTAGAAGAGTTAAGCAGTACAAATAGCTTTACAGCCTGGCCAGCAGAAACCTCAATCCCTTTCCTCCAAGTCCTGCTGGAGGAGAGGACATATCCCAGCTCTCCCCTCTACTGGCTTCAGGCTGAGGAATGCAAAGGCTGTCTTCAGTCAGATCTAGTTCCTTAGGGCTCTTGGAGGGTAAGGAAGGTGATTTCTGGTGCGTCAGTTTCCCAGGGCTGCTTGGATATCTGTTTCCTAGACAGCCCCAAGGAAGAAAGAGTTGACTTTTGCTAGGATTTAAACTTCCCTAGGGATCAACTGGTGGACATGTTTCCCCTATCCTGATTCTTTAGGGAGCCAGTCTGGTATGGCTGCTCTCCCCAGACTCTAGGTTCCAGCATTTCCTAGATGGGGACAGCCTCTCTTCACTGAGTTCTTCTGCAGCAGGACATAGAGCTAGTCTCTAGGTTTTGCAGTGGGGACCATTGTGTCTTACCCCCCCAGCCCCACCCCACCCCTTTCCTCCAGAAGTCAATATAAGGTAAACAAAGGGACTCCAGTCCTGAAATGAGGAAATAGAAAGCCAGCTCAAATAATCATCATATTCAGGTGCGAGTGTTTCCAAATATCAGGATCACTAAATATGAATCTCTTTTGAAAAATGGGATATTTGGCCACCTCCTCCATACTTGCCACTGCAATATCTGGCATGCATGTAATAGAATCACAGAAATGTAGGGTTGGAAGGGACCTCGAGAGGTCATTTAGTCCGACCCCCTGCACTGAGGCAGGACCAAGCAAACTAGACCAGCCTGGCAGGTGTTTGTCCAGCCTGTTCTTAAAAACCTCCAATGATGGGGATTCCACAACCTCTCCTGGAAGCCTATTCCAGTGCTTAACAAGCCTTATAGTTAGAAAGTTTTTCCTAATATCCAACCTAAATCTCTCTTGCCGCAGATTAAGCCCTATTACTTCTTATCCTAGCTTCGGTGGACGCAGAGAATAATTGATTGCCATTCTCTTTATAACCGCCTTTACCATATTTGAAAACTGCTAGGTCCCCCCTCAGTCTTCTTTTCTTAAAACTAAATTAACATGTCCAGTTTTTTTTAACCTTTCTTTGTAGATCCAATTTTTAAAACCTTTTATCATTTTTGTTGCTCTCCTCTGGCCTCTCTTTCTTTATCTGGATGCACTACTCCAGGTGAGGCCTTAATGCCTTAGCTTTTCTGATTTTGTCGCTATGTTTATATGCTACTCTTTTGTATTTATCCTTAGCAATTCGTCCATGTTTCCACTTTTTGCATTCCTTTTTGGTTTTTCAGGTCACTAAACAGCTCTCACAATTCTTCCTATTTTTCTTTTGCATCAAGATAGTCTACTGTTGTGGCTTTAATATTGCCTCTTTGAGAAACTGCCACCTCTCCTGGACTACTTTTTCCCTTACCTTTTCTTCCCATAGGATCTTACCTACCAGTTCTCTAAGTTTGTTAATATCACTGAATGTGTCTCCATTTCCTGTGCTGTGTTTGTAAAAGACTTCGGTTGTACTCTCTTATCTTATTTAGCAAACTTTCATGACAATCCCATTGGAAAAAATTACTATGAAAAAGGCTAGTGAGCTAGTGAATATAGAAGAAAAAACACAGAAGGCCAAATTTCTTCTGAATTGGCCCAGTACACAGATCACATAAAATAATAGGTAGTTAGATTAGATTACAGCTATGGTAGCTACAACCTGCTCCAAAATGTTACAGTAAAAATATTAGAAAAGAAATGAGATAAGGGCATGGGCCACATATATCTCTATTAATTTAAAATTGATAATTGGATTTTCTGTCCTAAAGATCCTTTGTTATTGCACACCTTCATTGAAAAAACAAACCAGTAAATGTACAGTAAGGCCCTGATCCAACTCCCATTGACATCAGCAGGAGTTGGATTGATCTTTCTTGGAGATGAACTATATTATCAGAATCACAATCTTTACAGCTACAGACACACAAACTTCCAGGAGTTATGTACAGGGAAGGGCTGCAGGATCCTGGGGATTTGTTTTTTGGAGGGGGAAGTTATTTGTTTTTTGTTTGTTTAAAATATACATCCAATGTGATTCAATATACAGTACATGGAGAGACATTACAACAACAAACTTATAACAAATAAAAGCAAATTGCCACTTGAAAAATCAGTGCAGAAACAATATTTATTTTCATGTACAAAATGTAAATAGTTTTCACAGCCCTTAACAATGCCATATATCAAAACAGTTATTGATATATAATACAAATATGTAATATTGGCAGGACTGGAAATGCAAAATGTTGGCCTGTGTTTAAATCAAGACTGATCAATCAGTAACTTGGTGCTTGTTGGGAAAAGGAAACAGTTGCCATATACAACATGATTCTTCTACCATCAGATTTCTTTCTGGACTTGAGGTTTAAACCCTTTTAAAGCTTCTCTTGGCTTCAACTCCTTCGTATATGTAAGTCTGAAAGAGATTAATGAAAAAGAAAAGGCTTTCATCACTGACTATTTCCATTGAGATTTATTTTACAGTTCCCATCAAGAGAGTCTTTATTATCCATCACAGGTTTACAACCTAAGGGCTCAGTCCAGCTACCACTAATAAGTAACCCCTACTCATATGAGTAGTTCAATCAAAATCAAAGAGAAGACTATAGTCAGGACTGTGGACCTAGACCTGCACTCCCTTACTTAGGCTTGGTCTACACTAAAAAGTTAACTTACCCCAGCTATGTTGCTTGGGGATGTGAAAGATCCACAGCCCTGAGCAACACAGGTAAACTAATTTAACTCTCAGCATAGACAGTGCTAGATCGACAGAAGAATTCTTCCATCAACCTAGCTACTGCCTCTGAGGCATGGTCTACACTAGGGAATCGATCTAAGTTACGCAACTTCAACTATGTGAATAACGTAGCTGAAGTTGACGTACTTAGACCTACTTACTGCAGTGTCTTCACTGTGGTAAGTCAACAACTGATGCTCCCCTCTCGACTCTGCCTGTGCCTCTCGCTCTGGTGGAGTACCAGAGTCGATGGGAGAGCGCTCGGCAGTCAATTTATTGCGTCTAGACTAGACACTATAAATTGACCCTTGCTGGATTGATTGCTGCCCATCGATCCAGCGGGTAATGTAGACAAACCCTCAGAGAGGTAGATTACCTGCTCTGATGGGAGAAACCCTCCTCACGTTTGTATAATTTTTGGTGGTGCCTGAACTGGTCCAAGTCCTCCCCCCCCCACCTGCCTTGTAAGCTGATATATATATTTTAAAATAATGTTTAAATGGACTAGAAACAGTAAAGGTTTAACAATTTCCCTATATTGCACAATGTGGGGGGATGAGGGCTCTGGCTGGGAGTGAGGGCTCTGGGGTTTGGGGTGTGGGAGGGGCTCAGGGTTAGGGCAGAGGGTTGGGGTGCCGGGGTGAGGGCTGCATGGTAGGCTGGGGATAAGGAGTTCATGGTGCATGAGGGGGCTCAGGGCTGGGGAAGAGGGTTGGAGTGCGGGTGGGGGGGGTGAGGAGTCTGGGATGGGGCAGGGCCTGGAATGAGGAGTTTGGGGTGCAGGCAGGCTGTCCCAGGGCTGGGGCCAGAGCGGAAGACTTCACAGTCCCCCCAGGCCTCTCCCCCACGGCAGCACACTCACCCGGCACTGTCACTGCACATACTGCTAGGGGCCAAGCCCCTCTCAGGTCCAGGAAGCCCCCTTGCCTCCCCTGTGAGGGGTGCTGGGGGGAGGGGGAGGGCTTCCATCGTGTGTGTGCCTCCTCCCTCTGCAGGCGGTGGCTGTGCTGCCACCTCAGCCTGCTGCCTGTGCCGCTCCCTTTTGTAGCCGGCATGTCCAGCGAGGGAACACAGCGCAGAACGGCAGGGCAGCTGCCCAGGGTGCAGGCAGGGACACTCCGGGGGAAGGCCCAGAGTGGCAAGCGGGCCCAGGGAAGATACCCGCCCCAAACATTGGTGGAGCTGGTCCCCTGGGCCCTGAATTTGCTGGAGCATGGGCACCAGAGACCCATATAACTCACCGCCCCTGCCCATCCTGCTGGGGTAGGTACAGTGGCACAGCTTCAGAACTGCAGCTGTGCCACTGTAGCATTTCAAGTGTGTACAAGCCCTTAATCCAGGCTTGAAGATTAAGGCTGGCTCATTAAGGGAAGATAGAACTTTTGTGGTTATGACCCAGGAGTGGATCTCAAGATATCAGATTTCAGTGTGAAGCTCTGCCATAGGGATCTTGTGTGATTTGGGATGTCATTTAACATAACAGTGCCTCAACTCCCCATCTCTAAAATATGGGGATAATATGCCTTTTCTATCTCACAGGGGCATGTGAAGACATATTCATTACCAGTTGTGAGGAACACAGATTCTAATGTGACAATGGCCTTATTAGAAACTAACAGATTCAGGACCTTTGGTCAGAATGAGCATGGACTCAGCAGTGGGCTCCTTTGGAGTTAGCTCAGGCTGCACTCAGATAATTTAAATGAATGCAAGTGGGTAGGAAAATAGAAAGAGTAAGTCAAAAAAGTTCAATATTTGAAATTCAATGGTTTTTTGAATTTCAAAATTTCAAATTTTGAATAAAAATTGGATTTAAAAAATAAATTGATACTTCCCAGTTTCATGCAGCTCAGTTCTTTATCTTTTGATGCTGTGCATAAAGGAAAAAAATGACTTAACTCACCTGAATTAATTCATCTCCTACGATTTCTCTGAATGCCTGGAGCTCTTTCCCATTATCTTTCCGGTTGAATTTTCCCACAAGCTTATTTCCTTCCAAGTTCCAAGTACCCTACAGTGTAAAAATAAAAAAATCCAAGGAATTCATGACAATGTTGATCTTGTATATGCATTCTTAGGTTTTTGCAAAATGGCAGGTGCAGTAAAGGAGTTTTACCTCCTCCACAACAACCAAAGCACTTCTAGTTTTGATTAGATATACAAAATTTATAAACACATACATACACACATATATATAAGCATTCTTTTAGTCTGTCACTTTGACCATGTCACCCCTCTCTTTGCATCCCTCCACTGACTCCTCCTTCTCTTTTATATCAAATATCGCTGCTTATCTTCACTTTCAAGGCCCTTCACAGTCAATATCCACCCTATATATCATCTCTTATTCACTACTGAGCTGTCTGTGCTCACCTCTGATCAGCCCGTGATGCCAGCCTCCCCTGCCCACTTGTTAAATTTCCAGACAAACACTTGCCTTCTTTCTCCCAGGCTGTCCCACATGCTTGGGACTTGCGCTACATAAGCCACCACAAAAGCTGCTCCATTATCCCTGCTCAAAATTGTTTTGCCATGATGGTGTAGATAAAGCTTAACAACAGTCAGGCTGCTGGTCTGCTGAAACCACTGCCTATCATGCAGACCAATATTGTCTCATTGTTTCCTTCCCCCCAATCTCTCTGTATCCATCTGTTGTCTCTTGTATTATAGTTAGAATGTAAACCTCTTGGGGCAGGGGACATCTTTTTGTTCTGTGTTTGTATAGCCTCTAGCACAATGGGGCCCTGGTCCAGGACTAAGGCTTCTAGCTGCTACAGTAATACAAATAATAATAAAAAATAATATAATATTTATTGGGTGAATACAATTCTCCTTCCCACAGAGCTCAGGGACCATACACATAATTAAATGAATACATTAACCTGCCTCTTTCTCTGACATAGAAAGAATGGTCCCTCACAAATAACCAGTTCCATTTCATTCTCTATCACACCCTGCTATGGACTCTGACCCTTCCTACTTCTCAGACAAATGTCTGAGAGAGACAGTGGGTGTTTCATTGCACTCAAAGAGCCAAAAGACCCTAGCTTCACCAGACCAGCTCAGGCAATGAATTGCAGAATTAGGGACCTTGTAAGAAGGCTCTGCCTACAACCCTAGCGTGTTTAAAGTTAGGGGATGAAATCCTGGCTCAATTAGAGTCAATGACAAAACTCTCCTTGACTTCAGTGGTACCAGCATTTCACCTAGAGCCTTTTTAGTCAAGCCCTCTGATTTCAGCTGCCATCGTGGTTCATGTGGCAGGAGATTGTCTCTCAGGTAGCCAGTCCCATGCCACATTGAATTTCCTACAGTAATGTCAACACGTGGACATTGCTCAAGCAAACATGAAACCAGTGCAGCTGCTAAAGAGCACATGTAATATACTCCTGTTAGCTCACACCACATTGATATCCTTGTTTATTGTGAGGGATTTGATTTTTACATAGAGCAAGTGAATAAATGTTTCATTGCTCTGCCCTTATGCCTGAAGAGACAGATTCTGCTCTCTGCTACATGGGTTCATGTTCCCTAGATGGAGTCAAATTTAAAATAAAATCAGAAAGATGAATAAAACATCCCAGTGATAACTTTATTAAATACAGGCTTCTCATATAAAAGTGGAGTTCTTACACTGAGCTCAGTTCCATCAGCCAGGCTGTATTCAAAATTGACTCCCAGCATGAATATTATTTCAATGCTGCGGAAAGTACTTGATTCCTTGACAGTGAATTTGTTTCCTTCCTGCTGAATAGTGATTTTCAGGTTGTCATGGGCTCCTAGCTTTCTCTTCATTACATTAATACCTAGAAAAACAATTGGACATCAAGCAACTTATATTGCAGCATCAGATTTGTATATTATCCAATGACCTTTTTTGGGCAAGTGAATTTAATAAATTATGGGCCTTACTGGAGCTCTCTGGTCCAGGTTCTTCACCATCATCTTTCACTTTATGTAGCCATTTTCACCTGTGCAAAATTGGTGCAAGACACTGCCAAAGAGAATGATTGCATTTCCAATCCACTTTGCACAGTTTTAAATGACTACACAGGGTGCAAGGCAGTGTGAATCAGCTCCTTTGTTGGACTGGTCTTGTGTGCAGAACTTAATCTCTATTTTTCTTTTTCTGTTTTAGCTCCAGGTTCCTAATCTTTCAGTATGAAGCCTTGTGTTTGTGGGTGCACTTTGACTGAACCCAACTCATTTCAATGTGATTTTTCCCATTGATGATTTAGTCCTGTGGCCAAAAAAGCAGGAAATTCCCACTCTCTCTCTCCCCCGCCCCGAGCAATTAAACTAATCAGAAATTAATTAAATATCATGAGACATAAATGATTGCTTAGCTGTATATTGTCTTCCCTATTTCTAAAACTGCACATGAAAATTTCCCCTCACCCTTCTAGACATTGAAGCCCATCAGGTATAATAGGGGACATTCACAAAAGCAGCTTCTAAGATGGAGTGCCCAGTTTTATGCACCTAATTAAAACTCTTTACCAGTCGGCATGTTGCCTGAAGAACTTTACATTTCAATAAATATTTCTGCAGTAATCTACCTTGCTCTCTTTCTGAACTTTATGGAAAAATGCTATAGAATTTAATGGGGATGGAACCAAATGCAGTCTATAGAAAATAAATAGGTTCTCTAGAAATTAGTCTAAAACCTGAATATTAAGAGAGAATGATCTAACAGGAGGAGGACCAAGGGCAGCATTAGCATTCAGTGATTGCTGTTAGACAAAAATGAGGCACTGGAAAATTAAAGCTTACCCATCTGCTCCATGAACTTTTCATAATTGTCACTTCTGTCTACCTTCCAGTTGCCATCAAGTGCCATTTTTCTGACTGAAGCAGGAGTTTCCTTGAGGCAGCTTCTAGTCAACTTGAGATGCAGCTCAGCTTTAAAAAGGGAATTTATGATCTGTCTTATCTTCACAGGATGATGTGGCTGGCTAAAGCTCAGCTCATCATATGACCTCTTCAGGGTCAAGTTACTGGATATTCAAGTGACCTGTCTTTTCTCCCCACCTTGTCAAACTGTGAAATGCTTGAATACTCTGCCTTAAAAGATATAACAGTTACTGTGTTCACGTTACATGTGACATTACAATGGTGGTGAAAAGTGGCAATTCACTGAAGTTACTCTACTGCTCACGTACATAGTGCTAGCTGACTGAGTGTTAGCTCCAGGACTTGCTAGATTGGACTTTGGCTGATACAGTGTATAACTGAGTGATTGCTCCCTACACATAGAATTATAACAGTGCCAGATGTCATTGCAATAGTTCGAGCTCCTCTACCTTCGCAGATTGCAAGACAGAAGGTAAGTTTTAATTAAAAGTGTAACTTCATAATCAATTAAGATAATTCTTTGGACTGTTATATCAGATAAAGTAGAATGACTTTTCACTCCAGCCAGTTTCAGTGGTATTTATTCAGCTAACATACAAGAAAAGCAAAATAAAGTAGCACAACTAACATGTCCTTTCTTCTACCCTAAAAAATAAAATGTGAAACACTCTGAGTAAAAGAAATACAAAGTATGGAGCAAAATTGCACAATCCTATATATGAGGGCTGGGGGGGACCTTAACAACAACTTTTAAGTCTCTATAGTAGTGTCTAAATGCAGGTTAACGTTATGTAGCGCTTATGGAAAAATTCCAAAACAAATTTGCAAAAGGCAAACTTTGCACACACAAAAAAAGCAGGTAATTTTATTTGGTAGAAAAGTAAAAGATCGTTTTGATGGTTAAAATATCAGACATTAAACATCATTTCCAGCACTGAGCACTGCATCCCTTTTGCATTAAGGGCAAAATTAAGGCTACTGTCTCGCCCTGAGTAAGGTGCAGTGTGCAACCGTGGAAAGGAAGTGTGACTTGGAGGGTGACAATTCCGTCCCTGCCTATCCTGTTTGCTTGCGGGTGGGTGGGGGTGAGGAGGGAAGTAATCTACTGGATCTTAGCAGATGGGGATCACTTTCCCTCATGTTGGCTCTGTTGTGCTGCCTGGAGCACTGGGGTTAGAAACTTACTATGTGCTGGGTCTACAAGACATAATCAAGCCCTCAGTGATCAATTACTCTTCTTTTGTAAGCATATATACTAATCATCTTTTTTATTATACTGGAATTTTCCTTTGACCTCCAAAATTATCAGTCTCCATATATACCAGATGCTATAGGTTAAGTTTATAGATGCTTCGTGTCCGATTATAGTTCACAGCAGTTTATTGACAGTTAATAAATTATTAACTTTATTTTCTTCATGGTTTTTATAGGTGAGCGTATTGCCACTGGCCCTATGCAACTTCTGAATAATGTATTTTTTCAATTCAGTCCAATAAAATAGAAAGCCTGTGCAATGCTTCTTCTGCAACCTTAAATTCAAGTCTAGCATAATACCTAGCACTCATAACACCTTACAGCTGTAGAATATTAGCTGCCTATGCTCCTCTATTGTCAGCAACAAGGAAAATTGAAAATGTTCTATGGAAACAGTGGAAAGAGACCTTTAGTTTACATTATTTGGAAGCATATGAAGTCTAGCAAATAGGCATTCTATTAGCATTTCTTCAGAGCATTCTGGGAGAGGCAATTTACTTCTTGGTTTTACCCTGCTTTGTTTGTGAAAAGCTGCTCGCTGATTTCAAAGTGTCCCAGTCTCTCAGGGAAGTGAACTGTGAAGCTAAAACAAAACAAAATGTTTATTTTGCCTTTTAGTGCTCCTTTGTGCTGGATAAAGATGGCCTCCTATGCTTTTAAAAGGTTTTAATACTTATTTTTTTCACATCAGAGGTATCTGTCAGGTTCTTCTTTTCCTTTTCTTTCTATAAGGACTTGCTGGTAACTTTGGAGGACCTAAATATTGATATCACACGAGGTTGTAACTTGAGCTACATCTAACGGGATTTCACTTTGGCAAAAGCCTGCTCAACTCAGATCACTGAGCACTTGACTGGATTGCTCGAGGGCTACTCTACCGAATTTGCCTCAGTCCCCTTTCAAAACTTCTCCTCTTTCCCAAGTAGCCACTGGAAAAAATCTATTTCAGGACATACTAAGCTGAGCGTGATAAAGATCATACCATTGTTCAGTTTTTGCTTAAATACATTATTACTGCCTCATTATTATTAATCACCGCTCACTCTGTAAAGTACCACATTAAACTATTCCTACTGACAAAAGGACTCTGAATAGTGGTGGGCCAGGAAGGGTTTCTCCATCCAGCTTATTCCCACAATTACTCCAAACATTTAAAGAAAATTACTTCTATGTTTAGGGGGCTTGCAGATGCTAATTAAAAGGAGTCCTGGATTAACCAAAACTTCTGTGATACCCAGATAATCTCTTCCACCCAGTAGCTTCCACTCTTGGATAAATCTTCCTCCACACACTGATCCCACAGCTTGGCTGTTGTCTTTCTTTCATACATGGGTCTTTGGTCTTTCTCCCAGGTCAGGCTGACTAGCCAGCTCAAGTCCACCTTGCCATGTGGGCAGTTATCTGTATTCTGTACTCTCCATTACAACTTGTTGCTTTGGCTCTACCTCATTTCTCTATGCTGACCTCTCTTCCTGGGGATCTGAATCCCAAGGATGCTGCTTTAATCTGCCTCTGAAGATCTGGCAGATAAATGAGAAGATTTGCCATAGGACCTGTATTTGTGATGTTTAGTGACACGTGGGAAGGACACAAAGGGAGGGGGCACCAGCTAAAGGGGAGGCACGTGCCCTCCTCACATGACTCCGACCCACCCTGAGCCTGGGGCCCCCACAGTCTCTCCATCCCATCCTCTCCCCATTCCACGTTACCTGGCAAGGCTCTGTCCTGCTGCGCTGCACCAGGCAGCGTCCCCTCCCAGGGAACGTGGCTGGAGGCTGCCTGGGAGAGTGCAGCCACTGCGCCGCACCAGGCAGCGTGGCTGAAAGAGGAAAGGCTCTGGCCCTGGCTCTTCCCTTCTGGCTCTGGTGGTTGCTGGTTCCTTGCCCCCCGGCATTTGGGGAGGAGCATGGGACCCTTCTGTCCCCCCCCCACCCCCCCCGACGTCTCCACATAGACATTCACTGTTGCTCCGAGGACTAGTGGTGTTTTAATGATAGAACATTCTGTACTTTTCCACCCTCACAATTTACCTGTGCAGTTCAAGAATATTCATACAGTAAAATCTGATCTTGATTTTCTCACAGGTAAAAATTATACCAGCTTTATTCATCTTAAAATCTTTTCTACTATAGCTCTTGTAATAAAAGCTGTTTTTCATTTGTTTGTTTTCTCCCAAAAGAGGCCTTGACCTGGCCTTTCTAATTATGCCTGTAGTCATTTTTTCCCCATGGCTGAGGTGTTGTGCCTGCTTTTGTTTCGCATGCCTTTTTTCTCATCTAAGAGGTTGCCTGTGCAATTTTTGACACCACAGTTTTTGCATGTGAAAACCATGTCTTCAGTTTTTGAGGATACTGTTGAAAAATCTGTCCCTTAGCATTGCTCATTACATGACATTGTGTAGCATGGAGTCCTACCTGATTGAATTCGTGGCTTCCAGATGAGGCCTCCTCGCCAATCTGTATTAGTTTTAAAGTGCAGAGAATAGACTACACAACATTTTAACGTTTGAAGTTTGATCTGTATTGCCAGGAACTGACCTCTAATTGAGGTGGGTGGAAATAAATTATTAACTAGCACAACCATCTAATCACGCCATCACTGATAATCAAGAACATATCACATAAAGCTGTACTATAGAAATTAAATGACATTCCAAAGATTGGGGGGCATGCATGTGTTTACAAGAGCTGACAGTCTGCTATAACCCACTGATGGGCATCTCTCTCCTTCTTGCCTTGTCAGTCCTATAATTTTCCACCATTGCAGAACCCAAGTTAAGAACCTCGGAGAAAGTTAGGAGTGTCAGACCAAGGTCTGCAATGCCACTTTTCTAGCAAGTAGGTCTAAGAACCTGTGACTATTAAAGCTACTTGGATAAACTCATGGCTGTGGACTTGCTTGGGGGTTAAACACAAGGTTCCTTCTGCTATTAAACTAACTGGTTCTTCTGAATGTTATTCTCTTTTAGGTAGATGTTCAAGGGGAGTTGGACACTTAAGTCATTTAAAATCCCACTTTTAATTTATGTCTAGGAATGTATACTGCATCTCTGTTTCTAAGGGAAGTTTGGCTATTCTTACCCAGATAGTCAAATTAGAGGACAAATTAGAGGATTGAGCCAAAAGAAATCTGATGAGGTTCAACAAGGACAAGTGCGGAGTCCTGCACTTAAGACAGAAAAATCCCATGCACTGCTACAGACTAGGGACCAAATGGCTAGGCAGCAGTTCTGCAGAAAAGGACCTAGGGATTACAGTGGACGAGAAGCTGGATATGAGTCAACAGTGTGCCCTTGTTGCGAAGAAGGCTAATGGCATTTTGGGCTGTATAAGTAGGGGCATTGCCAGCCGATCGAGGATGTGATAATTCCCCTCTATTTGACACTGTTGAGGCCTCATCTGGAGTACTGTGTCCAATTTTGGACCCCACGCTACAAGAAGGATGTGGAAAAATTGGAAAGAGTCCAGCAGAGGGCAACAAAAATTATTAGCGGGCTGGAGCATATGACTTATGAGGAGAGGCTGAGGGAACTGGGATTGTTTAGTCTGCAGAAGAGAAGAATCGGAGGGATTTCATAGCTGCTTTCAGCTACCTGAAAGGGAGTTCCAAAAAGTATGGATCTAGACTGTTCTCAGTGGTACCTGATGACAGAACAAGGAGTAATGGTCTCAAGTTGCAGTGGGAGAGGTTTAGGTTGGATCTTAGGAAAAACTTTTTCACTGGGAGGGTGGTGAAGCACTGGAATGGGTTACCTAGAGAGGTGGTGTGGAATCTCCTCTCTTAGAGGTTTTTAAGGTCAGGCTTGACAAAGCCCTGGCTGGGATGATTTAGTTGGGGATTGGTCCTGCTCTGAGCAAGGGTTTGGACTAGATGACGTCCTGAGGTCCCTTCCAACCCTGATACTCTATGAATCTATGATAGTGCATTACCTTGATATCCATGTTTTGTGTGGAAGGCTCTTGTCCACCCACCGTCTTATTTCACGAATCAAAATTAAAATTCCTAAGATGTGTGCTGTAAGAACGTGCAAATTTAAGAGGTGGACACAGAAATTGGGTCACTGTGAACACAGTGAGGATAAGTTCTGAGCTTAAAACCCTTTGACCCACCAGAGCATCCAGAAATTGTCACTACCTTAGTCAGCACTTGGGAAGGAGAAGACTGACTGGTCAAAACTTAGCATTTCCCTTCCGTGGGGATTATGACATTAAAAAAATAATAAAAATAAAAATAAAAAATGGTCCATTTTGGAACTAAAAGTAGAAATTTTCTATAAAGGGAAATTCCACCAAAAAATTAATTTTGAAAAAAATAAAATAAAAAATGTTTCATTTCCAGGAGTTTAAATGAAATTCTGAAAAAAATTCAAAATGTCGAAAGCTTAGAAGCCCTGGGACCCCTGGCTGAGCCAGGAGCAAAGACTCCCAAATTCAGCAGACTTACATTCTCCCAGTGAAGTAAATTAAGCTTGTCCTGTTGGGACATTGTATCTCTTTGCTCATTCCCAGCAGATATTCTACACTCTACTGTACCTATATATAAACAGTCACATCTTGTATTTCTTTTTAGATGCCTATAAAATTTAACCTAGCCAAATATTGCATCTGTAGGGCATTGTACTTGGAAGTTTGTTGGAGTTCAGTTTAAAAAAAAATATTCAAGGTTGCACTTTACTAGTTATAGATAAAAGGAGGAATATCCGTCCAGTACCCAGAATAATCTCTTGATACTGCTCCTAAGGATTAAGATTTCATGGGAACACTTTACTGATAGCAAGATAGTGGTTAGGTTAGTCATGTGTAACATGTCGGTTTTTAAAGAAAATGCCTTGTCTTCTTTCATACCTGTTAGGAATACACTCGACTAATCTGTTCATTGAAAAAAAGCCAAAACAGACTAAACAGAATACCCTGCCACCCTTCCTTCTCCCCCATACCCCCAGCAGTACACTTTCATAAGGACCATTGCAAGAACTAGGAACAATTCTCTGTTGATAAGAGGGATATGTTTGATGAATGTACAGGTCTTTTGGATTGATAATGTAGGATATATTTCCCCTTGTTATTGAGAAAAATTTCCATAGTTTTCAGGCTGTGACTCTATATAACGATTCTGTAAATTATCTTCTACATGGCTTTTATTCCTGCACGTGGCTTATAAAAGTACTCTTCAGAGGGAAAAAGTATTGTTTTCCCTCTACTTATAGTATCAAAATAGCAAATGTGAAAGCTTTTACTTTTCAACTTCCATTGGCAGCATCAATGCTAATAAGTTATATCTGGTTTACTAAAAACAATATTTTTTGCTTCCATAGGGTTCTTTTGCGCCAGAACCACTTCAAAAGTACTTGTTTCAAATTTGTTTTGTTGAGAAGCAGAACCCAGGTGAATGGGGATAATGAGAACATCTTTCTAGCAATCATCTACTGAACCCGATGTAATTTATTCCCTCCAGTACTGTAGGTGAGCTAGAAAGAAATGACTCAGAGAAGCTAATCAGAGCAGCTGATAGTGGTATTACAGGGCTTGACTCTCCTCTTTTCTGCCAGTGCTTCAGCACCTGCCTCTGCTGGACTTGGATCCTTCCCTGCTGTTTGTCAGTTCCCTTCTGTAGGCGTGGCGACTCTGGGGTTCAGCCTGGGAAGGTATAAGTACAGGGGTGAAAGTAAGATAAAAGACTTACTGGTATGGAGTTTTGGCTTGTGGGCCCTCAGGCAGAAGGGGCAAGGCTGTGGGGGGGTCAACCTCCCCCAGCCAGCCCTTCCATGCTGCCCAGCCTGTGCCGCCCGGGTCTCCAGCAGTGATTTAAAGGGCCCAGCGCTCCTGCAGTGGCAGCTGGGAGCCTGGGTCCTTTTAAATTGCCAGGTTCTGGGGCAACTGCCCCTTCCCACCCCCATTGGCAGCCCTGGGGGGGTGGGAAGGGGCAGCAACGTTAACATGGGCTGTGTAAGAGCTGGAACCGGTGACCACTTTTTACCAGTATGCCATACTGGCCCATACCAGCCCACTTTGACCTTGGTATAAGTGCCCTTTGCAAAAAAGGCCTTCACATATTGCAGCTCCATTATTTCATTCCTTTTTTTTATGTTATGGCCTTTCATTTTTCCCATGTATCAGGGATGACCGCTTTAGAGACATCACAGTCTCTTGCATTCCCCATTTATCAGTTGTAATCACCTGCAGTCTTTCACCCTCCTCTTGTATTGAGGGTAATTGCATGCCCACATTCTCCACCATGCTGTGACAGGGGTGCGCTACTCACTGCTAGGATGATGCCTTCTCTTGGCTGTTCTGGGGATTAGCTTCATGAGGTCAACACCCCTCCTCACGGTTGCATGCCATCTCTCTCTAGGTCTGAAGCCCCTCTCTCACACCAGGAGCTCCTGCTTCCTCTGTCTGACTCAGCCCTCTGGCCAGGTCACCGTTTTCCTATTCCAGAGTATTTTGAGGTCCCCTGTTAACAATGGGTTTGAGCAGTCTTCCCATTCACTGCCCAGCTGGTGCCACTTCCCCAGTGCCTGACAATAGAACCCAGGCCCACCCTCTAGTCCACGTTCCAGCTCAGGGACCCACTAGTCAATCGCCAAAATCTTCCCTCTTAGACCTGACTGCCTTTCCCTGAGTCCTTTCCTTAACTCCTGGCTCTCCCACCCCCACTTGCCAGCCTCACAGCTCCCTCCTTCCATAGCGTAACTGCAGCCAGGAAAGGCAGAAGCTCCCTAAAAGTGTGTGTGTGAGGGGGCACTGATATCCAAACTGTGCCCCTCCCATGCTGCCCCTTCTCTCTGAGCTCCCACCCCTGGGCTGTCCCTTCCCTTGAGGCCCAGCCCCCATGCCACCTCTTACCCTCAAAATCCCCCCTTCCCCATCAGGCCCCTTATGGTCAGTAAAAAGTAGGAGGGCATAGTCCTCCCACTTTTCAAAGTAATGGGGCCTTGGTCCCCTGGCTCACCCTGTTCTGACACCCCTACCAGCAGCCCCCTTCTGCTCCAAGCTCCTGGGCTTTATCCAGGCCACTTCTTTTCCTGCCCAGCTGAGCCTTATCTGTAATTAATCCCTGCTCCCTGGCTCTTCATCCAGGCATTGCCTGGGCAGTCAATTGGCCCACCAAGCCACTGTAACCCTTTTGGGCCTTGTGTGGGGTGGACACCCTATCACCGTGGGCTCAAGTGAATGGGGTCTGCTAACTAAAAAGGCAAACCTTTGTGTGCAATTTCTATTTTGGGGAAGCTTTGGGATTCTTCTTCTTCTCCCCTTATATCCAAAGGTAAATTTGTGTGTAATTCTCTCTGGAGCTTGTCAGCATTGCTCTTGAATGGGTTGTAGGTGTATTATGATATGCTCCTTCTCTTCTGCCTCCCAGAGGTCAGCCTCCACAGCTCAACCTGCTCAACAGTAGGAGCAGCAGCACTGACAATAGCACACACTGACACATACAAGGTATTTCACTTAGGCTCATGTTGTGTATATTATAACCACTAGCTGGTAGTTAATTAGGGAAGGGAGACTCTCTCTTCCATCCCCTGTGTAAATAACCAGAGCCATCTGGTGGCTTTAACTTACAAAAGCTTCAGTTGTTTATAACATCATTACTGACTCAGAAGCAAAAATATTGGAGCTGTTTGGAACATGGAATTTTTATCCTGCAGAAAATTTTGAAATTAGAGTCCATTCTGAAACAGAAGTGAAGTTTGATATATTAAAAAAATCTGAAACAACAAAAAATTCTGAAAAGTTTTGAATCAGAAATGTTGAAATGAAAAGCTTTGACAGCTTTGATTGAAACAGAAATGGTCATTCTGAATCTACATTTTGACTTCCTTTTGAAATGTCAGTTCAACAACAATTTTTGTTTTGACATATCTCACCAGAACATTGAAATTTCCTCAGAATTTCTGAAATTCCCTCAGAATTAATATTTTCCCAATGAAAAACTTTGGCTTCAGCAAAATCATGTTTTTTGGTGGGAAAACTTTCAACATGAAAAACTGTAACCAGCTCTAGAAAATATATACATAGTTGGGTCTGGTTTCCAGAAAATTCTTTTGAGTTTTTGATTTTTAATACTGTACAGAGCCTATAGCAACTCTGATGTTGGAAATAAATGAATGATGATTTTACTAATAAGAGAGATTTCCCCCACTTGCCCTTCTTCCTGGTTTCCCCCTATAGAATTGCTGGACTACATGCATTTATAGTGTGACATATCAGGAAGCAAAGTAGGTGCTAAGAAAGACAATCATGCTTACATATCAGTCAATGAACATCCATAATACTCAGCAATGTTAGGGGCTGTAATATGTTTAGGACCAAATTTTCCTCAGGTTTGTGTGCACACATATAGGTACAGTTGCTTAATTTGTATGTGCAAACTGAGATGTTATAAGGTGGTATTTTCAAAAGAACTCAGTGTTGGTCTAACTCTACACCTATTGAAAAAAATGGTAAAGGTCTTACTGAAGTCAATGGGAACAGAGTTAAGGCAACACTGAGGTCTTTTGAATATGAGATCCTAATGTTACCGGTAGTTGTCTTGTTAAAGGATTACTAGAGGGAGGTAATGGCTTTAATGGCTGATTCAAACTATGTCAGAAAATGGTTAATATGTAGCACTAAACTGTTATAACGGTTATTAAAGCATGTAGAGATTTTAATAAACTGAGGTGTGTAAAGCACTGAACTCTACTGTATGGAACCAGAACTGCTGAGTCATACTAATAATATTTAAAGGTGCTTCTTTGGTAAGTGGCAGGGAAGTTCTACATGGCCACGGTGTGTCACATAGTGATGACTGGGAAGTTCCCAAAGGTACACTGCAATTCAAAACCTGTGGCTGGCCTGTGTCAGCTGACTCAGGCTCATTGGGCTCAGGCTACAGGGCTGTAGAGCCTTGTGCCCTGGGACCCTCCCTCCTCATAGGGTCCCAACACCTGAGCATCTACACTTCAATTAAATAGCCCCGTAGCCTGAGCCCCATGAGTATGGCTAAGTTTTTGTCATAGATATTTTTAGTAAAAGTCAGGGTCACGGGTAGTAAACAATTCATGGTAGCCCGTGACCCGTCCCTTTCACTAAAAATAGTCTTGACAAAAGGGGTAGGTGGGTTCAGCACCCACTGCTGCTGGGGCTCCCGGGTCCCCCACCAATGCGGTGTGTGGGAGCTCTGGTCCCCCTGCCCCTGGGCTGCTGTGGGGTCCGCTCACCCCGGGCAGCTGGTAGCTGCAGTGTCACCCAGCTGCTGACCATGGTTGCAGCTTCAGCTGGGCAGATGCGGGGAGTCCACCAGTTGCTGGCCACATCTGGGCAACTGCGGGGGGTCTGTCGGCCGCCCGCTGCAGCTGTGGGTCCCCCCCGCCTGCCTGTCACAGCTGGGCAGCTGCAGTTCCGCCAGCCTCCCGCCGTGGTTGGCCAGCCGCAGGGTCTCCCCGCCAGGTTGGAGGCTGGGAGCTGCAAGGGCAGGGCTGTGGCTGGGAGCTCCCGCCCCAGAGCAGAAAATGTAACGGAGGTCAATGGAAATCACAGATTCCGTGAGTTCCGTGACATACTTATAGCCTTAGCCATGAGCCCAAGTCAGCTGACGTGAGCCAGCTGTGGATGTGTAGACGTACCTAAGTGGCTGTGCACTTGTTAGAATATAGTTACACGGTTTTTAAGTGCATATGCAAGTGGTGGTTAGCTGAAGCAAATGGGCAAGAGTCTGCACATGTTGTGTGTGTGTGCAGACTCAGAAAATCTGGTACTCAGTGACTCTATTTGGAAGTTACTGCTGCTTGCATGCATACTCACCCATTTTGCCTAGAGCTGCAAAACTCCTAGAGCCAGAAATGTTGCTGCCCAGAACCTAACAAGGCAAAGAATAAGAAGTGCTGAGAGGCCTGAATCAGCAGCCAGGGTCAGCAGTCTGCACAAGATGTAACTTTTAAGATTATGCTGTCAGATCAAAGTGTATTTACCCCCCTTTTTTTTTTTAAACTCACCAGATTAAACTCTTGTAAACTCTGTTATATGACTTGCCCTTCGGGGGCTAATTTTATTCACACAGCACCTTTTACAGCAGCTATGTTTGCCAAGCCTACTTTTCTAAAAAAATCAGACAGCTTGTGTCGGGTTCTGGTATGTGTAATTGGAGTGCTTTCTAGTGGGAAAAACAGCCAATTTCTTTTTTCTTTCTTTTATTTTTTTTGAAACGGGAAACTATGCCACCAGTTTTCAGTTATGACAAACCTTATACCTAAGGAATTTCCTGATAGTAATGCAAAAATTCTCTAATGCTCCAAAGCAGGCTCTCCAATATCAACAGAGGTTTATAAACAGACACCATTAATTACAATACCTAAACAATTAGAGGCCATTTCTTGGATCAGGACAATGACACTGCTTTGAAAATTTATCCATAATAAAATTAATGACCAAACAGCAAAACATAGTTGACATCTTCCTTTTTTTATTTTACAAAGCATGAAAAACAATACAAAGAGAATGAGGAAATAAGTAGTTGAATAGCAGTTTGATCATAGAAAATTACCTAGCTGTATATTCTTTCTTTTATCAACTATACAGTAACTAGGACAAACAATTCTGTTAACTAACTTAAGAGAGTTGTACTGAATAACTATGTAGTAGGGAAAATTGAAGAAGCAAGAACAAATCAACATTCGAAAGACTTTAATACTACTTAAAAGCTGAACGTAATATACATAGTAACCTTGTTAGCCTAGTACAAAAATACTGTGCCCAGAAACTATATATTTGTTAAAATGTTTGAAAAGGTAGAAGAATACAAATAGACATACTCAGTGGAAAGTGACAGTTCATTACAATTCCTTTTATTAAACTATAATAGAAATTTATTTTTAAACTATGTACAGTGCTTTTCACACTACATTCTTTAACAGACACGTGCATGTGTCTATCATGTTTATACACAGAAGGCTCAAATTCTAACTTCAGTTACACCTGTGTGGTACCATTGAAGTCAATGGGGGTTGGCTGAATGAACTATAGACTGTGCAGGTGTCACTTAGGGCAAGAATTTGGTCCAGGGTCTTTATAGGTATAGGCAAGAATAAGGATAAATTTGGCCCGCTCCGCAGCTCTCTATGGGACCCAATCCAGCTTCCACTGAAGTTAATGGGAATCATTCCATTGACTTCAAGTGGGCATTTGATCAGAGACCCTATATCATGGAATGGACGAGCTCATGGTGCAGCAGTTAGCAGAAGCCAGCTACTGGTTAGCACACTTTATTAATATACATTTACAAATGGTGCTTAGATATGAATTTCTCCATGGAAACCAACCTCTCTCTGTGGAAAATAAGCCTTTCCATACAATTTTCATTCCGCTAGCAATGCTGAACATAGAAATAGCCTGATCTCATAATTTGCTGTATCTAGTAAAATATCACAAATATTCAGACCTGACTCAGACGATGGCTCTCATTTCTATGAGTCCGAACAAAAAGGCTCAGACCCATCTTTTAAAGCAATGCAGGGGTCTGGAGAGTTCTTATGAGAGTGATTGTTTCAGACCAGCGATATTGTAGACATAGCAGAGTGCTTATGGAATGTAGACTGCATGTGATTAGTCATGGAGGGGACTATTCTACAACTCTCACACAGGCCAAACTCCCAGTTAAAGCTAATGAAATTTCTACCCACAGGATCAGGCCTTTAAGAGATACTCCCTTACAGCTTCATAATTTATTATGAATCATTTGCATGAGTCAGCACTCTGTGCTTTGATTCTGGTTCACAATTGCTGTGAGATCAAACCAACATACTGGTTCAGCACCTCATAAACCTTTAGGATCTAGATTTGACCTACCTGACTTCAGGCTTCTCTAATGGGCTGAACCAGAATACTGGGACCAAATGCCCCTGAAACTAAAGAATCTTAGATCTGGATTAGATTCCACACCTGAATGTGGCATCTCAGAGCCACCCCCAAATGAAATACATTGGGCTGGATTTTCAAAAACTCACTTTTGCATGCACTTGGGTTGCATGTGCACAAGGCAAAAGTAGGCTTCTGAAAAATCAAACTGGTTGTTGTAAAGAGAGAGCCAGCCTTGCTACTATTGAATGTTTCACAGAGAGAAAGAACTCACAATCAATAGCCTGTCAGCATCCCCACCATCTGAAAGCAGCATGTGGTGACCCACTTAACTTCAGACTGCTGGGAGACATTAGAGACTGACTGGTTGACAAGATGTTATTGATTTATAATCAACAATACATATAAGTAGCTATTAAGAATATATTGCGTGATTTTCCTTAGCTCTTTTACTAGACGTGAAATAATAGGAACCCTGTTTGTTCTACAATTAATACTGTATTACAGAGATGGTAACTTGCTGAATAGATGGTTTTATTATTCCTGCTTAAGATCCTCCCTCTTTTTTTAAGGAGAAGAGTGGGATCACTCACTCTTTAGGTAAATGTTAAGTGATACGGTATTTTTTTTAAAGGGGAAGAAAAGAAGAAACAAAGGTCTGTATTAAGGGACTAAATTTTGCCCTGGGATCTGAGAACACATTTTCCATTGATTTCAATGGGAGCGTGCATGCACATCTGAGGGCAAAATCTGGCCTCACATTAGCACTGGTCTTTTTTGGTATCTTGATTCAAAGCAATATGAGGAACACAGAAGGCCCGATCCTGCTCCCAAAGATGTCAATGTCAAAATGCTTGAAAATTCCAATGGGAGTAGGATTGGGCCAACAGAGGCTTAAATTCTGTCCCAGTTTACATCTTGTACAATTCCCATTGACTCCACTGGGTGCACAGGGTGTAAATCAGGGCAGAATTTGGCACACAGATCACTAAGGCATTTAGACAC
This sequence comes from Chelonoidis abingdonii, assembly GCF_003597395.2. Classification (NCBI taxonomy): domain Eukaryota; kingdom Metazoa; phylum Chordata; order Testudines; family Testudinidae; genus Chelonoidis; species Chelonoidis abingdonii. The sequence continues at coordinate 41,222,594 of NC_133773.1, forward strand.
AACTCCTGATGAAAATAATGATAGCTGTGCAGCTAAATACATTAGTTGGCTTTGAAAATTTCCATCTTCATGTACAATGTATTTCAGGCAGAGAACCATTATTTTACCTATATAGTCACCTATGTTACCAAAGACAAAAAATATCTTATCTGCACACAAACCAACCATGCTAGAGCCCTGAAACAAAAACTGCAATCAGGCAGACTGAAACGCAATATAATGCCCTGATCATTCTCTGAATTTGCCTAAAATACATACAACATAAGGCCCTAAACCAATAGTTTTAAAGAGTTTGTATGTGTTTTTTTTTTTAAATAAATAAATACAGATACATGTATGTTAGGACAATATTTTGATAAAAATCTTAGGTAGAATAGAAGTCTACATTTGTTTCAACATATACTTTCCTCTACAGGGAGAGATTTTGTGGGGCTATATGTGTACCTTAATTATATGCAAATACTATATAACTGTGTATATTTGTCAGTGGAAGTAAAAAATGATGGCTATGTGTTATTTACACGTTTGTTATACCAAAGATATGGCTCCAGCATTCTTTTGCATTATTTAAAAATATAAATCAGGCCATGAAAAAACTGTTATACACACACAGAGTATAGCAAATAACATACATAATAGTTGGGTTCTTAATATTAATGTTGTATCACTAACAGTTTGATCACTATAGTAGATTTGTTGTGTCATCCCCAAATAAGTTTTGCTCGCGATCATACTAGCAAGAATAAACCTATAAATATTTTATCCACACATATATTATATATAAAATAAATGGCTTAGATGAGAAAATAATTTTACTTCAGTAACTGCAGTATGCAAATTCCTACAATAAAAAGAAGAATACAGGAATATGCACATCCTGAGGTAATCTTATTTATCTGAGGAGCAATGACAAGTTTTTAATAGTGATGACTGTGTTTGTGCCTATATATAAAATATTACATACATACACGCACACACCCCTCGTATTAGATATGCATCAATACACATAGAGCACTGCATATCATAATACCGCAAGAATTGTTCATTATTATACATCAGACTTATGGAAACTTGAGTGACAGCTTAGAACAAATATTTTTTTTATAGGCAAATGTTTTCAAATTTGGCTCCAGTAATAATGTACTGACATTCACAGGGGATCTTAAACTAGAGTTAAATCAGTTGCTACTAACTGGGTTGATTGAAATGCCGCAGAAATAACAAGAACAACCTCCTCTACATTTCCTTATTTCTAGAATCAAATAATATTTTGGAAGATTCTGAAATATTTACTTAACATTTCCTCTTTCATATTTGAGTGCCTCTGTCTCTTTTGATTCCTTCTAAGACCAGAAGCAGGAGGGATGATAAACAGAGGCTGTTTTCACAGCGTTTCCAGATTAACTGTAAGCAGATGGTACTGAAAATCTCATGAGGAAAAAAGATTTCTTGCAGTTTCCAACTAAAATTGTGTGGGCTTAAATGGTTCAGGCAAACTGAATGCACACTCTGAAATATATGAGGTTTGCTCATCACTACTGCTGGTACAAAATACTGTTATAGATATGAAAATCATCATCTTTGTGGGTTTCTACACAGCAAATGTTGTATCTGCATTACTGAGAAGTCTTATGATCCCCTGTCTCATTTTTAATCTACTGATCATGGCTACACATGGCAATTGCGCTCCCTTTATTTTAGTGTTTTGGAGTTTGTCTTGACCATAGGCTTTCTTGAATTCATGCCAAGTGGCCTATTAAAAAGAATTTTTATTAGGCATTTCCTCTGTTTAAAAAAATGATTTCCTCGATGTCTGCTGCAAATCCACTGTCTCTGAATGCTTTTTATGCCTCAAATAAAAAATTTAAGTCCCTGCAGTATTCTCACTTGCTTTTGCTTTCAGTCTTCCTTTTACTTATTGCTTTAAGACTTCATCTGGTTAAAAACTGTACCTAGTAAAATAAGTGCTAAAAATCACTTTTTAAAATAAAAACATTCTAGTTTCCAAGGTTAACATCTGCAATCTCAAGCAAGCCTTCAAAGTGGTCATGGTCATTTTTTTTAGTGCTACTAGTCTAATGAATGAGACTCACTAACAATCTCCTGAAACATCCTCTTTTCCAGATCATATTCTTGATGAGCCAGTTTTTTCATCACACACTTTCATAATCACATTCTCTTGTGCTTTTCCTTCTCTTTAATGTCATCATAACCAACAGACTGACACAACTCATCTGCAGTATGAACATATTATCAGCAGCTCAGTAGTGATCCTGGTTAGCTCAGTTACTTCTCTTCACATCCATTCTCTGTTTCTCCCAGCCCCGTGTCTTACAAGTTCTTTCAGACAGCCTGTTAGCTGCCTTGTGAGTTGTGCTATCGTATCACCTCACTGAGTAGCTTTCGCATCTCTGTGTAATTTCTTGGCACTTCCACTGCAAATCTCACTTAGGTCCCTGATTGTTTAGTAATTCACAGTATTTTTTTAAAACTTCTCAAAAACGTATGACTATTTTGTTGAGACATTCTTGTAAAATCATAAGGCATTGGTACACTATAGCACACAAGTCCCTGTGCTTTGTCAATTGGGGCCCAATCCTGCATTCCCATATAAATGAAACTCTCATTGATTTCAACGAGAGTTTTGTCTGCATAACAATTGTTGGGTTAGGCCTTTAGAGTGAATTTTAATTCCCAAGCTCCTTTTTGCCTTCAGGCTTCTTGCAAGAGAATAAACAACATTGTTTATTACGTATGGTTACATAACAAAGAATAAAAGAGGAAGAAAAGTGCCATATATGGTAATCCTGAAGATACTGGCCACTCACGAAACACTAAACAACTATGTACATCTGTAAAGTAAAAGGCTTTCAAAGGCAGTCCAGTAACTGTACTTGTACCTCTGTGTAGAACTGAGCAGAGTAAACTAACTCTGCAGTTCTATTTTTCTACCTCACCTAAATGAAATCTAAGAAATATACAATCATTATACATCATTCACATAAAAATGGTCATGCTATGCTTTTAATGGCAGGGGAAATACACATATATATATTTTTAAATACAGTAGTGGCAAAGAATACACCGAATCTCTACAGTGTATAGCAAAATATAGTATCCCTAAATTATGGTATCTTCTGAGTAAACTCAAACTTGTATTTGCTAAATCACAATCTCAGTTCCGCTTGGGCTGATTGCTTTCTCCATTAATCAGATTCTTCTCCTGCTGTTCAGCTAAGGATTGCCACTTCTGCCTATTCTTTCTACAGCCATCCAGTAAAGGGTAGCAGGCTTCTGAGACATGTGTCAGGGCCTGCGAGAAATAAAACAAATCAGGCTGGCAATGCATAACAAAAAACACAGGTTTTCTGCTCCTTACGATGTGCCCGTTGGAGGCACTAGACGAGAATATGTTTGAAACATAGGGCTTGTTTTTGCTAGAAAGTGGAGCTATGTTGGAAAACTGATTTTAAGAAAGGCTCCCTCTCACTCCAATTCCAATAAGAACTCAATTATTTCACCTATGCAGACCAGGCTAATTTGGCCATCTTTATTGCTGATGCAACCATTGATTTTATCAGTTACCCAGAGGATGTTTGGCCCCAGTGTATTCAGCAACTGATTAAGTAAGGTCTAGAGAAGAGCTGTGTTTAATAGCCATTCTCAGTTACTTTTCATCTCCTGGTGTAGACCAAGCAATAGTGAGTTACTGTATTAGGCCAACATGGACTAATAAAAGTGAAGCAGAGAACAAGTTTTGGAAAGAGAACTGGATTCCAATGTTCAGGTTAGAATAGGATGGATAAATAGTAGGGAAGGTCAAGACATTTCCACTGAAACAAAATTTTGATGAAAAATGTAAAATCCATGGACATTTGTGATTTTTTTTTCTTCCTCATTCGCAATCACATGTGATGATCACATAGCCCTTTATTCCTATCAGCTTCTGGAATTCAGTGGGACAGAAGTAACGAGTAAGGGTCCTGTGGTTAGGCCCCCTGTCTGTTAGACATATTAAGTGACTGACTACTACACAAAGCACAGGGGGTGATGTCTGAAGTTAATGAGTATGGGATGAAATCAGTTAGGATTTCACTCATGAAGTTTAATTCTCATTCAAACAATAGAAGATGGTGATGTCTTTTCTTAGTGATAGTTTTACAACAGCATAACTCCACTGGGCCATATCCTGGTGTAAATCAGCATAGGTCCATTGCCACCAATAGAACTGAGGAACTGGCCTATTGTCTTCAAAGGAATTATTCTCGATTTATACCACTGAGAGGAAAATCAGGCCCATTAGGCACAATTCACTGGAATTATACCAATTAATTTTTTTTGTATACGTTTAAATGGGTTTAAAAACACTAGAACAGTTTAATCAAATGTCAGCATTAAAGTCAGTGAAATGAGTGAAACACTTTTGCTGTTATTTATAGATTCATAGATTTTAACGTCTGAAAACAGCATTATGATCATCTAGTCCAGCGGTTCTCAAACTGTGGGTTGGGACCCTGTTTTAATGAGGTCACCAGTGCTGGGGTTTAGACTTCCTGGGGCTCAGGGCCAGAGCCGGAGCCCTGCCACCTTGGGCCAAAGACTTCAGCCCTGGGGAGTGGAGGGCTCGGGCTTCGGCTTTAGCCCTGAGGGGCAGGGCTCAGGTTACAGCTCCCCTCCGCCCCGCCGCCTGGGGATGAAGTCCTTGGGCTTGGACTTTGCCCCCCTCCCCTTTCACCTGGGGCAGCAGGGTTCTGGAGGGCTCAGACTTCAGTCCCCCTTCCTGGGGTTGTGTAGTAATTTCTCCTGTCAGAAGGGGGTCATAGTGCAAGGAAGTTTGAGAACCCCTGATCTAGTCTGACATTCTACATAACACAGGCCATAGAACTTCACCCAGTGATTCCTGCATCAAGCTCATTCACATGAATTTGGTCAATTTTGGTAAAATGGTAAACCAGACTTTCAGTGCTGCCTGCAGCATGAGAGACAAACTACTAGGGACAGGATGAAAACTCATGAAAGAGCCAATGAGTGGGCAGGCCAAAGTTATAATTGTGCTTATTGTTCATTTTTACAGTGTTAGAACACTGGAGAGTGAACTGGTTCCTTGTTTTTTTCCAAGTGACATTATACAAAATGATTTATTGTTTCATTACATGTTATTCATTAAAGAAAGCAGGTGAAGTCCCCACCCTGCTCCAAACAGAATAAATCTACAGTGGATCTGCTCCAAACTTAGCTCTTTCATGGGGCTTGCCTGTATTGTTAACTTGAATGACAACAACAAAGCATATGTTCCAGCCAAAGCTTTCTCCAGAGCTGGGCTGTTCCATGCATTTACTTGTAGAATCCTAGTGCTCTCGTTTTTTCCATAGAGATACACCAAACCCACTTTTTACCGGGGCGGCAGCTAACAGGACCCACCTGGCAGCATGAATCAGCAGAAATAACTTTTCATCTGTACGGTCCTGCGTTCCTATATAGAATCCTAGAAGCTGCCACCCTGCTTCAGAGTTTCAGTTCCTACCATATGAGGTTTATTGGCTCAGTTGTGCATTTCAGGCACAGCCCTCCACTGTGCACAGCATGGAGCAGCACTGCCCCAAGGTAGCATTGTGTCTCCAGCAGGTACAATGTCTCCCAGAGCTCCTGTGAAGTGCCACATCCTCATAAAGGGTGGCGTGTGCACTCTCCTTATATCTTGATAAGTGGAGGGGAGGTCGCTGCATAGATCATTTGGGTGGCTACTGCCACTAGCCAGGAGCAGGCCTTGTTCTCAAGAGTGCTCAACAAATGCAATTTTGTTATGAAGCATGGGCACAAGAAGGAAGTATCTTTCACTCCCCATTCCGTTGCACACCCACACAAGGGTTGGGCACAATCTGCCCAATATATTTTGATAACTAGTTCACGTGAAACCCAGTCTTCCTCTGGGAGTTTCAGACTGGGAGATTTCCTAAGAATTCTTGTGTTGGGGATTGGGTTGTCTTCCCCCTTTGGAAAAGGCCAGATATTCAGCCCTGTGGACTCTGAGATCTGCATGGATCACAATGCATCTGCAGAAGTAACAGGTCTCTTGCACGGAGGATCTGTAGTGCACAGCCACTCAGTCTCCTGCAGCTGCCTACCTTCCACTAAAAGGAGCTTTGTGGGGCTCTACAATAACAATTGCAACTATATTCCCCTGATGTTGGATTTCCAAAGCATGGAATGGGAAGCTGCACACATGACTGCTGATTCTGTCCTCAGTAAATTGATAATTTGTTCTGTGGATTTCAGAGGTATTAGAGAGCATCCAGCCCTGCCCGCCTCTCAACCTGCAGATGTGCATTCCTGTAAAATGGCTTTGATGTGGACATAGAGAATGCGGGATGAATGTGTGAAATCATCTTGCTCCCATTTCCAATGGATAGATTTTGGGGGTTAGGTTAGGTTCACATTTGCTCCCCAAGTTTCAGATCTCAATAACTGCACCCAGAATACATGATACAACCTGAGGAGGTTTTTCTCTAGTCTCAAAGATAGAAAATTAACTAAGTTTTAATACACAACATAATCTGATCAAGTACCTGGTGTGACAAAGTTCCTCCTCTACCTTGGTGGGTCCTGTGCTTCTTGGCAGATTTGCTCACCTTAGTGATCTTCCCCACAGTCTGGGTCAACTCCTCCTGTGTCTGATCAGGAGTTGGGAGGTTTGGGGGGAACCCGGGCCCGCCCTCTACTCCGGGTTCCAGCCCAGGGCCCTGTGGATTGCAGCTGTCTATAGTGCCTCCTGTAACAGCTGCAGGACAGCTACAACTCCCTGGGCTACTTCCCCATGGCCTCCTCCAAACACCTTCTTTATCCTCACCACAGGACCTTCCTCCTGGTGTCTGACAATGCTTGTCCTCCTCAATCCTCCAGCAGTACACTCTCTCACTCTCAGCTCCTTGCCTTCTTGCTCCCAGCTCCTCACACACGCTCCTTCTCCTCTGGCTCCTCCCTGCCTGACTGGAGTGAGCTCCTTTTTAAACCCAGGTGCCCTGATTAGCCTGCCTTGATTGGCTGCAGGTGTTCTAATTAAAGTAGCTATCTCTACTGCCTTCTAGAAAGATCTTAATTGGCTCCAGGTGCCTTGATTAACCTGGAGCAACTGCCATTTGATTACCAGGGCACTAGGGATTTGTTTAGCCTGGGGCTAACATACCTGTTTCTCAGTACTTTACAGGCCTTGCCCCATCACACTGGCTAAGCAGCAATTTGTTGCTAGAATGCAAAATGTTTCAATGGGTTCTGTCGTGTTGCATGTGTATAATCTGAAACTTGGTGAATATCCTAGTTAACATAATAATGGTTTGCACTTGTACTGCATCTCTCTCTCACTCAATGATTTCAAAGCACTTTACAATCCTTAATTAAGCCTCGTACTATCTATTTTATAGATGCGCATAGTGAAGTACAGAAAGGTTGTTCCAAGAGCACCTGCAACTTGGTGGCAGAGCATGGAATAGAATTCAGGGATCCAACTTCTGCCTCTCCACCTGGTTTTTCAATGATTACAACAAACCACTTCAATCGAATAAGTAATAACGAATAATGATAAATGTTGAAGAAGTCTTTTGACCAGATTGAATATTGAATAACAAACAATAAAGCATTTCTATATCTTATTCGACTATAGAACAACAACTAACTTGGTTCTAACTTCAGCCTCTGCATTGTTGCAGGCTACAATGCTTAGTTCTGGTTTAGTTAGTTGTACAATTTGTGAAAAGAGTCCCCTCTCAAATAGAGTACCTCATAGAGCTGTAAACAAATGGCATCTATGAATCCAACTTGCATGCTGGGAATTTTATTTTTCTTCTCTCTGTTCATTAGATCCTGAAAACACAAAAAGAACTAGTCAGTTTTCACAGCAAACATGCAAGGTGAGTCAGCTCTATATTAAAATAAGTTTTAAAAAAATCCAAGAATCAATCTGGAACCATGTAGTAAGAAATGTAGCAGCACAATATGTTGTCAAGTAGATAACTTGGCTGCATGAACAACTTCTGGAGTCTTTTTCCTGGAATGGCAGTGCACAGGCTATCGAGGCAGGCTGAAGCCCACTTTAAGAGAGTGAGATTAGTTTGCACTACTCGTTAAGAATTCCCTTCCTTAATAATTTAGCAGCACTACCAGCTACCTTGGAGGAAAAAATGGTTACCTACCTTTTCATAACTGTTGTTCTTCGAAATGTGTTGCTTATGTCCATTCCATTCTAGGCATGCGTGTACCCAGTGCGCAGTCGTCAGAGATTTTTGCCTTAGCGATACCTGTAGGGTCAGCAGTGGTGCCCCCTGGAGTGATGCGCTCATGTGTCGGTATATCAAGCGCTGCTGGCCCTACGTCCTCTCAGTTCCTTCTTGCTGGCAACTCTGAGAGAGGCACAGGAGGGCGGGGAATGGAATGGACATGAGCAACACATCTCGAAGAACAACAGTTAAGAAAAGGCAGGTAACTGTTTTTTCTTCTTTGAGTGCTTGTTCATGTCGATTCCATTCTAGGTGACTCACAAGCAGTGTCAATGAAAATGGGCTCAGAGTTCCCAATCTTGCAGCATGCAGCACTGCTCTTCCAAAGCCAGCATTGTCTCGGGCCTCCTGAGTAAGTGCATAAGGGGACGTAAACATATGGACAGACGACTAGGCAGCAGCTCTACCGATCTCTTGAATCGGCATCTGAGCCAGAAAGGCTGCTGATGATGCTTGCGCTCTAGTTGAGTGCGCCTTGACTATTGCTGGTGGAGGCACTTTCGCCAGCTCATAGCAGTAATGGATGCAGGTCGTGATCCAAGATGAAATCTGTTGAGCAGACACTGGATGACATATCATCCCGCAATGAACAGTTGCTCTGACTTGTGCAATGGCTTTGTCCTGTCGATGCAGAAGGCCAGCGCCCTCCTGATATCCAGGGCATGCAACCTGCATTCCTCCTCCGATTTATGAGGCTTTGGGAAGAAGACAGTTAAGTATATGTCCTGGCTGGTATGAAACTGGGAAACTACCTTGGGCAGGAACACTGAGTGCGGCCGCAGCTAGAACGTATCCTCGTAGGATACCATATAAGGCGGTTCTGAAGAAATGACCCTGTCTCAGACACCCTGTGGGCAGACGTTACCGCAACCAGGAACGAACCTTCCAGGACAGAAGAAGAAAAGAGCAGGAAGCCAGATGTTCAAAGGGAGGTCCCATGAGCCTCAACAGCAAGAGATTCAAGTCCCAGAGACGGACAGGATCTTGGACATGAGGATAGAAACGCTCCAAGCCTTTCAAAAACCAGGCCATCATGCCATGAATGAAGACCAACCTACCTTGGAACAGAGGGTGGAAAGCCAAAATAGCAGCTAGGTGGATCCTGATCAATGACAAGGACAAACCCTGGAGCATGAGTCGCAGAAGAGAATCCAGGGTCACCTGCAGCAAGGCCTGCTCGGCCTGGATACATCATTCTGAAGCCCAGCATGTGATACTTTTCCACTTGGCCAGGTAAGTTGCTCTGGTGGAGGGCTCTCTGCTACCCAACAAGACCTGTTGAACCCAGCCGAGCATTCCCGCTCTTCTGGATTCAGCCTTGCAGTAACCATGCTGTCAAGTGCAACACCACCAGGTTCGGGTGCAGAAGACTACTGTGGTTCTGTGACAGCAGGTCCGGCCAAAGAGGTAGCCGCAGCGGGGTGGCTACTGAAAGGTCCAGAAGTGTGCCAAACCACAGTTGATGAGGCCACTCGGGGACTGTCAGAATAACCTTTGCCCTGTCCTGTTTGATCTTCATGAGTAATCTGTGGATCAACGGCACTGGTGGGGAAGCATACATCAGGGCCCCTGACCACAGGAGCAGGAAAGTGTCTGACAGGGAACCCCTGTCCATCCCTTGTAGTGAACAGAACACGTGGCATTTCCTGTTCTGAAGGGACCACGCAAACAAGTCCACCTGAGGAGTCCCCCACTTCCAGAAGATAATACTGACCACCTCTGGATGGAGCGACAACTCATGGTGAGATGAGAATAATCTGCAAACACGTTCTTGGTCCTGGGCAGATGCGTGGCTACCAGATGAATGACATGCCACACACACAAATCCCAAAGGCAGAGAGCTTCTTGGCAAAGGGCCAAAGACCTGGCTCTGTCTTGCTTGTTGATGTAATACATCGTGGCGGTATTGTCCATGAGGACCTGCAACACCTTGCCCCTCACAGAGGGAAAGAAAGCCTGGCGGGCCAGGCAAATTGCTTTGAGCTCCTTGATGTTGATATGAAGGGCGTCTCGCAAACAGCAGCCTTGCATGCTGAGCTTGTCCAGGTGGGCTCCCCAGCCCAGGTCCAAAGCACCGGAGACCATTGTCAGTGATGGGGACGGGGCTGCGAAGGGAACTTCTTGCAACACCAACCTGGGGTTCATCCACCAATTCAGGGATGATAGGATGTGATCCGGCACTCTGACTACCCTAAGTCGTGCCTGTTGCGGATGTAAACCAACACCAGCCACGCTTGCAGAGGTCAGAGATGGAGCCAGACATGATTGACCATGTACTGTCAGCCATGTGGCCCAACAGCCACAGGCAGGTGTGAACCATGGTGAGCGGGTGGTTTTCAGATGGCAGATCAGGTCCGACATGGCCTGAAAACGCGCCTCAAGAAGGAAGGCTCTGGCTCGCATGGAGTTGAGAACCGCCTCAATTAACTCTATTAGTTGGACTGGCCTTAAGGTGGATATTTTCTCGTTTACTAACAGGCTCAGGTCACAGAAGGTTGGAGGCACCAGACTGAGGCTTTTCTGCATTTGTTCCTGAGACTTGCCTGTGATGAGCTAATTGTTGAGATATGGGAAGACATGGACCCCTCCACGTCTCAGGTAAGTGGTCACTGGTGCCATACATTTTATGAAGATCCTTGGAGCCAATGAGAGGCCAAAGGGGAACACCGTGAATTGGAAATGGCATCACCCGCTATGAAACAGAGGAAATGTCTGTGACCTTGGAATATGGAAATCAGCATCCTTCAAGTCGAGAATGTACCAGTCTCCCAGATTTAGGGAGGGGATGATGAAGGCCATGAAGACCATGTGAAATTTCAACTTCTTGATGGACTTGTTGAAGCATTGCAGGTCCAGAATGGCCCTTTTTTGCTTTCAGGATTAGGAAATAACAGGAGCAGAACCCCATTCCCGTCATGTCCCAAGTGACCTCCTCCACTGCCCCCAGGTGCAGGAGGTTCTCTACCTCTTGAATGAGGAGTTGCTCATTAGGAGCATAGGTGCCAACTTTTTTCCATGGCAATGGGTGCTCGCGCCCCCGCCTGCCCCAGCCCCGCCCTGACTCCACACCTGCCCAAAGTCCCCGCCCCAACTCCACCCCTCCCTGCCCCATTGGATCCATCCCCAAATCCCCACCCCAGCCCCACCTCCCCCAAGCATGCCAGGCTGTTTCACAGTGCCAAGCGCTGGGAAGGTAGGGTGAGAAGCAGGACACAGCAGCATGCTCAGGGGAGGAGGCAGAGGTGAGCTGGGGTAGGAGGGCAGGGCGGGGAGCTGCCAGTGGATGCAGAACATCCACCAATTTTTCCCCATGGGTGCTCCAGCCCTGAAGCATCCATGGAGTTGGCACCTATGATGATGAGGATCCCTGAAGGGGGATGGGAAAGAGGAGTGAAGAGGGAGGAGGGAGAGATAGTCAAAAACTGCACGGTGTAGCCTTGTGACACTATGTCCAGCACCCAGCGGTCCAAGGTGACCTGGGACCAGGCCAAACTGTAGAGATGAAGACGGTCGAGGAAAGAACGGGGTGGATCCTGGGAGCTTACTTGTTCTTGACCGCACCCTCAAAATGAATGCTTTTGGTCCCCAGGATGCTTTGCCAGACCAGGCTGTGCAGATGGGCGGGAGGAGAAACCATGGCAACAGTTGAAACTTATGTCCTATCCCTTCTCCTTGCAGACCCTGGACAAGGGTGACTAGGCCTTAGCGGCAGGAGAGGCCAGAACTGCTTCTGTGCAGACTGTGGCGTATGCATACCCAGCGAGTGAAGGGTGGACCAAGTGTCCTATAATCCATGCGGTCTCGCATCTGTCTGCTCCAAAAAAATACCATTCCCATCGAATGGGAGGTCCTGGATCGAGGTCTACATTTTTTGTGAGAAGCCGGTAGTCTGAAGCCAGGAGCTGCGCCTCATAACCACTGCTGACACGACCACTCTAGCTGCCAGTCAGCCACATCCCACGCCATTTGGAGGGAGCACCTAGCTGCCATAGTGCCAAATTCTTTGGCCAAACCCTGTGGAAGGGACTCCTTGAACTTATGGAGGGAGTCCCATAAGTTAAAATTGTATCTGCCTAGAAGAGCCTGATGGTTTGCCACCTGGAACTGCAGGCTGGCAGTTGAATAAATTTTCCTCCAAAAGACTCCTTGTTTTGGGGAGTTGAGTTGGTGTGCCCCTGCTTGTTTTTTTCATTGGCCGCAGAGACAACCAGTGAGCTCGGAGGAGGGTGGATATAAAGATACTCGAACCCTTTGGCTGGGACGAAGTACTTCTTTTCAGCCCTTTTGGAAATGGGAAGGATGGACGGGTTTGCCAGAGGGCCTTGGCAATTTTGAGAACTCAGTCATGCACTGGTAGTGCAGCATGGGCAGAGGTAGAGGCTGAGAGGACGTCGAACAAGGTCTCCCCTGCTCGACCATCTCCTCCGCCTCTAGGCCCAAGTTCTCGGCAACCCGTCGAAGCGGGACCTACTGTTCCTTAAAATGATCCAATACCAATAAGGCCACCGACACGGCCTTGGGTGCCCAATCGCACTGGCGGAGTCAAGGCGAGGAGCTGAACTGCCCTTCCGTGCCGGAAGAATCCCCTTCCAGAGACCATGGTGGGCCCCATGACCACAGTGGGCCCACTGATACCTGAGTCTGACTGTTGCCCCTGGAGATCAGTGCCCGGAGTGGGAGGATCAGTGCCAGTATTGAGAGGACAGGTTCCAGTGCCGGATGGACCAGAGACGTGATGGGGAGCACTCTGACGTGGCAGGCAATCGAGATGTGTGCCGAGAGGACAACAGGTAGGAGAGTAAATGGTGCCGGTAGTATGGAGACTGACATCTCCCTCTAGGCAACCTGTGTTGAGATGGTGGGGACCGTGATTGCAGTGCCAGTGACCCAGAGCAAGACCCAGGGATCTGGACTGCGACTCCAGGAATCTGCGGCGCAGAGGTGGAGAGCCCTGTCTTGTCTCGGGATCAGCAGCACTCCACTGCCCCCTGAGGGTCTTAGCAGCTGGCTTGCCCTCTTGGGGAGCCTCTACCGTTTTCTGCAGCATGTGCTGTGTCAGCAGCGCAGGTGGAGGGCTCTGCTTTCTTGGTGCTGTGGAAGCTTGAGAAGGCGTTGGTGCCGTCAGGGGTTTGGGTCCCATACTGCTCCCGGAAGTCGGTGGTGGTGGACCTTTTAAGGGGCTAAGGGTCCTGACCGGGGAGGCATGCACACACTACTCTGGAGTGGCCAGGCTGCCTGAGTTAGGTCCCTTGCCTGATGACCTGTGGCTCTTCTTGTCTGGAGCCGGAAAGCCATGCTTCTTTGTTTTCTTTTTGGGCACCGGCGGCAGGGAATGGTGCTGGGCGGAGCCCGGTGCTGGGGGTGCATGGTGCCCCAAGGCCAAGGTACTAGGTGAGTTTTGGCGGATGGTTTGGAAGCTGAGTGAAGGGCAGACTCCACAAGCAGAGCCCACAAATGAATATCCCGATCCTTCAGAGTCCTGGGCCGAAAGTTTTTACAAATACAGCACTTGTCCTTCACGTGTGATTTCCCCTAAGCACTTGAGGCATCTGCTAAGGGAGTCAGTTACAGGCAAAGGCCTGTTACAGTCCACACAGGGCTTAAACCTGGTTGACCGGGGCATGCCCTGCCTGGGTCAAAGTTCTTGCTGGGACTCTAACTTCTAACTACACTTAGCAACTACTTAACACTAACTACTATAAACAAACTATTTACAGGGCCCTAAGGCTTGAAGTCAGTAGAAATGAAACTGCTAGCCCTTACAATGCAAGGAAAGGCGGTCCAACTAACCACCATAGGTGTTAAGAACTGAGAAGGAGTAGGGCCGGCAGCGTGTGATATACCGACATATGAGTGCAGCACTGAAGGGGGCGCCACTGCCAACCTTACAGATACCGCTAGGGCAAAAATCTCTGATGACCGCGAATGTGGGTGTGCGCACACTTAGAATGGAATTGACATGAGCAAGCACTAGAAGAACTTATGCTCTTTACACTATTGTCTGGAAGGTAAATGGTCTGTTGCAGATGTCTGGGACCGAGAAAAGGAAATTAACCGTCAGGTGTCAGAATGACTGGGAAGAAGCTCGTTCCATACTCTGATACCCACCACCAAAAACAACATTTAAAAAAGAAAGGGAAGTCCTTTTGGCAGTAAGAATTTTGAAAAAGGTGCTACCACATATGGCTTTCCTACTTACTGTTGGTTCTATGTTGAGTTCCTTTCTCTCCTTATCTCCTTGGTCAAAAAATTCTGTAGCTACAAGTTCAGCTATCTGTAAGAAATGTCACACGGTGTTCGTTAGTTTAAAAGGCCTGGATTTACACTTTCTACTGAGGGTCAAAACAGAAAGTGTTATTGCTAGGTGTCTGAAAAAGAAATAATTCTGTAACTGTATGGTTGCATGAAGTCCCAGCTGTTTAAATATGCCTAAATGCAAAATCTCTAGTATTGAGGTAGGCCCACTAAGCTGTCTCAGTCAAATAGCACAATGTCAAATGAAACATTTTTAGCAGTAAACAAACCTAGATTGTATATGTTTTAACTATTTAGCACCAAGACTTCACTGTACAAGAAGACATAGCAAACAACTAGCAATTGTTACACATCAGTTCCGAAAAAAAGAGCTTATTAGTACATGCATTTCAGCTGTCTAACTCCACTGACCTGAGTGGAGTTGCGTGGATTAGAAATCAGGGCCCAATCAGACCCAGTATGTTCTAGAGGCTCTTAAGATATTACAGTGCATTGCACTTGTACATAACCTATTCCAAAATTTGCTCTATATATGTTAATAAGCTCAACTCACAACAATCCACTGAGGTAAGCATTAATTTGCTGATGGGTAAAGTGAAGCACAAAAATGGTAAAAGACAAATCTTTAAACTAGAGATTACACCTAAGATTTTCAGAAGTGTCTAGTGATTTGGGGCATTTCAGTCAGTGGGTGTCCAACTTGAGATACCTGATCTCTGGCTTTCAGAAAGTGTTTACCAGCTACCCTCTGAAAATCAGCCCCCTTTAAAGTGTTTTAAGTTGGAACCACACACAAAAATGAGAGATCCTAGGCACAAATGTGCACTCACATTTACATGTGCATTTACCACAACATCACAAGCAAACTGGAAAAAGCATCTAGCTAGCCATTCACAATCAAAATGATGATAAATACACACATAAATAAAGGTCAGTTACCATCTGAGGATTGCTCCCAAAGGCTGCGCCTTTCACCAATGCCTTTGCAAAGTGGAAGGTGAAGCTTAGGAAGCAGAAGCTATAATGGAGAGCAAACCCTTAGAAAGTCTTAAATTAAGCTTATACCCGTTGTTGAATTGGCCATGGCTTTGTTATTGCTGACAAATCACAAGCAGTCATCAGCATTGCTCTGTAAAAACAAAGAAAATTCATGATTTGTTGTAACATGAAACTCATGTACCCATTCAGTCTAGAAGCTAATAAATACAGTATCCAATATCAAACAAAATCAAAGCCAGGCTAACTGATGAAATTACAGAAGATGATAAAAATATCCTTTTAATGGGGGACTTGATGACTGAGGAATAGTAAGGAGGTACTGTGCCTTTCTCTTGTGTCATATGACCTGAGCAAATCTGGATCAGATCAGTTGAGATCAAATCCATTACCACAGGAAAGGCCTATGTGAAAAGAGCTGGCTTTAGTCCGTTTGTTAATGGACAGGTACCACATTACAAAAATGACTGTCATCATTGACAATAACTAGCACCTTTGCTGGCTGCTTCAGGAAGAAGGCTGAGGACTGAATGAGCCATGGGCATGGACGTTAACTGAACTAGTCTGCCCATAGAGGCAGTGCCTTCAAAACAGGGTGGTAGCACACTGGTGAGGCAGCCTGGGGAATCTTGCTGTGCTGTTGGTGTGGCTGTTCTCTGTCCCTTGTGTCTCTATCCTTAAATCTCTTTCCTTTCATGGGAAATGAATTTGTTTCAAAATAAGCAGCCCTCCCTGAATCGTTCAGCTACAGATTACAACAGTTCAGTGCTTTAAGACAATGCATCTACAGCAAAAGAAGAACATAGCATTCTGTCAGGAGTCCTACACCCTTTAGGAACAATAGAAATGCTAATGGACAGATGCCGCATTACAAAAATCACTGTCATCACTAACAATAACTAGCAATTTTGTTGACTGTTTCAGGAGAAAGGCCACAAGAAATCATTCATCAGAGTTCATCAGGCAACCCCTGCAGCTCTCTTAACAATATTCAGATCCAGGTGTTCATTAACTGACCCACTTGACTTATGTCAGCTTGTACAGGCCCGGATTAAACAAATTTATGTTGGCTCTACTGAAAGTAATAGCAGTGTGTAGTGGAAAACCAGATAGTTAGTAGTACAGTTTGTTTTTTAAACATCTGCCATTTACTTACAAAAATAGCTCCTTCTGCAGAGGATCTTCCCAGTTAAATTGCTTCTTTCGTAGAAGTTCAAAAAACTCTCCCCTCCTCCTTAAAACCAGTAAAAACAAGAGAAAGATTCACAGTCAGTCTGACACAATCCAAACACCTCTCAGCAGCTGTTCAGCCAAATGTATCTCTAACTTACTTAAAGTACAGTGCTAAATCTGTAGCAAGAATGGCTTGTTTTATCATTTTCAGTGTGGCCTTGTATTCTTCAATGGAAAGGTTGCTGAGAATCTGGTTTCCCTGTCAACCAACAACAACAAAAAAAGCAGTGTTAACAATAAAACTTGGAACGTCACCCAATTATTACATCCCCTCCTAGATTCTAAATCGCTGGGAGTTGTTTTCTTGTAATTGATGGTTTCTTCTTACTCTGCTTTCTCTCACATTCTCCTGCCCACACTCCTGCATAAAAACATACTGCAGTATTCTTGAATAATGGCCCAAAGCTCTGTAGCAGCGCCAGAGTAAATGACTGTCCATTAGAATACTATAGTATTTTTTATGAGGGTATACACAAGAGACAGAGCAGTGAAGCAAAGACCCTTCCAAGTCTTTATTTCATCCTCAAAAGTTCATTTTCCACAAGCCACATCCTGGACCTGCTTCTTTTTTCCTCCAGTAAAGAGACTGTAACAGACAAATATATTGCTTAGGAACTTGCCAACTTACCTAACATACTGTAAACAACATAAGACTCATTCAATTACAAAACAGCATCTAAAATAAGTCATTGCAGTGACCCACTGCAAAATCAAAGCATACTGGGGATGACGTGAGGACATCTACAGTGTTTCCTAGCTTCTGTCAGGTGAATCACTTTTACTATTAGGTAAGCCAACACACCAAGCCTCTGATATGAAATGAATAGTGTGAATGTGCTATTTCTAAATTATTCTGCATGCTGAATAACTGGTCTTCAAAATTAATATATAATGTAGCAGGAGATTAAGAATGCGGTCATTTTATTTACATATTTATTTCAGTTAGGTTTGGAGTCACTGCTGAATCTCAATGTTTGGCACCTGGGGTTTGGTTCAGGCCCGTTTGTAGCCAAAGGGTATTTAATTTATTTTTCAGAACTGTTGTGTGCATGTGTAAGCAGGGATATACCTTACAAGGCAAGCAACACTGACAATTCAAACAAGGGTTCATTAGAGGTCACAGAAGCAGCAACAAAGCTTCTCATTTTCTTTGGTCCAAGGAAGCGGATACTCAAAATGAGAGTTGCAAGGCTTCCCTTATCAGGAAACATTTGGAAAGATTTGGTGACTCTCAGAAGTGGGGCTATGTATTTGTCTTCTTCACCCAAAAAGGAATAAAGATCATTTAGGAATATATAATACTGGGAATCTATCCAGAAACTAAAAATATAAATGAAATAGGCTAGGGCTTCCTTCAATGCACACACAGAAACGAGGCATTTACCGGACTATTCAGGATCATCAGGCACTGATCAAAATGGTGATGCTCCATAATTGAGTGGCAATAGAGTTGAGCCAGTGGATGTTCGCTTCTGAGGAGTAAAAACATCACTTGGAGAAAATGAGAAAGCAACTTAAAGGTACCAATCACCTAGCAGCAGTAGCCACACAACTTATTCTCCTCCCCCATCACTTCATTCCCTGTTGGTTCTCTTTTCCTCTTCTTTCATGTGACTGGGCAAACAAAATGAATGCATGTAGAGAAGTGTGTAGGGGAGCACAAGTGCAGAAACAATGTGATTACTTTTTCAAAATACTGACAGCTCCAAAGTTCTGGTTTTAAACTGGTGCCTGTAGAGGTCACTAACACACAAGCAATGAAAAAATAATTTAAGATTCTTTAAGTGGCAAGAGTCTAAAAATGAAAAAAAAAAAAAAAAAGGACACAGACAGAAAACTTCAAAAGAGGAGAATTTTTTTTTTAAATATACCTACGTTTACCTATCAGGTGACCTCTTGAATAAGCAATCTAGGCAAGTGGCTTTTCTGCAACTACTGAGCTTGCAAGTAGCAAATGGCAATAGTAACTCAATCCAAAGCCCACTAAAGTCAGTGAAAAAGCTCCTAGTGAATTCAGTAGGCTTTGGATCAGGTCCTGTAGGAGTCAATGCCAGCCATGCCCTCCTTAGCTTGTGACCCTAGTAACTGCACACCAGTCATCTTTCTCATTCTGTTCCAGAATAAATGCTTTGATTTATAATGAACAAGGATTACTGAGCTAGCATTTCTCCTGTGATCAATAAAAAAATCCAAAGAAAAATGGCATGTGAGTTGTGCAGCCTTTATTATACCACTGATTGAACAAACATTGTGAAACTAACTGTACGGATGCAAAGTTAATTTAAGGATATTGAGCTTATTGTGCTTGCTTAATTTTGGATAAAATAGGGAAACTTCTTCTCTGAAGATTTCTCCGTTTTCTCCCTCTTCTCCATTGCATAATGGTGTTCTTTGCTTTTATTACTGAGCCTGACAAATCTCCTATTTTTAACTATTTGAATTTCATCTCCACATCATTGCCCTGATCCCCTCAGCTAAGGACTAGTTGGGATTCCCTCTGAAACTTGTTTCACTGCTGACCCTGTAGTCACCTATAACCTGATCCTGCAAATCCTTACCCATGTGAATAATCCTTACTTAAACATACAGTCCTATGGGGCTACTTGCATGAGGACTGTTTACTCCATGAGTAATGGGAACTGCAGGATTGTGCCCCTCCTAGGAGACAAGTGCAAAAGATTATTGGGAAAGTGCAAGAGTATGTGTGTGTATCCTAGGATGGCTGCCAATACACCTAGGGTGCAATTCTGTCTCCAGTGAAGTCACTGGCAAAACTCCCATTGACATCAGCGGGGTCAGGATTTCATCCTGATCAGAGATCCACATAACTAAGGAAGGACACAAGTTATGTTCCCATCTACTGTACCAAACTGGGGCCAAGAGTGTTGCCTCCTCAGCATTTGTAGCCCCTGCTATTCTGGGAAGGAAGATACCAGTGGTGGGAATAAACTCAAGTTCCTAACATGATCAGTGCATGGCGTTTCCGTTAGGCCCACAGGCCAGGCCAAAGGACACCATTCTTTCTGAATACAGTGATTTGATTATATAACCTTCTCTCATTGCTCTTGCCTTCTTTACACACATGTTGGGAAAAACTGTGCATCTGCCAAGACATCCTAAAACTGAGTCCATTTCCTGTAATATGTGCTAGGGGGATAGTTCCCTTATTTTTTTTTTAAAAAACCCATTGCTCAAGAAAAGAATCTTGGGCCAAGTATTACTCCCCCTCCCCAACTGAAAAAAAGAATTCATCTCTGGAAAACTCTTTTACTTTTAATTTGGTTTCTACTAGCCTGAGAGATTTAAAAACAAAATCCCTGGAACTGTTATTAATGAAAAAAATGTAAAGTTGTAATCGACTCAGATTTGTGGCATGTGTGAATGTTGGGTTTTGCTATCTATGACTTTTTCCCAGGACATTTTTGAAGAGCAGATGACGCATATCCAGATGTTTTCCAGGAAATTTATTTTTAAATAAATAAAGGAAAAACATAGCTAACTGGTCCAATCACTGTTTGTTTGTGGGTTACTGGATTCCCCATTTTCGGGTCAAAGGACTGCCATCAGTTCAGCTTTTTAGCTTTTTTTGGGGTCTCACACACCATAATTGGAACAATTCTGAGCCCCAAAGTTTGAGTGTGGATCAATAGACCTGAGAGGTAGGAATTTCCTCACTTTTTACTTATTTTCCTATATTTCCTCCCATTACTCCCAGTCTTCCCTCCCTCACATGCACATACTTTCCCCCCTCTATGGGCTATCTGGACAGCACCTTATTGTGCCCACCAAGTATAAAGAAAGCCACTTCCTCCAAAGTTAGCTTCAACATTACTTTCCAACTCTGTCAGAAAGAGATGCTGAGAAATGCATACTGTATCTCTTCCCCAAACCTGGTCAGAACCAGACACTGCTGCAATATCACAGTAATTCTTTTACAACTACAGTGTCTAATCAAACTATTAATTTAATAAGAGCAGTAAATAAAGGTCTCATCTGCCCCCATTCAACATAATGGCAAAACTCCCTCTGACTTTGGTGGTGCTGAATCAAGCCTTAAATGTTAAATATCAGTGGGAAACATTTTCAAAATCACTTAAGTCACTTTGGAGCATAAGTGTAATTGACTTTCAAGGAGACTTTTGTTCCTAAGTGTCTAAGTCACCTTTGAAAAGTGGCTCAGGCCATGTCTGCACTACAGGAAATACAGTGGCATAGCTACAGCACCGTACCTATGCCACCATAACTCTGCATACATATGCCACCAACTCTACATACATTTTTAAGAAGTCTTACATCTGTATTTTAGCCTAAACAACCCAGCATTCAATGAATTCATGAGAAACATGAGTAGTTGATCAGTTAAATTACTTAGTCATGGTGTGTTTATCCTAATGTTCTCAGATTTATTGATTTGCAAAATTCAATTCACAAAGGCTCCCCCTGTCATTAGTGCACATTAGCAAGATTCTGCTCTTTCTAATTTTCTGTTTTGTTTTTTTAATTAATTTCAGTGAAATAAGACAATATATCTGTGCTTTTCCTTCCCCTCCTGACAGACTTGCTTACCTCTGTATATAAGAGTTATTCACCCCTCTGTGATCCAGATCATGGCTTAGGGCTGCTATCAGCAAAGCAAGTATCTCTAGATCAGTCAGTTTGTTCTGTATGTAACAGGAAATACAAGATGTCTGTTAGCTTTGCAATACAGATTTGATACTAAATGCATTAGTATTGTCAACATATACCTTCTAGAACTTTGATGGTTTTAGTCAGAATAGGACAATTAGTTTCCTCAAAAAAAAGCAGTTAGCAATGGTTCACTGTAAAACTGGGGGACATATCTAGTAGGATCCCCAGGGGTCCGTCCTGGGTCTGGTACTATTCAATATTTTCATTAATGATTTGGATAACAGAGTGGAGAGAATGCTTATAAAATTTATGGAGGATTCCAGGATTAGTATTCAAAACGACCTTGACAAGTTGTAGAATTGGTCTGAAATCAATCACATGAAATTCAATAAAGACAATGCAAAGTACTGCACTTAGGAAGAAAAAAAAATCAAATGTACAACTACAAAATGGGGACTAACTGACTAGGTACTAGTACTGCTGAAAAGGATTTGGGGGATTATAATGGATCACAAATTGTATATGAATCAACAATGTGATGCAGTCACGAAAAAGGCTAATATTCTAGGGTGTATTAACAAAAAATGTCATATGTAAGTCACAGGAGATAATTGTCCCATTCTACTTGGCACCGGTGAGGCCTCACCTGGAGTACTGTATCTGTTCTGGGCGCCACTCTCTAAGGAAGAAGTGGACAAACTGGAGAGAGTCCAGAAGACCGCAACAAAAACAAAAGGTTTAAAAAAACCTGACCTATTAGGAAAGGTTAAAAAAACTAGGCATTTTTAGTTTTGAGAAAAGAAGGCTGAGGGAGAACCTAATAAAAAGTCTTCAAATATGTTAAGGGCTGTTATAAAGAGGATGGCGATCAACTGTCCACTGAAGGTCGGATAAGATATAATCAACTTAATCTGCAGCAAGGGAGATTTAGCTTAGATATTAGGAAAAGCTAATTATAAGGGTAGTTGAGTTTGTGGAGTCCCTGTCATTGGAGGTTTTTAAGAACAGGTTAGACAAACGTCTGTCAGGGATGGTCTAGGTCAGGGGTCGGCAACCTATGGCACGAGCCGATTTTTTCTGGCATGTGGCTCCCAGCCAGGGTCCCAGCCGCCAGCCCCACTCAGCCTGGTGCCTGCTGAGTGAACGGAACCCCAGGCCGGCAGGAGGCTGAGCGGGGCCGGCAGCCAGGATCCCAGACTGGCGGCAGGCGCGCCCCCCGGCTCCTCCCTTACTGTGCTCGGGTTCTGCGGCTCCCAGAAGTGTAAGCCGCCGCCGCCACCACTGCCCCTCCCGCAGCTCCCCTCCCTCCCGCTGCCTCAGCACTCTGTGGGGGAGGGGTTGTGCGCGCAGCAGACCGGCAGCATGTTTTGCCTCCACGTGGAGCCAGCGTCTGACTGGCATGGGCATGGTAAGGGGAGTCCATAGGGGCAGTCAGGGAGCAGGGGTAGGGCTGGATGGGTCGGGAGTTCTGGGGGTCCTGTCAGGGGGCAGGGGTGTGGATAAGGGCAGGAGCAGTCAGGGGACAGGTAGGGGGGAGGGTCCTGGGTCGGGTGCAAGGTTTCACCTAGGGCACAAAATATCCTTGCACC
The DNA here is from genome assembly GCF_003597395.2 of Chelonoidis abingdonii. Taxonomy (NCBI): domain Eukaryota; kingdom Metazoa; phylum Chordata; order Testudines; family Testudinidae; genus Chelonoidis; species Chelonoidis abingdonii. Next base: position 41,245,566 of record NC_133773.1, read on the forward strand.
GGCCCTGCCCCAGGGGGTGCGTGCACCCCAGGTTAAGAACCACTGCACTAAACTGATAAGATCTGCATTTTAATTTAATTTTAAATGATGCTTCTTAAACATTTTAAAAAACTTGTTTACTTTACATACAACAATAGTTTATAGACTTATAGAGATCTTCTAAAAACGTTAAAATGTATTACCGGCATGCGAAACCTTAAATTAGAGTGAATAAATGAAGACCCAGCACACCACATCTGAAAGGTTGCCAACCCCTGCTCTAGGTATACTTGGTCCTGCCTCAGCACAAGGGGTTGGACTATATGACCTCTCAAGATCCCTTCCAGCCCTACATTTCTATGATTCTAAGGTGAGGTTCTGAAGTCTTCAGAGAAGATGCACTGACTTCAGTGAAGATATTCCAGACTGACATAGGTCTTACTGAGATCAAAACTGGGTCTGTGCAAATTTACAGTACTTACTTAATTAAAAGGCTCTTAGGGTGAAAACAGTTAAACATACCTGAAGTTTACCCGATTTTAAAGCAGCAAACATACATTGGGCTGTGTTAAAGGCATGTCTCCAATTGTGATATGCAACGTTTTTTCGATAATTTTTCTTCACACTCAAAATCCATCTGCAAAGAACCTTTAACAAACAGAATCATTCAGTTAAATGCAAAATACACTACAACTTTAGTCTTTTCACACACAAAAATAAAATAAAGAGAATTCTAATTATTGTAGATTTAATGTGGAAAAATTTTCATTTTTACTTGTCTTCAGTAGAGTTTAATATTGACGCACTTTTATGTAAAAATATGGATAAGGAAAATCTGTGTAATCTCTTAGTTTAGCTTCCTCACATCCAAAACCTAGAGTTTGCTAAACAGTTAATAGGCAACTACAGCTTTGTTTTATTTATTATGTAGACACCCGTATTCCTAAAGTTACCAATCCATGACATGAACCAACAGCTAAATTATGTTCCAGGTACACTAGTGCAGACCTAGAATTTGGAGTTATGCTGATTTAACTGAATGAAGAATTTGTTCACTGTATTTATGTATTGACCAGAACCTGTTTCATTTTGAATTAGAGGGAATCGTAAAGGTTTTCTGGAAAAGTGGATTGGAAAGTGAACACAAGCTACTGCTTCACACCAGATGGAATCAAAGCATAAGAAGAGACAGAAGGACCTTGTAAATCATGTAAGTATGAAATAAAGGCTTTTAATGCTTATCATATTGTTTGTTGTTATTATTTATGCAGATCCCTGCTAAGTGTTTTACAGAATGAAAAGACATAGATTTTACCGTAGTTTTATGAAAGTGAAAGGTATAAAGGCCAGAACTTCACATAGTATAAATTGGTCTGAATCTGTTGCCTTAAATGGAGCTGTGCTGATTAATACCAGCTAAGGATCTTGATATCATTTTGTTTAAGGGAATTTTAGTGCTCTTGCAAAAGGTGTCACATTGACAGCAATGGAAAATTAACATCATCCATTCGCAAAAAAGAGCGACGAGCAACAGGCAAGAGCAATATAAGCTGCTACTCCTGTCAATATGCTTTAATCTGAGACTGGAGGGATCAGGGCTGGTGGGAAAAGATAGTTCAATTTTCCACATCCATTAATGACTTGGTGTTTCTGGTGATAGTTCCAACATGGGTGCCAATTGTGGGGGTGCTTTTTTATGATGCAGACACCTGTACATTAGGAACTGTCTACGCTGGCACTTTACAGTGCTGAAACTTGCAGCGCTCGGGGGGGTTGCCCTAAAAATCAGATTAGATGATCTTGTGGTCCCTTCTAATCCTAAATTCTAATAATCTTAAAATATACAAGTCAATGAATTCATGGTCTAGTTGAAAGGCTCTTTATCTCACTACCAATTGCCCCAGCTATCCAGTCCCCCAAATTAGTCTTTCATCCTAAAATTGGTCTTGGCAGTCTGTTGAGGACACACACACATTTTTGAAGTGAAGCTGTGTGATGTTTTCCCTCCACATGTAAATAGCATTCTGCAGCTTCCATACCTCATGTTTCATTTGGAAATTCTGCACCAGGTTGAGATCAGTGAACATTCGAATTGAACACAGTGTTGTCTCCATATCGGAAAGCTCAAAGTCACTGAAGTAGAAGTCAGTTAGCTTGAGAGATTGTGCAGATGGTACAACAGCCGTCTTGGGAAAAATAAAAGAGAACAAACTGAGCAGTAGCAGTTAGAAAGTCAGGAATAATCGCATCTTTTTGCATCAAGAGAACAGCAATATTCTGATAAAGTTTACCTTTGCATTGTACTGAAAGCTGGTGACTACATTCCCTTGATTATCTGTTCCGATCCTTATTTGTTCAATGTTAATCTTATTTGGTTCTTAGAATTAATATAAATTTATCAATAAGCCAAAATTATTAAAAGGGTTACCTGGGCCATCCTTTTGTCACCTAAATTACCCATGGCACTATCATGCCATTGATTTTTAAGCAGGGTTTAGCTGCAATCTGCTAACATGCTCTACTGAAAATGTTCAGAGGCTTGTGAATTAGGGACACAAAAGGCACTTCTCTGACCATAAGACCCTGCCAAATTTCAAGCTCTAAACCCTAGAAGTGCTAGACGTAAACAAAGAAAGAGCTGGAAGCTGTTTTAAAATGGATCAAACTACCCATTTTCCTCTAACCTCATTCTCAGAAATGGCTGAAATTTTACTGCTGAAATGTTAAAAAAAAAAAAAATCACAGCGAGGCCGACCCTTGGCATGGAAAATTTCAGCTCCACCCATGGCAACTTAACTTTCAAAATCTGGCACTATATTTAGCACTAACTATTCCAATGTCTCCAAGCATTTTCAGTTTCTTTATACAGCAGTGAAATTCACAATATAACCCCCTTTGCAGCATCTTCAGGGCCTTTACATTTAGGATGTTAGAAATAAATATCAAGATGAATGAAGCAGAATCTGGCACTATGATCCAAAAGCTCATACTGTTGTTTTTTTTTTGTATCAAATAAAAGAGGCAGGATTTTTCCAGTGCAGTTCCCTTAACAGATGTTTCAACTATGTATCTATTGATGTGTTTTTTAAAAAATCAGATAGAAATCAAGACAGTGAAAGACAAAAAGGAGGCCTGTGTTTTCTCTTTCACCTTTAGCCTTACTGAAGTCCAGGAATATTTCTATTAACACTAGTATTGTAATCATGCTGCTCAGCTCTCTCTTGGTAGAAATTTCATCCTTCTTTCATTACCACATTTACTTTCTTCTCATTTTTATTGCTGTGTATTACTTAAATCAGAAATGTAGAATCATGAAACTGAGGTTATGGAAACTGACATTTAAGAAGGAATCTTACATTACTATAAACTGCCTTGGTAGGTGAAGGGGCCATGCTGCCAATATTCTCCACAGGAAATAATACAACCACTTGGGAAACCTAATGGCCACTCAGAACGTAACTCCAAATGCTACAGCTTTTTCACATTGTTTCCCAGTGCAAAAAGAATGATTTAATGAACTAGGACTACTATTTTACTTGCTTTCCTCGAATTCCCAACCCCTTCCACTTATAAAATGTTGATAATAAATACATTACATCACATTTATTACACCTCATTCAAAATAGTTAAGGGGGGGGGGAAGTAGTTCTGTATGTAACACCCTGGCACCCCTTATTCATCACGGTCATATAATTAGGATATGTTTTGCACAAAGTATGCCTTGTGAGGTATCATTCTAAAAGTCTTCATCTGCTAGACAATATCTTGTTGAATTGTATGTGCTATCATCGTATGTGAAGTTATGAAGTTTGGCTATGTATGTGTTACTGAAACATGTTGTGAGGTTGAAAACACTCACAAGCAGCCTTACAGGTACAACAGCAAAAAGGCCAAACAATGTTAATGGTTTATTGAGGAAATGCATACAAACACAAGGACTACCCAGGGACTGTGTACGATAGACCTCTCAGAGACAGCACTACACAGTGGGAACTGTTTGACCCAGGTCACAGGAAAAGAGCTTTCCAGTAAGTGGGAAGAAGAAATAAAAGGGGGAAATGTCATCATGATGGCACCTCACTCTCCCTGTGGCACACCTGAAACACCTGAGGAACAAAGACTGAACTGGGGGAAGTGATGGTCCCAGGCTATAGGGATTTCTAGCCTGTGTATGAAAACCTGGCAAACCCAAGCTGCAAAACCAAGGCAGCTTGTGCCTTAAGAATCTGCCAGCCAGCTTATCTCTCAGCGTGAGAATTTGCTAATTCCTCTAGTATGTTAAACTCAGTTTGAGTTTTTGTTTATTTACTAGGTAATCTGCTTTGATGTGTTTGCTATCACTTATAATCACTTAAAATCTATCTTTTGTAGTAATAAACTTATTTTATGTTTTAATCCAAACAGTGTGCATTTGACTAAGATGTCTGGGGAAAATTTCTGCTTTGTTACCACAAGTGTGCATGGTCCTCTTCACATTGAGGGAGAGGCAGACCAGGTATTAAACCCATATACTGGCCAGATTTGACCAGGGCAGGATGATTCTGCTCTGGGGTCCTAGGCTGGTGGTTAGAAAGCTTGCCTGTAACTGCAGCTGGGTGTGTCCCTACCTGTGTGAATGCTGGTGAAAGTGCAAGCTTGGGGGACTTTGCAGCTTGTCACAGCAGCGCAGTGTGAGAGGGAGCCCAGGCTGGTGGGTCAGAGGGCTCAGTGGTACCCCAGTTCCAGGGGGAACCCATCACACTGCAATCGGAGTAATTTTTGTGATTCTCAATATGGGAGATTCTATTCTTTTCCCCAATAAATTAACATCCCCTCCAGTGAGAGATTTCAACTGTCTTGAGGCATATTAAACACAGAGCATATGAGCCTGGCTGTCTTGGGGGGTGGAACTCGCAGGATTTTAATAATGCAGAGTGCAATATATATCATCACCATCCTTTTAGTGGCGTATCAACTCTCCCCCTAGTTATACAAAGTGAAGCAAGCACAAGGCCTTTGTAACCATCTCTTTCATGAGGTAAAAGGATGTGCTCAGCAGGACATTTTCTCATGCCTGCATTCTGACCTCTTCTATAATTTCTCTCTTTCTATTCACTGATCTGCTGCCTTTGATGCCCACATGGGAAGAAAAGCAACAAGCTTCTCCCCAACCGAGATACAGAAACCACAGCTTTCCAGCTATACATCAAAACAACTATGGCTTGGTTATTTCTCCTTTCAGTTCTCAGAGACAACAGAGCTCCTTTTCCCATGTCGCTGTTTGAAAGCCATTTTAACTATTGTTCCCAGCCTGAACTATTGAAATACACGGTATCTTCTAAATGTAGTATTAACCTCCCGAACAACCACTTCTTTCATCCAAAATGTTCACTTTTTCCACCTCAGCAAAATTACAAACTGGCACAGCATAGGGGAGGAAAAAAGAGGAGCTACCGCTACCTTTCTCTGCATAACTGTGGTGCAATGAGCTGGCCTATAATTACTGTTGCTTACTGTATGTATTTTGATTGTGTCAGGAGGCCCCAATTAGGGACTCCAATCATAGTCATCTGGTGAAAATATTCTTTGAGGGGAGCTGAGTGAAACGGTCAGGCCCTGCTCTCCAGTGTGTGCATATGGGTCACTCTCTCTATCCTGGCCCAGTGTGGAGGAGAAGCCCTGGTGAGTGTGTGACCTAAGGACCTCTTGATGCCAACTGGGGTACATAAGGGTTACAGAGATTCTCTGGGTCTGGTATTTACATACTAGTCTGCCAAAGAATGCCATGTAAGTTATCTAATGAAAGCCTGTGCCACACTCATCATAGTGAGATGCATGTATGGACAATATGTGAGGAGCTATGGATAGATACTACAAATTATGTTCTCTAGGTCTGTATGTAAAGGCCGGTCACCAAATGGTGACCCATATACTCCTGTAAGGAGGGAGGAAAGAGATCTCTCCCTAGCTGGTTATGTGAAACTGAGTATTATATGGGTCCCAGGGATGCCCATTTACAGTCTGAACAAAATGCTAATCAGTAGATTGTGAGGACTTTAAGAACTAACAAGAAAAGCAGGGCCTGTTTACGAGAAAAGCTAATGAACTTTTGGAACTATACCTGGGGTGCAGATGAATCCCCAGTATCCTTTCAGTCTGTGAGGACAAGCCACCAGCAGGCTTGATCTTATGAAAGAGGGATCTCAAACAACCTGATTGAAAATACTGGGAAAAGGAGTTAGGGTAAGCTATTCTATAGGAGTTAAGTTTAGGCTCTAAAAAATATGTTATGATTTCGTTTTATATATGACCATTTGTTTCCAATATTCTTGCTTTCCATCACTTGAATCTCTGTTCTTTGATGATAAACTTATTCTTGTTTTCACTATAAAAGTATCTAAGTGCTGTCTGTTAAGTGGAGTGATTATTTGGAGTTAAAACGAATAAGCTGGGGTGTACTATTCCTTCAAGAGTGGTGAAATCTGTGAGTCCTGTGAGTGCAGTGGAACAGAGGCTGGCACTCCAGGGACACTCAGAGGGTTCAGGGGTTGGTGTGCACCTATTGTTTGCCAGCAGAGACCGTGGGGCTGAGAAGGAAGTACTAGGATTTTCTCATGGTGTTTCGTAGAGCTCTTATCTTGTACTGCCTTTTGTTGAACATGTATATTCAATCATTGGAAGAATTAGTGATGAGGCTAGGGCTGGCAGTGTTTTCAGTATGCTGGTGAAACCCGGTTCTTTTTCTGAATTTCATCTGACCCAAATGCCTTACCTGGTGTTTGATAGGAATATAAGCCTGGATGAGGATTAGCTGACTGAAGGTGCCTCGTATTGCTGGGTTTAATATGCCTCCAGATGGTATTAAGATAGAAGTGATGCTGGTGAGATGAGGTAAGCAACTGAAGGTATTGCTGAGATCTTATCTGACGCTTTAACAGACACTGTGAACCCACCATTTGTTACTCCAGTTAAAGATCTGGGGCCTTACTAGATCCCCAGCTGCAGTTAGATAATCACGTAGCAGCAGTGACTGGGAGAGCGTCTTTGCTCATACATACCTGGCCAGGAGACTGAGATCATTTCTTTTGGTTGTGAACCTTGCTACCAGGATCCAGGCCATTGTCTCCTTGAGATTAGACTCCTGCAATGCGCTCAACAAGGGGTTGCACTCTAAATCAACTCAGAAAATGATGCTAGGGCAGGAATTGGCAGCCTCTTTGGCAAATGGGCTTTCCTGCTGTATGGGGGCACCCAGCCCCCCAGGCTTGAGCTCAGGTGGCTAGTCTGAGTCTCTGATGGAGCCACAACATTCACCCTGCTATTTTTAGCATGCTAACTCGAGCCCTACTAGTGTGAGTCTGTCTGCTCAGGATGGAGTGCTCACTCCCAGCTGCAGTGTAGACACACCCTTGAAACCTAACGTCCTGCCATTGACCAGCACAGGTCACAATCTGAAATGATGAAATTCAAAAAATAAACTGGAAACATTGAGAAATTATTCACAATGTATATTTGCCCCTTTTTTCACCCAGCTATCGAACTAGTCAGAAGGTTTTGAACTTTGATGAAATTTCAAAATTTGAAGGAAAAAATATTCCAATAATTTCTCCCCTTTTTTAGGCTAATGTCAGTTTTAATCTATAAAGATCTAAAGCTTTTGGGTTCAGCTTAGGTGAGAAACCACATCTCTCAAGGTAAGGCTCCCAGTGGTACAGAAGAGACACCCCCCTCGGTTAGCTTTGAAAAAAAAAAAAAAGGAAACTGCTGGCAGGACCTTCCCTGTCAGGAACCCTGCACTCTGGAGTCAACCACCATCTTTGATCACAATAGCACAAACCTGCTGACCTTCAACACATGCTACAAATCCAATCACTTTTCCAGGCTTTTGGAGAGGGAAGGTGAATGCGCTATGGGCTAGAGTCTGTGGTTGGCGTGTCTTATGTTTTTCCATTTGTGGTTTCGGGGAGGCTGCAGTTATTTTTGCGTGTATTGGTTTGATTGTATTTTTAACATACGGCAGAGGCACCAGGGCCTTGGTATATAAAAACAGAACAGAAAACGCTCCCTCTTTTCGACAAATCAACATAAACAAACAAACAAACAAACATTGGCATGCTCAGCAGTGCTCATCACATCTTGAATTATGACCAGCAGAAGGTCTATTGATTTGGCTTGGGTTTTCTCTTAAAAAAATAATAGTTCCTCCACGAAGATGTTATAGGCAATAAAAAAGAATGATTCTTTAGAATATTATTCAAACTCTGAATAATGAAATGCAAAACAGAATGCAAGTTTTCTTTTTGATGTCATCTATCACTATCATGTGCAGTTTAATTCTTTTATTCACTTAAAGGAGGTTCACTGTAAATAAAGATCTGTTTCACAAAGTAGCAAGACTGACAAAGGCCTATTGTTTTCTGCAATAGGAAAGTGGAGCAGGCTAGCAGCCAGAGGCCCTTCATGGTCCTACAATTTCTACAAAAGGAAAACAGTTCACTAGTGGTCTCTGAATCCTGAGAGAGCCACCAGATGGTTGGGAGGAAATTAGCCACTGGCAGCCTCCCCAGAAGATCTGTGGTGTAGCTTGTTAAGCCACCAGTGTATTATTATTTTACAGTCTCTAGATGTACATGAGACTTGAACAGCATAAGTGCCAAGTTCAAAGGAAGTGGAAAAAGCAAGCTCCCACTGTTAGCCTCAGTCTGAAGGCCAAATTCGCCCCCGACATTGTTTTAATAAACAAATGTAGAAAGCATTTCCAAATTTAGCAAAATTTGCCTTTTGTTTTAAAAAACTTTTGACTTCAGATACCACCACCGATCTCAAGCTTATCTTTGGTCTCAGAGAGAAAAGCCAGCAACAGAGTGAATCCAAACAAAAGTCTGACATGTGCAGGAGTTAAGTACTGAGTGGTAAACCAAGGCATAAACAAGGCAATAGCTGAGTTGGGAGCAAAATATAGAGCACAGAAAAAGTTAGCTGAGAAGCAAACAGGAGAGTACAGCATGGGAGCTGTTAGGGTAGTAGAGTCCTTTGACACTAGGGTATGTCTACACTACGGTATTATTCCGATTTTACATAAACTAGTTTTGTAAAACAGATTGTATAAAGTCTAGTGCAAGCGGACACACTAAGCACATTAATTCAGTGGTGTGCATCCATGGTCCGAGGCTAGCGTCGATTTCTGGAGCCGTCGATTTCTGGAGCATTGCACTGTGGGTAGCTGTATCTCTAGTAGACTATCCCATAGTTTCCGCAGTCTTCCTCTGCCCATTGGAATTCTGGGTTGAGATCCCAATGCATGATGGTGCAAAAACAGTGGTCGTCGGGGGATTCTGGGTAAAATGGTCGTCACTCAGTCCTTCCTCCGTGAAAGCAATGGCAGACAATCATTTCGAGTCCTTTTCCTCTGGATTGCCCTGGCAGACGCACGTAGGCATGGTAACCATGGAGCTGTTTTGCCTTTTGTTCACTGTCACCGTATGTGTGACTGGATGCTGGCTGACAGTACTGCAGTGCTACACAGACAGCATTCATTTGCCTTTTTGCAAGGTAGCAGAGATGGTTACATCCCTATTGCACCATCTGCCATTGTAATTGGCGAGGAGAGACGGTTATCAATCATTTTGTTTACCTCGTTTGGCAATGTGGAAATGTGGCGGATGGGAACGGTTGCAGGTATCATTTCATCTTTGGTACCGTTCTGCTGCTGTCATGGGTGCTCCTGGCATGGCCTCGCTGAGGTCAGCCCCGGGACGCATTGGACAAAAATGGGAATGACTCCCCGGGTCTTTCTCCTTGTGCTTTTATGTTTTGTCTAAAAATAGAGTCAGTCCCTGCTAGATATGGGCAAGTCTACTAGACAGCCAGAAAGCACAGCCAATCTGGGTCAGAGCCCCACAGAATCGCCGCAGAAATGATGAGCTGCATGCCATTCTAGAGGGTGCCTGCACAACCCCGTCCCGTTGCTTCCCTCCTCCCCACCCCTCTTTTCTGGCTACCGTGGCAAAATGTCCCCCATTGTGTGTGTGATGAAGTAATAAAGAATGTGGGAATAAGAAAACACTGACTTTTTAAGCGAGATAAAAGTGAGGGGGGAGGCGCCTCCAGCTGCTATGATAGTCCAGGCAGGACATTAAAGGGTGGAGGGGGGAGAGGACGCAAGCCTCCCGCTGCTATGATAGTCCAGGGAGTACAGAATCTTTTCTTTAGACACGGAAAAAGGCGGGAAGGGCTGATGGGAGCTGCAGCTCCAGCTGCTATGATGAGGACGGGTTACCCAACCAGCATTTTTGTACCGTCTGCAGGAAGGGGGATGACAGGGAGACATTCCCATTTTTTTACCCAGGCGCCCCCAGCCGACCTCACCAAGGCCAGCCAGGAGCACTCACGGGATGACTGACGAGTTTTCCACCATTTTGTACCTGTCTGCCATCAAGGAAAAGGAAGAGGAAGAGGGGATGCTGCTGTTCAGCGCCGCAGCACCGCGTCTTACCCAGCAGCATGTAGTAGACATACGGTTGGACACTGAAAAATGGCAAGAAACGATTTTTTCCCTTTTCTTTTCATGGGGGAGGGAGGGTAAATTGACGAGATATATCCCTGAACCCCCGGGACAATGTTTTTGACCCTTCAGGCATTGGGAGCTCAGCCAAGAATTCAAATGCTTTGGAGACTGCAGGGGACTGTGGGATAGCTGGAGTCCTCAGTCCCCCTTCCTCCCTCCCATGAGCATCCATTTGATTCTTTGGCTTTTCCGTTACGCTTGTCACGCAGCACTGTGCTGAGTCCCTGCTGTGGCCTCTGTCTATCATAGCCTGGAGATTTTTTCAAATGCTTTGTCATTTTGTCTTCTGTAACGGAGCTCTGACCTAGAACAGATTTGTCTCTCCATACAGCGATCAGACTCCAGTATTCTCCCATACGGTCCATTTGCTGGGAGCTCTTTTTGCATTTGGGACTGCATCACCACCTGTGCTGATCAGAGCTCCACGCTGGGCAAACAGGAAATGAAATTCAAAAGTTCACGGGGTTCTTCCTGTCTACCTGGCCAGTGCATCCGAGTTCAGACTGCTTTCCAGAGTGGTCACAATGGTGCACTGTGGGATACCGCCCGGAGGCCAATACCGTCGATTTGCAGCCACACTAACTCTAATCCGACATGGCAATACCGATTTCAGCGCTACTCCTCTTGTCGGGGAGGAGTACAGAAACCGGTTTAAAGAGCCCTTTATATCGATATAAAGGGCATCATTGTGTGGACGGGCGCAGGGTTAAATCGGTTTAATGCTGCTAAATTCGGTTTAAATGCGTAGTGTTGACCAGGCCAATAAGTTTCCAAGAAATGAAGAGACATTCCGAAGTATGAAACACCATTTGCCATAACAGTAATAATACTCTGCAATTCTATAGCACTTTCGATCGGATGCTCTCAAAGCACTTTACAATCATTGATGAATTAAAAAGAATGGCAAACAAAGGATCAAAATCAGTCTGGTGTGGGGGGACATGCGCAACAAATGAAAGAACATAAGGGATACCCATCTTGAAATGTAATCTGCCCTCTCTGATTTTGAGGAAGGATTGAAAGGTTTGAGTGGCAGATTAAGTCAATGAGAAGAAAGTCACAAAGACAGACAAACTGGAAAGAGACAAAAGGGATCTTCAAGAAAGATAAAGCAATTTGAGACAATGCAGAGCATAGCAGAGGCTATGAGAACTGAAGAAAGATGGAGGAATGTGGCTTAAATGAAAGCTAAAAGCTGTAAGAAGAAAAGATAATGCACAAAAGAACTGTTTTAACAGTTGTGCCTGCAGTTGGTATTCTGTCCTCAGACTAAGAACCCAGTAGAGATCAGCAGTCCAATCAGTGATCAAGAGGCAAGCCCTAAATGGAAGCCACTAGAAAGAAAAGGAATGTTCTCCTGGGTGGTATCTCTGTTGGAGAAAAGTGGCTCAAGAAAGTGTGGCCAATAAAGAAAACACAATTGTCGCCTCCTAGGGACTAGGACAATAGGTATCAAAGCCAGGAGTACTGTATCAGACACAGAAGAGAGAAGAAGGGAAAAGAGAGAGATGGATGGCCTTAGATAAGTTAGAAGTATACCTAATGATAACAAGCTTCAATTTTATAATGAAGACGCGGTGACTGAGATCTACAGGGAAGAACAAACAGTGGGCATCAGCAATATGTCCCAGAACAGGAGGAGTGAGACTGAAACATGTCTTGACCTACTAGATGCATAGGGTAGTGGATATTAACTACAGAAGTACACAATGAGCAAAGGAGGGGAATACATTAATTATAATACCCCATGATTACTATTTAGATAGGAGATGATAGAAAAACAAAATTTCTGTCCTGTGTAAATTCTGATATTTCAACATTTGTTTTCATCTCAAAGCAGATGAAAACTTGAAATATAAAACATTTTGTGGAATAAAAAGTTATCAAAAATTTTGATCCAGAAGTATCAAAAATTTCATTCTGGGATAATGTTAAACTCTGCGTCTGCCTGAGTTGCCATGGTGCCTCACAGTAGTTGTAGTTTCAGACCCCAATGCCCCCATTCTCCCTATGGGCCTAGCTCCCTGGCTAGACTACATCTCCCATGATGCACTGCAGTCTTTTCATGTCCCATGATTAAGGCTGCGTGTCTGCCAAAGAGGTCACGGATACCATGACTTTCCATGACCTCCATGACTTCTGCAGCAGCCACCAGCAGCATTTTGGGTGTGTGGGAGAGGGCTCAGGGCTAGGGGCAGGGGATTGGGGTGCAGGGCGGCACTCACTTCAGAGTGGAGCGGCTCCCCGGCTCCCACTGGCATGTCCCTGCAGCTCCTAAGTGAAGGGGCCAGTCCTGGGCTGCATGCCACTGCATGCTCCCCCCAACACCAGCGGGGGGGTCCCAGGCTGCATCACCCACTTCCCCCTCAGCACCAGCAGGGGTCCCAGGCCAGCCTCCCCACCACCCACAGCCCCCTCACCCAAGTTTTAGTTAGGGGTATATAGTAAAAGTCATGGACAGGTCATGGGCCATGAATTTTTGTTTACTGCCCATGACCTGTCCATGACTTTCACTAAAAATACCTGTGACTAAAACATAGCCTTACCCATGATACACCAATGAAACTCAGCAACAGATTTATTTTCATTGTAACTTAAGACACCTAACTAACATAAGCACTTTTGAAAACGTTACCCTGCACATTGGACCATCTTTCATTGCTCCATATATTAAGAATGTGTTTTTACTATTATTTAAAAATGCTATTACCGCTGTTACCTGCAGCTCCCTTGTTTCCTCCTCAGTGGCTGAAGCGTGATATGAGAGGACCTATGGGATAAGGAATGAAGAAACCTAAGTACAAATAAAAGCATACAATGTAAAAGCAACTGAATTTTTTTTTTTTAAGAAATAAAGGTTGAAATTATGCGTGCAATGTACTGACTTTAATGAAGCTCTGCATGAGCATAGGAATGCTCATCACAGTGGCTTCTTGATATAGCCAGACCAAGAAAATTTATAAATGCACAAAGAGCTCTGATCTAAAATAAGAATAAAATAAACCACCAAAACCCCTTTCTTTTGGGAAAGCTTTCATGCCTCCTTTCAAAGACAAATATATCACAGCACAGCTATAAACTATAGGATGACACTGTTCCCAAAATAAGTCCCTTTCTTTCATGGGTGTATAACTCAGACATTAAAGAAAAATCCATCCTGGATAAAATTTGGAAGAAGGTGTTTCAGTCCAGGAGAAAATATTTTTGTTTTAAATTAACAAAACAAAACAAAAACAAAAAAACCCAACAACCCATATATTATTTTTTATTTGTGAGAATAAAAGAGAGGAGAATGCTACTGTGTTGAGTTGGTTTAAACATATGTGCAACTAACAGACCAACTCTGGCTTTTTTTGAGAGATACATTTTTTACAGCCTCTAAAGAATTTTATTTTTTAAATGATAAACCAGCAGAGTCACTAATGTGACATGTAAATAAACCACCCAACCTTGTTTTTAAAAAGCACTGAAATTACTTGACAGTACGGTTATCATGTGCCCCACTTGAAGCGACTAACTACATGTTTAAATGAGAGTTGTAATGTTTCCTTTAGAAGCTATTGGGTACATAATCCACATTTTAAAAATTTTGCAAACACTCTTATTTACATATTGGACAGATCCAAAGTCTACAAAATTTAAGTTTCAGGCTTACAGTTATCTTCCAAGTAATTCAGCATATCATGCTAGAACCTCCTTTAACACCACGGTCATTAAACCTAACAGTAAACAATTCAAAGGCTAGGCCAGATGACATTCATGCTTAATATACTTTAATGGAGTTCAAGGAAGTTGCAGAAAGCCTACAGTAATCCTGCTGTTATTGTATATGCTGGTTTGTCTAAAGAACTGAGCCAAAATCATCACAGAAAACCTCAAAACAAAGAGGACACCCCTAATCCTCCACACCATTTCCTCTTTCTGTGCAATTGCACAAACCAACTGTGTTGATCACTGTAGTCAGTGTGCAGCCTGGTGTTTAGGGAAGACAGACTCACTGGATCCCATGAGTGCAGTTAAAATACAACAACACATAAAATACTATGCATTCAAATATGGAAACAAGCAGCAAATAAGTGTAGTTCCTGTTAATGCAGGGGGGCAAATTCTGTTCACTTTACTCATCTGAGTAGTTTTAGGTTGTGAGTAGGGAAAGCAGAATTTGGACCAAAATTAGATTATATACTGAGCCAAATAAGGATTGCCTAGATTTTGAGCTCACCTCTAATGTCACCATCTGCTTGGCCATGGCTCTCTCCACAACTTCATACATCTGTGTATTTTGGATCCCCAAGCCACAAAAGATGACAAAGGCTTCCAGAAACTGTTCATCATTTCTGTTGAAAGCCTTGATTTTGCCCAAGTTTTCTTCCATCTTATTTACAAGCTGACAAACCCCTACATCAGGTCACAGGAATAAAAAGAAGTAATATAGCAATTGCTAAAATACCACACTTATATGAAACAAAACAGAACAAGACATTGGCTCTCTGAATTCTTATAGTCTATAAAACAAATAATCAATGTATTTTTAAAACAAATATATACAGGACACAAATCAGAATGCTGTAAAAGGACTTTACTAGATTTATTTTCATATGCCAAAGAATAAAAACTACACTACTATATGTTGTTCTGTGGATTTACAAGTATTCATTAAGATCTACAATGCAGATATGTAGCTCTGTATAGCTTGCATTATCTTGCAAAATTCTACAGGGCAGTTTTCTTCTTGACTTATTGTTAAAAGTACTTTAGATTGAAGGACAAATTGTCTTTAGGGATTAAGTCAGAGGCTAATTAGATTTTTGTAACCATGCCAAAAGAACAGTTTTGAATGTCAGGATAGTGGCACATAAAGTTTGCACTTCCTTATTTGAAACAGTACCGGAAAGTTAAAAAAAAAACTAAACAGAAAATATTTCAAGTTCAGGCTCAAAGTTCAAGTGTGCTTGCTAGGATCTATGGCAGTTGTGGGCAAACTGCGACCCGTCAAGGGTAATCTGTTGGTGGGCCGCGAGACAGTGTTTACATTGACCATCCACAGGCACGGCTGCCCGCAGCTCCCAGTGGCCGCAGTTTGCCGTTCCCAATGAGAGCTGCAGGAAGCAACGCGGGCCACAGGGGTGTGGTGGCTGCCACTTCCTGCAGCTCCCATTGGCTGGGAACAGCGAACCATGGTCACTGGGAGCTGCGGGCAGCCATGCCTGTAGACAGTCAATATAAACACTGTCTCATGGCCCACCAGCAGATTACCCTGATGAGCTGCGTGCGGCCCATGGGCCGCAGGTTGCCCACCACTGTTCTATGGAGATGTGGTCTCTCCAATAAAGGGCCCGATCAAAGCCCATGTAAGTCACTGGAAAGCCTCCTGTTGACTTCAGTTGGGTTTGGATCAAGCCCTAACTGCAGATGGCTTATTATTAAAAATAAACAGCTATAGATGTTATCACCAAGTTCTACTGACTTTATTCAGTAATATACACACAGAACTTTCTGTGTATATGCCTCTAACATTTTTGACTATGAGGGCAAACACTTGCCTGATCAAATGTAAAGAATTATGCCACTGGAAAGTTACAGATGAACAATTAAAAATTATAATGAATTAGGAAATGCAAAAATTATGATTGAAGATATAGTTTTGTCATATTGCATATGCTGTGCTTTTTATGCCACACAACATTTTAAACAATAATATATTAAACTATATACTTCACCAATAAAACAAGAATACAAAACACTATTTTAGGTGACACCCAACTAACACTGCTATTGGAACTGTAACTTTTGCATTTTCTTGCTTCTGGAATTACACCACTGTAAATGGGAGCAGAATTTGGATCCCTCGCTTTTTGTTTCTTATAATATGCAGTCTTAGGGTCAGAGCCTCAACAATGCCAGAGCTGCTCTCAGCTTCTGAAAAGGGGAGTGGGGGTGGGGTGGGAAGTATAATGGAAACAATTTTGCAACTATATCGAGAGCGGGTGTAATCAGCACCTTTTTAAGGCCTTCCCTACACTATGGAATGTTTACAGAAAATTCCCACCATTGCTAGCAATCTACACTTATGGTCTAAAATTACTCATTTTACATTAAGGAAAAACAACAAGAAAGATCAAAGTCTTGATGTGTCTTCTCTGTAACAGTCTATAGCAACTCTGAGAACAAAATGATTGCTGCACCTACATATGGAATGAGTTCTTTGAAATGTAAAGGTTCTGTAAACAGAACAGTTTCCAATCTACTTATAGCACAGTAACAGTGTCCCTTTTTTGCCAAATATGCCCTATTATGGGAAATTCTCCCAGACCAGATCCTGCTCTCACAGAGATCAGTAGGAATGTTGCAATTGAATTATAAACTCTTTGGGGCAAAATCTGTCTTTTTGTGATGTAGGAATATGGTGCCTAGCACAGTGATTCACTGATCCCTCATTGGGACCTTTCAGCACTACAGCTTTATAGATAATATGCAACAACGAATAAGAATTCACTGGGAAATGGACTGTTTCCCTCTGTGGAAGAGGAACTGATCTATCATTAGACTCTCTTGAGGGTGTGGGACAATCTCATGGATCTCACTTTCAGCTCTCTGTTTAGTGCTGTTTATGACATTATAATCATTTCCATAGCAACTGTGATGTAATGAATAGGGGATGATGACTTCCAGCAGTGACTAAACCAGGAGATCAGATGAACTCTGAAAAACATAGATGTTGTTTTCATGTAAATGACTCTATTAATAAAAACAGGGGGAGAGAATTACAGTAAATATCCTGCATGATATATAAGCGAAAGCACTCTCTAGAATGTTTTTCAAAAGTTCTCCCATGAGGCATCAATAGTTCCATGCACATCAGAATTAAAGGAGCCCAAATTCTTTTTTGGGACATACTTATAAAACCACAGAAGGTTTCTATACTGCTCTCAGCACATAAAGGGTATGCAGGTTCAAAAGAGACCAAACAGAAAGGTTTTCTTCCTGTGTTGCAGATGGAGAAAACTGATCTCCCAGAAAAATTTACTGTTCTTATCAGAGACGTTTAGCTTAAAAATAAAAATATACCTACATAATGCAGCCTGCCTGAGATGTTTAATCATGAATTTAAACAGCAAACAACAATAGAAAAACCTGTCTGAGGAGTTAAAAGTCTGTCGTAGAGCAACAAGCACAGTGAAAAATTCCTACTTGTGCCCAAATCATTTCAATCTTCAACTCAACCTTCTGTGCATCGGTAGAGTATTCAAAACAAGAGATCATCCAGTGCACTACAGTCCCATAAAAGCAGCTGGTATAAAATGTAAATCCTGAGAACTAGACAAGTTAAAGATAATTTCTCTCTGAGGACCTTCTGTTTTCATCAGCTACATGGAGCTGGCGGCTAAGAACAATCTGTCTCCATTAAATGAAGCCCAAAAATACATATGGAGCTAGGAGCGCTGACTATGAAGTATTCCCCCATTTCCCAAATGTAGTCATTGGAAACCCTTCCACAAAACAACACACACTTGGGATTCTGCAGAATTCAGTGGTGGGGGTGGTTGAGAAATAGGAAGCTGGATGACAACTGCTGTCAGAAACCAACACATGACAGTTTGGTTGATCACAGGATGACTATGAGCGCCATGGAGGTTTTTCACCTTTCTCTGCAGCGTAGGGCATGGGTCACTTGCTGGAGGATTCTCTGCACCTTGAGGTCTTTAAACCATGATTTGATGACTTTAGTAACTCAGACATAGGTTAGGGGTTTGTTACAGGAGTGGGTGGGTGAGATTCTGTGGCCTGCATTGTGCAGGGGGTCAGACTAGATGATCATAATGGTCCTTTCTGACCTTAAGTCTATGATTCTATGAGACAGAATCTGTCCTCATTATATAGTCTTGGGTAACTTCTTGCTGCTGGAAAAGGCACATATACATGGTTTCTAACCCTGCAAATCTACAGACCAGGGATAACATTTTAAAAAGCTCCAAAGTGACTTTAGGGTACATTCACACTTCAAGCTGGAGGTGGAATGCCCAGCTGGGGTAGCGTACATGCACTCACTTTGATCAAATTAGCATGCCAAAAACCGAAGTGTGGCTGTGGTAATGTGGGTGGTGGGACAGGCTAGCTGTCCAGAGTATTTTCCTTATATACTTACTCAGGTGGCTAGCCCATCCTGCTACAGCTAAACTGTTATTTTTAGATCCCTAGTTCAATCAAAGCTAACATATGTATGTCTACCAAAGCTGGAAATTACACCTCCAGCTCAAAGTGCAGATGCACTGTATGAATTGAAGTTCCACTTTCAAAAAAGTGACTTGCATATAGGAACTGAAATCCTGTTTGACAGTCAACAGACCTTAAGGTCCTAGATGCCTCTTTTAGTCTCTTTTGAAATTAGATGCTTTCGAAAATGTTACCCTACAGGACCAATGACAGCATTGCCACTGTGCTGTCACAGAAGCAATAGAATCCTAGAAAGAGTAAGGATGGGCAGACACTGTGGGTCAGTGCTCTGAGAGCCGTATAAGTAATCTGCAGGATACAGGGAAAAAACTGTGAGAACATGAGCTGCCCTTGTTAATCTCAGGGTAAAAACTCATTAGGGAAATGAGAAAGTGGCAGAAGATAAATTATCATATTTTAAATATTTTCATTTTAACTTCCAAATCAACATTTCCTGGTGCTTGCTTCTTTACTAACACAAAGAAACATTCTGACCACCATGACGAAATGCAACAAAAATTATAAATAAAACCCGGCTTATTTTTGTTCTTATTTCAGTAGTAGTAGAGAGTGTGATGGGGGCGGGGTCCAGATCTGGCATGGGGAGGATTCTCTTGATGCAGGAACTGAGGAAAACAGCTGAGGAAAACAGCTGTCAGAGAACTCCCTTGTAACCCTGGTAGTAGAGAGTGTGATGGGGGCGGGGCCCAGATCTGGCATGGGGAGGATTCTCTTGATGCAGGAATTGAGGAAAACAGCTGAGGAAAACAGCTGTCAGAGAACTCCCTTGTAACCCTGGTAGTAGAGAGTGTGATGGGGGCGGGGCCCAGATCTGGCATGGGGAGGATTCTCTTGATGCAGGAATTGAGGAAAACAGCTGAGGAAAACAGCTGTCAGAGAACTCCCTTGTAACCCTGGTAGTAGAGAGTGTGATGGGGGCGGGGCTGGGGACAGGAGGGACACATCAGGGGCAGGGTCATCACATGTAGGGCTTCAGTCCATAGGGAGGCTGTCATAACTTATATAGACCTCCAAGGCAGTCTACATTATATCAAGACCCACATTGTGGCTTAAAACCACCATAGCTTCCCACATCCCTTGGGCTGCAAGTTTGGTGCTGCTCCTCTTAGAGGTGCCACCCAGAATCCTATCCATTATTTTCCCATAATCATGTATGCTGTATACAAAAATCTATACAAAGCCTTCCAAGTTACCTAAATCCCAATATGCACTGCCAGCTGTATTTTAACAGGTATGTTAGTTGAGATGAACCCCAGGCTACCCACTAGAGACCACCTTGACCTGTTACAATAAATCTTTCTATGTCCACATTAAAGTTTTAAAATGTTAGTTGTTTTAAAAATACATCTTTACTCCCAGTCTGGACTAGTGAAATGCCTATGGAGGAGATCCTGAGGCTCTTCCTTAGGTTTGGTTGAGCTTTTACCCAAGTGAATGCCAATCAATCAGTCCAAACCCCCATTGAGGAAAATGAGAATTCTTCTGTGTAAGGACTTAGAAGAAATTCATGTTTGACCCTTAGGGTTTCACTCTTGTGGTTGAGCTCTGCTTCCTGCTCTGGGTGTGGGGGCTTTCTCAGAACCATTTCCAGATCTGTAATCAGGCCAGTCTGTCATACCCCTGATGAGTGTTAGAGCAGCTCCAGCTTGCCCCACTGATGCTGGATATTTAATGGGTGCAGCTCCACCTTGTCCCCAAAATGCCCCCATGCCAGAACAGTTGTTGACAAGTGAAGATTTCAACATTAGCACACTTAACATCTCCTGGGCATTCCCCTCCAACAAGGGGATTTTCAGCTGACCAGTTGTAATCAGTTCTGGCCTCTTTGCACCAGCTGAGTGGCACAAATGAGTTGGATGATTAGACAGTACATCCCATACACTGTCCTTCCTGTTCCTCAATACAATATTGATTAGACTGGAATTTTAACATAATAATTTGTTACATTAATGGAGCATGTGTAAATGTTAAAAAGTAACTATCAACACGAAATCTAAATAAAATATAAAAGAAAAGTAGTTTTAGGTGCTTCTTCTTCCCCTTAGTCTATATGCCAGGTGTCTCAGGCTTTTATATTTTTTTTTTAAAGAAAAGCTTTTCTCTTACTTATTGCCATGCAAAAGACCCATAAGAAGAACAAGGAACTCTGACTGTCTACAGGGGATACCATGGAAATAATTAGCAACAGAGCACTGTCAGGCGCACAAAGGAGATAAATAGAAAAAGTAGAAAAAAATAATTGAGGTGTTATTGGTATTTTTTCACCTATAGTAGGTAAAAAAATGACAGACAGGAGTATGATGGTGCCCTGGATTAAAATCGTGATGACTATTTCATTGTGCTTAAGGATTTTCTCTTGTGATTTTAGATTTCATGTTGCTGAGATTTTACTCTGGAGTACAGAAATACTTCTGTATAGCAATTATACACAAGTATCCAAAAAAATCCTACATAGTTACTATATCAGGAGTATAATATCAATACATTTTTATCTCACATAAAGACAACAGTTAGACGTATGTTATGATATTTTGTTTAAGGACTGGGCATGCAGTGTGCAAGTAGAAATGTAAACAAATCAAAATGGTAATACCTATCACTTTATTCTTCTTCCCATTTTTTATTGGTGTACAAAGCAAACTTTTTATGTGCTGGTTTACATTTTCTGCATTTTCATTCTGTTAAGCAAATAAAGAATATAGTTAAAAACTTACAGAGAGATCTATTCATGAGCCCTGATTGGCAGGGCATGCAAGGAAGGCAGATTATAAAACTGTAATTCTTAGACTATAAATTCTTTGGGGGCAGGGACCATGTCTTCATTTGTGTTTGTGCAGCATCTAGCATAACGGGGACTAGGGAATAATAAATAAATAAATAAATAGAGTAATAATAAAGTTTCAAGATGAATTTACAGTCATTTGGGTCTACTTTTTCATTTTATGATAGTTCCTTTCATTAGAATGAAAATGACTCTACTGTACATTCGGGACAGATTTTTCAATTTAGGGTAGCTGAGGAGAAATTAGTGGGGCTCTAAGATACCTCCTCCACTTCCCCAGTTGTGAAGATTCTTAAGTAAAGAAAGAAAATGGACCTAATTCTGCTCTGTTACACCTTGTACAAGAACAAAGCATGGCCCAATGTCTGATTCCATATAAGGGAAGGAAAAAATATTAGCGAGCTAATATTTCAGCTCTGAACTTTCTTCGATTCTTGGCTGCCTCAGTTAGTTTCTCTTTAGCCTTACAGGCATGATCATTGCACAAATAAAGGAATATTTTGCCTACAGTGTAGGAGAGCATATGCTATTCTTTGTAGAAAACTTTCAAAGGGATGATGTAATGTTTTATGCTTTATATGACTCCAGGCACTTCTTTGCAATTAAGAGCTTGGATACCTGTGAAATTAACTGGAAATAAGCAGGAACGCCAGCCCCCTGAAGCCGGCCAGCTCTTCACAGACCACAGTTTGGAACACAGTGACCTATACTGTGCTGCTCTTGTCTACAGTGTTTTAATTTGTGGTGGTAACAACTATTGTCTCAACTCTCCTCTCAGGTGCACAGACACATATCTTCAAAGATCTGCTGCTGCACTTTATACACTTGCTCTATAGTCTAGTTACACAGGTATGAGGATGTCTGTCTGAATACTCAAGGGTAAGCGTAATCATTATAAATGCAACAATTTGCAACAGATGCAGGGTGCTGAGGAGAAATGAGCTGATAACGCTTTGGGGGTTATCGAGAGTCCTAAAGTCCAAACTGGGATGGAAAGAGAAGAAACTGGCAGGGAGCCTTGATTTCATGATTCATCTCTCATCCCCATACACCAATTCTCCTTCTTTGAACATCAGCAATCAACCAAAGATTTGCTTGCTTTCCTCAAAATGACAAATAGACATCTGTTATTTTCAGTGCAAGTGTGGAGTGCAGTGTGACCTTGCATGCTGCCCTTCTAAGATGTGTTAGCCATGCACAAGGTTTCAACTTGGTTAGCTGACAAGTTTTTCCATTAACTTGAGTCAGTGGTGAAAATTATCCTATCCACTCCATGCAGATCTCTGTTTTCTACTCTTATTCTTCCCTTTTCATGCATGTCCCTCCCTTCTGTCCATTGTCACTCCATTTTTCCTTCCCACTTTCTCCTCTTGTCACTCCCTGGTATTTCCTTCTGTTCTTGCCACTCTTTTGTTTCCTCTTCTCCTGTCTCTTCCATTGATTTCCCTATTGTTTAATGTTTAAACCATTAACCTTTTCTCTAAGCTGCAACCATTATTTGTCCCAAATGTTCCCTCCCTTCTAACTCTCTAGTAATTGCAGCTGAAAGACACTGAAGGATGACTTTCATGAAAGCTAGTTAACTGCTTGGAGGAGGAGAGGAAACAATGGCCCCAAGGTAATGTTCATATGTGGCCTAATCCAAAGCCCATGGAGTCTCTCCGTTGACTTGAGTGGACTTTGGAGCACCCCACAATGCACCCTGCTTACAGAAAATAGACAATTGTTTGGAGAGATGGAGGGAGGGAGAATAGATATGAAAGGAGTGTAAGGTGTGGACTCAGTGTCATTGTGCTGAAGAAATAGATTATCCAGAATTCCTCTGTAGTAGTACAATCGTTTTCTCTTTACCCATGTATGCACGTGTATCTAGAAGTAAATGCATGCCAACATTTTTCTTAGGTATAATAAATCATTTAGAGCCCAGGGACAATGCATTTCTGCATAAGCACAAAATTCAAATTCTGCTGCCAAATCAAAGGGCTTGTCCTAAACAAACACCTGTTTGAAATTGGTCCCCAAATGTTTCTTTTACATAATTTAAATTTTCTGTCAAAGTCACCTATTTTGTCTATCTAATCTAGGACATCCATTTTGTCCCCCTACCCTCTCGAGTGAGACATTAAATGGGCTCTACTCTGCAAAATGCACAGCACTCAGCTCCCAGTGTGCACAGCTGAAAGTGGAAGCACTGCATAGCTCTCCAGCAGCTCCTATTATCCAGTTACTGGAACAATCTTGTTGGCCATTGTACCTTCTGCCCTGCCTGCTGCTTGACCCCAGACGGGAGAGAGTATAGTGGAAGCCCATCTGCTGACAATAATACACTCCGTCCCCCCTCCCACTCTCTCCCTCATCCACTGTCTAAGAGGCTTCCAACAAATTTATTAGATTATAGTAAACCAACTTGCTTTTGCAAAAGTGTAACAAGAAGACCAGGCGGCTTTCCAGGCACTGTTCTGGGAGTAAGAGGCACAGGTTTGCTTTTTGCTGACAGGGACGCCAGGGCACTAGAGCTGTTGCTTGCGCTTTCTACTACACTGGTCTATTACCAATCGTCCTCTCCTTCCTAAACCTCCAGCTTCTATCCAAGTGGTCTCTGGGACACCCCGCCACAAGCTGGCTCTCCCTGATGCCACTCTGCGGACTGGGAAGCATGAGGTGTTGAAGAGAAGTGCAGTTGTGCCTTCCTCAGAACAGCAAACTAGTCACATCTGTATCATGGCTAACCTCTCCCAGACCAAAAGTGGGAGAAAGAACTTCTGAGTCTACTCCCAAATCTTACAGCAAACTGTGGTGACCAGTCCTCAGGACTGATGTGGAAAGCCTCCACCCTGTCTTCATTAAAACCTCCCTTAAAACATACTTCTTTCTCTTGGCCTAGAACATGTATTCTCTAGTAAATAAATATAATTAGATTTATTTTCATACTGATTTTCTTTGTGATTAATCCATCTTCTCACCATCCTGCCCCACTGTGTGTCAGAATTGTATTGTCCGTAAACTCCTTGGGTCAGGGACTGTGTATCTTCCTCGAAGTTTAAACAGTTCTGAGCATCGGCAGTAAGTAAATACAGCAACGATAGTAGTAATAAGACTAGGTCATATATGAAAGGTAAACAAAAAATCATCTGTGTCTTTTATTATTGGATTCTAAACCCAATTTCACTTTACTTACTGTCCATGGAAATCTTCTGTCTTTGCAGACATCTGGTATATTAAGAGGCTCCATGGTATTCTTGACATACTGAGCATACATATAATTTATTTTGTTTGCATCATAGTCCCTGATGGAACAGCAAGAACAGATAGATATTATTCATGGTATTCTTTCTATGACACTGGCACATGCAATAATTCTAAGCAAATGTAAAGTATATCGACATGTGTAAATCAAAGGGAAAGGTGTGGTCAATTCCCAAGCACAGATCCACCATCATCTCCAACCCAACACACAATCGTAGGCTGTGCTACAGTTAGATGACTCAGACAGCCCAATTTTGCATATCCACGTCTCATTTAAATTAAACTAACAGAGATGATAATGTCCAGCCAGTCCATACTGTGCACATCACTACAAAAGATCAAACCATTAACAATATTCTGAGAGTAACATTATAAGCCATATCTCTGATGCACGTGTTTATTTTGTTTAATCAATTACAGATGAAACACGGGAGATGTGTGGGTGTATTTAGTGCTCCATGCACGCAAGTGACTTCTATTAAAATCCATACAAGTTCTCTCTACATATTTGTGGTTCTGCTAAGGACTTGTCTACATGAGAAAGCTGCACAAGTATAACTCAAGTTTAAAAATTAACTGTTTTAGTGCAAACCGCTCTGCTGACATTTTGATTTAAGTTTGGCTTATTTCAGTTTAGTTTAAACTTGTCCCTAACTGATTTAAGCTCAGTTGAAATAAGCCTGATTTCAATTGAAATATAAGCATCCACACAGGGGGTTGCACCAATTTAACTAAATTGGTTTAAAAACTTATTTAATATAAACCAGTGCAACTTTCTGATGTAGATAAGCTGTAAAACTTAGTTATGTCTTGTGTAAGTATTCAGAGGAAATTATACTCTTAAATGTTAGGATAGTTAGAGATGTATTAGAAATACTAAACTTAGGAAATAAATCAATGTAGTCTACAAGAATGAAGGATAAAAATGAATGACAGATGAATATATGCAATGTAGTTGTAGCCATGTCAGTCCCAAGATCTTAGAGGCAAGGTGTGTGATGTTGGTCCAATAAAAGATGTTACCTCAACCAGCTGAATGTGTGTTCACAGAAATAGAACACTTCAAAAATAATGTGCATCTAGAAATCTGACAGATTAGAAAATCAATAATAGATGAAATTCACATCTTTTTCAACTGAGAACAGATGGCAGCATTTATGAATTTTCTGCTTTTAAGTTCATGTAAAATGCGCTCTTAGAATGAATGAACAATTAATTGCATGGGGATTGCGTTATTGACACAGAACATCTGTTTCCCCCAAATCAGGGCCTAAAATAACTTTACAAAATCAATCATCTCTTTTCTAATTGCTTAGTGCTTATATATTTAATTAAGGCACTTTGATTCTTGCCATAGCCCTTCCCCACCCATGCTGGCAGAGCGCCCATCTCCTATTGATATACCTGTTCCCATTAGGCCTCTGCATTTTCTCTTTGACTTGTGAGTAGGAGTCTATTATTTTTCAGATGTAAATGCACATGTCCAAAGAATCCAGGCACAACACTGGAGACAGGAAAGCATTCTTTTCTATGTAACAAATTCTGTTATTTAAGGACAAACCCTGCACTTCTGAAGACTGGCCTGATTTTGGGCACGACTCAACTCACAGATTATGTGATGAGTATCAGAGAGTATTCTGTATAATAATTTATTCTATCTAATGCATATCACTGTGCCTTTTATGTCCCCTGAAACTGTGACCATAGAGCATCAGCCTTCAGTGGGCTGGATGGATCACACGGCAGCCCACCGTAAAGGGCAGCATATAGCTGTGCTGCCCCAAGAATATTTCAGGGAAGGAATTATGATTCAGGGGACCAAAATTCCCTTCCTGCTTCCCTTGCTCTCAGCCTGAGAGAAGACTTCACGTCTGGCCTCTACAAGCAGTAAACTACTCGCAGAGGCATGCACCAGCAAGCAGGAGGGAAGTATGAATGGAAGGAGACAAGGCCTGGCCAGTTGTCATCCACCTGCTCTAGAGGAGGGAGTAAACAAGCATTCCCCCTTCACTCTCTTGTCCTGGCATGTAGTCCAAGTCCCAAAATAGACCAAAACCTTTTGCCACCTTGAGCCAGAATCTTTGGGCTGAATTTTCAAATATATGTGCAAAAATTGCATATGTGAAACAGTCAACAGCAAAAAGAGCTGTACGTTGCATATCCAGTAGTATGCCCGGTGTACAACATAATCTCACGCTTTTGAAAAGTCAGCCCTCAGTGCTACATGCAATAACATTTTTGTAATAAATAGAAGAAGTTAGAGAATGGATGATAGTCCAGCATTTTATGTTCAGATTCTTTGACTGAGGTTAAATTCGGAATCTGTTTAATGTGAGCACATTAATCCAGTTATTGCCTCTGTCTTTTCTTTTTACCCAGATTGAATAATTAAGTGAATGGTGTCCTGAAGTTATTGCTAAAGGGGCTTGGAAGTCAGGATGCTGGATTCTAGTCCCGATTCTGCCAATCACCATCTTGTGCCTCAGTTTCCCTACCTATAAAACCCACCTATGTAAAGTATTTTGAGATCCTGTGATTAAAAGTACAGCACTAATTAAATACAGATGGCTTATACAATGATTATTGCCTGCTCTACAACTGAGCAGAGCTGTTCAAACATCTCATGAATGGTTCTCACGGGTTAATTCTGGACTAGAGGTTTGTGCCTATATGAGCTGGATTTCTGCTTTTTGTACATCTGCACAGACCTGCAGGATAGTTTTAGGTACCGCTATTTGTAGGCTGCAAGCTCTTTCTTAGGCTGTGACCCTACAAAGATGTAAGTATGTATGTAACTTTAGGCACATGAGTAGTCCCTAACTGATTTCAAGGGACTATTCATACGCCTAAAGTTACACACACACTTAAGTCTTTGCAGGATCAGGGCCATATTTATAAGCTTGTTGTGGCAAGAATCATTTTATCTTGTGTATTTGTACAGTGCCTAGCACAGGGGCAGGCAAACTTTTTGGCCTGAGGGTCGCATCAGGTTTCATAAATTGTATGGAGGGCCAGTTAGGGGAGGGGGTCGTGGCCCTGCCCCCAGACTCCTGTCCCATCCAAACCCCCTGTTCCCTGATGGCCCCTCTGGGACCCCTGCCCCATCCACACACCCCCGCTCCCTGTCCCCTGACCTCCTCCAGACCCCCGCCACCCCATCCAACCCCTCCTCTCATCCCTGATGGCCTCCCCAGGACCCCTGCCCCATCCAACCACCCCTTCTCCTTGTCCCCTGACTGCCCTCCGCTGCCTCAACCAACCCCCCTCCTTCCTGACTGCCCCCCCGGGACCCCTGCCACATTTCAATCCCCTGTCCCACTCCCAATCACCCCAATCCCTATCCACATCCCCAACCCTGACCACCACCCCCAAATTTTCCTGCCCTCTATCCAACCCTCCCCCCACCCCACTCCCTGCCCCCTTACCGCGCTGCCTGGAGCTCTGATGGCTGGCAGCAGTACAGCCATGCCGCCTGGCTGGAGCCAGGCCACACTGCCACCATGCAGCACAGAGACTGGGTCATGCTGGGCTCTGCAGCTGCACTGCCCCAGGAGCTCACAGCCCCGCTGCCCAGACGAGCATTGTGCTGGCGGTGGAGCGAGCGAGCTGAGGCTGGGGGGGCGGGGAGGAGTGAAGCCTGTGGCGAGCCTGGAGCTTGGGGCTAGGCAGAACGATTCTGCGGGGCGGATGTGGCTGTCGTTTGACTACCTCTGGCCTAGCACCTCCATATCTTTTGGCCCAGAAAATCCCAAACCAAGATCTATTGACACAATACAGCCAAGAGGATCTGTGTACCATCATTTCAGGAGGCATTGGAGATGGACTGGTCATGTGCTTCGGCTGGAAACTTATTCCATCACCAGAGTAGCAATAAGATGGACACCTGAAGGCAAGTGAAAACAAGGCCACCCAAAAACAACATGGCGAAGAGTTGTGGAAGCTGAGCTGAAAAACCTGGGGCACAGTTGGGGAACCACTGAAAGGACTTGCCAGAAATAGACAGGAATGGAGGAGCTTTGTCAGTGTCCTAAATGCCGGAGGCATAATAGGAACATGATGATGATGATAGCACAGTGGGGTGTAATCTTGATTGAGGTCGCTGGGTACTATTGCAATTTTTTTTTAATAAATAATAATAATAAAATAATAGCAGGGTAGCCGTGTTAGTCTGGATCTGTCTGATTCTTTGTCGCTTTTTAATGAAATAACAGTAATAATACATGTTCAGCCAGTAGGTGCCGCTGTTATACAAAGCCATGAAATCAGAATTTAAGGCCTAACCAGAACTCCTAGGATACTAAATTATTAAGAACTCACAAAAACTATGCAGTGGAATGAAACTGATTTAATACTGGACTCTCCCCTCCCCCCAATACTGAAAGTCTATATGAAAATATTTTTTTTACCGTGACGTTCTAACTTCATTTTCTAGCTTATTTTCAGCATTTAAAACCACGCCCAAAAATCTTAGGTTTTTCCTAAGTTCCGATACCTAACCTGCTTGAAATGTAAGCTAGCAAGGCATTCCACTAAGTGGCAGGGTGGCAATATTTCTATTAAGGCTCTATAACTGGAGAATGACATTGTACGCATGCAGGATAGGACAGTAGCCAATGGTACAGTGTACTCTGGCTCACATACTGCTGCTTACTACCAATGATCCTTCTGCTGGTCTCTGCAGAGCAGGACAGGACAAGTAAAGGGTGGCATGGGAGAGCCCTGTATATGCCTCTCAGTTCACATCCCTTCTAAATCAACAAAAAAGGCTGCATTAATGTGCCATACTTCCCATTCTGTGCTTAGAGCCATGTTCAGGGGGCTATGGGAGCCATACTCCAGGGGCCATTGAAAGTTGGTTGTGCTGCGTGCTGTAATTTTCTGTATTGCTTTAATTTCTCTTTCTTTGGAAGAAAATGCTTGTGATGTTAAAACTGTTATCAAAATCTAAAACAATTATATTTAAAATGAATGTGAACAGGCTTTTGGGGAGATAGTTAATAGCACAGTGTAGGAAAAAGGTTTAGAGCACACATTGTCCAGGAGTCTTTAACATTGAAAACACTGCATGAAATTAAGAAAATTAAACAAAGCTGCCTTTAGACACAACTGTGTGACCAACTCTGCTGAGACCAATGGGAACAGTGCATGCATATCTCAGAGTAAAAGCCTACAGTAGATAATAATGCACTGTCTAATTCTGTTTACTGAAGTTATTTGTCATGAAAAGTTTTTAAAAGCAAAGTCTCTTCAGTCACTTCTATTTGCCTGTAATGAACAGAAATTCAGATCAAGTTGTTTTACCTCTTCAGGACATCAGCTGAATCGTCTAATTCCTCAAACTCCATGTGAAACACACTAGAAAATGAATCCTACAAATACAAAAAGGATTCTTATTGGATGGAAACTATTAATATTCATAATCCTGATTAACAGTAATAATAATAATAATGAGAAAGTCAGCTGCAATTATTTATACTGAGTCTGCCTTAATGGGGAAAGAGAGAAATCCTTGTATTTTACATTCCCTCTCCCCCGTCAGCCCCATGAACAGGGAAATTTAAGCTCCCTGTGTCACTGAAAACCCTTGCATCTCCAGGAAACATTCACCCCAAGTGAGGGCAGGCATGTTTACAAATTGCTAACAGTTAGCTCCAGAGCTAAGAATCTATTTTAACATTTACCCAACTCCAGACTAAGTGTGTATTTGTGATCAACCTCAGTCATGTCACTTTGCTTGGATGTAGAAAGTCGCAGGAGCAACAGTGAGCCTTAAATGTATTGCTAGATCTCCTTATGGCTTCTTATCACTGTAGTATCTGAGCATTTTGCAAACACCAATGAATTTATTCTCACATACCCCTGTGAGGCAGAGAATTATCATTATCCCCATTGTACAGATGAGAAATTGAGGCACAGAGAGGAACCGGGCCAGACCCCTGGGTTTTGGCTAAACTGCACAAAGCATAAATCAGAGAGTGTGTGTGTGAGAGTGTGTATGCAACTGGGAGCATAGGTGACATAAATCTCTCTTTTGCATTCCTGTGATGCTAGTACTGCTCTGCAGGGCAGTTTCTCCTGAGCTTCATACTCTAATTAATGTTGGGCTGCAATGGCCACAAAGGGCCCAAAGCTCGTTTAGAGTAGCTGGTTTTGGCCACATCATTCTTCCTCTGACCACTCCCCTTTTCCCTTCTACACCAGTCGCAGCGTGAGTGAGTGATGCAACAGCCCATGTCAGCTCTCTGTCATGGGAGGAGTATACTAACCCTGGAGGTGATCCTCTCTGGGATGCTTCAGATGACCTGAGAGACGGATTACACTAGCCGGCAGTGCAAAATGGCTGATGCAAACCACAGAATCTGATCCTGAGAGAGGTCATGCCCCGAAGAATTGACATCCAAACTGAAAGGATGTCATACAAACAGAGGTGAAGAGGCATGAGAATGGGGGAAGAAAATGTTGTAGTGGATCAGTGATGGAAGGCTAGTAAAAGAACTGTGGACAGAAGGAATCTGCCACTGTGAACCGAAGAGTACACTGCAACCATTGCCTTTCTGTCTTCCCTCTTCTTTACAGTGGAGGCCTGATTCTCCAATTCCTTGCACTTATGTAGTAATTTGAATTGTGCAAAGTGGGTGTAAAATGCGACCAAATCAAAATGGAGGAGGGAAATGTAGAATCTGACCCAAGGGGCCTCTAAAGAACAAGAACATCACTCCCTTTAAACCAAGTCACACTTGATACTCACAGTGCAATCTTCATCTACTATGAAAATGGTGCACCTCTGCACCTGCATGAAGGAGATTATAGTTGCAGCTATCTTCTTCAAAATTACTTCCAGAGATTGTTGCTCTTCAAAAATCAAGCTAGCAAGATCAAGAAGCACCTGGACAAAAAGAAACTCCTTGTGAAAATTCTAATTCTAGGAATTAAATGATAATTATATTTATTACCCTCTTGGATTTTTTCCCTAGTCTGATAACTTTGCTCACAGAATATCAGGGTTGAAAGGGACCTCAGGAGGTTATCTCGTCCAACCCCCTGCTCAAAGCAGGACCAATCTCCAGACAGATTTTTGCCTCAGATCCCTAAATGGCCCCCTCAAGGATTGAACTCACAATCCTGGGTTTAGCAGGCCAATGCTCAAACCACTGAACTCTCTCTTAAGTTTTTGCAGGGCAACAGGCTATGTGGGATGTCATTAATGGCATCCATTGTGAACACCTTTGATGAAAGAGGCAAAGAGTGTAGCTAGTTAAATAAGTGTATCCAACTATAGCCTGAAAGACTTAGGAGATGCTGCTGGGAGAATTCTCAACTAGCCAGATGTGGCCGGATTATATTACCTGTTGCCCACTCAGGTGGCAGAAGGGTATGGAACCAGGGTCTGAGAATCTAGCCTGACATGTTTATTGATCTGTAAACTCAAGGAACAACTTTGAAATTCTACCCTGCTGGAAAGCTTTGGAACAGTTTCTGCCCATTTGCTTCTACACACCTTTTTTCATATTGTGTGTTGTGGATCCAGATACTTTCCTCAATAAACAGCAGTGGTATAAATAACTCTTTAACAAAGAGGATGGCTGTAAGATGCACAATTAGAAACACACAAAAAGATCAGCTCTGCTTCCCACTGTTGCTGCAGATACCGTAAGTGCTTGTTTGTGGGTGTAAGGGAGTCTAACAGGCTGCATGAGAATAACTTAGGTTTGAATAGCTCAAGCATTTCTGCCACACACTCTGGAACATGCACACGCAGCAAGACACATTCTGACTTTATGCAGAACCCAGGATACTGATGGGGAAGGAATTTATAGGTATTTATGCACAGCCCTCCACAAGGTGCACGGAGTCCAGGAATAACTCTCTAGATGAAGTATCAAAACAGCATGCTCCCAATTAAATGTAAGCATTAGTTTTTTAAAAATCTGAAATTTACTCAATATTCTGCTGCCAGCCCATTATGCAGGACAGCTGGTACTAGGGTTTAATAGAGAGGCACAGGAAGCCCCACAAAGAGACAAATAAATAATTAACATATGTAAGGAATATCTACCATATGGTGAAAGCCAGAAGCTGTAGATAACAAGTACTAACTACTACTTGCCCATCACAAATGCCACATCCCAGGCTGGCATAAACCTGTTGGACATACCTGGTTACGCCTGTTTTCAAGCAGTGATGTTTCATATAGCTGAGCATTGTGAAGAACGATTCCACAAAATGCCAGATAAGCAGCAAAATCCTGAAAAACAGATAATTAAATGTTTCTAACAAGATTGTATTTTCACATCCAAAATGCCCACTTAATGTGTCTGAAGAACTAGGTTTTCATTATTTTCTCTTTCCAAGCTTTCAGCTTCAAGATAAATATGTTTGTTTTCATCTTTTAATAAAAGTCCATCAAATCATCCTGGCTATGGCCAGAACTCTGGCAGTACAGTTTGTGGTCAGCCTGTAAATACACAGAAAGAAGAAACAATGTTCTTTGGTATGTGCGTTATTATCTGTGCAACTTATGCAGTAACCCTCCCATCTTGAGTGGCGGGTGAACCCAAGGGAGTTCACCCGCTTTGGGGAGGTTAGCACACTGACTCCACCCCTTCTGCCCAAGGCCCCGCTCCCCTGCACGACAGAGCCCCGAACCCCACCCCCCACACACACAGGAAAAGCCCTGAGGGGTCCCCCACGACCAGAGGAGCCTCAGCCCACTCATCCCAGCCACACTGGGCCCTCCCCACCCCGGCTGAGCCAAGCCCCCAGCCCTCCAGCCCCTGAAGGCCCTCTCCTGGCTGAGCCACTGGCCCCCACCACAGCGCCGGGCTGGCCCCACCACTGGGCCAAGCCTCCAGTCCCCCACATCTGAAGGTCCTCTCTCGGCCGAGCCCACGCCAAGCTACTGGCCCCCCACTGCTAGTCTTGACTGGGCTTGTGGATACAGGACTTCCTCTTCCCCTGCACGGCATCTGGGCCCGGGTCAGACCAACCCCGAGATTTCTCCCCAGGCTGCAGGAAGCTCTGCAAACTTTTCTCTCATCTCGCTTCTTGCGCCTATAGCTCCTTAGCTGCAGAGGGAGGGATCCCTATACAAGGAGCTGCTCTCCCATCTGCCCAACCCCTGTGCATCCAGACCCCCTCATACCCAGACCCTCCTGCTAAGCCTCACCCCCTGGCGCTCAGAACCCACCCTGATGAGCCCCACTCCCTCTGCACCTGACTACCACACCTCACCAAGCCCCAACCAGCTGCACCTGGAGCCACACTCCCCCAGCATGCGGACCCTGCACTGAGCTTCCCACACCCAGACCCCCCTGATAAGCTCTATCCCCACCACACCCAGATCTCTCCCCCTCCCCTGCTGAGCCCCACCTACCTTCACCTGAACCCCCTGCAGAGTCCCATTGCCATTGCATCCAGAACCCCCCAACAAGCCACTGTACATCCAGATCCCCCACCCCCAGATCCCCCACTGAGCTGCCCGCACCCAGATTGCACCACACAGACCCCTCTCAAAACACACCTGGATCTCCCCACACTTGAATCCTGCCTTGCTGAGCTTGCCTGCCCACATGGGAGGGCAGGGCCCTGGGCTGTTTCTGGGGCAGGCCCAGTCCTTGTGCTATGTCAGGGTTGGGTGCAGCCTCACTGCTGAGTCTGTGTCCCGGGGGGAACTGGATAATGATCTCCCACTTCTGTACAGCCAGTGGCCTGTGCTCCCCAGTGCCAGGCTGGAGCCTCCACATTTATTTGACAAATAAAATTTGCAGAATTTTAAAATATAGTACACAGAATTTTTATTTTTTTGGTGCAGAATGCCCTCAGGAGTAATACTCCCAATTAAATTTAAGCATTGGAAAAAAACAAAACAAAAAATCCTTGAAATCTAAACAAAGATATACACATTGCAGTTTTTTTTTGTTTTCACTTTGTGGTAGTAATTGGTACGTTGAAGGTTATTTTTGGTAATCATACATAAATTGTTTTCTTTGGTTGGTCTTGATTCTTCCTGCCATTTCAGCAGGAATCTCCCATCTTTTTTAGAAACAAATGATTGAGCTTCATGTTTTTATCCTGGCAGAACTGTTCTGGAATAAGAAGCAGTTTTGGGGAACCAACCCAACTAAAATCTCACCATTAAAAACTGAACACACAAAATGAGCATCTAGTATACAAGGAATTAAATATTTTTAGAAGTGGAAATCGAATCTTGCTTAAGTAGCAAAGCCAAGGGCTGTTTCTCTTCAGAAAAGGCATTAATTCTGATGTCCTGCAGATGTTCATTATGCATTCCATTGGAACAGGGAAGGTGTAAATTCTTACTTTGTTATTGCCAAGGCTTAAGTCAACTTCTTCGGCCTGACTTCAGCCTTTCGTGGTGCACCACAGTTTGCATGTTAAGTCTGAGAGCATTCTTAAAGTGCCTGCAATGTGACAGTTCACAATCTATGCACTTTCTGCACTACTGATTGTGTCAGACGAGTGTAATTTATCCAGTGCTTTCTTTCTACAACTAGTGTACACAGAAATTAAGTTATGTAGTAATTTTGAAAGTTGCTTGGCAAGCTTTAGTTTTAATGTTAACCTGCTACTTACTGAGTGTCCATTGTGACTCTCCTTTGAGATAAGGTGACTTCAACAACTAGCTGTTAAGCCTACACCCCTTTATAATACATTCAATAAAGCATGGAAACACTGTGAATCCTAATAGAAGAGAGAAACCAAACAGATCCAGAAATTAAACTGATTCACGCTGACATTTCTGCAATGCCTCAGAAAGAATTACAGTTTCATCAAACCATTTTTGATTTATTCAAAGATTAGTGCAGTATGGATAACTTCAAGATTTCTAGCTGTCAAAAAAGAAAACCACTGACGATACACACACACACACACACACACTCTCTCTCTCTCTCTCTCCACATCCCTTATACCTTTTCATCTTGCTCTGTGAATATCCCACCAATTCCAGATTTCTTATTGATAGCTTGAGCCACGCCAACAACCTAATGCAATGAAAATAAAGAAGAGTTAGGTAACTAAGAGGAGTTTGCCTCTGCATGGTCTGGAAAGCAATATTTACAGAAGATGACAAGCACTGATTACAGGTACTTTTACACTCAACATTTGGCTAGTTAGAGATTTGGGTCTATGGTTTTAATTTATTTATTTTTACAAATTACTGACCTAGCTCTTTAGAATTGGATGTTCTCAACTAAAAAAAACTGTACTACTGGATTGAATGTTTTTACCTACTATTGTTACTGACACCTAAGATTGCTATAATAGAAAGTGTGTGGACATTTTTCCCATATTTGCCAGTTTCTTTACTTTGTGCACTTGATGGCATTTTCCACACTCAGTGACTCAGATTGTTTGTATGAGTCTTTCACACAAGAGAGTGAGACCATCTTTTTGTTCTGTTCGTACGGCACATAGCACAATGGGGTCCTTGGTCAATGGCTGGGGCTCCTCTGTGCTACCGCAAGACAAATGATGATAATAAATTATTTAATAATAAAAACATTTTTAAAAATAAGTAAATGTGATCGCCACAAAAATTAGCAATAGGATTCAAAGGCAGGTGCAGTACTCAGAACTACTTTTTAACTTACCTTTGAGGCTGACTAAATATTGTGTTGATGTAGCTGATTTAATTGTACTAGACTAGGCCCCAGTTCAACAAGATACGTTCGCACCTGCATAGCTTAAGTATGTGAGTAGTCTTGGTGACTTCAGTGGGACTGCTCAGGTGCTGAAAGATAGGCACATATTGTAGTACCTTGCTGAAGCATGGCCCTAGTCCTTTTGGGGCAAATCCTCTGCAGACATGGAAGCCTTGAATACAATGGAATCTACTACAACTGGGGGTTGAGATGCTGGTGGTAAGTAGCCTGTGCAGAGGGTCTGCCCTCTGTGCTCGGTGAGGACCTCTTATAGGTCAGCATACAAAGGGTTTGTTGAGATGAGATAGAGATAGGTCTGAGGAAGAGGAGGAGAGTAGATTCATGATTACATAGAACCAAGCTATTCCCAGGGAGTAGCAACAGCTACAGGCACTTCTTCAACCACAAGCCTGTAGTAGTGGCCTCGGAGTAACTCTGCTGTTTTTGTGAGGTGGAGCCCCTGTTTCCTAGGGCTGTTGGTAGAGTCCAGGATTTTGTTCTTAGAATCTGAATGTATTTTCCCCAATTTGTACCCAAATAATTTGCTATCGTGGATTTTTTCTTGTTGATGATAAACAAGGATTATAAATATAATACACATGTAATATTCTTCCTGGATTCACGTTTATTCTTCAAAATGAGGAATTTTTTAAAAGTTAGGCTTTTCCCAAAAACATATTAAGCAGGCACCATAACAAAGGTATCTTTCCTCTGTTGACACTGTGAATATTTCATGCTATCCACATACCTCACCACCACAGTGTCTGAGCACCTCACAATTAATGGATTACATTCTCACAGCTGCCATGGGAAGTATCCCATTTTGCAGACGGGGAGCTCAGGCACAGGATGGATAAGTGACAGGCCTAAGGTCACAGAGAAAGTCTATGACTCATCTAGGAATTGAACCAAGTCGCCTGAGTCTATGTTTGATGCCCTTATTCACTAGAGCTCTGGACATAATCAATGTCCTAATTTTCAGATATTTTGATGTCTCATCAAAGGCATTAGAATGAACATCCAACTGGCCTCACATAACAAAGATCCTCTACATATTATATAATCTGCATATATCATGTCATTCCCCAGACAGTAAAAACTCCTTGTTGCTTTAACCAGAAAAATACTTTCTGTTGTAATCTCTGAAATGATTACAGAAATCAACAGACCAGCTCTATTTCCTGCTAGGAGGAACTCTTATAAAAGCTTGTTTAACTTCAAGTTACTTTAAATTCCTAACTGAATCTTTTTTGTATACAAAACAGTTCTGGGGAAATTTCTGATTTCAAGTTTCCTGACATAACTCTCTCTCTATGGTGAGATTAAAACCTTACTTCTTAGAATATAGAAAATAATCCTCCAGGGAGGTCAATTAAGATCTGAATTTCTCATATTTTTGGGACCTACTGGAGAGAAGAAAATCGGCCCAAAAAGTGACCTTTTGATGCAGTGTGCTTATTTAGATAAAAGGTGCAGAATGGACCTGGAAGAGCAATGTGTTTGTTCAAAACATGGTGGAAATTTTAAGTCATTTGACAAGCCACAGCATGCCTCCTGGGAGTGCTGAATGCTCTCACCTCCCAACAAATGCCTCCCGGGGCACGTTCAGACACTCTTTGACTAACAGCATTCTGTAGGCAGCACTAAAGCTGAAGAAAATTGAATTTATTTCTAAATTCTAATGCATTTTTTATTAATTAATACAGGTAGCAAGTGGAAACTGCATGATGTATTTCTCACAGTATGGGTCAATGCACGAATATCCCACTTGAACAAACTACCTCAAAGGACGGGTAAAAGAAAAGGAACAGTAGTTCAGTTTTGCAGTCATCTGCCTCTATGGGATACTTGTTGGATTAGATCCATAATCTGGCACAGCTTTGCTGTGAGCCTGAGGCTGGGAAAGGTGGAAGGATGACACCCTCTGTCCACCATCCTGAGGCCTGTGCCAGGGAAATTCTCAGAGAGAGGCTAAATTGGGTTTTTGGCTACTTTGAACCAACAGACTAGCAGCAAAGCAGACACTGAAGTGACCAGGATCTGATTGATTATTTCTTACCATGCCCAAGGGTTTGAGGGCCTAATTTTCCAATGTAGCTGCACTTTCAGGATAACAAAATTTAATCACAGAGACCTTTTACACATGCAATTGACATATCAAGGCTCAAATTTCTGTTTGGTTTTGGCTGGGAACCCCTCTCTCCCTCCCACATACACACATACTTTTGAACAGAGGATGGGGATTCAAAAGGCGGAGAGAGGGAAAATTCAAAACTGTGCATTCAAAAATTTCTGACTTAATTCCATTTACCAACCTATAAATCACTAAATGGATTAGTACCCAAAGGAAACTCAAGATACAATCCCCACCTTAAAATTTAGCAATTCACTTTGAGTTTTAATCTTCTGGCCCAGGCCCACTGCCTACCCCGAGCCTGGATTCTGTAATGGCACCCCCTCTGGTTTTATTTGCTTCTCCTTCTTTGTTCCCCACTCTGTATGTATCCTCTGATCATATAAAACTGTTTCTCAGCTGCTGCAGTAAGCTGCACATGGGTTGTCTAACTCTTCCTATCCACCAAAAATCCATCTGGCCAGCAACTGGCTAAACTACTCACGCAGATGAGGGTGGAAATGAGACCACTGCTTAGTATTGACTCCAGCTCTCTACTGCAGGGTGTGATTCTGCTGCCTGGGCAGAAATGAAATTGCAGGGCTGCTCTGAAGCTCAGTTCTCAATCTGTGACCAATTTAGAGCCTGGCCTTTCATGAAGGCCATGGACATCCTTTTTAGAAACTGGGGTCTATGATGGAAGCCAACAAAAACAAAGGATTTTAAAGACAGACTTTCACAGGAGCAAATGTGAGGATAGAGAATATTTGTCCAAAGAAATTATTCACTTGGACAGTATTTATCTGTGCTCCCCTTGCAATTATTACAACTATCTGTGTGCTGACACAGAGTGCTCCATCCCACAAACTAGCTTAGCTTCTTCTTGAACCTACACTTATTATTGTGCTTATGAGCTCATGATCTTTTGCCA
Source organism: Chelonoidis abingdonii (assembly GCF_003597395.2). NCBI lineage: Eukaryota > Metazoa > Chordata > Testudines > Testudinidae > Chelonoidis > Chelonoidis abingdonii. The sequence continues at coordinate 41,285,061 of NC_133773.1, forward strand.
CATGAAAGATGGCAGTGTCATAAGTTTAACTTAGTGATTTAATGGCAGGCTCCAATAGGAAGGAAAGGGGTTCTGAAGACAAACAGTGGGGTTTCAGTGGATTTCTCCTGATTTGCCTGTAAATGAGAGGAGAATCTACTTAATGCTTTTGCCATTCCATTTTTAAAAAGTCCTTTGATTCATATTATATTTATTAATATTACAAATAATATAAATATAGATCTTTCCTACATCCTTTTACCCTCCCCGTATTTTACATACCACTGTAATCAATTAATCGGTCTCTTTCATAGAGCACTTATTAGACAGATAAGGTTGGAATCTGAGTTCTTAGCTTGTATAAGTTGGCATAGATCCACTGCCTTCAAGGCAGCTATGCCAATTGACACCAACCAAGAATTGTGACCTAAAAGGTTTGGCGAAAGTAAAATGTACTCTAGCCTTTGCTATACAAGAACACTTTATAGCTGTAAATCAACATTGATACAGCTCCACCAATGAGAGCAAATTTAACAAGAGTGGAAGCAGAAGAGTAGGATAGGATCCAGGAACTTTATCACTATGTCAAATCCTATTCAGAGACACGCTAAAAGCAGCTGGGTCACATTTGCCCTACCTTCCCATTGCTACTTGCAGTGGAGCTGCACTGGTGGCAAATTATGATGATGTAACTCACCAGTATAGAAGGAGCATGAGAATCCGAAAAGTTACACAGTGAGAAGCATGGTGGTTTATTTGAAATTATGCTTTTAATTCAATTCAGATTTTTTGGCACATTTGCAGCGAGTCCTGGCCATGGTCCAGAGAAACAGCATTATTTGTGACCTTAGCAGTGTAAAGTTCAGTGAATGGTTAAAACAATGATATTTTCCATCCTGCTTTTAGTACAGACAACATCAAAAGAACTTTGCTGTGCACGTGTCTGAAGAACTGTGTTTAACTGTTATTCATTAAAGTTATAACTGTTAAGCCAGTACTTAAGGCGGATGGAAAAAATAGTTTTCTCTTAATGGGAGAGAAGACAATTTAAAGTCTCTCACATGAGCCTTCCCAAAATATCAGTGTCACAAGTCAGGTCATTGTTTTGCAAGATGGGCCACTACCAGCTATAGACTCAAAAATGTCCATTTTAAATAAAGACTTTATTGTGAAGACCATGCGGTTCATTTCTCCATACAGCAAAACTATCTCATTGACTTCAGTGGGAACAGGAGTGTGCATATGATTTATACACAAGGTTGCCAACCCTCCAGGATTGGCCTGGACTCTCCAGGAATTAAAAGATTAATCTTTAATTAAAGATTGTCATGTGATAAAATCTCCAGGAATATATCCAACCAAAACTGGCAACCCTATTTATACACAATGAACGATGGCTCTTATCCTATGAGCATTCACACTGCTGTACTGAGGTGCAGCTTTCTGTAAGTACAGCTGCAGCCTCTGAACAGTAAGTAAATTGTCTAGCCCTCTCACATGCTCTTGCAGTAACCTACAAGCACACTGGCTGATGCTCAGGTCTTTATTCACACCACTGGCCTTCTTGTATTTTTATTAGCTTTGAACCACAGGAGCTAAGACAATTTTAATGAGCTCACACGCTCTCTGAGGCATCCGAAAGGTGAGCACTTTTATCCTGTGTAAACACCTTTCCTCTATGAAAGGAAAGCTTGTGGTGCTTAAAGAGCTACAAGGAAACAGTAAAAGGACTATGTTAGCATATACTAAAAAGACCATTTAGTCTCTTCTCATTAGCACTGCAGATTTCTCTTTTACTGAGAGAAGGATGCATACCAAGAGAACTTGTGCTCTTTTTAGATCCCTGTAAAGCCCTTCATTAATAGGTGTTTAAAAAAAGAAAAAGGAATAAAACAGTTAGAAATTCATGGCTTTTCTTATGATGATAAAAATTCGAAGTGGATGACAAACCTTAGCAATTTTTGGTTCAATTTTTGGTTCAGTGACACTATAAATGTTTAAAGATGTTTTAGAGGTGTTTGCCATTTCTACATACAAGATAAACGGATTGTGACCTCATTGACAACAGTACAAATTCCAACAAACTGTACTGATTTCTGTGAGATTTGGCCCAGTGACAATAATGAGAAAAAAAATTCAGGTGGATAAGCTACTTAGCCAAACTATGGGAAATGTTCCTACAGGCAGGCAATTAGGAAGAGACATATAAAACTCAAGAGGAACCGTTTCAGTCTCTGAAGTAATTAGGTAATTAGGACAAATGTGTTTCATATGACAGCACACAGGTCACAAAGACTATAGGATCTGTATGTTAGAGAGAGATCTAAGCTTATTATAAAACCAAAACACCTCAAAAAAATTTCTTGCGAGCAAATCATAAATGAAAATAGGTCAGATCTTCAGCAGGTGTAATTTGGTTTAGCTCCATTGACTTCAAAAGGAGCTAGGCTAGTTTACACCTGAAGGAAATCCAGCCCCAACGTAATTGTAACAATGATGCTGGATATACTGCTAAAAGATCTGCTCTAGAAATTATTTTGGAAAGTTCTATACCTCATGCTATACAAGAGGGCAAACTAGATGATCACAACGGTCCTTTCTGGTCTTGAAATCTATGCATCTATGAACACAAAAATATGGGAAGCCTGCCTGAATAGCATGTATACTGAAAGAGTGGAATCCACACTGCACCTAGCATACTTGGGTTCTATAGAATTCCTCTACTGCTCTCTGTAAACCCTGAAGGATGCTGCAAACACTAACAATCCACAGACATTCAAGCACTTTTTAGCTGGTGAGGACACTGCATTGGTGTAAGAAAATCAGCAACAAGAAGAAAACACGTTTTATTAGACAATGTCTTGTTGCTTAGGCCCAATATTTTACCTTCCTTAATTCTTTAATAAGCAGGTGATGTGTGAACTGGGTTGAAAGCTGAATAGTTTAGCAACAGAAGCCAAGTTAGCTATTTTTCATTTTCTTGTTATTCTTGTAATGTGCCCACAAAAACGTCCCATATAGTTCTTGTATTCCCAGTAGTGAGGGTTTAGAAAGAGCAGGGATGGGGAATGACAGGCAGAAGTTGGCAGGGAAGAATTTAGGTTTGGAAGCTCTGAGACACAGGGAGGGTTAAGGACCGAAATAACAGGCAATCTACCTACATCAGGAGACCTCTAATTTATCAGCCACTCTATGGCTGCCAATAGGCTTCAATGCTGAGCGTTAATTACTCCCTTTTTCAGCCCCAGCACAGCCCTTATGCTGTGGTGGTGAGGAAGGAAAGCAGAGGACTGCATGTGCCAACCTTATGCAGCTCCTATATAAGGGGAATTATCCCTCAGGCTGTTGCAGCCCCTTTGCACGTCACTAGAGAAGTGTGTAGGAGCTAGGATCAGAATCTGGCCCAGAGAGAGAGAGGGAGGGAAAGAGGCGGAGCGGGGGAGAGAGAGTATGTGGGGAGGAGGACCTAAGGTTCTGATCCAGCTATCGATAAAGTTGTTGGAAATACTCCTCTTGGATCAGAGGCTACATGTTTTGGTAGCGTCTCTCCAGTTTATAGGAGACAACCCAACACCACAAACAAATGCAACTGCACAACTGGCAGTAATTCAGCTGGCTCCCTTGTCACCAGTCACAGAAGGGAGACCAAGAAATAAATAGGCATAACCGCCCTTTATCCTCATTTCCTCCCACCAAAGCATAGCTGACAGTATGAGGAAGCTTCTATTATTGCTAATTGTTCAATAGATGGAAGGCTTTTGGCTCCAGGAATGTCAGTTATCCCCTTTCATAAGGCCTGATTCATCTTATAAAGGGAGGGGGAGAGAGAGAGAATATTCCTTTAATTGTCAGAGGCCATCACAGTCACTAACTGTTTGAAATGGATAGCTGACTTCTATACCTACCAGTGGCAGTGCACCCCCTCAGGATTTCATGGAACACAGCAGAAATTTCTTCAGTGCTGATGGCTGTGTTCTGAATTTTATTTTATCTGGATGGTTTCTTGCTGCATTTTTGTACACGCCACTCTCAGGCCTAATTCTGTGAAAGCTACTTCAAAGAGAGTCAGTGCCCTTTTTCACAGTCACTTCCTTTTCACTGACTTTAAGAACATTGTTTTGCTTCCTGAGAAGATTTAATGATTCAATAAAGCCAGCACCAGAAGAAAGATGATTCACTAAACCAAATAATGAAGACAGAAAGAGGAAATTCAACACTATCTGCTTTTAAAAAAAAAAAGGGGGGGGGCCCAACTGATATGAAATTATGACTTGTGTGATTTAGGTTTATTTTGCTTCCTCATCCCTGCAGAGGCTGAGCATGATTCATGGCCACAAAAGTATGCAGTCCTGCTCAGATATTTACTTACACACTCTAGCATTTAACTAACAACACTTTCATTTCTAATACTCTTCACCATAATGTGCCTTAGCTAACTGTTGGAGTGCCAAGGTGTATACGTGCTTATTAGGCAACATTAACATCAGAGCATAAGCATAATTCAACTATGTCTGCATTGTGGGAGGGAGGTAAGAACCACCTTCCCAGGCTGATTATCATTAATGCCCTTGGCTAAGTCTTATAAAAATAAAAGTCAGCAAGACAGCAACAAACAGCAACAAAAAAGCTGTTATAAAAAGCATAGCACCCTTGATTTGTAGCAAAGCACTTTCCAGTGACAGAAGACAAGGCAAAAATAAAAACAAAATTAAATAAACCAAACAACTGCAGTGATGAAACATTCACCTAGCAGGAAGTTAAATCTCGCGTACTTCTGCTCAGAGCTTGGGAGTTAAGTCAGCTCAAAGCTCCCATATGGCAAAATCCTATATACAGTTAATAGAGGTGAAACCAAAATAGGATTTTATAGAAGCTACTATAGACAGTCTATAGAATTTAATGGAGAATTCTCCTTTCTAAACCAACCAGGAATTTAACTTAGAATTCTAGCCACAAAATTCTACACAAAAAAATAATTTACTATGCAGTTCTATGGGATGTTGCTGAAAGGAGTGGTTTTATAATGGTCCTATACAAGTCTGAAAAATTAGATGGAGAAGTGCTCAGAAGTGGAGATAAAGATTTACAGCAATTTCTGTAGTCCATTTTCAGATCTATAAATCCATCCAAAACCAAATGTGATTGGAACCCACTCACTTCAAGCATAAAGGTGCCTGAGGCCAAATCAGTGACGCTCCTGTGATCTTAGGTGTCCATGAGTCATTTTAGAGGACCAAACGGTGTACCTCAGGGATGGAAAAAATCTTCTGAGACTCAGTCTATCCAGTCAGTAGAGATCAAGGTACTGAGCTGCCACCATCCCAGGGCTCCTGCTGCTGTTCTCTCTTGCTGATAAATCATGAAATCTTAGGCTACAAGGTATTTGCTTGCCTGTCCACTACAGTTAGCTTATGGTAAGCGATACTATGCATGTATCATATATATGATGCCTTTGACCCGAAGCTGTCAAAGCACTTTACAAATATTAATAAATTAAATAATTTACAACACCCTTCTGAAGTAAAGAAGTGTTATTATACCCATTTTATAGCTGAGGATCAAATAGGAGAAGTGACTTGGTCCAAGGTCACATATGAAATGTGCAGTTATCCCATACTCCCGTTCCTGGGACAGAACATTAAGAGTCTGATTCTGCCATCCTTTCTCATGTTGGTTAGCACCTTACTCCCATTGAACTAAACTTGCAGAGAAAGATACTGCTTAAAGGTTGCTGAGCATAGAGCTGAGCATCAGGCCTTCAGTCTAACAAAGCACTTAAACATATCCTAAACTTTAAGCACGTGAGTAGTCTTATTGGCTTCAAAGTTAAACATGTGTTTAAGTTATTTGCTGGATCATGGCTGATCTGGAACAGCACATGTACAGAGGAATACAAAGGGCTTAAATTCAGCTGGAGCTGTCCGGAGCAGAGCTCCGGTAAATATTTTCAACCCCCTGGAGTTTTTATAGCATGTTGGAGGGAGTGTGGGGGGTTCCAGAAAATAAGAATTTAAGCCTTGGGAATATAGGTGTAGGCATCTCTCCTGCAGTGAGGAGTACTCTTGGTGCACTAAGAATGTTGGAGGCTGTGTAATGGCTCTCTTAACCAAAATGAATGAGCTATCTTCTCAGCAGAAGGAAGGTACTTTTAACAATCCTGCTTCCTGAAAATGCCCTGTAGCACTGAACTAGTCAAGATCTTCAGCTACAGTTGTGGCCAACAGACACCACAGTTTCCCCTTACAAATACAACAAGAAATAACCATGGTAATTATATGGTAACAGCTGGCTAGTACCAACTTTCTACTAGTGGTCACAGTACCATTGATAAGAATTCAGTCAATTTTAGAGTTGTGTGTGTTCTTACATTTCATAATCAGTGTGGCTGATTTCATAAACTAAGAGGGTATCAGATTATAGAGTTATCTATTGTCAGAGAATTGCCAGAAGAAAAAACCCAGAAGGAACCAACTGGCATGTTTCAAATGGTTTTGCAGTTGCTGTATGACAGTTTTAAACAGATATAGTTTGAAATGGTTTCACTCATGACCAGTTTGTTTGTTTTTCCCTTTGTAGCGTAGAAGTGAGGTTTCTCATCTTTCTTCCCTCTTGATTTTTCTAAATAGTTATAAACATCAGATGGCATATTCTGGAATGCCAAAGCAAACTATGTGGCAATGGTGGTTGTGTAGGATGGGACAGAGGCTCCATTTAGTTACCAGAGATTGTGCAGGAGTGGCTTGCAGATATCAGAACTTGCTTCAAAACCCTTTAAGTCCAACTCAAAGCTTGGCTGGCTTTCATCTGTAATTCTTCATGGGGAAAATAGTGCTAGCTCTGTTTGTAACAAGCTCCTATATAAATCTCCCTTTGCTCTGAGCCTGAAGAGTACATACAGCAGTGTTTTCCAGTTCGGGGCCTGAGAGAGCCAGTAGAAACTAGGCCTATCAGCTATAATTAATAAGTAGAAAAAAAGCTTTATAAAAAAGTTTGTTATTAACATAGCTACTTCCATTCTTTGTGTGTCTATAAAGTACTGAGGTTCTTGCTCTTGCATATGGTGCTTTTTGTTGGTAAGACCACTACAGTCCTTCATTAGTCTTTCTACATGGGATCTGCTTCTTGAAGGGCTTATTCCTCATCTTGTGTTGTTTTTAAGTAGGCTCCTCAGCTCAGGCTCCCCATGGAAGTTTAGACTAATCTGAGCCTACTTTTCATCTCTACTGGAAAAATCTTAATTCCTCAACTGGCCCAGAGGTTTGATATTCAGCCATGATATTTCTGCAGATCAAACACTGACTTTTTGTTTTAAACATATCAGTAATATAAAACAAACAACAAATGTATCATACGTATTTTCCAGGGGCCAAATTTCAAGGTAGAAAAGACCTGCTTCTCTTTCTAAGTATTTATTTTCAGATGTGTCTCAGAGACATATTTTGGCTACATAGTTGGACTGTGACTAGTGACATTTTGCACTAAAGCAGTTTTCCTTAGTTGCTAGATCAGAGGTGGGCAAACTATGTCCCGCGGGTCACACCTAGCTCGTGGGACCCTCCCACCTGGCCCTTGAGCTCCTGGCTGGGCAGCTAGCCCCTGGTCCCTCCTCTGCTATCCCCCCTTCCCCGCAGCCACGCTGCCATGCAGACAGTGCTTTGGGTGGCGCGCTCATGCAGGACAGCGTGTTTGGCTCTGGCCGGGAGGTGCAGCTCCAGACATGCTGCTCTGAGCTGCATGGTAAGGGGGCCAGGGCTGGGGAGTTAGATATAGGGCAGGGAGTCTTGGGGGGCAATCAGGGGACAGGGGGCAGTTGGATGAGGCAGAAGTTCGAGGCAGGGGATGGGGAACAGAGGGGACTGGATAGATGGTGTGGTCCTGGAGGGCCTGTCAGGGGGCAGGGATGTGGATAGGGGTTGGGGCAGTCAGGGGACAGGGAGCAAGGGGGTTTGGATGGGGGTGGGGTCCAGGGGTGGTGGTTGGGTGGCAGGCGGTCCAAGGAGGGGGCGGTTGGGGGACAAGGAGTGGGAGGTTGGATGGGGGGGGTTTGTGGGGGGCAGTCAAGGGGCAGGAAGTGGGAGGGGTTTGCTACAGGGCAGGGCTGTGTGGGGAGGCACAGCCTTCCCTACTTCGCCCTCCATACAGTTTCGCACCCCGATGTGGCCCTCAGGCCAAGAAGTTTGCCCACCCCTGTGGTGAATACAATATCGTTACAAAGGCTTGGTCTGTTTTTTGTTTTCTAGGTTGGGGAGGCATGGAGGAACCATGGTGGTTTCTTTGTTTGGGGTGGGAGATGCTTTTAGTAGAAAAGCCAGCTGAAAGCAGATGGTAATTGAGGGATTGATTCATGGAATTAAATCTCATTCCAGAAAAGTGTCAAAGCATTACAGTGAGGGTGATGAGAACCTTCTGGTAAAAGACTTTAAAATAACAAAAGAGTCCTCTATGAGAAATTCCATAGTTTAGATCTTCCAGTTTACAGCATATAGGAGTAACATTTCATTTTCCCCCCTCCTCCTTTAGCCTTCACCAATTTGTTAATCTGTCAGTTGTTTTCTATGCTCATAATAAAGAGGTGCCTGCTTTATTTCATCTAGAACCCCTGTTGTGCTTAGAGGGGAAACCCAGCTAAGGATCTGCAAATTGCCAGTTACAGGTTCATTCAGCCCAACAAGTCAGTGCTGATATATATGAGCAGAGAGTACTTCTACTTAATTCTTTCTCATGTATGACCAGAGTAAGAAGTAAGCACCCATGTATTGTGGCCAGCTGAATTTTGTCATGAATTTATTATTTCAAGTTCTTAGCTTATAGCATTCTTGTGTTTTTTCCAATGCACATAAATAAAGCATGTGACCTGGACAAAACATAGACGCTCCATCTTGCATCAATCATACCTTAAGAGCCACTCTCCCAGCCAAACGTCACTGCACACAACATTCTTCTTGCTCACTGATTAGCTCATGGCCAGTTGCATCTACTGCCAATTAACATGGGGAGGCATGTTGAAGTGGGAGCAATGTCTGACTGGGAGAACAGTGATCATGTTCATGATCAGTGTGAGGTAGTGGGTTGTAAATTTTAAACAATTTCCTTATGAGACCTGGAGCAGGGGAAAAACACATTGAAACAGAAGTCAGATGTAGGAGATCCCACATTTAATCATTGGGTCAACCAGGAACATCAGACCCAAATGAATGAAATAAATCAAAGTAAAAATGAGAATTGGGGTTAAACATGAGAGATTGGTGTCTTACACAACAGGACTGGGAGAGTGGAAAGGTTAGAAAGAAGGAAAAATGGTATTTTCAAATCATTTTTTTGAGCAATGTTTAACAGTATGAACTGATTAGACACGCACCATGAACTCTGCTGAAAAAGGAAGATTTAGTGGACAGCAAATCACTGTCTGAAAATTACTGGGGTACTCCTTGGATAGCCTATACTGTGCCAACATCCTGAGAAGTTGAATCTTATTCCTTCCAGCTTCAAGAAGCTCTTTCAGTTACTGGCAATACATAAAAACACGAGCCTGATTTTGTGTTCACTTACACTAATTTTACACCAGTGTAATTGCATTGGCTCAATTAGAGTCACTCCTGAATTACTTCAGTGTGAGAAGGAAACCAGGATCACTCTACTCAGATAGCTGATGGTGAATACTCAGCATAATGTCATTCCTCACTTAATTTCCCATTTTCTAATTTCCTCTTGATAGTGTTTTAGCTGTTGCCACCCATTAGAGACCTACTTTGTTTATGCTTTGAAGTCCATGACAAAACTCCCTTGACTCTAGTTGTAGCAGGATCAGACCTTAAACGAGTATTGCTGTGAGAAGTGATACAGGACTGGAGAGGAAAGAGAACCAGAAGACCTGATTCTGATCGCATGCACTCCATTGTAAATCAGTTAAGGGTAATGTGATCTGTGGGTGCTCAGATTCTCTGAATCATGCCATTTTTATGTAGGTACTTAAAATGTGGATATAGGTGCCTAACTTCAAGTACATAACTTTGAAAATGTTGCCCTGGGTCTATGAAAAGGAGCCCATGCTCGATATCTTAAACTTGCGAGGTGTTTGGTAAAATGTTGTGGTCACCATTTTACATAGTGGTAAAAACTGAAAAGTGTCACCTAAAGATAAGATTTCTATGCATTGTGAAAAGCCACAGGGAAACATCTGGGGAGTATCTTTGACTCAGAAAAGAGAGAAAAGGAAGATCATCTTTCATTCAAAATAAGATAATCACAGGTTTCTGCAGGAAAAAGTCCCTTCTCATAGCTTATTACAATGCATGGGACAATCAGTGGGACTGTAATTAGGTCTGAAGTTATTTGGGCACTACTGGCATGTATTTTACATGTTTAAAGATAGTAGCACATACATGATAAGCAGCTATAGTTTGAAAGAAGCTCATTTATTTTACCACTTGTTCCTGCATTTCTTTCTCACACAAAGCTCCTATTGATTTTACTGACATGAACTGGGAGGTTTGGGTGCATAACAAATGCAGAATCCTTTTCTTAACTGGAAATAGAAACAACATTGTTTAAAAAAACAAAAATTGTGTGTAAGCTCTTCTCAACAACCCTGGTTAATGTAAATGAAGTGGAAAAGATAAAATTTGACTCCATGGAATGATATGCAGATAGGACATGAAAAAAAAAAAGGTTTTTCTCTACTGTGAGATAAGTGTTTAAAGGAATTAACAGAGCTATAAACACTATTGTATAAGATGATCCAGGTACTGCAGCTTACCTCTTCCCTGTGGTTCTTTATTGGCATACAAAGAATACTCTGAGTCTTGTATCCTGTGATTTGGTCAACTTCTGCATTGAATCGGGGATCCTGACAGGGAGGAAAAAGTGAAATTAAGTACCCCCTCAAAGAATGTCTTGTTTAATTCCCCAGTTTATAGGCCCATAGAGGAATTATAGCATTTGTCTTAACTGTTACCCAGTGTCACAATGTTTCCATTATGAGATAATGTCTATGTAAATATGTTATTACTGAGAGAATTTTCAGCAATACTGTACAAAACAAACTGTTTATGAGGAATATAAACACTTGTGGATAAATACAAATGTCAGAAAATGCAGTAAGCTTAGGAAAAGCTGTTTGTCCAGGCTAGATATTCACACATAACCATTTTTAGTATGTCTTTTGTTCTCAGAGGAAATTTCCAAAAGACAGGCAGGCATGGCTAAATTTTATTAATAGGATTAGGATTTCCATTTGGGGGTTAAAATGAATAACACCCCATCTGAGAAAGTCAGAGAATGGGCTTTTATGGAATATACACCAAAAACATTGGAAATGTACTTTTTTTCCTTTTCAGTGTTGAAAAGTGTTTGCAGGAGGCTGACAAGCTCCCATGCTTTCCTAAATCTCGCTCCCATGCTCACTGAAAAGTCAAGTCCATGAGCTTCAGAAAGCAGCTTTAATGCAAAAATAACCATTTTCTAAAAACTGACTGTTGCTCCTGCAAGACTTATTCATAACTGTAGCAGGCTAGTTACCCATTTCTGCCCTGAGGGGTTTAAAAAACCGCCTGGGAGGGCTTAAAAGCTGCAGCTCTAAACCCTGGCTGATTGGGGGAAGTGGCTGCAGCTGGGGCCATCCCCCAAACTGAGCAACAGGGCCTTATAAGAAGGCCAGGAGCAAACACTCCCTCTCTCTGTCTTTAGAGGGAGAAGGGCCTGGCTTCTAGGGAGCATACTTGGGTACTGAAGGTGGAGCAAGGCTGGGGGAAAGCAAGAGGGGCTGGGGAGCTCTGGCCTGGAAACCCTGCAGGCCTAGGGTAAGGCCAACTGGGTACTGGGGTTGCAAAGGGGCAGCTCACAGGTAGGCAGAAGCAGCAGGTCCAAACCCCTTTGCCTATGATGAGTGGCTGATATTACAGTCTGCCCCAGTGAATGGGGGCTAGATGGAGACTGGGCAGTAGCCATATATTGAGGCAAAGTGGGGATAGTGGGCTGGGGGTTCCCCTGGGAGGGGAGACCTAGATTGGTGGGGCACTGCCAGGGGGCAGCTCCCCAGTTAAAAGGGCACTGGAGTCCAGGGAGGGACATGGGGGCCAGAGGACAGGCAGATCACTGGCCTGCGGAGGGTGCTCCTGGCTGGAAAAAGAGCTAATTTCCAGGAGTCACCAGCACGAGGTGCTGCAGGGGTGAGTCCGCGTGTCTACAGGAATGTACCTAAAAATAATCATTGACAATCAAAACAAATTCTCACCACCAATTTGAGTCATTCAGTGCAATCAGCCCAGTAGGGAGCTGGCAGACTTTAAGCATTATGGCATTTGTAGGAATACGTACTACAATAGGAACTGAAAAGAAAGAGCTTTTGGTTCTGGGCTCCTCTGCCACCACAACTTTGCGGTAAGCTAGTACTTGTACAGGAAGAATTGTCTTGAGTGTGAGGCATAGGGCAGGTGGCCAGAAGAAAAAGCAACACCCCATATAAAGTCTCATTTGTATTGTGTATGTATAAAATCCCTATTATTACTGCAAAAAGATGGAAACACTGAAAATGACTCTATTGGCAATATAACATTTTTGCTATAACCAAAGTTGTAGTCATTTAGGCTGGGATTCTCAAAGGAGCATAAGGGAGTTAGGCAACCAAATTCCACTGAAACTCACTCAGCCTTAATCCTAATTTCACATTTGGTAACATAATTAAGTGCAGACCCACTGGTATAGGTCTGTGACTATGTACCACGAGTGTGTGTTTAAAAAAAAAAAAAAAAAAATCATTCCCCTTGTATTTACATAAAATGCAATGAGACGTGGCATAAGACTGTCAAAAAATTCCAGGTATAAATTATGCAATGAGATTCATTTTCTTTCCTTTTCATTTTGAGTTTGATTTTGGGGTTGTTTATTTAAATGGTGTATCATTCTGGAACACTGATTTTATTTAATCATCTCACTAAAATGCAGCAAAATGTTCTTAAAAGGAAGATTATTAATTCACCAATAGTTGATTTCAAGCTCAGAACACTGACCCCGATCCAGGAAAGCATTTACATATGTACTAAGCTTTAAACACATGAATACTCCCACTGATCTCACTTGCTTAAGGCGAAATATATACTTAGGCCCAAATCCAGAAAATACTCAAGAGTCTTCATGAACAATGACCATTAAAGCAGATTATATCACCCTTATATGTACTGCTGCTGGAAAACATTGTTTGGCAATATCACACATCCTAAAAAATCCACTCAGGAGGATGAAGAGATGATTAACTAGAAGTGCTAGTTTGCAAGTCAAAATTCCAGTGTTTGTTCCACTTGGGAACCCTTCTCTTCCCTTATCCCTAATTTTGAAAGCACAAAACCTGCTTTATCAAGCAGGGTTGTTTCTTGTAGGATATTCTCCAGGTTGTCCAGTCTAGTGCTTAAATCATTCAAGTAACAGGGGTTCTACCACTTCAGTTAGGAGATTTTTCCACAGCCCAATGTATCATCTTATCAGGGTTTTTTCCTGATATTCAGCCTACATTTTCCTTTGCTCAGTTTCGTCCCATTATGCCAAGTTATGCAGCCTTGGTATACAATTCCTAGAAGCAGATTTTCATATATTGGCCTATGTTTATTTTTTAAAATGCAAACAGTAATTTGCCCCCATAATTTAGTCCACTTTAAATACCCAATTTCTTGGTACAATCAAAATCATAAATTTCTAAGTGACCTGAATTACAAATGCAAATAACTGTGCGTGGAGAAATAGAAAACTGGTTAAGGCCAGGATGAAATCTTGACTCTTACTCTCAAATGTCCATCACTTGTTTTCAAACATCCATTCCTCAAACATCATATGTAGCCAAATGTGCATATATTTTATACCAAAATATTTGAGGCCAGATCCTCAGTTAGTGTAAATCAATCTGGCTCCAATGAACTGCATGTATTACACTAGCTGAGGATCTGGCCTCTTTTTACTTACACAAAATTACCATATTTACCTCATATGCATTCTTGATGTTCAAAGGCTGTCCCAAAGCTGCTACATGTCCCACAATCCCCTTGTTCCATTCCAAGCGAATGCAGTTATTTGAAGCTTCTTCCAAGGTGGAACCTTCTGCAACATCAAACAGCCTGCTGACAAGAAACTTCTCATTGGAGCTATCCTCACAGACCAGAAAAAGGGAATAACGGTCAGCAGCTATGAGCTCATGGATGTGCAGGAAAATTTTGTGGCAAAGGGCTGTGACGTCCAAGTGAGTGGAAATATCTTTCACTAGTTCTAAGAGTCTTGAGCACTGATCCCCTGCATCAGTCCCGATCCTTGTAGATTGCAGAGGCATCTGTTCAGTTTTTCCAGAGCCAGAAAGGAAACTCACGGTTCCAACAGAATCCTTGACAATGATGGGCCTTAGAGGCCTGTCAAATTCAGAAGCAGAGATTTTCCTTGCTGGTGTCCCAGGGTTGGGGCTCTCAGCTCGGGTAGTCTGATGAGCAGGACAAGAGCAATCTTCACTGTGGTTTTTGGTTCCTTCCTTGCAGACCGGGATGGTATGAACTCGCTCAGCAAACCATGCATTGACCATTTCTCTGCAAAACAGAAGTGAAAGGTAATAAATATTATGAGTTAACAATCCCCAAACAATAATAATTTAAAGGGACCAACGCTTTTTACACAATACTACATAAAATACATTTAGTGAAACACCTGCTTCCCTTTAACGCGGTGTTGTTCATTTCCAGCCAATGCTGAGACTTAAGCACTAATATCTTGTGTCTTATAAAGAAGCAGTATTTCTGATTAAATAAATGACGCTGATTAAGGCAGAAAATTACTCATGACATAGCTTTCAGTGCATAAATGCTGAAAATTATGACTACACTAATCTCAAATACTTCATCCTTTTCATGTCATAGACTTTAAGGACACAAGGAACCACCAGATCATCTGATTTCCGATCACAGGAGACTAGACTATTATGTTCCACTGAGAGGGAATAAGAGGGACTGAGGTGTACCAATGCCCAAGGCCCCTGAAATGGCAGGGAATTAAATGAGAGCTATCCAGATAATCCTGGCAAATGATCATCTGTGGCACCAGGGTATGTAAGTCAACCCCCCCTGCCACACACATACACAAGATCACTGTCAATTGGACCTGGGGGGAAATTCCTTCCCAGCCCCATATATGACAATCAGCTAGAGCCTGAACATGTGAAGAAGAGCCAGCCATCCAAGCACCTGAGAGAGAGGATGCTCAATGCAACCTCCAAGACCTGGCCTACTCACCCTGCCCAATATCTCATCTCCAGTCACAGCCATCCCTCTGATGGTTCAGAGGAAGAAGACCAAAAAAACAAAACACGGCCAGAAAAATAGTAATAGTAAAAATGAAAATTAGAAAAATTCAACCATTGAAAATTTTCATTTAAAGAAAAGGCCATTTTTCAATAGAAAGTTTTCAACCAAAAAATTTTTGCCAGCTGTAATTCTGACCAATACATTTAAACATTTCACATCCAACTTTGGTTGATTAATCAATATTCAAAAAATTGAGCTTGACCATTTTATTTATTTTCATCCCAAAATAAGGGGAAGTCATGCTGAAGGAAAACAAAACCAAAAAAACCTTAAGGAGTAAGGCTCCGATCCAGCTCCTATTGACAGTAATGTCAAAATTCCTATCAATCTCAGCAGTGCCAGATTAGATCCTAGATGTTCAGATTGTTACTCAGTTGAATGATCCTTACTCACCCAAGTATTATCACTGAAGCTTGCACAGTTAAATACTCAAAAGTCAGACAAAGTTTATGTTGAACATGCCACCTTAATTTTGCCCCTTGAGCATATACATTTTGATATAGTCTTTAACTGCATACCCATGTCACTCTTCAAATATATAATGAACTTCCAATACATGCATGTTCCTAGTCACTCACTAAACTCAGGATCTTACAAAGACTACAAACGTGTGATTCTACTCACGTGATTAGTACCATTGATCTTAATGGGGAACAGCATCGGTGTGTAAACTTTGGGACACGTGGACCATACATGCTAGTATTTTAATTAGAGTTTCCACTCCCTCCACCCTCTAAATGTGGAGAGGTACTGAGCTGTTGGCACAGTATACAGTGTCTCTGTTTCTAAAAAAACCCCTGCTTTTGTAATTCAGTAACAGTATTACAAGGTCCAATTTGTACAGAACTTTATCCCATACAGATGGTACAGCAATGACTGCCAACATGCCAGATCATAGTGTGATACTTCCTTGGAGACTAAAGCTCTGACAGAACAAACAGAATTCTGGAAAGAGAACTTGGGGTACTGGACTGACAGACAGCAATGAAAACGTGGAATAGATAACATGGAGCTCTTCAGAACAGAATTACTGCACAAAGGCCCAATCCTGCAAGGAACCAAGCACCTAAACTCCCAGGTTGCAGGACTTGGCCTTGAGATAGCTCCTCTTGAATGATTTTTCCACTCTTGTAATGAACGAGAGTTACATACAAGAGCGTTACCAAACAAGGTCCATAATATTATAAAGAGGAGCTGGTTCAAAAATATTCTTGAAAAAATGTATTTAGCTCAAGTTGAGTGCAGTATATCCTGTAGGCAGATGTGGCAATCAGAGTCTCTGATTGTGGTGCACTTGCTTGCCCTTTGCAAGCTCTGACTTTTAAATGCAGTGACACTATTTACAGTTGTCATTTAATGGAAGGGTCATCAGGAAGGCCAGCACATGGCTGCCCTTTGTCTTTAGTGGATCCCCAAGGTATGTACACAGTCACCCGACCCCTTTACTTATGAAAACGTGCATCATCTCTGAAATCAAAGTAATTTTTCTTATGTACCCAATAAACATGTAGCGACATTTTCTTGGCTAAAATCTGAAACATAGAATTTTGTAATCTCAGCTGATCATCATTTTTCTAAAGTGGAAGCATCATACTGTATATGACCAGATCATAGAATAAATTAATATAATTTTGCAAATCACATAACGTGGGCACCTAAACAGTTGAAACCCAGTAAAAATTTCTGATCTTTTCGTAGCTTATGATGGAAAAGTCAGAGGTCATACTTCAAATTTGGGATCTTTTTCTTTACTCAGCATACTATAGAATGAGCATATCAAATTTCAAAGGTGCAGCAGACTGAGAAGCACAGTGAATTCTATTAGTTGGTCAGTGATCTGTTACAAGTAAGGTTGGCTGGAAAACAAGAATTCTGTTCCTCAAAACATTTTGAGGTTTCAGAATGTGGTTTTGTTCCGCATCAGAATGAAAACAAGACGTTTTGAACATTTTTATGAACAAATACAAGAGAACCAAGAGACCATCTCTGTATACATATATTCCTTATTAAAAGGATGGTCTCCACAGCATTGTGAAATACAAAACAGTGAGGGGCTGCTGAAAATGGTTGGCAAAGCAAAGTTAAAGGGATTGATTCATCTCTAAAGTCTTTTATTTCAACTACACTTCACAACAATAGATATTACGGTAAGCCATAACCTGAAAAAGAAGCATATTTGTCTTCCCTTCCGAAGATTTGAGCACTGACATATGACTTGAAGTCTTGGCTGGGATTAAGAAATACACAGATATGGTGTTAAAAACTGATTCACTGAATGAGAATAGATTTAAAATGTGGTGAGTCTATGGGTACGTCTACACTACAGGATTATTCCGATTTTACATAAACCGGTTTTGTAAAACAGATTGTATAAAGTCGAATGAACGCGGCCACACAAAGCACAATAATTCGGTGGTGTGCGTCCATGTACCGAGGCTAGCGTCGATTTCTGGAGCATTGCACTGTGGGTAGCTATCCCGTAGCTATCCCATAGTTCCTGCAGTCACCCCCGCCCATTGGAAGTCTGGGTTGAGATCCCAATGCATGATGGTGCAAAAATAGTGTCGCGGGTGATTCTGGATAAATGTCGTCACTCATTCCTTCCTCTGTGAAAGCAACGGCAGACAATCATTTCGCACCCTTTTTCCCTGGATTGCCCTGGCAGACGCCACAGCATGGCAACCATGGAGCCAGTTTTGCCTTTTCTCACTGTCACCATATGTGTACTGGATGCCGCTAGCAGAGGCAGTACTGCAGCGCTACACAGCAGCATTCATTTGCCTTTGCAAGGTAGCAGAGACAGTTACCAGTCGTTCTGTACCGTCTGCTGTGCCATTGTAAATTGGCAATGAGATGATGGTTATCAGTCGTTCTGTACTGTCTGCTGCTGTCATGGGTGCTCCTGGCTGACCTTCGCTGAGGTCGGCCGGGGACGCAAATACAAAAATGGGAATGACCCCGAGTCATTTCCTCCTTTATGTTGTATCTAAAAATAGTCAGTCCTGCCTAGAATATGGGGCAAGTCTACTAGAGAACCAGTGTATCAGAGAACCACAGAGCACAGCTGCTCCGTGTCAGATCCCACAGAAATGATAAGCTACATGCCATTCTAGGGGGTGTTCATGCAACAACTCCACCTGTTGCTTCCCTCTTCCTCCAACCCTTCTGGGCTACCATTGCAGGGTCCCCCCATTTGTGTGATGAAGTAATAAAGAATGCAGGAATAAGCAACACTGACTTTTTAGTGAGAGAAAATGAGGGGGAGGCAGCCTCCAGCTGCTATGATAGTCCAGGCAGGTCATTAAACAGTGGAGGGGAGAGGAGCACAGCATCCCGCTGCTATGATAGTCCAGGCAGTACAGAATCTTTTCTTTACACATGAAAGGGGGGTTGGGAAGCTGATGGAGTTCAACCCCCAGTTGCTATGATGAGGACTGTTACCAGCCATTCTGTACCATCTGCCGAGAATAACCGGGAATCATTCCTATTTTGCCCAGGCGCCTCCGGCCGACCTCCCCTGAGGACAGCCAGGAGCACTCATGGGCTGATGACGAGGATGATGATGAGTTACCAGTCCTACTGCAATGTACCGTCTGCCACCGGGGAAGAGAGGGGAGAGAATGCTGCTGTTCATTGCCCCAGCACCGTGTCTACCAACAGCATGCAGTAGACATACGGTGACATTGAAAAAAGTCAACAAACGATTTTTTCCCCCTTTTCTTTCATGGGGGGGGGGGGAATTGACGAGATATACCCTGAACCACCCTGGACAACGTGTTTGACCCTACAGGCATTGGGAGCTCAGCCAAGAATGCAAATGCTTTTACTCACAAGAATGCAAGCTTTTTGAACGTGTGATACCTGGATCTCATCCTCTCTCCTTCCTCCCATGAGCGTATCCATTTGATTCTTTGGCTTTCCATTACGCTTTGTCACACACACTGCTCGTGGACTCTTGCATCATAGCCTGAGATTTATTTCACTCTTTTGGCTTTGTCTTCTGTAACGACTCTGATAGAACAGATTTGCTCTCCATTACAGCGATCAATCCAGTATCTCCGTACGATCCATGCTGGAGCTCTTTTTGGATTGGGACTTCTCGCACCCAGCTCTGATCAGAGCTCACGCTGGGCAACAGGAATGCAATTCAAAAGGTTCTGCGGTTTCCTGCCTCTCTACCTCGGAGAGTGGTGTGCTCTCTTTTCCACACTAACCCTAATCCGATATGCTAATACTGATTTCAGCGCTACTCCTCTCGTCGGGGAGGAGTACAGAAACTGGTTTAAAGAGCCCTTTATATCGATATAAAGGGCCTCGTTGTGTGGACAGGTGCAGCGTTAAATCGGTTTAACACTGCTAAAATCGGTATAAACGCGTAGTGTAGACGAGGCCTATGTAGTGAATACTTGTTCAGGAAAAGAAATGATGTAATTGCAGACTACACATCAGTAAGGATTTCAGGGTCATATATGAGAGAATATTTTTTCCCTCAGAGCAGCGGTTGGTTAAAATTATCTAACAGTGCTGCTGGACCAATTTCTGCTCTTAATCACACCATAACTGAAAGTAGAATCTGATCTTTATCTGGGCTCCCAATTGCAATATTTTGGTCCTGATCTTACAAATATTTACACATGTGCATATTATTCACACACTGTGAAATAATCCTGTCAAGGTCAATGGGACTACAGTCCATACAGTTAAGCACAATTCTAAGTCTTTTGCAGAATCAGGGCGTTAGACTGCATGCTCTTTTGGGTAGCAAACTTGGAAAAAATGCTGGCCCCATTAAAGTCAATGGGAGCATTGCCATCGAGTTCAGTGGGGAAACAGGTGGGATGAAATCCTGTCCCCTTCTTCTGTGAAGCGCCTAGCACACTTCTGGGTGAAATAATAATACTAATTACTATTATTGTGTACATCAACATCTATTACAAAGCACCCATGAATATTAAACCAGTCTGATTACTAGAAAATGATGTCGGATAATAAAATGCAATAGCATGACCAATAAATGACTCCACTATTGCTGTGAAAGAGAGGGTTATGGTTAATTATTTAAAAAAATATTAGGAAGTAAATTCGGGGTTTATTTAATATAAATAAATATTCTCAATTATCTGTCTTCTTTACAGTGTCATCAATTTCTCTTTGAAAAAGAGATCTGGTTTCACCCAAACGGCTTATGAAATGATACTTTCATATGAAAAACTACATCAACAGGAAGAATGATTAATATATTATCATAACTGATTTTAACAAGGACATCTTTATAGCACTTAATATGCTGAGCTTCCACAGATGATGTTAAAATGTGGGAGAGAAGACTTTGTAAAATAAAAATACATGAAATCATACTTTTCAAGAGGCATGTCAGCAAATTCATGCTGCAAACTGTTTGAGTAAGAGACAAAATAAGAAGCCAACATCTAATCATTCTCTTGATGGAAGGAGGAAAGGGAAATTAGCGGGGGAAAAAATCATGAAAATGGCCAAAAATATCCCCATAGGAAATAAACAGGTGATTATTAAATAAATAGTTGTATAAGAAGACTCCGTGGGCATCCCTGGATTAAAATCCGTGTTCCTGACTCTTGTGATTTCAGCATGAGACATGCGATATTTGGCGTTTTTCTTGAAGCCTTAGCTCTAGAGGTAAGGAATTACTTGAAAACCTCTGCTTTTATTAACAAAAATAAGCTTCTAGCCCTCTGGTTGCAAAAAAAAGCTTGAAAATGTGATTTGAGTACACCCTGAAGGCTCAGAAACTAGAAGGCAACTAAAAAACCGATTTATTATTATGTTAAAAATTCTTGATTTTTAATCCAGTCTCAGATTGTGTGGAACCTGACTCATACTTTTTGAACATTTGGGGTTAGAAATACTGTAAAATCAAATGTAAACGCATTTATACAAGCAAAGAACAAGATGGAATAGCCTTCCTAACCTGCTCTTTACTCAGCCAGATGTACTCAGATACTTAACATTTGTAAGTCTATGATAAATTTGTTCCCGCCTACTGAACGACCACAGTTTATTAGAAGAGGCACACAGAGCCTGATTCTCTGCTGCCTTGCATCTGTGTGATCATTTACATGTGATGAAAGGAAGAGTAAAATGCTATCACTCTGTCCTGGTAGCGTTTCACACTCAATTTGCACAGGTGTAAGTGACTACAAAATATAAGGCAGTGGAGAATCAGGTGCAGAATGTACTGGTTACAGCATGGACTTCGTTTTTCAGAGAAGAGACCTGCCACTTTGTTTGTAAAGTGCCATAGCACAGGTTTACTAATGTAATAACAATTACAAACAACAAAAACCTCTAAACCCAGCTCCAGGGCCGCCCGGGGGGGTGGGGTGGGGGCAAGTAGGACAATTTTCCCCAGGCCCCACTGGGACCCCCGAAGCCCTGCTCCAGGTCTTTGGCTGGCATTTCGGTGGCAGGGGGCCCTTCAGTGCTGCTGAAGACACGGAGCAACTGAAGGGCCCCCGGCCACCGAAATGCCCTGTGAGTCCTGGCCCAGCGGCGGTCCGGGTCTTTGGCAGCATTTCGGCGGTGGGGGGCCCTTCAGTCTCTCGGGTCTTCGGCAGAATTTTGGTGGTGAGGGGCCCCTCAGTGCTGCCAAAGACACAGAGTGACTGAAGGGCTCCCCACCACCAAAATGCCGCCGAAGACCCGGACCGTCGCTGGGTGTGTACAAGCGCCGCAGCTCCCCCACTTTGCCCCAGGCCCCCTGAATCCTCTGGGCAGCCCTGCCCAGCTCTGACTCCATGGACCAAGAGTGATTCAATCTTTCCATTTCATCTTCTCCATCTGTAAAGTAGGGATTTCAAAACTTATCTACCTGCTTCACAGAGGCGGTGAGAGGATATAGAACTTTACTGTGACAAAACTTTTCTCATACAAGTAGTCCCACTGCCTTGGAATAATGACCTTCTCCTCACTGGAAAGAGAGTTTGCACTATTAGACTCTGTTTGTAAAGCACTTTGAAATGGCACAAGACCATGCATTATATATTCTGTTAGCTTGACTGCAGAACTGCATAATTAGAAAAACATACATCTTCCCCCAAAATGTCTCTTTGATGGTGGTCTAGTAACCTGTTAACAGGTTACTGTGTGGGTTTTTAATGAAATTGTGTAGATTAAGACAAGAGCAAAATCCTATAGCTATAGCTCTTCTAAAACATGTTCTTATACTTTAAACTGATTAGGCATTTGCAGAATTTAGGCAACCGTAAAGTTGTTTAAATTCAGCTGGAATAACAACAATTTTATTGACCGGTTCTGAGTAACACTTCTTATAAGGAGATTATTCAGCTCCGTTTTCTCACACAGCTATATGCATGGGTTGAAGAACTAATGTTTTATTTGGATGAAATGCAAAACAGTCATTTTAATCTATTTTAAAAATCAGAGGATTGACTTGACTTGTTTTTGCTTTTTTAGTACCATTTTCCATTTAGCCATGCATGACAAGTATAACAATTATTTTCTCAGCATACAATAGACCATATAAGTAAGGTCTATCAGTACCAGACACACATTGAACTACAAGACAGATTAGTGGAAATAAATGAGAAATCACTATTTATGAGACAAATGGGATGTGAAAAGGACCAAATTAAGGGTCAATCCTGCAAACACTCCTAAATCACACAAGCTGTCTTCAAGGGGCATAGGTATTTGTAGGATTTGGCCCTAAGGTTCTTAGGGCCAGAGAACTGCTGTGAGGGAGAAGTTGCAGCAGTGACAGTAGAGATTAGCTTTGTATAAAACAGGAGCAAATACTAATATCCAGGTGCTGCAAGAAGTCTGTTCACCCTTTCAAAACTGTAATATGCTCTCACCCCAGCGTAGCCCTTTAAACATTGCTTCGTGTGCAGCTACAGCCACATGCCCTCCTTACTGCCTGCCTGCATCCTTTTCTTCCAGTGAGCCTGCACTGTGGCAACCATAACTGAGCCCAAAGTTCACGAATGGGAGTAGGTGATGGCTATTTTTACAGTCGTTCGCATTTAGTCACATCCACTCCTCCCTCTCATTTATAAGATGTTGAATGTTAGAGTATGGTGAGAACTGAATTTGCCAGGTGACCTCTTCCAACAGAAAACGTTTTGAGAGGACTGGGGCGGGTGTGTTATTGGAGGGATAATGAGGGTTATTACCTTTGAAAATGGAGAATAAAATATTTGAGGAAAAACATATCCTTCGCTACACGGATGTTCCCTTGTACAGAGCTACATAACCCCAGCTCTTGTTATTTATTATTTGTATAAAGAGCTTACAAGTTAAATAGACAAGGACGGAAAGTGGGTGGAAGGGGAAACAGAGACACAGAGGAGAAGTGACTTCCCTAGATCACACAGCAGGCCAGGGGCAAATCTGAGAGTAGAGCTGAGCTCTCCTGACTCTTAGTTCAATCCCACAGTCGATACTGCTCCCCACTAACTGCTCTCATGCAACTAATTCACTGTGACCTTAGATAAGTGACTTCACCACCATGCGTTTCATTTTACCCATCTGCAAAATAGATATTATCCTTATCTACCCCAAAAAACCTATGGTGATATTTAATGAGTTAAGGAGAAATTAGGACTGTCTTCCTCACATTAGTAGTGATACTACCTGTGTCAATAAGGGTCACAAAGAGATCGCCTTAACATCTATAGAGCACTTTGAGATCCTTAGAAGAAAGACACTCCTGCCTGAATTCATCTGGTATAGAATGCCAACATTCAGTTGCATTCATTTTTAGAGCCTGATCCTACTGCTGTTGAAGTCAACAGTTTTTCAAGATAGGCCTAATAATTAGTCCTTATCAATGTGCTTTTCTTAGAATAACCACTAGCCGTCAACAATTTTCTTTTCAGTTTTTTGATGTAATTTAGATGTGGAAATAATTTCAAGGATCATCATCAACTTGAAATCTAGTTGATTTTTAACAAAACAGTTTAAGGTCGTTTCTGGTACTAAAACTGCCGCGTGTTCCCTTGCCAAGAGTTGAGGTTTTTCCATTTTCACACATTTTTAAAATGTTTTCTTCTCCCCTACTACTTTGTGAAAGACCTAAACAAACAGGAGAAATTGTATGACTACATAGAGGAAATAATGAAAAATAACAATATACAAAGTGCTGTCAAATGCACATAACTGAAAACACGTAGAAGACTATTTTGTTCTAATCCCTTGATGTGTTACTTGTAACAACAGTAAATGCTTTTTTTTTTTTTAAGATAGAAGTGTGATTTTAAAGATGATAGTGTCCATTTATGGGTGCAGATCAACAAAGTTCCTATGGACATGCTTAACTTTAAACATGTGAGTAATGAATGAGACAACTCATGGAATTCAAATTAAACATGTTCTTTGCCAAGTATAAATGTAAATGAAGAACTCTGCCTCCTGATTCAGATACAGTATTCTTGTTAGAGCTAAAAGTAATGATTTTTCAGTGTTATGCAATAATTTAAATCTTGCCTCATGTTGGTGTTTTTTTTAAATAGAACATACAATTTGATTAGCTGGTTGAAGTGAGGATACCAAAAAGTGCATGTCCTTATGATAATTTATTATTCTTGGCTATTCACAAGTCATCTTTTACAGCTTAACTGTAGGCCCAACCTTTTTTGTTTTGTTTTCA
Source organism: Chelonoidis abingdonii (assembly GCF_003597395.2). Classification (NCBI taxonomy): domain Eukaryota; kingdom Metazoa; phylum Chordata; order Testudines; family Testudinidae; genus Chelonoidis; species Chelonoidis abingdonii. The sequence continues at coordinate 41,310,015 of NC_133773.1, forward strand.
AAAACAGCAATCTGGCCCTAGAAGGTCAGCGATGCAAAGGTCAAGGTTTTAAATAATAATAATAAATCAGATCTTTTATTTTTCCTGCTAATATGTTTGTTTCTTGCCCCAGCCTCAAAATAGCTATGGGTCCCATTCACTCTCCTATGAAGCCAATAGCCGTTGATTCTAGTGGAAAAAGGTTCAAACCCTTAAGGTGAAATTCACCGCTATGTACTACTAAAGTCCCACTTAAATTCCCAAAATAGGACTTAAGTAGGATTTAAGTGGTGAAGAGGCTTTGGGCTGAGCCTCTGTACAGGAGTGAATTCACCCTTAGCACATAAATAAATGGGGGGAAAATTTTTTTTTTTTACTAAGTAAATATATTTTGTGGCTGGTGCCAGGCCTAATGTGAAATGACAACCCTTGCATTACTCACAGGGATCATTTGAACAAGGGTTTTTTTTTTGGCACTCTGTAAATAGAGTCTTTTGCATCTAATGATGTTTTTTGAGCAATTCATATAAATCATAAATTATTCCATGTAAATTTATTTATGTTTCTTGGACATTAAAGAAGAGGGAGACTTACATTGTGTGACTTTGGTAAATTATATTTGTCTACGACAAAGCAAAATAGCTTTTCTTTAATTTAATGTTCAAAATGAAATCGATTGTACAGTATTAGTCTGACTCAGGAAACGCTGTAGGAGGTTGAGCTGCATTGTTTGCAGTACTTGACCTGGATCCTACATTCTCCACACAATTCACCTTTAGACAAACATTCGAAAACATGCAAATACACTATGAAAACATGAACATGCACTCTTCGCCCTGAAGACATTCTGATCACCAGTTTAATCAGACTTAAGTGAGATTTAAGTAGTATATAGCCTTGTGCTAGCCTGCTGCACAGGGAGGGAACTTCATTCACGATCAGTAGCTGAAATCTGGGAGGATTCTTCAATAGACGCCAGTACCCAAAATGTTTGTGAATTCCTATAGCTAAAAAATACTAACCCAATGGTAAAGATTCTCTGACTATCCATCACACCTTCCCACCTCCTTCAAATGGAATTTATACTCCCCTTCCCACACTTTATTTTCTTATACCAAAAAGTTAGGGTCTGATCCTCTCACCCTGATGCACACAAAGCTCCAAGTAAAGTCCAAGAGGGAACTGCCTGCACTGGCACTGCAGAATCATGCTCTCTCCATTTTGTACAAAAGGTGTGTGGGGGAGAAAGCCTGTCGACCCTGCTTTCTCTGCATTCATAGGAAGTTTTGCAGCTGCATTGCCCTTCTCCTTTTAGACCCCTTTCTTGCAAATAAGTAGGCACAAGTGTAACTTACTTGCCTATATATATGTAACTTGACTCATATGAGTAACTTTCCACACATGCCTAAGCATTTGTTGGATTTGGGTCTTAAATTTTTTCAGTGATCTTAATGCACATTGTATACATTTCTTTGGGGAGCTAAGGTTCCTGAGAAAAGTATTTAAGAATGTGTGGGTTACTTAGAGGAAAAGGATTTTAACAAAATTAGTTTTAAAAGGAAACACATTTCATAGTTTTTACAGAAAAAAAAGAAAAGAAAAAAAACCAACAACCCTATCCTCCTCCACTCCTTTCTCAGGCAAAACTCTGTAAATACATATGACGTGAACAAAATGTGCAAATGGGAGAAAATACACTGTGGCCAGAATGGTGTAAAATGACTAATGTCAACAAGGTTACATGAGGGATTGATTTGACTCATTCCTGTAAAAATGTTCTATATTTTTAGGATTCATTTTTTTCAGAGGGGATTACCAAAGTGTTTTCAAATTTGATCATTCAAAAATAACTCTCCAAAACACACATTCAGAATCTGTTTGACAGTCTGAACTTCTGTACACTTATTATAAAAATACACAAACTTCCTCTTATATAGAAAAACTAAGCATAGGCATATTGCTATGAATAATACTATGAGACAACACCCAAGAACTATAACTAACATAAGCTTACAAAGCTAAAACACTACATAGATAGCTCAAAATGAAAGACATTTTCCAATATCTCCCTGAAGATAGAGACTGAAGCTCTGAACTGAGAAACCAGCCCAAATGGAATACTTGGAGCTGTCATTAAGAGAAATAAACTATGAAATAAGAGAAATAAACCCTTTCACATATCACTGATATAGTCAACCTGTGTTATAATAACCCAAGATAGTTATTGCAAAGAGTCTTATTTTCACTAGAACAAAAGCAAATCTTAGCTTAATAATTTTTATCTATCATACCATACATTTAGGAAGCCGGGGGGGGGGGGGAGGACCCTCTATGGAACAATGAAGTTGCCTATAGCTGGAACGCAATTTTCCCCTGAGTTGAGTGAATCAACAGTGAACAGTGAATTTGTCAGTGAGCGCGAAAGGTACTAAGAGAAAGTCACACCAGTATTTTTAAGAGGAACAATAAAGGAAACCAGAAATATTGTATACAGTATACTGGTTTCCTGAAGAGAGCTTTAAGTAAGGGTGAAGCTTGGGAGATGAAAGTGATGTGACAAACTGCCTGGATAACAGTTTTACAAAAGTAATACAAGAAGTATACCATCAGTAATCTGATACTGATAACAGATTCACCCCTAACTGTAACAGAAGAATGATTTTTAACATCAGTTATGAAAAGGCTACAATAATAGTATGGGTAATCAAAAGATAGATTCTAAAATCAAGTCCATATGCTGTACAAGAATGAGAAGAATTAAATTTAATTTGAAAACCATTTCCTCCCCTTTCTGAAAAAGCCACTTTTACAAATAAAATTCTGAAATTTTGAAAGGGGAAAAAACATCAAAAAGGAAGATTAATTTTAGTAGAGGGACGCTTTAAAAAAGAAATAGCTTAATTTTAGTAGGAAATAGGAACTTAAAGAAGTGGTACAACAAACCAACAGATGTACAGTCTGAACTATTACCACCAAAAATTTTATATCTGAGTAAGCCAAAATTAAACAGGCCTAAATAAACGGAGCCATATTTGCGCTGGTATAACTTAAGTACGTGTGCCAGGGACAAATTTGAACCATTGTTCTGCATCTTGAACAAGAGCTTTCATAAAAACCTCACATTTAATATATATTTATACACTTCCCATATAGCCTTGTACAAAACAAAGTAATAAAATACCTGCGGGTCCCTAATACTATAAACCATTATCAACTGAGTAGTCGTTACTCCCATGTAGTCAATGGAATGAGTATGTGGATAAAAGCTTCACATTTGAGTAAGTTTTTGTAGGATCAGGCCCAGGTTGTACACTCTCATATCAGAACATACTGCATCACAGAATTCATTCATCCATGAAATCAGTACGAACTGTGGAACAGAAGTAATATGGCCTACACTGAGCACTTCCTAAAAAGTGCTGAGCAGCCTACAGGAGATGGTTCAGCATCTTGCAGGATTAGATCCATAGCTTGTAGCCATAATGGATATAAGGTTTAAACTGTTGTTTATACAATTAACTTTTATAAAAAGGATAACAATGCTATGCAAATTTAACACACAGGTAGTCCAGTCTTGCAGCCCATACTGACATGGGTCCAGAATACTGACTAGCAATGCTTCCATAGCTGTGTAGATTACAAATAATTATTAATTAACTGAAATATATATTTTATTTTAAAGTGTTGCTTTCTAGGCAAAGTCTTCCCATAAACCATACACAGAAATCCATTAATGATGATGTGATTTATACAAAATAGACAAATATTACCTATTTTTTACAGAATATGTATGATACTGTGGCTCTAAATTTATAAAATACTTGGGATAAAACCACCTAAACTAATCTTTTCTTTCTTTTTTTTATTTACTCATGTGAGTACTCCTACTGAAGTCAGTGGGATTACTCTACAAGTAAGGAATTGCACAAATTAATCCATGAAGGGAGAGAGGAATATTTTGTATAATTGATTTTAATATTGCAAAAAGTTACTTTCTTGCTCAATAAGATCCTGATCCAAAGCCCACTGAAATCAATGGAAAGAGTTACAATGATTGGGTTTTGAATCACACACTCAGTGTTTATTCTCAATTTTGATTCTTAACCTTGCAACAAATAACGGAGCTCAATTCTGTTTCTGCTCATTTGTATTCATATTTGAAAATGTAACAGAAAAGCTCTGATGCCTTCAGCAAAATAAAGTTAATTATACATAGAAATATGAATTCAGACTAAAACATGATGTGCCTATTCCATGAGTTACCAAATTAATTCAAGATGCGTGCGTGCGTGTGTATATAACTGATTAAACAAACTAAAAAGTGCAAACTAAATTAGATTTTAAAAGTACAGGTTAAAAACTCTCAGAATCTCAGAGAAATCCCATTTACCAGACAGAACAAGTACAACATTAAGCAATCAAAACATGAAAAGTAAACTGCAATCACCTCTGTTCAATGTAATTATTACTGTAGCACAAATGATCCAATTTTAAAAAAAATAACAAAACATGGAATCCAGTTCAAGGTTCTCTACCAAGCCATATTCTAAAATAACTCCACAACATAGACAATTATACCTTTTACTAAATACACTGTAATTTTCACTCCATGCTTCTGAAGAAGTGGGTTTTTTACCCACGAAAGCTAATGCCCAAATAAATCTGTTAGTCTTTAAGGCGCCACCGAACTCCTCGTTGTTTTTACTAAACACACTGATTGCTTCAAACTCTTAAAGGTTTATGAAGAGTAATTTGAGAGTATACAGAGAAAACCAGATAGGCCATCAAGTAACTGAAAACTTGCCTTTTCTTTGTATAGACTCCTACTTATAAATAAGTTCAAAACAAAAGAAGAAACAAGTTGTTACACTTAAGTCAGACTGGCAAACAGTTCTGAAAATAATGTGACATCTCCATTGCTATAAAACAAAAACAACAACAGGATTGTTGCCAAACAAGCATTTGAAGCTGACAGTTTTCTGTAGAAATCTTATCAAAATGTAAGGGTATTTCAGTTAGTCACAGGTACCCGATTAATTTGTATTTTGTAAAACACTGCCTTTTTCAGACCTTTACAAAAATACAACTGTTTCTGAGTGCTAAAAAAAAGACTAGCCAACCTACTTCATGGGGAAAACAAATCGACATAATGGTTACTATTAATTAGCATTTGTATTTGTTCAGTGCTACTTCTAGTTTCCAAAGGAAGTGTGGCAAGCTGACCTGATAAAATGCTACTTCTCAAAGCTGGTTAAAATGCTACCACCCTATTTTTCATGGATAAACAAAGTATCCTTCACTCATATACCATACACCAGTATTCTGTAAAAATATAAAGGTTAACCACACATGCCAATTATCCCCATCCAGCTCTTACTTTTCTTAAAGCTATTTAACTTATTTTAGGGTGTGTTTTTTTTTAAGATAGCACATTTTGATTGCTGTTTCCCAGAGAGATGAATCTGACAGCCTGTCTGCTATGAAGCAGCAGGAGGGGAGGAGAAGGGATCTCGCACAGATGGTAACAGGGAAGCAGGTGACTGACCCCTGAAGCCTTCTTGCTCGCTGCAAGTCAATAATTAATGGGGCTCTCTCTTCTTACCGCCCCATCCCATGCAGAGAGGGGCAGCAGCAAAACTCATTTCAGAACTCATCCATTCCTCTTAAGTGACTTGGGAGGTAAGTAAATCAGCAGCAATAGCAGATGGTGCAAGCAGCTCAGGAACAAGAGTGAATCCGCAGAGATGGTGCGTGCACTCAAAGGACCGAATTACACAACTTACTAACCAGCCCTGCACTCCGTATGCCGCGGGAGCGGCAGACCTCCTGCACTTTGCATCCCCACTGCTTTGTTTATAGGAAAATATTCAAACTGGAAACCCGACTCCACTTCTAAAAATAGTTGCATTTACTCCCTTTCAACAGCAATTCCACCGCTGAGGTGTCAGTGACAATGATGAGCAAATATACCTCGTCTTATCTCCAAACGGCAGCATGACAAGCCAGAAGGGCGTCAGCTCAGACGAGCGCCTCTGATCTCTACACTAAGCCTTTGCAATAAATAAATAAATAAATAAAATCCAAGCCACCCTTCAATAACAGTTCATAGGAAAACTTCTTAGCACTGGCGCTGTCCCCGGGCTGCCTCTCGCGGTGTGCAGAGCAGCACTGCCCCCTGGCGGGGAATAACCCTGCCGAGAACTCCCGGCAGCGTCTAAGCCTCACTGACAACTTCTCTCCATCGTCTACACCCGACTGTCTCCTCCGAGAGACACCCTTAATCAATCCCCTCCCCGGACGCTTCCCGGCGCTGAGCTCGTTCACGTGGAGACACCACCTCCCCGACACCAGCCAGCACTACCCAGCCCCCCTGAATCCCCACCGCCTTCCTTAACTGCTGCAGCTTCCCCGAGCCCCTTCAGTCCCCACCGCTCCCTCTGCTCATCCTGCAGAACCCCTCCGGCCGCAGATCCACCGCCCACGTGTGCAGACTTTGCTCCCCTCCCTAAATGCTGCGCCAGGCACCCCCCCTTCCTCCAGCTACACAGCGCCACTCCCCTTAGCCCCTACTTCCCTCCCCAACTGCAGAAGCATTCCCAGGTCCCGTCCCCTTGCTCTCCACTCCTGCCACACTCCCCTAAGTGGGGAGACACCCCCAGCTAGCTCCCCAAACGCAGCGCCGAAACAGCTCATGACCAGCCGTTCCAGGCGCCTGAACCCACTTGGCACTTGCACCCGCTCACCCCCTCTCCCGCCCCGCCTTGCTGTGCGCGGCAGACATGCGGCCGCCGCCCGCGGCTGAGATGTCAAAACCGGCCCGCTGTGCGGAGCCCGGAGCCTTATGTGGCCCTTAACAAGTGACACAACCCCCAAAAGCGGGGGGGGGCCTATTTCTGCGGGGGGGTTGTCCCCGTGGCTACTCGTGCCAAGTGAACGATGCAGGTTTACAGAGCGATCCCTAGACCCAGGTCAGGCCTAGGGTTTCCAGACCCGTCAGTCCCCCTTGCACTGTATGTCAAGTCCCCGCTGCCCCGTGGCTCAGAGCCTCGCAGCGCCCGGGGCAGCGTGTAGCGTGGGGGCTTTGAGAGCCACCCAAGCAAACTGCAAACCCTGCACAGGCTGAAAAGCACTTCGGGTGCAGGAGCCCCAGCCTCCTCTGCACCCAACACCTATGTGCACCGCGGCTCTGCTGGGGGCCAGGCCGGACAGGCAGAGCCCGCTGCGGAGCAAAACCCCGGGAAGCGCTTGCCCGTGAACTTGGGTGGCAGCGGAACAGAGCGGCTGTGTGTTGGTTTCAGTTTTGGCAGCTGTCGGGAGGGGAGCGGCGAAGGGGAAGGTGATTGTAAAAGAGGCAGCGCCGGGGAAATCCGAGGGCTCGGGTGCGGGGAAGGGGGCTCTGCCGCCTCGCCCCCCACTGCTCTTACCTTGTAGCTTTCCTAACAAAGTAAGAGCGGGTAAAGTCCCAGTGATCATCCAGCCAGGCTTCTACCGCTTCCTGCTCCGGCTGGGGGAGGCAGCTGCGCTCCATGGTCCGAGCCTCTCGCTGCCCGCCGCCTCTCGGACTGCCACCGCCACCACCGCCGCGCTCCGCTTGTTGTTGTTGTTGATTTCACCCCCTCCCCTGCGGCCTCTTGTCTAACCAGGGACAGGAGAGCTCAGGAGACCCTCCTCCTCCTCCGCGCACAGCCTGCACCCTGGCGCTCAGCCAGCGCCGCACCCAGCCCCACCCCCCAGCGCTCTGCCTCTCTTCTGCTCCCAGGTGTTTGCCCGGGGCAGGCGGCGAGCAGCCAGCCAGCTCCGCCGCGACTCCAGCCCCGGTCCTGTCCCGCAGCCCCGGCACCCTCAGGGGCTGCTGGCCGCAAAATATCTCGGTGCGGCTGTTCTTCTACCTCCCCGTGCAGGGGTGGGGGATTGCCCCGCTTCAAACGGGGGCAAAGGGCGAGGGACCTGGCTTTACAGCAGCACTCTGCTAGGGGATGGGGAAGCGCCCAGGAGCGAGCCTGCTGTCCGTGGGGCACAACGTCCCCCCAGCTGCAGCCCAGGGCAGTGCCAGGAGAGCCTTTGATTAAGTGACTGAAGGAAAAAAATGAGACGTTTGTGTGCCACACGCTGGAGCTGCTCCTTGTTTGGAAGGTGAAGCCTCGTGGAGCGGATGCCTCAGGAGGAGGCCCTAGAAAGAGAGAAAAGTAAGTTGAAAAAACAGAACCATGCATCCCAAGTGTGCCTTCAGGGCCTTGGGTTTTCCACAGTATTATTAAAGAGTCCTATGTTTCATCCCTTGTGTAAAAGGTGGCAGATTGAAATCCCTTTCCAGACTATCTCAGTGGAACATAGCTCTAGCCATAGGATTCTAAAGCCCCCATTTTCCATCTTGCCTTCCTAAAGTTAGGTTCTTCGATCCATACGTGGATACCAAAACAGCAGTAGCCTGGCTTTCAAAGGTGCCCAGCGCTCACAGCTCATATTTTCTCTAACTTTAGGTGCTGCAGGTTTGCAAATTGTGGACTATGTGCTTGACCCCTATTATGACCCAAGCACAAGAATCACACAGCCCTCCAATCCCAGATTATCTATCTATCTAGAGAGCCCTCCTAATATTGAAGGTTAGACTTTTGAACAGGGATAAGTAAATGTGAGATTTAGGGGCTTTAAATTTGTGACAAAGGCTCAGGAATGAGAAGCTTCAAATATTGTACCACAAGAGACTGGAGATTAAGTGCAATTATTAATATGTGTAGTTGTCTGTCCTCAGTTTCAATTTCTGATGGCAACATCTCACATATAACAGCAAGTTTCTGTGGAAAGGGGAAAACAGGAATTTAAAATGAGTAGCCTACTTTGTAATCAAGTAGAATAGAGAGATATTCATATCAGGTGTTTATCATCTCATTGCAGAAGGCCAATACAGTATTTTCAGCCGCACAGAAACTTGTGATGAAGGCTGGAAGATTGCGAATAGCGCAGATACCCATGAATGCCTCTGTAGTTCTTGTGTGCTCTTTAGGGGCACTCCACTGCAGTTCCAAACAGGTTGATGCAGACTTTGGGAGTGTGGGCTGAGGTAGTGGTGACTGGCCCTGCTCATAAAATGGCTTTGCAACTATGCAACCTGAGGGAACAGATTTTCTATCATTCTCAGGTAATATATGCAGAAAATCCAAATGCTTGGGCTTTGTGAAGGATTCATGAATTTAAACTGTAATTATGGTAAAGCTGGGCACACAGAAAGGGAAACAACAAGAACTTCCCTAATTTGTTTTATAGTAGTCCCAGAAGGCATGTCTACAGCTGCAGAAAAAGGGAAGATTCAAGAGGCTATTCAACCTAAACAGAACTCTTTCAAAATTTGGAAATCTGACCCTAGTGAAGCCAATAAATAGGAGCAGAAATTACAGCAGGCAATAAGTAGGAGGAAAATTAGAAGGGCCAGAATGGACTGAGCAAATTAATAGTGTAAAATGAACAACAAGTGATTCTTTAAGTACATCAGAAGTGGGAAGCCTGGGACAGAAACAGCAGGTCTGCTGTATTATCATGGGTTAAAGGACGCAATTAAGGAAAATAAAGACATGGCTGAAAAGCTAAAAGATAACTTTGCACCAGTCTTCACTACCAGGGATGCAAGGAGAAACTTACCCAACACTTGCTCTCTTCTGATAATAAAGATGAAGTACTCTCAGAGATTCAGGTGCTGATGGAAGAGGCGCTGAAACAAATAACTAATTTAAAAGCAATAAGTTACCAGGCCCATGTGTCATATTCCCAAGAGTTCTGAAGGTGCTAAAGTATGAAGTTGCTGAGTGTTGCTAACAAAAATATGTAATCTTATTAAAAACTGCCACTAGTCCAGAGGATTGGAAGGAATCAAATAAGAGGGGACATTAGAAAAAGAATAAAATAATGAACAGTATGAAAAACATAGGAACTTCTGTGCTGCCTGTCTCATAACACAGGAACAATTAAAAGTAGCAAATTAAAAACTGATAAAAGGCAATACTTTTTCACACAACTCACTGTGTGAAATTCTGTGGAATTCATTGCCAAAGGAAATAATTGAACCCCAAACTTAATGTGATTCAAAAGGGGATCAGACAGTTATACAGGTAACAAGTATATCCAAAGTTGTCACAGTAAATGCTAACACATTTTGGAAAGAATCTAATGCTTCAAAGTTTAAGCCAATCTCTAACTATTAGACCAGGAGGAGACCTAATGTGGGGGCAGACTGTCTCACATCTGTCTGCTGTGAGGTTCTTACACTTGCTTGAGAAGCATCTGGCAATGGCTACTGCCAGAGGCAGGACACTGGACTAGTTTGACATTGGGTCTGGAACCGTGTGGAAATTCCTGTGTTTCCTCGATGTCTGCACATATGTTTCCAGTCTATCATCTGATAAGAAATATGAGCATTCACTTATATTTAAGTTGTTTAAATATTTTGGATTATTTCACAAAACAAACTTAAAAGTACATGAAAATAGTGATATTTGTTTATCTTCTCTATATTTTTCCTTCAGTTTTCTTCCCACTGTACAAATAATGATTTTTTAAAATGCTTTTTCACAAATTTTGCTGATTTTAAAATCTAGGGGAAATTTCGCTCTGAAGGCTACTATAGTCTCAGGTCTTCACAGTGACCTTTTTTTTTCTGGATGAGCCAAATCCTGGGTGATATTTCAGCACATATATGATAACATGATTGTGGTGTGTTTGTATTAGCTGGTTTGCTTTATTTGGGTGGACTATCAAGTTAGTACTACAAAGGAAATATAATGCCATTGTAAATAATCATAGACAACACACAAACACTCACAGGTTTCCTATGGATGTTTCACTCTCTAATACGAAATGTTCCTTACAATCTGCCTCTAAATCAAAAGGCCTCTCAGTATGTTGTGTATCTCAGTTGCAACACGTGCTAGCCCACATCTCAGATTATTATTAGTAGAAGTAGCACTGATAGGAATAACATTTGTATTGTAGTAGCTCCCCACAAAGGTCCCAGTTGAGACTGAGTCCCCATTGTTCTGGGCACTATGGAAATGTAGAGCTGAAGCATGGCCCAGCTTGCACAGACATACAGGAGCAATGGGGTATAAACTGGAATGATCAGAGTACTCGCACCAGGTAGGAGAGCATACCTTGCATTTTCCCACACACAAAGAAAGGGGAAATCCAGGAGGCAGATTCTGGTTCCGGCTTATCATAATACCATGATTTAGCCCACAGATAAGAGACAATGTAGCTAGTGCGGGAGATTCACAGTGGTAAGACGTTAGTGGCTGAGAAGCATGCTGTACAACAGAAGTTAGAATACCCTTTTCCACAACAAGTATAAATGGAACTGCTAGGGGGTAGGGAAGGAGATTGTCACTGTATATTTTCATGAATATACTATTTGTACTATCCTGAACATGCTATTTTCATTTTTAAGATGACAAGTGGTTATAAAAGCCAAACTCAACAAAGATGTGAAGGCTAAAAGTGGAAAAAGCCTTCCAAAACTCTGGCTTGCAAAGCATACAGGAAAGAACTCTGCCTCTCAGCTCACACCGAGTCTTTTCAGTTTGTTCCCAGAGCTCAGATGACAGCACTAATAGCTGTGAGCTTGGAAAGGATTCTGAGTAATGATCTATGAATAAGTAAACCCTATTCAAGTTCAACAGCTACTTCTGGCAAAGCGGGACATTTGAGTGTTCAGTTTCACAGTTTCAGGGTAATTGCACCTATATTCCCTCTACTCCAGGAGTACCCCAGTCAGGTACTCCTGGAGTAGACCATGTCCCACTCCCTTCTGACCAGGGGTTTAAAGGCTGCACAGCTCCCTGCCTTATACTGACCAGCAAACCAGCCTGCCTAATGGCCAGTGCCTGTGCGTTGCCTTCTCTCCAAGGGGTATGAAGTGTGTATTGCCAGCTGTTACAAGTTACCATGCAGTTCTCTCTAAGCAAGCACATTTGTGCGTAAGGTAAAAGTATTACAGAGAAAACACAATAAAAATAAACAGATTTAAACACACACTAACATAGCAGGAGTCACCCACCTATCAGTCTTTTGCAGTCTTAGTAGGCCAAAGTCTTTCTAACCTTTCCACAATGGTTAGGAGGGTCTCCCCTTGGACAGAAGGGCCTGTCTGTTTGCTGGATCAGGAAGAAGGTCATGAGTCAGTTCAAGCTTATCTTTTAATACCACAAGCCCTTTCTTTGTTTCTTAGTCTCTAGGAAATTCATCCTGAAGCAGTCTATGCAAACCACCCAAGGGGGTGAAACATCTCTGGAATTGTTTACAATCCTTGAGGTGATCACCCTCTACTGTTTTAGCTCCTAGAGGAGCTGTGGTAACTATACTCCATGGAGTAGAACACAATCATACATAAACTATTCATAAATGTAATACTATGGTCCCCAAAGGTATTACGTGGGGGTTGCAATATCTGTCACATTCAGTATAAGAGCCAGCGTGTAGAAAAGTGCTAATGCTTGATTTCTGGAGCCATAGTAGGGTTTGGGAGTGCTTTGAGATGTATTGAATTCTTGCTTGGTATGCTTTGCAAATAACACAAAGCAAGGAGACAATTAGAAGATAAGAATATGATTTTGCCTAGTCTGACATATATAAATTAGAGAGTGTGATAACTCATCTTTGTCAGTAACAACAAATAGAAAAGTATATAGTTTAGAGACTGATCTATTCATGTACTATGTTATGCATAAAGAGAGTCTATGTTTATTCATTCTCATTTGAAATAATGTCATTCCTACGTTTCCCCATAAAAGGGAATAAACATTTTCTTCTGCATATTTTAGTCTTTCACTTTAGCTACAGAAATGGCAAGTCATCCAGTGACCTCACTTTCTGAAAATCTGCTTCTCAAAAACTGTGATTGCCACCTGAAATGTAGCACAGGCAGCTATAGGTGTTTAAAGGGTACACTGTCAGCAAACTTAGTTCTTGGTGTGTAGTGCCTGCAGGATTCTTTTCCCATTGCAGAAAACTGCCATCTATAATTCTTATACTGAGGTGATCTGTACACTTGTCAATGTCACTGCCAAAATGAAATTCTGCTTCCATCTACAGTACAGCATGCCGTCATTTATCAACATTTAAACGGTGTTATTGTCTGATTTTTGGCACATAAAGACCTGCTGCTAAAACACTCTGCTGCCCCTCTTCACCATTCTCCATTACTGATATTGCTCTTCACACTGAGCCATATCCTCAACCCTAGATAAACCCACTTTGCATTGCTCCACCGGTGCATTACAGATGTAAAACTGCATTAATCATGAAGAGCAGGGAATGCTACTCAGCTGTATAAAGCCAATGTAGTCCACTTTATGTCACTCATGATCTCCCTATCCACATTGAGGGTGTTCCAGAGCAAGGAGGGACATGTGAGGGGCACAGAGAGAGCTGGAACACAATGCATTCTGACAGTCATGGGTGTTGGAACTCGAAGGGATTCTTCCAGTGCTGTTAAGTCAGAGCAACTGTATGGCTGCTGCAGCTTGTCTCACTACATCCTCACTACAGTCTCACCATATCCACACAACTGGAAAATATTAGAGCAGAACTAAGTCATATTAAACTAATTCTCTTAAAAATCAGGCAAGAATTAAAAACTCAGAAATGTCCTTAAGTTTTTGAGAATCTGAACTGTTTAGGCTTCATTTTTTGTGTGCTATTTTATATTTGGTGCATTAGTCAAGTTGCTTGGACATAGACCCACATTCCTTAAATTCTGCAAGGAGTTTGTCTTAAATGAAGGACTTTTATTTTACTAACCTAAAAACTTTTTTAATGTGGATGATGAAGTTTTTATTTCTAACCCAATTTCAAATGTGTAAAGGAGATACAGCTAGAAATATATAAAACACTTAAGAGTTCAAGTTTTGAGATGCACAAAATATTCAGCCTAGTGTACCAGAAAACATGAAAGTAGCTACCTACTGTTGAAACCCTTTATTATATATGTGTTTCTTACTCACACATATACAAATGAAAGAAACAGAATACCAATGCTATGAGAGAAAAGAAACTGCTTTAGAGATTGTCGTTATTTGTGTGTTTCTGTTTATAAAGTCATAAACAGAGTTGTTTTACAGAAGTAAATCCATTTCACTGAAGCAATGGTGTTACTGGACTCCATCCACAGATGCACTGGAGCAGTTTGGCAGGGCTGGCAGTTGGGGGCAAGGTAGATTTTCACCACCTTCCTGCCATACCCTGATCCTGAGGCTAGCCAGTGATTGGTTTGCTTTGGCTCCTAGCACAACTAATAGTAACCTTAGGGCTGTTCCAAACTACCAGAGGGACTGGGATGAAATGGGTGCAGCAAGTTGTGCTGGCTCTACACTAGCAGGAGGTTTTCCACACACTGGGGTAATCCCTAGCTGGCTATTTACACAAGCTTTCCAGACCCTTTGCATTTCTTGAGTGATAAAAGGGGCCAGAATCTGACTCCTTGCAATTAAAGAGCACGTTTTAAATTTTATAATCTCATGAGAATTTCTTGCAAGTTTATTCCTCCAACCCTTCCTAATAATGACTGGAAATGCTTCCCAAATAAACACAACTTCACAGAGCTGATACCATGCTACCTACACTGCTTTCTCCTTTGGAATAACATTGCATGTATCTTACAGGAAGCCATGCAAAGTAGTAGCTTCCTCCTATTTTGATTTGAACATGATACAGTAATTTGCCTCCATCAAAGCAGCAGCCAACATTTTTCTCACCCTCAGGAAATTAGCAGCTTCTCAAATAGTTTGTAATATACAGATTATCAACTGGATCATAATTGCCTCTCCTATTTCACTGTCTGGAAAGAATAACTTAGACCAGCGGTTCACAAAGCCTGAGCCCCACTCTCTGGGGCTGAAGCCTGAGGGCTTCAGTCTTGGGCAGTGGGGCTCATATTACAGGCCCGCTGCCTGGGGCTGAAGCCCCTGTGCTTCAGGCTCCCCCCCCCCCCGGGCAGAGAGGCTTTGGCTTTGACAGCCCCCCGCCCCAGGGGATCGTGCAGCAGTTTTTGTTGTCAGAAGGGAGTCGCTGTTCAATGAAGTGTGAGAACCCTTGGCTTAGACTTTGGGCTCAAAGTTTAATGTATTAGTTGATGGCTACTGTTTAGTTTTTGTCTCTTCTGCTTTCCACTGAAAATCTTAGGAAAAATATTTTGTCCCATGGGAGCTGAAGATCTTGCTGGGTTGTTTAAAGCAAGATTGTAAATTCATTGGGGGCAGGGAACAGTTCTAATCCTCTGATCTTTGTAAACTCATGAAGGATGAAGCTAGTAAAGGAATTTCACCAATATTTCCGCTGGTCCAGCGGCTTTGGTGGCAATTTGGCGGCAGGTACGCTGAAGGCGCGGGACTGGCAGACCTCCTGCAAGCAGGGGCGGCTCTAGCTTTTTTGCCACCTCAAGCATGACAGGCAGGCTGCCTTCGGTGGCATGCCTGCGGGAGGTCCCTAGTCCTGCGGCTTCAGCATACCTGCTGCCAAATTGCCGCCGAATCTGGCAGGGCGCTCCCCACGGCTTGCTGCCCCACGCATGCGCTTGGAGCGCTGGTGCCTGGAGTCGCTGCTACCCACAGGTGCGCCACCGAAGGCTGCCTGACTGCCGTGCTTGGGGCAGCAAAATACATGGAGCCGCCCCTGTATGCCAGAACCAGTGAGGCCTGTTGGGCTGTTGTGGAGAGGTACAGGGGAAGGACTTCCTCTTCCTGCTCCTTACAGAGGTGCCACGAGGCAGCAGACACTGCACTCCCCAGTGAGATTCTGGCCAGCCCGAAGCTGGCACATGATGTATATGGCTCCTTGCATCAAATTCACACAGAAGCTTAGCATATGCGATAACAATAATATGTGGGTTTTTCTCAGAAACTTTTATAATTACCTGATTTGCCTTGTATAATTGATTTGAAGTCATTTAATGTAAATATAACAAGGCTGTCAAACTGGTGATCAGAAATCACTCAGGAGTGCAGCAGCCAATGCAATGACAACCTTTTCTCAGCTTCCTTTTTTGCTGTGCAGATGCATGCTCAGCTCCATGCAATTCCCATCATTCACATGGCTCCAAGTGTGGGAGAATTCTTAATTCACATAATCAAGATGAGATCTGGCATGTTGCTGACCCCTTGAAGCACTTGTTAGGATTTATTTTTTTAAAAAGGCTTGACATTATATCTGGAATAGCCCCTGACTTTGTGTCAACACTGTCATAGATTCAGTCCTTTACTCTGGCAATCCAACAAGGACTTACGCCCTCCACACAATTGTCACCTTTGACTCTACTGAACCAATGCAATGAGGCAAATAACCCAGCCATTCCACTGTATGGTGCACAGGAGTTCTGGCAAGAGAGACTGTTCTTTATCTCCTGGTCCTAGTCATTCTGATGTGGGTCAGAGATACAGAAGGTTAATATCTCTGTTGAAAGACTATAGTCAGTATGCACTGACTCCACTGGGTACTGTTGCAATTTAGATCATGTTGAATATGGAATCAGGATTGCGCTGGATATAAATAAGGGGTGAAATACCGAGTCCCTTGAAATCAATGGAAAAACTCGCATGGACTCAATGAGGTGGAATTTCACTCAAAATGCGTGTCTGGAGGAATGGGGACATGGACTGCACACTCTTAGTTGTCACCTACCACCCCACACTGGAATCCATATGGGGCATCAAACAATTAAAACCCATATTGATGAGGACCCATCCTGAAAATTTTTTTTCCTGAACCCCATTTCTGGCCTTCAAACAACCCGCAACCTCATCAAGATCATCATCAAAAGCAAGCTCCCCCCCAGACCAGAACACACCAACTCAAAGTGACACCAGACTCTGCCATAACAGATGCAAAACATGCAGACATATCTCTACTGCTACCATGATCAGTACTCTTTACCACACATCTTTCAAGATCCATGGGTGGTACAAATGCCTGTCACAACATGTGGTATATATCATCCGGTGCATTAAATGTCCTGGTATCAACTGTGTGGGTGAAATGAGACAATCACTATGTTTCCAAATGAACTCTCACAGAAACATGATAAAAGGCAAAATCACCATATCACCCATGGATGAACACTTCTAACAAAATTATCTCACCATATTTGACCAGTCGGTTCTGATCCTCAAAGGAAACCTAAACAATGCTTTCAAAAGACGAGCCTGGGAGCTTAAATTAATAACTTTGTTAGACACTAAAAATCATGGACTCCATAAACAAACTGGGTTATGGCTCATTACAAAAATCTATAACCCATTAATCCTCTTTTGTCCTATGGTGTTAACTGCCCACTTTACCTTGAGTGGTCTTTTACAATATGTGTTCACTCCTTTTGCTAACCAATGGTCCATCTTGTATTTAGGGGAAACACCCTGAGGTCTAGTCTACACTAGAAAATTAGGGGTGTGAAAAATCCACATCCCTGAGTAGCGTAGTTAATTTGACCTAAATCCCCATGTAGACAGCACTTAGTTGGTGAAAGAATTCTTCCATCAACCAGCTACCACCTCTCAGGGAGGAGGATTACCTACACTGAGAGGAGGATCAGTGTATGTAGTGTCTATACTGAAGTGCTACAGTGGTGCAGCTGCAGAGGTGCAGCTATGCTGCTGTAGCGTTTTAAGTGTAGACATATCCTGAGTGTCTTACCCAGACCTGAAGAAGAGGGCTGCATAAGCTCAAAAGCTTATCTTCCACCAACAGAAGTTGGTCCACCTACCTTGTCTCTCTAATATCCTGGGACCAACTTGCTACTACAAGGATACAAACTTTGTTTTACAAGACCTATTTTCTATATAACCATGTTGATTGGCATTAATTATGCAACCATCCTTTATTTCTTTGCTGATTGCATATCACCCTTCCCATCATTTTGCCAGAGACATATGTCAGCTAATTAGCTTAAAGTTACCCGAGTCATGCCATTTACCCATTTTTATATACTTTCATTAGCTTTTTATCCAGACCTGTGGAATTTCTCCAGTATTCTAAGACTCTGCTCAAAGCAGTGTTTCTCTGACTTTGAGCTTTCTGTTCCCTTTAACTTTATTGTACTGAAGCTTGGGCTAATAAACAGGTAATTAATCCATCCATTGGCACTTTTGGGATTTGCAACAAACTTCCAAATCTACACTTTGGTGGATTACCTGAGATGCATTTTGGTGCTACCAGGTGAGGGAAACATTTCAAGGCTTCCCTATCTCTAGCTTAAAATTAATTTGAAATCTTCATAATAAAAGACACGAGGTGCCTAAATGTTTGTATACGTTTGGTTTGGTTTCTTTCCTCTTACCATGCGGAGTGAAGTGTTACCTAATGATTGCATTGTAAAATAAACATGTATTGTAAAGCATATTGCTCTGCACTTGTCAACTTGCCTGGAGGATTTGTAGATGTCATCCTACTCACCCTATTATACTGTAGTCCACCACTGATAGCAAAAACAGACACTTAGTGTCCCAGTTTTTAAACAATTCTGAATCTAAAAGTATACTCTTTGATTTTATTTACTTATGGCAGCATTTCTCAAACTGGGGCCTGCAGACTCCAGAGAGTCAGATGGCCCCACTGATCAACTCTTCCCCCTTTTTCCCTCAAGTCCTTCCCCTGCTCCCAGTGCCTCCTGCACACCGGGGAATAGCTGTTCAGCAACATGCAGGAGGCACTGGGAGGGTGGGGGAGAAGTTGATCACTGGGGCCAGCGGACTCCCGGAATAGCCTCGGTTCACCAGTGTGCCGGAGACACTGGGAGGGAGGGGGTGGAGCGGGGATGGGGCGTGCCCATGGGAGGGAGTGGAAAGAGGCAGGGAAAAGGAGGGACGGGGTAGAGCCAGGGCTGGAAGAGGTAGGATGCATCCTTGGGCGAAGGTATAAAGTGAGGGGTGGGATCTGGGGCTGCGCTGGGGATTTGGGGCTCCACAAAAAATTTTAAAACTAAATGGGGGTCCTCAGGTTGCTAAAGTTTGAGAACTGCTGACTTATGAGATTACTCTGGTACTCAGAACTCAGACTTGATCTTGTCCAAATTCCTAAGTAATCAACTATTGAAAATTTTCTATAGATATATCTAGAAGACAGTTTTGAATGATGAAATGTTCCCTTTACCAAACTCACACTATACTTAAATTTTAAAAAGGTTTCAGTTTATTTGGCATTGGGAGTACATATACTGCAGTAAAATGACATTCAGGTTTGGTAAGGTCATTAAAGTGATGCTGCTGCAATGTGGTTCACTGATTCTGGGAAAATCATAATTATTAATAATTATTACAGTTCTGTGTAAAGGCTCCAATAAGGGACCCACTTTGCCGGAAGCTGCACCATGAAGTACCTCTTGCTGATCTGGGCACATTATCAAATACTCAAGCACATTCTTAATCAAAGTGAGAAAAAACCACATGGAGCTTAAAATTAAACACACAGTACACCACACAAGTACAATGCAGTGGAGATGAAAATTGTTATCAAGTTACTTTACAGCATGGAGTGACGGACTCAGATAAGTAAGTAATATACTAATTGTGATTCTGAAAGGTCAGTGAAAACACTTCCAGTTACCAATCCCTTAGCAACAGAAATAAAACAGTAAACAAAGTGAAGAGCCAGATTACTTAATCATAATGTTCTAATAGATAAATTAAAAGAATGACTAGTTTTGAACTTAAATCTCCACTCTTCTGAAGAAGTATAGGCAAAAAATATTAGAAATTAGTTTGCAGCTAACACTAGCCACAGCACTGCAAACTGTATATATTGGGGTTGTGTGGCATTTAATTATACTCAACAAAAAAATGTACAAGAACAGTTAAGATGGAAAGAGGTTGTTACCTACTAATGTGTGTCTATTTCTGGATCCTATTTGATTTTTTTTGGAAGGGTATGGCGTACTCCTTTCAGGATGCTTCCATTTTCCCCTTCAGCTTTCATGTCCCATCCCTAAAGACTTCTGTGGTGTAGACATTTGTTCAGCCAAGGGAGTCTGAAAGGGACTATTCAGAGCCCACCATTGCTGTTATTAGATCAACTGCAAGCTGATGAGAGGTGTTCCCCACAGTGGCTGTGCATTCTGCCGCCTCAGTTTTCCCCCCCAGCTTTAGCTGACCTCGGGAGTGGGAATCTAGAGCCTGAATGGTTCCAGCAGGAGTATTCAATTTTTTTTTCAGCCAAGCTCCAAATTTCTTGGTCAACGTATAGTCAAAGTTCAGACTCCAGAGAAAATAATAACAATAATGATAATAAGTAAATAAAAATATTTTTAGGTCTGTTCTAAAGCGTTCAGCAATCTGTATTTGGCCTATGATCTGGCTATTGACTACCCCTGGTTCAGGACATCATAGTGGACTACAGAGTCTTTCACTATTAGGTTACTAATTAAAACCACTCCAGATTGGGACAAAAGTTGCTGGCATTATGATTTTGGAGAGCGTTAGTGAGGTGACTCTTTGGCCCCTCCCATCAAATAATTTGGGGCACCACCAGCCTCCCTTGCTGCAGAAGTATTGAAACTGAAGTGCTTGTACTGGGATCCGTGCATAGTTACTGACATTTAGAAATATTTTTCAAAGAATAATTCTCCAATTAGGGCAGAGTTTTGGGGGCAAACAGGCTCCAGTTGTAGAAAGTTTTCTAAATATGTTTGTAATTTCAAGTCATATTCTTTGGGACAAATTCAGTAAGTGCGGAACACCTGCAGTCTCTGCTGACTTTGACCATCTTGAATTTTTCTGCAGTTATTTAGGTATAGAACCTAGAGACTCCAGCAGTATTACAGTGTAAGTGCTCAAGACAGCCATCCCTTAGCCATAATAGAGATGTAAGATGTCTGCCAGGGAAATGCAATCAAATAAAGACATAGAGATACATTACATAAATTTACCTAAAGGTTGTGTGTGTCTTTCCATGCTTATTCTCTTTGTCCATTCTTTGATTTCCTACTTACCTTCCATCTCTGACCCATTCTAGATTGTTAGCTCTTTGGGGCAGGGGCTGTTTCTTGATGTGTGTTTCTACAGTGTATAGCACAATGAGGCCCCAGTCTGATTGGGGCCTTTGAATGCTGTGTAATATATATACTTACAGATTGCAAGATACAGTGATTTTCACTGGGAATTAGGCACCTTAATGTCATCTGTGCCTTCAAAAAGCTCTTATGTTAACCAGTGTTAATCATAATAATATGAGAAAGGTAAGTAAGTAGTTATTATTTGTCCTATTTTACAGATGGGTGAATTAAAGCAGAAATGTTAAGTGATTAGACCAAGGCTACAGAAAGAATCTGTGTCAGAGGTGGAATTATAACACAGAAGCCACTTGCTGCCAGTCCTGCTTAATACCCTACACCATAGGCACCGACTCTGTGGGTACTCTGGGTAGGGTGACCAGATGTCCCAATTTTATAGGGACAATCCTGATTTTGGGGTCTTTTTCTTATATAGACTCCTATTACCCGCCACCCCCGTCCCGATTTTTCACACTTGCTGTCTGGTCACCCTAACTCTGGGGCTGCAGCTCCCCACCCCAGCTCACCTCCGCTCCACCTCCGCCTCCTCCCCCCCTCGCTCGCAGCGCTTGATGCTGTGAAACAGCTGGATAACAGGATAGTCCTTCTACGCTAGATCCTGTGTCCCATCTCACTTAAACAGGCGCATGAGACAAGACTTTTAAGTACACCTTTCCAGTTAATCACAAGCACTAATACAAGGAAGGTACTGTACCAATGGCTTAATATACTTAGTCTACAACTAAAATCTGAGTTGACTGTATTAGACTGATGTATGCCGTAAACATTTTTATGTGAACTTCTGGTTGTTTAGAGGATGAAATACTGGTCAGTTCAAATTAGGTCAACTTGATTCAGTAGAAATCAAGCTATATAGGTCTGAATTTGAAGAGAGATAGATGGGTGAGGTAATATTTTTATTGGACCAACTTCTGAAGTTGGTCCAATAAAAGATATTACCTCACCCATTTTGTCTCTCTAATATTCTGGAACCAACATGGATACAACAACACTACATACAACAGTGGTAGCTTGAAGAAACAATTAACATGTACCCAATACAGAAGAAACAGTTGATTATCTATAAAATGATACGTGGGATTCAAGGGAACTTATGACCAGTGCTACTGTTTAGGGCCTGATCTTGTTAGATGCAAAGCATGCTCAACTTCCACTAAACTGCACTGGAAATTGAGAGAACTCAACACCTTTCAGAATTGTCTCTGTGAGACTTGGATCTATAAGAAGATAAATTAGCCATCTCTTACAATGGTGAAATCAACTGTTATAATGATAACTACAGATTTTCTTCCTAGCACATTACTAGCCACACCTCAACTGGCATAAATCACTGTTGCTTTATTAACTACAATGAAGCTATAGTGATTTGCACCAGCTAAAAATCTGGCCCTGCTTCTTAACATTAGCATATAATATATTATTTAATGTAAAACACTTCCTCACTATGAAGGATTACAGCTGATTTGAAATCTGGCACAAAGATGTATTTGTTAAGTGAAATACTCTAATGGTTTATATATTATAACAACTTGTTTTATACATTGATCAGATGGGATTCTCAGGGGAGTGCTGAAAGCTGAAAACATTTCCTTTTTTAATTTGATTTTGTCAGTGTTGATAGCTCTGCAACTTTATCAGATGGGCACAGGTTTAGCAGTCACTAGCAATAAATGGCTTCAAGGGCACAGTTTGGCATGGCTGCATTAAAGCAAACCAATAATGCCTGCAAGAAATGTAGCAGAATCATGTGTAGAAAAACATGTGGAGAGCTGTTATGTCAGAGTCCTGTGAAGAAGCCTTTCATTTGGGCTGAAAACGCTTTTGATGAATAGACCAGCATAGTATCCAACACAGGAAGCAATTGATAGTAAAATGTTGTTTAACATGAACAGCACACATCCACAAGAAGCAAAGCTCAGAAAGGCAAAGTCCATTCAAGAATAAAGCAGAAATGAAGTATCTAGAAGCTATCATTAGACCAATAACAACAAATTACATTAACAATTGATATTTATATAGGGCCAAATCCTCAAAGGTATTTAGGCTGCTAATTCCCATTCGTTTTAAATAAATGGGCATTAGTTACTTAAATACCTTTGAGGACTGGGCCATAGTGTCCACAGGACCCCAAAAGACTCCTCAGACTGTGGACTGGATCTTGCCAGATGTTAAGGGAAATACTGGACTCCCTCAGATCTCATTCACTTCAGCAGGGGTTGAGGGCATCCAGGTCCCCAATATATAGAAATCATTCACTGACACGTGACAGAAAGCCGCCTTTTCCAAGAAAATAGAGCTGCCATTCTGCAGGAGAAACACGGCACAACCGTTTTTTAGGAAGGGGAGAGAAGAAGAACTGCAGTTGGGTCTCCAGGTGGAGTTTTGTGCTTTGAATCTTGCATTCCAGGAGTCATGTTTTCATACCCTTAGCAAAATGAATATGGCGACAAGTTTCTTTTTTTTCCCCTTAAAATCCTGGATCTACACAGAAACATGTACTTGTATGTGCAGATTGGATAAATGTGCATGCAAAGGGTTTGTTCTATGGCTAAAAAAATAAAATAAAAATGGACCCAGTGCCAAAGTCACCAAAGACTGAAAGACCATAATTCTGGTATTAATCAGGAGTAATTCCACTGAAATCAATGGACTTACACGCATGTATTACTCTTACCATGTGCATGTACAGCACCTAGCACACACTGGGGCCCCAATCTCAGATGGCACCTCTAGCCACTACTGTGCTACAAATAGTAAATCATGACAATGCTAATAGTATGAGCTGAATTAGACTCCAGGAGAGCAAATCAGTCTGAAAGGAATGGATACACTTGGACAGTGATACACAAGAAGCATATACTTTCATTGAAGCTGGTGTTTGGAATCAGTTAGGAATGTCAAAAAGACTCTTCAGAAGCCTGGAATTCCCCCCAGCTGTGCCAAAGATGCTGGCTATGTCAGACAATTGTTTGTAGGAAAATTCTGCAGAGTTTTCTTCCCTTTTAGCCAGAAATGTGGTTGAAAAAAAAAACTATTTAATTTTTGTTTTAACTAAATCTTAAGCAAGAAGGAGGCTGAGAGTCCCTTGCAGACAGGAGTGCTTGTTGTGCCTAACTTGGTCCAGTAGTTTCATGAGCAGACTGAAAAAATAAAATATGACACAATATGTCACAATTCACAGAATGAACTGATTTCAGCATAGTATTTACAAACCTAAGACCTAACTATCAGTTCTCCAGCCACTGAACAGCTGAGTAACTCACACACTCTAGTTCTCCCCACCCTTTCCTTTAGGGCAGTGTTTCTCAAACTTGGGATGCTGCTTATGCAGGGAAAGCCCCTGGTGGGCTGGGTCGGTTTGTTTACCTGCCCCGTCCGCAGGTCCAGCCAATCATGGCTCCCACTGGCCACGGTTCGCTGCTCCAGGCCAATGGGAGCTGCTGGAAGCAGCATGAGCCAAGGGATGTACTGGCTGCAGCATCCAGCAGCTCCCATTGACTTGGAGCAGTGAACTTTGGCCAGTGGTCCAGGAATCAGCCGGACCTGCAGACATGGCAGGTAAACAAACTAGACCGGCCCACCAGGGGCTTTCCCAAGTCTGGGAAACACTGCTTTAGGGCATGGGGTGTTTGAGGTAGAGGGTGGGCTAAAGGGAGGGTTTTACTTGTCGTGGGTTGTGAGATTTTCTTGTGGTACTTTTTAAAATATATTAAAAAGTACCACAAAAAAACTATAGATCCAGATGGATATGTCTATGTGTTTAATTAAGAATTTATGCCCTCTAGAGCTCCAGATAGACACTTTACATTCATAAACATTAATATAAATGAATGATTAAGAGCATATAGAGAAGGGTTGGAAACATAGATTTTAGGCAAATTTACAATATGTGATTGAAATGTGCAATGCACAGGACTTTTTTGGTAACTTTTCAAAAGCTACTTAGTTTGCACTGAAGTTTATTAATTTTTTTTAAAAATAGGTTAACACCACCAAAATATTTGATTGAACTCATCTCTTTCTTGACAGCTGGATAGAAATAACTTGGCAGTAAAAATCTGCAGTTGATAAGGTTTGTCCTCACTTTATATGTACACGAAGAAGATGACTACCATAAGCTGCACTATAGGCCAGCCTGGGCCACATCTCTTCCTCAGGCCTTGCTTGAAGCACCCAGTGGCACTAGATAAACCAGCAAGCAGTCACTAGAGCACATTCTTTTAGTGCAATTAAAGCCTAACTTTTATGGCCTCCATAACTGTATATCTGAGTGCCTAGCAAACATAAATGAATTTATCTTCTCACACTCCTATGAGGAGATAAATATTATCCCCAGTTTATAGATAGGGAAAACTGATGCACAGAGAAATCTAACTTTCTCAAGCTCATATCAGAAGTTCATAGCAGAGCTAGGAAATGTACCTGAATTTCTTGTATCTCACAGTGTGCCTTAACACAAAACAATGCTAATCTGAACCTCTAGGCTTGGCCAAACGAGCTGAAAAATCTCACGAGAACAGAATTTCCCCGCTTACCTTTCCAGTACTTGCTACTTCCAAAAATATCACAAGAGCAGCCTGGCTGGAAGCACAAGCACAGAAGGATCTGAAAATGAAAAATGGCAAAAGAAAGAAAAAAACAACCAGACTTCGTTGAAAGTTCTGAAAAGGAACAAACCAAAATTTGAATGAAAGTGAAAGATGGTCTCTTATTTTAGTCAGTCCACTTTGTTGTCCATCTCTAGCTTAAATGAGTCATAAACCTTCATGTTACCTTGAGTCATGGCACTTTTAAAGTGACTGAATCAAATTCTCCTCTTAGTTACAAAACTGCAGCCCTATTGATGGCTGCAGTTAAACTAACGGAGAGTAATTTATCGGAAAGAAGTATTACTGTTTATACACACTAATTCCAGTTCCTGATCCTTTTTAGACTATTTCAGAAATCAAAAGAAAAAGGCTAGGGGACGAGGGAAAGTAAAGAAAAAGAGCCATTCTTTGACCTGTCAATAAAGTTGAAGTGAAAACTACAAGAAAGCTGAGCTGCCCTCACTCCTTAATTTAGAATATGGATTAGGCACAGATACCTTTCAGCTGAGCTCTCAGCTGAAATACAGTGCTGTTTTTTCTTTGCTATGTTTCTGCCTGGGGATTCAGCTGTTTCTCACTGAAAGTGGCTCAAGGCATTAGGACAGTTGGATTCCTTTCTGTCACAGCAGGGAAACTTCAGATCACAGCAACCTCTCCTACACAAAAATAAAGCTTTTATTTGAGCTCCTCAAGATTCCTGCTGTTTTTGAAGAGCTGTGCTAGTGAATGGAGCAGTACAATAGTTCCTGGAAGATGCTGATATGTAGCAAAAAGAAATAGGAGTAAAATGCCTTTTTTTGTCAAGGTGAAGTTCAGTTCTCTCCCTCTGCTAATACTGTTCTCAACTATTTTACACCTGCCACTCCAAAATCACTCCCATAGCTTCATATCTTAGAATCCAGATATCTCACTGGCCTCCCTGTTCCCCAGCATGGTCCCTACCAGAAAGAAGTAGCCAAATTTTTCTTCTTGTCCAACTCTCCTGTCATGTAACTCCCACCCTTCAAAGCCCTTACTACATTAAGATTAAAGTTCTTGTCTACCTCTTGAAGGTTTTGCACTACTCCATCCCATTATATCTCTATTATTGCTTGATGCCAGCTTCAACATCTCCTTCACTTCCTTTTCCTATTCTAATTCCTTATTTACTACTGAGGCCTGAAATAGTCTTGCATTCCTGTATACCAGGTCCTAACTTCTCTCATTCAAATTCCTCTTGAAAAAAATACTACTTCCATTAGGCTCACAAACACTAACATCAATATAATGCCATCAGCATCCTAATAAAAAGGCTAGTAGTTATCACCAGGCTCTTGAACTCAGTGTGTTCTTGTCAGATATTGTAAGATTCTTGGGGCAGGGACTGTGCCTTTTTATTATATACATAGTAGTGTTTCTGTTCACTGCCTGAATAACTTGACCTTTAAAAAAAATCTCTGATTCTGCCAGAATGAATTTCGTTAATCAAGAAACAAATTTGGAGATGAATCTCTGCTATGAGCCTGAAATTCACGCTTACACTTCCATTTGTGCCAAAAATTTTGTTCACACAAACATCCATGGAAGTGAAATAAAAATATCCGCAAACTCAAATGCAAGAGCCTTAGATACAGTGACAAATAATTCTTATTATTTGCCCTTCTTTGTTGTCTAAAAAGGCAATTGGGTTTCAGGTTAACCTGGATTTAGCCCAAAAATGGAAAGAAAACTATTGCTGATGTTTTATTCCTCAATAGGGTAGATTAATTATCAAACTCTGTATAATAAAATGAAACAAAACAGCTTAAAGAAAACAATCCAAGAAAAGAACATCTCTAAAATAAACAATAATGTTCTCTTCTGGAAAATACATAATTGGTCATAGACAAGCTCGTTGCAGTGCAGACCATATTGCTTATAAATCAGTAGCAGAGCAGAATAGAAATACTTTATCTGCATGCATCTGACAAAGTGGGTATTCACCCACGAAAGCTCATGATCCAATACATCTGTTAGTCTGTAAGGTGCCACAGGACTCTTTGCTGCTTTATCCGCATGAGTACTTGTGGATGAATACACAGGGGTAGTTAGATAATCTGAAAAAGTGTGTGATTGTATATTCAGTACCCAAAGAAATTATTAAAAAAATCAATACTTGGGGCTGTACCTGCTGTTTTGTTAATTTTCACCAGCACTGCCCTTATATGATGGAGGAGAAATAACTCAAGCCGTGTGAGCAAATATATAAAAAGAAAGGAGTGGCAAGAAAAAAATGCTTTTGAATTGTGCCATGGCCTTCCTCGAATAGTCTCTCCTGGATCTTCCTTAAAATTCATCCTGTCAAACAGCTGACAGGTAGTGTGTTCCTCAGACACATCAGCAGAGTCACTCATACAGCGGAGCTATCTGGAATGCAGATGCATTCACTTGCATCTGCTTTCTAGCCAACTGCCAGAGTTTTTAAGGGATCATCATCCACAGATGTTTGTCATACAGAGATGAAATAGAAGTTCAGTTCAAAGGGATCCAGAGCTAATAAATACAGTTGTCTTATTGTCTTCTGAATCAAACTCCTGGGGACCTGGTGATAGTACCCATATGGCTGTTAGAAAGTAATTTGTCTATTTCGCACTCTCTGGTGTAACTAGAAGACTTTTTCTGAGAGATACCAGGGCTGGAAATTGGAGGCAAGAGGAAAAGCAGTAGATCAACATCAAGCCTGTTACTTTATTTGTGTGTGAATTTTTGGTGCTTGTGAAGGATGCTGGTCTGACATGGCTAAAGACTGAAGCATTATACTTACCCTCAAACTAGATATAGCAAGTTCTGTGGGTCCTTCTCCACTGTGCACGATCGTGTGAGTGGGGATGTCTGCACTGCAAACAAACCAACCAACCAACCTGTGGCAGTGAGTCTCTGAGCCTGGGTCAACTGATTTGGGCTCACAGGGATTGTGCTACAGGGCTACAAATAGAAGTGTGGACATTCTACTTGGGGTGGTGCTCTGGTTCATAAACCTGGAGGCGGGGAGTAGGTCTCAGAGCCCATCTACACTCTTACTTTTAGCCCCTATCCTGCACCCCGTTAGCCTGTTAGTTGAATCGGGCTCTGAGACTCACTGCCACAGGGATTTTTTTGCAGTGTACGTGTATCCAACATGCTGCAACAATGGCTTGGATGTACTAATTATATTATTGAAAGGAGTGCTCAATGTCCAGGCCTATCCAAATCCTCGGTGTCCTTAAGGACTATCAACAAGTTTGACAATTCGTGACATTTATGGTAGTAGCTTTTTTATGTGGCACTTATCCACTGGAGAGTGATCACAAAACTCATTTCCCATATGCTACCAAACAGCTTTCAGATGGTAACAAGTTTTAATTACCTTGATATAATGCTGTCTTTGGGAGCCAAAAAATCTTACCGTGTTTCAGGTGAAACCGTGTCATATTGAACTTGCTTTGATCCACCAGAGTGCGCAGCCCCGCCCACCTCCCCCAAGCACTGTTTTACCGTGTTATATCCAAATTCATGTTATATCGGGCGGCGTTATATTGAGGTAGCTGTGTACTATCAACCTGATTCACACTGGAAACATAGAGGCACCAAAGAGATGGTGCTGTTCCCACTGTTGAATGATCTCCCATGAGCCATGACAACGGGCAACATCCATACTCATTGTAGTGGATCATTCTATAGCATCTGATACTGTCAATCATGAGTTCCTGCTGAGGCATATCAGGGAACAAGCAGTGGGTATCAGTGGTCCACTAGAATTGTTCAAACCATTCCATTCTTAATAATGCCAGTGGCTTGTGGTGGAAAACTGTACCTCTACCTTTAGAGCTCTCACCTGTGGAGTTCCACAGATTACTGTCTCTTCCACCATCCTATTCAATATTTACATGAAAGCACTAGGAGAGACACAGTTGAGTTACTTTGGATTCATGCCAGTGTGAAAACAAATTTAAGATCAAAGATTTTTCTGATTATTCTGGGAGACTAAACTGGACTTCTCTTGAAGTCAGTGGTAAAACTCCTATTGATCATGCCTTAAATGTACATTTACAGGAGGGAGAAGCAGTGGTATGCTGCAAATATTTTAAAAGAGGATCAACATTTGTTTTCCTTTTCACTCTGTGTTACACAACATGCAGAGAAGCATGTGTGTGCTGGCAGAGGAGAGGAGTCTGGGGAATCTATTCATTCCCCCCCTTTAAACAAATACTTTCTCATAACCATAACCAAGAAAGGAAGCAAATGTCCACAGCAAAGTTATATTAAGTGCATTAGCTACATGCTTATACTTTGTTTCTGAAAAATATACTAGCTGTATTGATAACATGGCCGTATTCAGCTTTGCAGTTTGACACAGGAGAGGGCCCAGTGAATATTTTTAACCTTCTATGGAAACCTAATTTTGTATCGAAAATACCTGCCACTTGGTATGTTCCAAAGCAAAAATAGTGCTCTTCAAAGCATGAATCCTTCAGATTAATTTTATCTGGTAGGAATGATCTAACAGTACTGAGAGAGAGTCTGACACCTTCATAGGAAACCTTGCCTTCCATTTGGTGATGGGACTTTAAGAAGGGGCTCTTGCAAACCCAGGGAATACACCTCTAGGAAGAAGACTTGCCATTTCATCCAGAAAGGAATCTTAGAAAGGCTTATATAGAGATACACTACTAGATACTAACCTGCTTGTGTAATGCTCAGTTGCATAGCATTGGTAGCTAAGATGCGATAGCTTTGCGTTTTAAAAATATTGGGTCAAACTGTGATCACATTTAGATTAATGTAAATCTGCAAGTTACTCTAGCTATGCACCAGTGTAACTGTGATAAGAATCTACCCCAGTGTTTTAGTTAAATCACATGATTCTGTATTTCTAGTGCTATACACAAAGTTCTCTCACACTGGGAATTTAAACCAGATGTCA
Organism: Chelonoidis abingdonii; assembly: GCF_003597395.2. Lineage (NCBI taxonomy): Eukaryota > Metazoa > Chordata > Testudines > Testudinidae > Chelonoidis > Chelonoidis abingdonii. Next base: position 41,340,541 of record NC_133773.1, read on the forward strand.
TATTGGTGTGACTGAGAATAGAATTTGGTCCTGAGAGAGCAAAAATATTGATGTTGTTAGTTTACTATTTGCATTTTATTCAGCTTAAGCACTCATATCACAGTGCCCTTTTATTTCAAATAAACTACTTTCACTTGTTAAGAGTGAATGGCAGCTTCTAGATGCAAACTTCAAAACAAAAGGGGGAAAAAATGTAACCAAGAGCAATATTTCTTTTAAAAAAAAACACAGCTGAGAGATTTGGATGAAAAATTTTGCACTCCATCAAGACCTCATAATCGTAATTATCACAGTAACAGACCTCCCTGCCACAAAGCAGCTAAGTCACATATTGAGTTGCCTGCCAGGCCTTGCAAAATTTTTAGCATTAGTGTTGTCAGTGTGTGACATGGTTTTCTATAGATATTAAGCAAGCCTCATCTCTCAGGAAATGCTCCACATCTCTTGCAGAGTTGGAACATAAAATGTATTGCTTTTTAATACTATTGGCTGCCTTGTGATAAATGAGATCAATAGAACTGAACTGACAAAGGAAAGAACCAAAAGTCAGTTAGATAATTTGTACCGAGGAGTGACCCTCTAAAGTTTCAGAGCTTGAGCTCTGATAAACACATCAAAGTTTGGGTACTTATCTGAACTATGTCAAGTCTTAAACCTCCTTGTCTGCAAAATTGGGTTGGAAATATCACAAGAGCAAATTTGTATATGTTAATATCTGGTGTCTGATCTTGTTCTTATTGAAGCCAATGGGCGTTTGTCATTTTCAAAATCTTGTAACTTAATTAGAATCCTGCTTTTAGTTGTTTAGGCATCTAGCTGTCCTGCTTTGTGAACAGCATATCATACTGTGTCAGACATTAAGAATAACAGCTGGATATGATGCCTAATTTCCTTGCTATCAGTAACTTTTCAAAAGCTATTATATACCACATCCTGGATTAGGAAAAGAAATGGCGTCAAAAACACCAGGACTAATCACTGCAATCAACTTTACAATTATCTTTTCAATTACCGTCCAGTGACAGCTAAAGGAACTGGACCCTGTAACCATCTGCACACAATGGGTCAAATTCTACTCTCCATTGACCTGGTGTAAATTTGGAGTAATTGCTTTGATTTTATCAGGGTTATCTCAGAATTACACCAGTATAGCAGAACACAGAAGTTGACTCATAATGCCTATTTGACTTCATTGGGTATTCTGCACCTAGATCATGCCAAGATCAATACCCTCAATAAGTGACAACTCCAGCTGATAATGCCACTCTTTTTATTTCAGATTGAAAAATTTACTGAAATATTATTTGTGTTTTTCTTTATACAAAGATTCAACTTGCACAAAAATAATTTTCTAGGCCTTGTCTACACTGGCAGGGTGCAGGACTTGTTCAGCCATTACTCTAATAGCAGGGCAGCTCCACTGGTACTAGCTCTAGTGGAAGAGCTAGTATACGAGACACGACATCTGTGTCATCTTGCTGTGCCCTGACCAGGTCTAGAAGACACATTGGTTAAAAGACTGGCTGTACCCAGGGGACTTGTCTAATGTAGCCCTTTGAAATTGCTATCATGTGTGGAGCTGCAGTACTGTTAGAAATATTTTGAGGTGGGGGAGGAAGGGAGGAAGAAAAAAATTAGTGTAGACCCAGTCTTTGTGTATGATCAAATAAAGTACATGGATATGCTTCACGGGGCATGTTTGTCTCATGCTTTAAGGGCCTGATTCTGTTTACACTGGTGTCTACACCAGTAACTCCATGAACTTAATCCAGATTTACACTGGTGAGACAGGAGAGCCAAACCCTTTTAGTTCAAAAATAACAGATACAAAAATGAAAACAAAAAAGGCCTTGACAATTATTCCTTGGCAGGTTCCAACTTCCCCTTCAATGTAAACACACACTCTTACAAAATTAGGCAGACATCTCTGCACATCCATAGCCAGGGAGACACAGATGGACTCAAAATATGAGAGAAAAACAACAGGCAGTCACTTTAGAAAGGAAAACATTATTTTGATATTTTGTGGCTGTTACTTTGTTTTGCACACACACTCACACTAAGTCAGGTTATAGAGTGAAGTGTAAGTAACAGATAGGAAATACTGAAAAAGCACTTCACCCTACACTATTCTCCTAGTCAGGATCTGTACTGAAATGTCAGTCTGAGAACACAGAAAGCAAATACCATGCACCAGCAAAGGTCATGCACGACTTGGAAGTGAAGCCAGATCTGACAATTGTTGTTCTCTGATATCCATTGTAAAAGGGTGATCATGCATAGCCAGACCTATGGGATGCATGAAGACTTCATCCCAGATATGGGGGATCATTCTCACTTAGAGACCACATGCCTGTGTGTCTGAATTGTCCTGCTGATGGTAAGGAAGATTTTACATCTCAGAGATCAACTTCTGGATGTGGTACAAGGATCAGGAATATAATACTTACAAAAAGACAGGAAGCAAGAGTTGGTGCCCTGGATCAGGGAGGATATTAAGTGAGGCTAATGGCCCAAGTGAAAGCAGTATTTAACACACCCATAGACAGTTTCACACACAGGGATCTCTATACTGCAATTCTCTCACAGCACAGAAATAGAGTTTTTAATGATGTTCCTCCGTTTAGTCAGCTGGAGAACAGGTATACTAATAATTACCTCTCTGTTAGACTTAAACCATTAATGTTGATAAAGTGGTTTGAGATACTTGTATAAATCATGCTATATTTCAACAAACTATTATTAATAAGGCAATGGGCCCATCCTAATAAAGCATATCTATTCAGAAGCCTATACACAGAATTGCAATCATCACAGACTGCAAATCCCAGCATGAGATTACCCTGCTTGATCTAATTTGCCTTGGCAATGAGTTACCTTGTATCACTGTAGGCTGAAACCATCTGTAGGCCACATTTTCACCTGCCCCCTGATCTAATGACTGTGGTTTTTCATCCCCTTTCAAATATGCACGTCTCTGAGTTTTAATTACCATTAGCCCATATGGTGATAATTAATCTATTCAGTCTATGAAATTATGTTGGTGACAGGAAATGGAGAGGGTTTTGCCAATTTATCTAAGCTTCTCTAGGGAACATCCAGATAACAGCAAGTTGCCAAATGAGAGCTATACTCCCACTACCACAGTCTGTAACAGTGTGTTGCCTGCTTTTAAATCCAGATTTGATGATTCAACAGCAGAAGGGCAGAATAACTAAGAGGCTACCTTCGCACGCACAACACAGTGAACGAAGTTCTCTCTCTCTCTCTCTCTCTTTCTAATGCTGTATATTTTAAGCAATTTCAGACAATTTCAATGGATTCATCAGTGTAAGGGAGATCAGAGAGAAAGAGATAGAGGATTCTGGTTTTTATCAGTTACAGACAATGGAGGAAGAAGGGTTATTGTTGCTTCACTCTGGTCCTCCATTAGAGGCTTTTAAATGTGGTCTCTGCAATGTGCCTAAAGCCAGTTTTTCCATTCAAACAGAAAAAAAATACACATATATCAAAAGTCTTCAAATATTAGGCAAACTTCAGGTTCAGTTGAACTCTTCAAGGATCAAATTGTCAATTCAGGCCTTGTCTGTTATTGAAAGAAAAGAATTCTAATTCTTTCCAAGAATTCCATCAGGAAATGTTTTCAGACAAAATTGTCTTCTCTGTAAACAAACAAACAAACAAACTTGGGCTAGCAAAAAAAAAAATCTTCCTTAAAAATCTCCACTTTTTACAGACTTAACATATGATTACACAGCAGTCATTTTATACTGATGAGTGCATTTGAGTATATTCTTTTGCAAGACAAAACAGAGCAGTCATTGTTTAGCTTTGATTATATCAACTCCAGCCAAAAAAGGCATTTGTCATTGTTTAACACTCTAGGGCCCTGATCAGGATTGAGTGGTTATTGGGAATTAGTTAGAGAGGTCAGTTTTGCCAAGTGATGATCTCTTAACTTAAATGTTGGTCAGAATATGGCATTCTAAAGTGTGAGGTAGGTTTCCTCCCTCTAAAGAAGGTGGTAGTGATCTCAGCTAATAGTGGTTCTGGGGTATTCTTGACTCTTTCACTAGCCAAGAACAGCATGGATCTGAGTTGCAGATGGTGGTTCGGTTTTCCTGTAGTGCTTCTAGGATGTTGTCCTGCTTTGTGAAGGGGCTATAAGGGAAGGCACCATGTCATCAGGCCTTTATTTGTTGAATGGTTCTTGGTGTCCTGAAAGGCCATCTCAGATTAAAATGATTTCCTCTGAGAAGTGGGTTGATAATTCACAGTAGGATGTGCTGGGTTCTGGAGCTGAATGGAGGCATTGGGGCTAACAATGTGGTTAATGGTCCAGAATAGTTCAGTGGAGATGTTCTAGTGAGCTGCTATGGTGAAGGAGAAGAAGAATTTCTTTGCTTATTCTACAGCCAGGATATCACTGATGCTTGGGTTTTCTTCCTTTCTGCTTCTGTCACAGGTCACCAGAGAACCATGGAGATCTATTAGGGTGATGGAGAGGGAGGTGTTTCTTGGGTCCCAGAGAGTTAATGGCTGTGGCTAATGATTAACCAAATCATTACTAGATTTACTAGATTTACTAAATATTCTATCCCAAAGCTTTTTGGAAGGGTGGAGTTATCTGGAAGGATATTTTGAGCTTCCAACAGCAGTCTACTATGGTTGCTTCTTCTTACTTGAAGACCAGGATGGTTTTAATTTCTGTCTAGAGGAAGTGGTGGTTACTCCATCACAGGGGGCTTCTCTGGAGCCACAGGCAGTCCAGAAATAAGTTCCAGACCATGAATAGCTGTATATGGGGGTTCTCTAAGATTATCTTCAGAAAGTGTGGAGAAGAAATTTGGGGCCATTGCATCAAAGAAGTTGTCACCATGGGTGTTGATGCTTCTCAGGAAAATAAGAATTGGGAATTTCATCACTATATCAGACATCTCAGTCAACTTGTCTAGGAAACCAATGGTTTTTAGAGGTATACAGATTAGCAGCAAGCATTGTCTCTGCAGTCACAGAGTAGTGAGATACTTTCAAAGGACAAACATTGAGAGTTGAATGTGCTTAACATCTTGTGACTTGGGCCCTTTAGAAGGTTTGTAGATCCTGATATGGGTCGTATTCTCAACTGCAGTCAAGTTATGTTTGGTACAACTAGGGTAAAGAGGGGAAGCTGGATAAAATTACATCTGCAATCTTCCAGTCTGAGGCCTGGGTTCAGGCTGGTCTTGTCCCCATTGTCATTTAGAGCATCCTCAGTGCTGCTCTAAATTACACTCTGCTGCCTATAGCCCCAAAAGGCCATTCTAGTTGCCAGGGATTGCTGAGGCATAAGGATGGTATGGTCACCTACCCAATCTCCTAGGACCACCCTTCCACCCAGGGGTGGGTATCAGTTCTATGCCTTCCAGCTATTTCCATTACACACACTGGATGAGAACAGTGCAAAGCAGTTGGCATAGACTCTGGGATCAGATTTATAGTATCTGCATGTGTAGACTTATTAGGCTATGTTTATATTACAGCTGATACAAAATATCACTATAGTACTGTAATATAGACACTTGCTACAGTGACAGAAGGTGTTTTGCCATTTCTGTAATTAATCCAACCCTCCAAGAGGCAGTAGCATGGTCAATGGACGAATACTTCCATCACCTTAATGCTGTCTAAACTGAGACTTAGGTCAGCTTAACTACATTGCTCAGGTGCATGAATTCCCCTCCCCCGCCAAGCAACATAACTAGGAGTTAGGTATCAACCAGGCCTAGATCACAACATTTGACACTGGAATCCATAATACATGGTTTTGGGGAATCATCACAAATCATTGTTCTGAATTGGTAAGTCTTTTACTAGCAACTTTGTCTTAAAGAAAGCGTAAGTACTTTTCTGGGAGTGATAGAATGCTTCAAATGCTGCTTTAGTGGGAAAAGAAATTATGATCTGAGATGCAGTTAAGATTACACTGGCATGCACTGGTCTGAGAGTCAGGAGAGGTGGGTTCTGTTTCCAGCTATGCCACTGCCCTGCTGTGTGACACTGTACCTCTTCATGCCTCTGTTTCCCCTCTTACAATTTTCCTTTCTTGTAAATTTAGACTGTTAGTTCTATCTTTTAGTATACGAGTTTCACAATTCCCAGCACAATGGGACCTGGATAGTGGTTGGGGACTGCTGTAATATAAATAGTAGTCCAGTGAGTTTGTGAGTTTTGAAGTTGGAGTTTTAGACTGCGCTGTGGATGGAAACAGGTGCAGTGTTCAGATGCTTAGATGACTGCACTTCCATGCTTTCTAATCTTTTTTTTTTTTTTTTTTAAGAGTAACCTTAACTTTGAATTTCCAGGAATTTCAAACGTTGTGTTTTATTCCTTAAAGGAGAAAGAGAGAGTGTATGCATGTGTACACATGAATATAGGTGGAGGCAGACAGACTTTTCTACATACTATACTGAAATTTATAACTTGTATAAAGAAACAGAAGAGATTCTTACCCACTTATTGAGTTCATCAAACTCTAGAAACACATCTGCTTTGAATTCCAGGATCCCATGGAAACATATTTGTGTCATTCTGGATTTGTATAACCTGTTTTCCTTCTCTGCCAGTTCCCCGCTTAGATCTCAAAAGGGTTTTGTTTATTCTTTTGTTCATTTGTCTTCAGCATTTTTTTCTACCACTAGTTCCTGAGTTTGATTTTTGATTTGGATGCCCTTCTTTGAGCCCTCAGTGCATCTGTCTCCTGAGAGCTGCCTTTGCAAATCATAACAGAAGTTGTTTTGATTAACTTTCTTCAATGTACACTGTATCAGTGAATTTACATAATTCTACTACATCAGGGATGGGTAAACTATGGCCTGCGGCCCATGGGACCGTCCTGCCTGGCCCCTACCCCGCTGTTCCCCCTTGCTCGCAGCCTCATCTCACTTGCTCCACTGCCAGCACAATGCTAGTCTGGGCGGCGGGATTGTGAGCTCCTGGGGCAGCACAGCTGCAGAGACCGGCCTGATCCGGTGCTCTGAGCTGTGTGGTGTTGGCGGCGGTGGTGGCAGCATGGCCCAGCTCTAGCTGGACGGCACAGCTGTAGTGCCACCAGCCACCAGTGCTCCAGGCAGCATGGTAAGGGGGAAGGGAGCCAGGGGGGTTGGATAGAGGGAAGGGGAGTTTAGGGGTGGTGGTCAGGGAGCAGGAGTGTGGATGGGGTGGGAGTGGTTGGGGGGAAATGGGGTTGAATGGGAGCAGGGGTTCCAGGGGGGCAGTCAGGAAGGAAGGGAGTTTGGATGGGGTGGCAGGGGGCAGTCAGGAGAAGGGGTTCCGGGGGCAATCAGGGGACAGGGAGAATGAGTGGTTGGATGGGGCTGGGGTCCTGGGGGGGCTATCAGGAATGAGAGGAGGGGTTGGATGGGGCGGTGAGAGTCTAGGGGCAGTCAAGGGACAGGGAGCGGGGGTGTGTGGATGGGGCAGGGGTCCCAGAGGGGCTGTCAGGGAATGGGGGTGGTGGTTGGGGCAGGAGTCTGGGGGGGGCAGATACTAGGTGGGGGCCAGGCTATGACCCCCTCCCCTAAGCAGCCCTCCATACAATTTACGAAACCCAATGTGGCCCTCAGACGAAAAAGTTTGCCCACCCCTGCACTACATGATAGATTTCCTAGAGCATTCTAAGTAACCATTTGCTTCTTTAGAAGAGTGCACATGCTCTGCTAGCCATTTCATCAAATGACAGAAGGAACAACCTTAATTGAAAGTCACAAGAGGAACAATTAAGTAGACAGAAAAATTTGAAGTTGTTTAAAATTGACTATTGCCCCTGCAGTGCTGCATAGCACCATTTTATTTTCCAGCAAGCATTAGAAATGCTAATAAGAAGTAACTCTGAATTATAAACAGTGCAAAATTGCTCAATGATCATTTCCACTTGGTAAAAACTCCGATTTTTAGGTTAGATTTACTAAAAAGATCCTGGTCCAGATGCTATGTTCCAGACCCTTTGTTTGTGCACCAAAAAAGATAGAAATCTTTATCAAGTAGAGAGCTAGTTCATGATTCTCAGCGAGAGTGTGCTGAAAAAAATGCTTTGAAAGATGAATAGAAATAGTGGTTGGTAAAGCAGAAGGCAATATAGCTGCACCTAGCCATTCATCCTGGGGACAGAAGCTGAAAACCACCCAAGAAACATCCTTGTTGTTATTGTTAAAATTAACAAAAAGGAATAAGGTGACAGGTTAATAGCAATCAGGAGGAATAGAAGTACTTTTTTTTCCCATAACCAGTTTGGAATATGCCCCAAAGAAGCTGGTAATTGAAAACGATGTAAAGTCTGAGAAGACAGCACCTGTGAGAGAAGATATTCTAATAAAAATTGTTGTGGTCAAAGGGCCTTTAATTGTAGCTGTTCAACATGTGCAGAAAGGCAAAACCAACATGGTTAAATGCACTTCATTTTCTCTTTGAAGCAACATTTCATGTCACTGGAGCTTCTCTTGCTCCAGTCTGTAGGCATATAGTGACACAAAACCAGATTGTGCCTGCAGCTATTGGGTGACGGATGTTCTTTTCCACTTGAGATTATGCAATTGAATGTAGTGCAGTTACAGCCTGGTTCTGCAAGATGCTGAGCATCCTCAGTTCCCATTTACATTGAGGAGAACTGGGGGATCTCAGCACACAAAGCCCAGAATGTGCACAGCACTTTGTTCTATTGGACCTTTATTCCTTTGACTGTTTAACCCTGACCCTGAAATGCTCTGGGAGTTGAAGGTGCCCAGCCGACCCTTTTCACGATCAGCCCTCGGTGAGCAGCTTTAAGGATTTGATCAAGGGCCTTCTCCTATTTTCAGCCAATCAACCAAATGCCTTGATATTTTATGTGTTACATTTCCCTAATAAAATGATTCTTTGAGTAAATGATTAGTTTGACAAGATTATTCGAACACATTGGTGCATACATTACACTGTACAGCTAGAGGTTATATATAAAATAAAACAATATTTGTTTTTAAAATAAAATATTTTTTAAAAATCCCCCCTGTAAGGATAAGTATTTTGTTACTAGCAAGGAAATGACTATGCTAATGAAATGATGGAATGTTAGCATGGAACTGAGTTTGAAAATTGTGTTTAAACTCTAACTACTGTGTTTTAAATGCCCACTACGAGCCAGAAGCTTCCAGAGGCTGAACAGGTTCACTCTGAGTCGAGTAGAGTTTATAGGTGCTGTGCCATGTCTCCAGTCAATCTGCCTCTCAAGCACTTACTAAACATTAATCTTCCTAAAAATACTGAATAGAATTTTTTTTCCTTTAGGAAAGGCTCATTTTTAGCACAATGACCAGGGATTTTTAATTCGATACTATAACTCTGCAAAGAAGGTGGCAAACACGCTGAACTCAAAACCATATTAGAAGAGCTGTCTTGAGAATTGACTTAAGGGAAATATATGCACAGTGAGCGCTCATGGAAATATAACCTTGCTGCAGAATGTTCAGATAAATGAGAGAGAATGTCAGGCCCTGGAGATTACACCCTATTTAGTGTAAACAAACAATAAACATACAGATACATTTTCTGAAGGGTTCACTCATTTTGTTGTCCTCAGATTTTGGGGGCCCAACTTGAAATACTTTGTATCTGATTCTCAGAGGCAGTGAAGATCTGCATCTCCAGAGGATATGAATATGAGTCTTCAGGACCACTGAGAATCAGGTATACGCTGACACAAATTGAACACACAAAAATAGAAGCATAAAACCCTTCTGCAAATTTTTGCCACTCTGTTTATCTGCTATATATTGCAAAAAACTTTCCCAAGGACTTTCATGCTCCAAGGCACGTTCCAGAATGCTACAGCAGATACCATTTTTATTTAAAAGTAGTGAGAAAAAAAGGTGATCTAATGATTTCAGCTTATGTCTGCATGCCAGGAAGGCCTGAACGCTAATATGTCTCTGACACTGATTTTCTCTGTGGTTGAGGCAAGCTCCTCATCCTCTCTATTTCCACGTACCCATTTGTAAAATAGCATGGTAGAGGTTGCTTCCTTACAATAGTATTGTCAGGCTCAATTAGCATTTGCAAAGGGCTCCATGTTACTGTGAATGAAGAGAAGCTGAAAATACTTCATCAAGTAAAGTGAGTATTTCCAGTACCTTTGCACGATCAGATATGCAGCATAGGTAGAGATAAGGTTAGCTATCCGAACGCCTATTGTCCCTTCCTTTGAGGTGACTGTTACACAATAGTAATTCTGCTTTTTTTTCTAGTAACAAAGTACTGTCAGAGGTTGGGGTGTCACAAAAGGTGGTGCTGGAGCAAACTGATAATTAAAAAGCAGAGAACAGGTGGGTGAAGTAATATCTTTTATTGGACCATAAAGATATTAACTTACCCACCTTGTCTCTATCCTGGGACCTACATGGCTACAATTACAGTGCATACAATAATTTAAATGCAGTTCGTCACTGCCTGGAAGGGTGTTAACAGGCCCTTCATCTTGAATAGCCCCTTGAAATATGTGTTAACTATTTATGCTTAACAATCTGTTCCACTTTGTATTTAGCTGTTAGACCCTGTGTACATTTTCCAGACCTGAAGAAGAGCTCTGTGTAAGCTCGAAAGCTTGCTCCTCTCATCAACAGAAGTTGGTCCAACAAAAGATATTACCTCAGCCACCTTTCCTCTAATATCCTGGGTCCAAGACGACTACAACAATACTGCATACCAGGCCGGATGTCGTTCACTCAGGAATTCTGAAGGAACTCAGGTTTGAGCTGCTAACAAAAATATGCAACCGCTTATTAAAAACAGCCATTAGTTCAGCGATTTGGAGGATATTTAAGAGTTTAGATGCATCTTAACTCCAATAAGTCTTACACTTGTACCTGGCAAATAGGTTGAAGCAAAAATTAGAAATATAACAACAAAACCTGGAAGATCATGAGATAATAGGTTTTAACCAGTGTTGTTTCTGAAAAAGAAAAGTTTCTCTCATATTCAAAGAATTCAGTCAATAAAATAATAGATATATTATATCAACCGGTTATAGTTTATTTAGACTTCCAAAAGGCCTTTGACAACATCCCGTACAAGAGGCTACTAAAGAAGCTAAGTAGTTGTGTGGTGAGATGCAAAGTATTATCATGGATCAAAATAATGGTTAGGAGACAGAAAGCAAAATAAGATTAAATGTTCAATTTTCATCATGGCAAAAGGTCAACAGCAGGGTGTCTCAAAGTTCTGTATGAGTTCCTATGTTGATTAATATAGTTATTAATCATCTTAAAAGTGAGGGTAGTGAGGTAGCAACATTTGTAGATGATGCAAAGTTTTTTAGGTTTGTCAAGACTAGACAGGACTTTGAGGAATTTCTGAGAAACTTAAACTAGCTAATAGAATCAGCAATATGATGGCAAGTGAAGTTCAGTGTCAACAAATATAAAGTAATGCACATGGAGGGGAAAAATTTAAACTACTTGTCTGCAAAGTACAGGGAGCTGGGTATCATAGCGGAAAGCTAATGAAAGTCTCTGTTCAGTGTGCAGCTGCAATAAAAGAAACCTAACAAGCTGTTAGCATGCATAAGGAATGGGATGGAGAATAAGATGGAGTGTCTGCCAGGACTCTGAGGGACATATTTTCAAATCTGGCTTCTCAGGGTATATTTACACTGGAGTAGGAAAGTGTAATTTCCAGCTTGAGCAGACATACCCATACTAGCTCTGATCCAGGTAGCATGCTAAAAATAGAAGTATAGCTGCTGCAGCATGAGCTATAGGAGGAGCTAGGCTCCTAAGTACATACCTAGAGTCTCAGACAGGATTGTTAACCAGTCCCACTACTCTCACTACTGAGGCTATACTTCTATTTTTAGCACACTAACTTGATCAGAACTAGTTTGGGTATGTCTACTTGAGCTGAATATTATACCTCCAGATGCAGTACAGACACCCCCTTAAACCGCATTTGCAAGATGTTTGTGGGCACAGATTGTGGTTCGTAGAGAATGAGCTACACATTCTATAACTCACAAGAGCAGTAAGAGGGCAATTTTGACTATCGTCATTATTTTTTTAAATCTATGATATGTTTTTGTTAATCAGCAAAGGGAATCTGAGAGAAGAGAGGAAAGGGAGTATATTATGTGCTGCCATATTACATTATACATGCTTCAGTGAAGCAAGAGCAAGCATATTTTAATGCAAGTGCAAGTCATGTTTACATTAGTCTTTTCCTTAAATTATGCACCATGATGGTGTCCTTGAACTCTTGCATTTCTTGTTTAAATGAATGCAGTGACATCTTGTGGGTCTTTTCCCAAGATTCAACTAGTAGCACTTCCTGTGAATACATAAAACACCAAACCATCTTCCTTGAGTACAGAAAACACTGCAATTATTTTTGCTAGATAGTACATACGGTATTCTTGGAGCATGCCAAAATTTCTGGAGCACCCCCGCAAACCAGATGAAATTCAGGATTGTTACCATACCAAAACCTTTCAAAAAATCTAGACTGTTTCATTTAAGATTGGACTGAGCCATGAGTGAAAATGGATTGCATTTCAGGCACATTTACAGTTCAAAGACCTAGGTTACCAGAGAGAGATTTATGGTTCAATACTGAGGCTAAACAAATTCTTGGATATATTTGCAGCATTGTGCTCTGAGTTTATGGATTAATTCAAACCACTCACTATGCAAATAATGCAACCATTTACTATCTATGCCTATAAAGCCTTTATATCACTATATACCATCATGTACTTTCTCAGCTTAATTAGTTCTACATCACTGTTAGTTCAATGGCTTATAACTTACACTAGAGTAAGAAAGAAAATCAGGTTGATATATGGGTCAGATCTCCAGCTGGTATAATTCTGTGTAATTCCATCAAAGACTTTTTCTACAGAATACACCTGTTTGCATTCCTTTCATCCAATCTAATACATAGAGTGAAGTCAAGGAAATATTCCAGACTTAAAATACTGACTCTGTGCCTGACATGCAGCTGCCCTAAAACAATGAAAAAAAAATCTACCTGTATTTTAATTATTCATAGACACTTAATTGAAAGAAGAAAAAATGGAAACTTGGTGTGATAAGTCATCCCTAAGCCAGAGAGCATGATGAGTCAGAAGCAAGTACCTCAGGTCTTGTAATAGGCCCCATCCCATTCAACCAGGGTTCAGCACATCCACAGACAAGGACCCATCCAAATGATCCCAACGCAGGTATATAGGCTCCTAAAGAAATCAGTCTCTTTTATCCACTCAACATCGCTGTCTGGCTGGAAGCATTCACATTACCTAGTAGTTCTGACAGATTGCCCCTGCTCCCACTCTAGCCCATGCTCATTTCCACACTAACTAGTCCCTGCTCCAGTTTGCATCTGCTCCTGCCTCAGCTGGCTGTGTGGTGATTCTGACACTTGAAGTCTCTGTACTAACCTTAAAGCTACAGCATCATTGGTGTCAGTCAGGAATCAACATCCAGCTCACTTTAAAAAAAATGTTTTAATCTGACTCAGTCTGGTAAATTTAATGAATTGATTCCTAATCTTTAACCTGCTGAGGAGAAGAGTGGATGAAGAATTTCTGTTAAAGAAGAGGGTGATGACCATAAGAATGGCCCTACTGGGTCAGACCAAAGGTTCATCTAGTCCAGTATCCTGTCTTTTGACAGTAGCCAATTCTTGGTGCCCCAGGAACCTGTGATGTGCCAGGTTCTCCCAGAACTCCTGATAAAGAAGAAACATCCTGATTCCCCAGAGAGCGCAAATTATTGTCACAACATTTTCTTCCAGCATGAAGGAGGTCACGGTCCACACCACATGGTACTGGAAAGGGAACAATAAATAGCACACATCCTTTCAATCTGTCCTTGGCTGGCTCCCTGTTCCCCATGAGGACCTGCTGGGTATCTCCTGCAGCTCTAGATTTGATAGTGCTGTCTGAACTGGCTCTGTAATACCTTTCCATCAGTAAAATCAGTTAAAGAGAAGCATCTTGCATTCTATCAGAGAGAGCTCCTCTTTCAAAACTGGTATTATGTCATTCAGATTTTAGGTGGGGGTGGAGCGGAAGTAATTGCTCCTTAAACTATTTTAAAAACTCTAACCCAGCATTTCTCAAACTGGGGTCTGCGGATCAACTCCTGCCCTGCCCTCCCAGTCCCTTCTGCACACTGGGGAACAGCATGCAGGAGGAGCAGGGATGGGGGCACTTGGGGGAAGGGAGGGAAGAGGAGGGGCAGGGATGGGGCCCTGGGGGAAGGAGTGGAGTGGGGGCAGGGCCTGGAGCTGAGCAGGGGCCTCAGGGGTCCGTAAAAATGTTTAAATAAAAATTGGGGTCCTTGAGTTGCTAAAGTTTGAGAACCGCTGCTCTAACCTATCAATGCCAACAGATGTATATGCCTTTATACCATTAATTACTACCCCACTTCTTTGTGCCCTGCTCCACACAGGCAAGCACAACAAATATAGGTCACGGATACATCCGTTTTTTGTTTTAAGGGGTCTATTCCTACCTTGCTGTTTCTCTCTGATGTATAACTTTGTGTGAAAAGGATGATAAATCCTGTAAACATTCACTGGTCTCCTTCAAATCCCATGTTTAGCTCCCTCTTTCATTTCTAATCATTGACATGCTGATTACAAGGCCTCACTTTTCTACTTAAGAGATTAGAACACTGTCCTTCCTCTTTGCTCCTAGAAAGAACTTCTGTTAACACAGAAGCTGCCACAGTAACATTGTTGGCAACAAGGGGTGCCACCTTGGAGTCCAGTGTGGTAGAGCTCTGGGGTTTCACTCCACTTGAGACAGGTGAAGCTAGCAAAACCTGAGGGTGCACCCATGAGGGGCTAGAAGGGGATATCAGGCACTGCCCTGTAACTATGTCAGGACGGGGGAAAGAGGTGTAGCCTAGTGATCCAGTCTAAAATGGGGTGAATGTAGAGTTCCATACTGGAAAGAGTTCAGGTCAAGGCCTGTCACTTGGAAAGAGTGCCTGATGGGGGAGAGATCACAAGAGCAGCTCCCCACTGAGCCATCACTGCTCTTATACATAAAATAATATTAATCTCAGACTGATTTTAACCAAAATACAAATGCTTTGAAGTCACTAGTGGAAAAAGAAGAAATACTGGCCAACAAGTGTATGAAATATAGTGTAATTTTCCTTTTATTTTCAAACTTGCCATAATGTGAATATTTCTCTAAGAAGGTTTTGCCAGATATTTTCTATCTATTGTAAAAAAAAAAAAATCTACTAAAGAGTGCCTATGTGAAGATCAAGGCACAATTTAATAAAATAAATACTGAAGTACAAATAGATCCAATGTCCCCAGTACGCTATCCAGCCCACCAAAAGAAGACCCCCTCAGTTCACTCACCCTGAGCTGGGGCAAAGAAATACCGTAATAAAATAGCCCCAAAAGTCCTTTACAGTATGCTAGGGGGTAACTTCCTCCAAATTTGATGATCGGTCTAACACTCTGCATATGAGTAAACAGTTAGTCCCCTCCCCACCCCAACTCCAATATACAGTACTTTTGGTGTCCCAGAGTTACTGAAATGTTCTAGCTAATGGTAGATTTATCATATGGTGCTAGTTACAGATACTTTTTAACTCTGACACATTCAAGAAAACATGCTCAGAGTTAATTTGTCCCTAGTACAGATTGGTGTCTACATTCCAAGGCCTGTTTATACTGTACCTAAACGAAATAAAAAAGAGCAAATTCTTTTGTTTTACAGCTAAAGAGAAGTCTGTTAAATTTTGACATTTAATATTAAAACTGGAATATGTAGGCATTAAAAATGTAAATTCTAACCTTAATCTTCACTATAAAATAGACATGTGGTTTACTAATTACAACACTTTGAAAAAAAGTGATGTCAGTCATTCAGGAATTAGGACAAAGACTGCAGCGTGGATCTGCACTCAGCTGTACTAGTGTAAATCTGCAGTAACTCCATTAACTTTAATGGAGGGAGAGCACATAACAGAAGAGCTCTTTAACAATCAAGTACAATCATGTCTCATCTGTGCTTTGCAAACACTGCTGGCTGCCCAGTCACTTCAGAAAAGTATTTTAAAGCCCAGGTGGCAGATCCTCAGCTAGTATAAATTTGTATAGCTCAATTGACATAATGTCAAGTATCAGAGGGGTAGCCGTGTTAGTCTGGAGCTGTAAAAGCAGCAAAGAGTCTTGTGGCACCTTACAGACTAACAGACGTATTGGAGCATGAGCTTTCGTGGGTGAATACCCACTTCGTCGGATGCATTGACATAATGGTCACTCACTTAATGCTCTGAGACATGACTACATTACCATGCACAATGCCCCAAGACAACTGTGTACCATATGGATTTTTCAGCTGGATAGATGCAGGTTCCACCTATTAGGGACTGGAAATTGAGCATTCTAAGCTGCAATCAGTGATTTCCCTACACTCCCCCTGAATGTCCCCCAACAATCTCCAAGTTTTGTGAGCTACTTACATACCAATTTAGTGACTGTTTGGAAATCTGAATTTAATCGGAAACATTAATACACACTTTAAAAGCTTATACAGTGTATGATAAAATATGTGTAACTGAAAAAGTATAATAGATTTGAAAAGTATGAACATAGACTAGCTTCCTTGCTTCCTTATGCAGCTGTTGTTTTTTATGATGTCAGTGCATTCATTTCAGTGATGTTGGCCAACCTAATAATTTCAAGTGATGATTTGTAAGCAAAGTCTAAATGAGCTCTCCCTGACAGCTAGAGATGAGCTGGGGCTGTGGGGAAAGGCTCAGGGCCAGATTATATTTACATTCACACCTAATCTACCTAGGTATCCAGCAAACAGATCTGTGTTGTCCAAGTGATAGATTTTGGCTGGGGTTGGGTTACAAACCACTTGAATGTGGGGGGAATGGGGGGGATGAATGTTGTTCTTATTGTATGAGTAAAGGGCAGTAGAACTGTACTTAGCCTGTGATGATTTGAAGGCATCAAGAGAGAGGTGGGGACCTGCCCCTCTCCACTGTTTAAAGACAGAGCTGATTAGGCTCCATAGATAGTCTTTTTGTTCTGTTAAGTGACCACTGCAGCTGAAATCACTGACAATCAGGTCTAAGTGCTTAGTCCTGTTGTGGGGACAGTGTTCCTGTGGGTACAGTGTTTTTGTGTAAGAGACAGCCCAGACTGCACTAGCAGCAGTGCGAGGTTCCCCACTGAGAGCTCAGCTGAAATCACTGAGAGCTGGCTCGTGGAACCTCAAAGAGACCAACTCAGAGGTCACAGTGGCAGTGGCAGCAGAAAGGTGACTGCGCAGGGCCATTGGCAACAGAGTGGTGGAGTGAACGGTGGACACAAAAACGAACAACGTGGCAGAGCGAACAGTGAGCAGCTGGAGGAACAAGCAAGGTGCCTTCTTGTCCCCTCCACCTGGAGGTGTACTCACGTGAAAGCACCTCTGAACTCTGATCTCCACTGACCAAGGACAAACGACCGGTGAGTGAAGTGCAGGTGGAGGGAAAAGTGAGGGGCATGTTAAATAAACATTTGTTTGTTGGACCCTATTTTAGTCACTTTGCTCCAGAAATGCTAGATTTGTGACTGGGAATGGAAACTTATATAAATATGTTTCCCACCTAGTAGGCCAAGATTTTTTAAAAAAATGCAATTATTTGCCAAGGTTGTTTATCTCACATTGTTGTCTATCTTGGGAGGTCATTATGTTGGGGAGTTTCTGTACTAAACATTTTTTATTATAATTAATTTTTACATAAAGAATGGTCATACTGGGTCAGACCAATGGTCCATATAGCCCAGTATCCTGGGTCTTTACAACAGTGGTCAAGGCCAGGTGCTTCAGAGAGAATGAACAGAACAGGTAATCATCAAGTGACCATCCCCTGTTGCCCATTCCCAGCTTCTGGCAAACAGAGGCTAGGGACACTCAGAGCATGGTGTTGCCCCTCCCCATCCTGGCTAATAGCCACAGATGGACCTGTTCTCCAGGAATTTATCTAGTTCTTTTTAAATCCTGTTTTAGTTTTTGGTCTTCACAGCATCCCCTGGCAAAGAGTTCCACAGGTTGACTTGCATTGTGTGAAGAAGTACTTCCTTTTGTTTTTTTAAAACCTGCTGCCTATTAATTTCATTGGTGACTGCTAGTTCTTGTGTTATGTGAAGGATTAAGTAAAAATTTCCTTATTCACTTTCTTCGCACACCAGTCAAGATTTTATAGACCTCTATCATATCCCCTTAGTCATCTCTTTTCTAAGCTGAAAATTCCCAGTCTTTTAATCTCTCCTATCCTGTTTCCATACCCTGATCATTTTGTTGCCTTTCTCTGTACCTTTTCCAATTCCAATATATCTTTTTTGAGATGGGGTGACCAGATCTGCACACAGTATTCAAGATGTGGCACGTACCATGGATTTATATAGAGGCAATATGATATTTTCTGTCTTATTATCTATCCCTTTCTTAATGATTCCCAACATTCTGTTTGCTTTTTTGACTGCTGCTGCACATTGAGTGGATGATGTTTTCAGAGAACTATCCACAATGACTCCAAGATCTCTTTCATGAGTGTTAACAGCTAATTTAGATCTCATCATTTTATATGTATAGTTGGGATTATTTTTCCAATGTGCATTACTTTGCCGTTCACACGACGTCGTCATTAATATCGAGTTAAACGGCTCCTTAAATCGATTTCGGAACTCCTCCCAAACGAGAGGAGTAGCGCTAAATTCGATAGTGATAACTCGGATTAGGGTTCATGTGGACGGAAATCGACGTTATTGGCCTCCGGGCGGCATCCCAGAGTGCAGCACTGACCGCTCTGGACAGCAATCTGAACTCGGATGCAGCGGGCAGGTAAACAGGAAAAGCCCCGCGAACTTTTGAATTACATTTCCTGCTTGCCCAGCGTGGAGCTCTGATCAGCACGGCTGGCGATGCAGTTTGAAATCGAAAAAGAGCTCCAGCATAGACCGTACGGGAGATACTAGGTCTGATCGCTGTATGGGGAGACAAATCTGTTGTATCCAGCTCCGTTACAGAACACGAAATGCCAAAGCGTTTGAATAAAAAAACTCCAGGATACACAGCGCTGTGTGACAAGCGTAACGGGAAGCCAGAGACTCAAATGGACGCTCATGAAGGGAGGGAGGGGGTACTGAGGACTCCAGCTATCCCACAGTCCACAGCAGTCTCTGAAAATTATTTGCATTCTTGGCTGAGCTCCCAATGTCTGTAGGTTCAAACACAGTGTCTGGCGTGGTTCAGGAACAGCTCCTCAGTTTATTCCCCCCCCACCACCACGTGAAAAAAAAAAGGGAAAGATTGCTGTGCTATGGCGTTTGCTCAATGCACTCCGCGAAAAAGGCGCCAAAGGGTTGTCTGCTGCCTTCACAAAGGGAGGGGTGAGGCTGTACCCAGCACCACCCGGGGCAGTGTTTTCTGCCCCATCAGGCACTGTGCTCTCAACACGGAAGTGGGAACTATGGGATAGCTGAGGAACAGCTACCCACAGTGCACCGCTCCTGAAATCGATGGTAGCTTTGGACCATGGACGCAAACAATCGATTTCGGGATCCCACTGTGGACGCGCTAACCGATTTTATTAGATCTGTTTTGTAAGTGTGTTTTGGTGTAACTTTGCATTTTCCTATGTTAAATTGGCATTATCCTAACAAAACATTTACTTATTCACTTTCTTCACATCAGTCAAGATTTTTATAGACGTCTAGCATATCCCCCTTAGTTGTCTCTTTCCTAAAGCTGAAAATTCCCAGTTATTTTTAATTTCTCCTCCTGTTGCATACTCTTAATCATTTTAGTTGCCCATCTCTGTACCTTTTGCATTTTCCAGTATGTCTTTTTGAGATGGGGTGACTAGATCTGCACACAGTATTCAAGGTGTGAACGTACCATGGATTAACAGAGAGTTAATATGATATTTCTGTCTTATTATCTATCCTTCTCTTAAAAAGCAAAGATTTCAGAGTAGCAGCTGTGTTAGTCTGTATCTGCAAACAGAACATAAGCTTTCGTGGGCTACATCCAATGAAGTGGACTGTAGCCACAAGCTTATGCTCAAATAAATTTGTTAGTCTCTAAGGCGCCACAAGTACTCCTGTTCTTTTTAAAAAGCAAACAGAATGCTGGGAAATCATTGACTGCCGCTGCACATTGAGTGGGATGTTTTCAGAGAACAATGACTCCAAGATCTTTTTTGAGTGTTAACAGCTAATTCAGACTCCATCATTTTGTATGTGTAGTTGAGATTGTTTTCCACGTTGCATTACTTTGCATTTATCAACATTGAATTTCATCTGCCATTTTTGTTGCCCAGTCTCCCAGTTTTATGAAATCCCTTTGTAATTCTTTGCAGTCTGCCTAGGACTTAACGATCTTGAATAGTTTTGTATCATCTGCAAATTTTCCACCTCTGTGTTAACCCATTTTTCCAGATCATTTATGAGTATGTTGAACAGTAATAGTCCCAGTACTGACCCCTCAGGGATACCACTATTTATCTCTCTCCATTCTGACAACTGATAATTTATTCCTACCATTTGTTTCCCATCTTTAAACCAGTTACTGATCCAAGAGAGGACTTTCCTCTTACCCCATGATGGCTTACTTTTCAAAAGTCAATTTAAATTAAATACTTTTTTTTTAAATGTATATTTTTTTAGAAATCTAGACCTGTTATGTGTTTTGGTGTAACTTGCATTATTCTTATGTTATATTTGCATAATCCTAACAAAACATTTACTTTATTCATATCTCTTTTATATATCTCATTGGTCTTGACAGCCTCCCTGTAATTTCAAACACCCTCCCTAATTTCAGTTCCTGGGGAAGCCACTGGCTGCAGTACTCCAGCTGTGCAATGTAGCTTGCCCAAAAATCAAGCTAAGCCCAAATCAAACAGCCTTTATATCATAGTATAAAACACTCCTTTTCTATATAGCTGTCATGAACTGGGAGAAGGGTGGTCATAGCCAGTATCAGGCACTAAGCAGGGCTGGAGCAGACTAGAAATCAGGCAGGCATGTCTATTGAGCAGCCAGAGATCAGTTGATGCTGCTGGGTTTAAGAGCACGTTTGCTGACTTAGTCAGGTAGGCTACGTCTTCACTACCCGCCGTATCCGCGGGTAGCAATCGATTTCTCGGGGATCGATATATCGCGTCTCATCTAGACGCGATATATCAATCCCCGAACACGCTCCTGTCGACTCTGGAACTCCAGCAGAGCGAGCGGTGGTAGCGGAGTCGACAGGGGGAGCCGCGGACATCGATCCCGCGCCGTGAGGACGCTAGGTAATTCGATCTAAGATACTTCGACTTCAGCTACGTTATTCACATAGCTGAAGTTACGTATCTTAGATCAATCTCCTCCCCTAGTGTAGACCAGCCCGTAGAGTGGTCATCCAAGTGGCCCTGCTCTGGCTCAGCTGTGCTTACAGGCTGCTCTGAGATAGGGCAGATACAACTACAAGGCCTCATTCCTGACAGTAGCCATCCAAGAGAACAATAGGGTGATAAGGAACAGCCAATTGTCAAGAACAAATCCTGCCAAACTAACCTAATTTTCTTTGACAGGATTACTTACCTAATGGATAGGGAAAAGCAATAGATCTGATTTATCTTGTTTGTAGGATAGCTGTTGACACTGTCTCACATGACATTCTTATAAGCAAACTTGGGAAATGTGGTTCAGATGATATTACTATAAAGTGAGTGCACATTTGGTTGACAAAATGTGCTTAAAGAGTAGTTATCAATGGTCAAATTGGATGGGCATATCTAGTGGGGTCCCACAGGGGGCTGTTGTTATTCAATATTTTAATTAATGACTTGGCTAATGGGCTGGAGAGTATGCTTTTAACATTTGCAGATGACACCAGCTGGGAGAGGTTGCAAGCACTCTGGAGGACAGGATCATCACTCAAAATGACCCCTGAATTGGAGAATTGGTCTGAAATCAACAAGATGAAATTCAATAACGGTAAGTGCAAAGTACTACACTTATGAAGGAAAAATCAAATGTACAACTACAAAATGGGGAATAACTGGCTGGGGGTAGTATTGCTGATGAGAATCTGGGGGCTGTAGCAGATCACAAATTGAATAAGAAAAATCAGATGTAGTTGCAAAACAGGCTAATATCATTCTATGGTGAGTTAATAAAGGTGTCATATCTAAGGCACGGGAGGTAATTGTTCCACTCTACTCAACACAGATGAGGCCTGTCATGGAGTCACTGGGCGATGCTCTGGAACTGCTCCCCACCAAGCCAGTCAGGACTTTGGGGAGCCTCCTCTCCCTTGGAGCAGACTTGTTCAGGGCAAGAAGCTCACATGTCTTCACCTCCTGGGTCTCTCCTTGGAGCATTCAGCATCCTCTGCCCCTCCGTGCACTTCCCACAGCGAGCCCGCCCCATCGGGGTCCTGGGGAAGCCACAGGGTCATGCACCTCCCCTTCGCAGTCAGATGTGACTCTCAGCCAGCCAGTAAAACAGAGGTTTATTCGATGACAGGAACAGGGTCTAAAACAGAGCTTGTAGATACAGTGAACCGGACCCTTCGGCCGGGTCCATTCTGGGGGGCAGTGAGCCAGACCCCTACGTCTGCACTTCACTCCTTGTCTCCAGCCTGCTCCAGACTAACAACCGCCTCCAGTCTCTCCTCTCTGCTCAGCTCCTTTCCCGGGCCAGGAGGTCACCTGATCTCTTTGTCTCCAACATCTTCAGTTGGCACTTTGCAGAGGAGGGGCCCAGGCCATCAGTTGCTAGGAGACAGAGTGCCAGGCATTTAGGTGCACTGGCCTTTTACTCTGTAGCAATCACACACCCTTATTCCACCACCTAGATATTAAGAACTGCATAGGGGACACTGAGGCACCAACACAGTATTCAGAGCAAACATTAAGAACATTCCCAGTTCATCACAAGGCCTCAGCTAGAATATTGTGTCCAGTTTTGGGTGCCACACTATAAGAAAGATGTGGACAAATTAGAGTCTGGAGAAGACCAACAAAAATGTAAATGGCTTAGAAAACCTGACCTAAGAGCAAAGGTTAAAAAAAAAGTGGGTATGTTTGATCTTGAGAAGAGATGATTGAGGCGGGAATATAATGATAGTCTTCCAACATGTTAAGGGCTGTTTTAAAGAGGATAGAAATCAATTGTTCTTCATGTCCGCTGGTGGTAGGACGAGAAGTAATTGGCTTAATCTGCAGCAAGGGAGATTTAGGTTAGATACAAAGAAAAACTTCTGAACTATAGGGATAATTATGCATTAAAATAGGTTACCAAGAGATGTGGAATCCCAGTCTCTGTAGGTTTTTAACAACAGGTTAGACAAACACCTTTCAGGGATGGTCATCCTTGGTTCTGCCTCAGCATGGGGTGTCTAGACCAGATGACCTCTCAACATCCCTACCAGCCCTACAATTCGACAATTCCCCAAGAATCACTGTGTGTGCCCTCTTTCTCAAAACTAACAGATAAAACAAAACAAAAATCCCTACACACCATCCTACATATTAAGACTTAAATCAGGTCCTCTGTTTTGTGCTATCCTGAAATATGAAACAGGTGGAAAGCCACCCTATCCAGCTGGTTTGGGACTGCTACCTATTGGCCATGCTGTAAATGTGTGCCAGGGATGATTCTGGGAGAAAAGGGGCATAAACTGAAGTGCCACTGCACTCCAGTAATCCCTGACTGTAGAACAGCTTCCTGGGAATTGCTGCAGCCAGCTGTTATTTACAGCAGCCCTTAGGCTAGTCTAAATTATGCCAGAGGCCAGTTTGTCCCCTAACATGTCCCAGAAGTGAAGGAGAGCAAAGATAGCTTAAAGATACCTTTGCAAGCTCCTTTCACTGAAGAAAGAGAGGAAAAACACTTGTTTGATTGGTTTGGTTTGGTTTGGTTTGGTTTGGTTTGTTCGGGGCGTCTTGTAATCCAGAGCTGGGCCTCTTCTTCCTGGCCAAACTATAAGCATAAATCCAGATAAGATGAGAAACAAATGTTTGCTGAGACTCGATCAGCCTCCCAGGCCTGCAAGCTATGTTCTATATGTGGAACCTGAAAAGGACATAGACCTACAGCAGACAGTCCAGCGGTAATCAAGCGGATCACTAATACTAACCAGGAATCAATGGTAGTAGAAGAGAATCAGGCCCAAAGCCAGGATTCATCAGGAGGAATCAAATGAATACAGCAGGTAGGACTTGTACACATAGAAATACAGCAGATAATGGTCTCAATGTTGATCAGTTTTCTTGGTAACTGTGGTACGAAGTTCATACTATTCTACATACATATGCTACCTGGTTTTTTTTTATTAATGTCGCATTTTGTATTTCAGTGATACATCTAAATACGATAACCCCTATAGATGTAAATTGTAAACTTATCTTCATTTGGTGATTCCCTGAATTTTGAAACTGAGATTTGTTGCTCAACCTGTGAAATGGTGTTGTTTTTATGAATTTCCCTTTTTCTCTGGGGAACTGTTGCTTTAAAGAAGTGAATGCATTCTACCAACAAAGTCATTTTTTTTCTTTTAAACAATGCTGTATTTTTATATAAGCAATAAGCATGCCAGACACTTGATGAAAGATGTGATGTCTAGAGCACGCTTGATTTATTTCTTAACATAAGTTGAAAAAGCACAGTGGTTTATAGGAATTAAGTTGTGATATAAAACAGAATATTTATGTCAAGAGACGAATAAGGGGACCATTTTTCAATTAAAAATAAGGAACATGGGTATGTTACACAGACCATGCAAATTTACATGAATTGTATAAACATATGAAAGGGTCTAATTATGCTTTCATAACAAAGTGCAGGACATTATGATGTCAGGACAAATTACATTAAAAATATGGAATTCATGTTATATTATGAAAGAGCCTTCCTACAAAAGTCAGTAGGAACCAAAGACAACTTTGTTCACAATGGGCCTTATCCTGAAAGTTGCTGAGTGCCTTTTATAGCATGATGGGGAACAGAGGTTGCTGAGCACCCAGGGCCGGCTCTTGGTTTTTCGCCACCCCAAGCTAAAAAAAAAAGAAAAGCCGGAGTGCCACTGCCGAAGCAAAGGTGCCGCCCCAAAGGGCTGAAATGTCATCCCTTGAGAAGTGCCGCCCCAACCACATGCTTGGGACATTGGTGCCTAGAACTGGCCCTGTGAGCACCTCATGGGCAACACTCAGAATCTTGCATGATAAATCCTACTAGGGTTGAGATTAGTTACCTTATAATTTCAGCAGACACCAAGATTAATTTTTATATGGTCAATGCATCGAGTTTTCTACATTGCAATACAGTTCCAAGGGAATTGTGCCGGGATGAGATCAATATCTAAGGCAGTTAGCCCATAGCAATGCATGATAGTTAAACATTACATTTTGTTTTCTCGTAAATACTATTCAAACATGTATTCTACCTGGCAGGCTTGGCAGAGTAGTCAGTCTACATTTTTGTGTCATTGAAACCAGAAGTTGCTTATAATGTAACTATCCAAACATTTAGCTTATTATTACTGCTATACGTTCCATTCCAGGACTCTGTGTAGCATAAATACCATAATTTCCTCCAGTGGTATTTAATAAGGCTCATTCCCATTGTATCATAAATATCAATGACAAGGCACTCAGGTTTTGGCATTTGTACATAAATGGCCTCACCACTACAATTTTTTTGCTGGACACCAGCCAGCCCCTATGTAGCTGGTTGACATTTTCTGTTGTTTTCTTTTAGACAAATTTAATATATTCAAACCAAACCAAACAATCTCTGATATTTTTTCACAACATTAACATTTTTGGCAAACTCTTTGCCCACATTGCATATCTAGGATGTCATATGCATTGCAGCTTAACAGACATTTTGGACTCTACCCCATGTTAGCTTGGCATGGTTTGACCTTGTGTAAGAGTTTACTTCATTTAAGTGTATCTTACAGTGTCTATGAATGGAGCTGGGGGGAGGAGGGGAATTTAGACAAAAACAAAATGGTAATGAATATTTTTTAAACATTTCACAATTTTTTCCCTCCTCTCCCTTTTCCAACCAGTTGTACATATGAATTAAGAGGCACCCACCATTTCCACTGTTGGTTGATTAGGAAGCTTACTTTCTTAAGCTTCCCAAGCAACTTTTATCATGTCTGCCACTTCAAGCTGAGCTCTGCAAATTGTTCAAATCCATACAGTTCATAAAATATGTGCACTGAGATTTTCCAAGAGTGTAGGGGATTTAGCCATATATTGTCCATTAATCTGAATGGAAGTTGTGTGACAAAATCTCTTGAATTGCACAGAGGTCTGATCCTGCAAGGAGCAGAGCACTGTGATCCCAAGCATGGGATTTACTTTAAGCATGTTTGAAGTCATAGGCACTACTTTTGTGCTTAAAGTTAAGTTTGCACTTAAGTGCTTTGCTGGATCAGGGCCAGAATGCTCAGTACTTTGCAGGCCTGAGTTCTGAATCCCTGTGATCTTCACTGGGAGAAGTTGACCTTCCAGTAAAGTGGTAATTCCACAAGAAGAAGAAAAAGGAAGCAAAACTTAAGAATGATGTCTACTTCCTGAGCAAATGCAAGAAACAAAACATCATCCCCGGAGGACTCACCATCTATAACCCTCTGAACACTACACACAACTCCAAATATGCTAAACAGCTCAGCGGAAGGACTTCAGAAAAACTAAGGAACCATTTCCTACATCTCACATACTCCAGAACGGGCCACTTGAGCAAGAAATAATCATATACTGCCACACACTGGAAGGGAAAAAATCAGGAAACCTACCTAGAGATCATGCAAGAAACTCAAAACTATAAGAAAAACCTGATGATGACATCCAACACAAAAACAAAAAGCGGAACCAACTACAACCCACAGAATATCGTCTCTGGGAGAAACTAGGGTACCAGGATCCGCCTCATGAACGCTACATAACACCCCAACATCACCAATTTATTAAGATTAATAATTAGCTCCTAACTGGAGCTAAATTATCTGTACTCTTCAAGGAACAGAACTTACTGTCCCACCGCAGAACCTGAGACCATATGAACATGTGGAGAACTAGAAAAATTCTTCCATTGACTCTACCTCAAATAATTCTTTCACAACAATGACTCCACCCACAACTACCCCTCTTCTGGCCTTCAGACAATCCAACAACCTCACCAAGCTCATCATTAGAAGCAAACTTGTTACTGATCAGGATGCAGTAACTAAAGCAGCACCAGACACTGCCATAATATCAGATGCAAAACCTGTAGACATACTCCACTGCTGCAATGATCTGTACCTCCACAATGCACTTTTCAAAATCCGTGGGTCTCTCTCACAGAAACAGAAGTTGGTCCAATAAAAGATATTACCTCCCCAACCTTGTCTCCCTAAGTGGGATGAAATCATGGTCCAAGTAAAACCAATGAGAGTTCCACCCTGGAAAAATGAGAAGCAGATGAAATAGAGGCAATGCTGAGTAATGGATCTGTTCAGATCAAATTGGTTTTATTTTATAATGTGATGGATGCTGTAGAATAGTAAACTCTATAGTGTTTTAAGATTCAGTGAAGAGCAAGATAGAATGGACATAGAAACAAGTGCTAAATATTTAAGACTTATTTTGTTATTATCTTTTCCCTTTTCAGGGATATATTGTTATAACAAAGGTCACCTTACTAAGTCATTATGGACAGTTTTGACTTATCTCAGTACTTTTTTCACTAGACAATGAAAAAATAGCATTTTTCTGGAGACAAAAGTTATACTCGCTGGAGAGCCAAGATCCCCTGCAGAGAACACTTCTGTATGCCTGAAAAGTTTGGCCTGGCACACACAACTACTAGAGTAGCCCTTGAAAATAAAAATTATTAAATGAAGAAAATCCAATTTTTATTTCTATACTTATTTAGAGTTCTACAGATTTCTACAGGTGTTCTAAGTACTCCTGACATAACATAAAAGCCCACATTTCTTAAGGTTGTAGAATTAAATGGATTTGCATCCAAAATGCCATAAATTATTTCTATTCATACAAAGATGAATTCATCTCAGGCCATATGTTTTGGATCCAGATCTGTATTTGAATTTTAGAAACCTCCGATTTTGGTGACTGAATTCAGAGTTGGGTTTCATCCACTCTAAAAGATAAGAGACATTTGGCAAATTCAAATCCAATCTAGGAATATTTAGTTTCAGGATTTAGGTTTGGCCCAGTATAGAGAGAGGCCAGATTAGGATCTGAATGTCCTGAAAGTTTATGGATGTTTGAATTTGATGTTTTGGTTTGGGCCCATCCTAGCTATGGCTTTAACTTTGATTAACTTTAACAATGAGGAGTCCTTGTGGCACCTTAGAGACTAACAAATTTATTTGGGCATAAGCTAAATTTGTTAGTCTCTAAGGTACCACAAGGTCTCCTTGTTATTTTTGCAGATGCAGACTACCATGGCTACCACTCTGAAACCTTTGATAAATACGTATATCTCTGGGAACTGTACAGAGTTCAAGAAAAGGGAAGGTGTGGAGTAGGGAGGTTAAATAGATATGTATACAAAACCTTAAAATGATTTTATGAAGCCTCAACAAGTTAGTTTAAAACAGATCCAGAATGTCTTGGACTGTCTTTCTCTTGCTCACTTGCTGTTGGGTTGTGTACAAGTGTTTATTTTTAGTTTACACTTGTACTCAGAAACCTGGAACATTCTGATTCCTAATTTAGAATGTTCATACCAAGTGCTTTCAAAGTTCTAAGTATGAAAACAAAGGCAGATCACCCAGGAATTTCTGATTAGGAAAGGCTGTTTCCCTTCACTGCTGAATCACCATTTAGGTATAACCATTACCTAAATGTCCAGGGTAAAAAGCAGTTTGTTTCAAAGTGGAACCATTACCCTACTTAACCTCTTTTAAGCACAGAAGGTAAGGGGAACATGGTCTATCTGAAATGGAAAAATGCAAAGAAGAAACTATGGGGAGAGACTGCATAGAATGGGCTCATTGGTTACAGTACATATAAGGTACTGTATAAAATGCATCAGTCTTCATGTTATTGTGAAATAATATCAACATATGGGTGTGAAAATGCCATTTTTGATTGACAAAAGTAATTGGTTTCTAGGGATGGCAACCTGATGTGATGATAAATAATGAAATAATGAGAGAATAGATGACACTTTCGGAATGCTAAAGGCACAAGGCAGAAGCCAAAATGTTCTCTACCACTCACCAAATGTAAAAAATCCAATATAATTATGTCATTTCACTTCTATAGTGCCTTCCTCTCAAAATTCTTGACAAACATTAATTAGCTTAGCTTCACAACACTCTTGTGAAAGAAGGAAGCATTAGCCTCAGTCTATTTTACTGATGTGGAAACTGTGTCTCAGAAATGTTAAATGACTTGCCAAGATCACATGAAGTTTGTGACACAGCCAAGAATAGAACCCAGCCTGCCTGCCTCCTAATACTGTATCTTACCCACAAGACTGTCCCATCATAAAATTAAAAGTGTGCCATTATAGTCTGGCAGGGAGATTTTTTTAAACGACTTAAGAAAATAATATTTAAAAATATTTTTGAGGGTGCAGACAGTTGAAAAATGGTTTTAATTTAGACAAGTGTTTCTCTTATTTCAGTTTTAAATTCATCATTAACTAAAGCACTAGCAAAATTAGGACCCTGTGGGAATTTAGGGCCCAATCCTGCAAGGTGCTGAGCACTCTCAATGACCATAGAAGCTGATAGAACTGAAGGGCTCTCAGCCCATTGTATATACAGGCCTTTAAAGGCAATAGCTTGCTTTCAGTCCTAGGGATAGGTCTTGATAGGGCCGGCTCCAGCTTTTTTGCCGCCTCAAGTGGCGGAAAAAAACCTCATAACCAATTGACCTGCTGCCAAAGTGCCGCCAAAGAGGAAGACAGGGATTGAAGGACCCACCGCCGAATTGCTGCTGAAGACTGAAGTGGACCGACTGAGCTGCCGCTGAAGTGCTGCAGCTGCCACCCTGGACGTGCCGCCCCAATGATGGACGGACTGCCACCCCTTTCTATTGGCTGCCCCAGGCACCTGCTTCCTTCGCTGGTGCCTGGAGCCGGCCCTGGGTCTTGAGCTGGTGTAAACTGGCATAGTCATTGAAGTCAATGAAACTATGCTAATTTACACCACTTCATGATTTGGCCCATTGTCTTTATAAATGGACACATTTTCACTTTTAATTTCATCATGCTTAACTCATACCTTTCTTGCCCAAGATAGATGTAAATTAACAGAGCCTTGCAGCCTCGCCATTTCCTATCAGATCTCACAAGCTATGCCAGTGATGCCCTTTGCACTGCAAGGGGATGGAGCAGGCAATATGTCCACTGCCACTCTTCTCTGGATGTCCTACCAGAGAAGAGCAACTTTAATCTGAAAAAACAACGAGGAGTCCTTGTGGCACCTGAGAGACTAACAAATTTATTTGGGCATAAGCTTTTGTGGTCTAGTACCCACTTCATCAGATGCATCTGGTGCCACAAGAACTCCTCGTTTTTGCTGGTACAGACTAACATGGCTACCACTCTGAAATTTAATCTGAAAGAGTACCTGAGCAATACTTTAATATGGACTTGTTCTTGCCACATCCTCTCCACAACTAACTTTAAGAGCTGTGCAAGGAGTCCACACTCTTCCTCTGCTTATCTCTGCAAAAACCTTCTGAATCAACTTTCCTCCACTGAGATCCCTGCACCCTGGGCTATGGTGGCAAAACCCAAGGCTAAATCCAACCTGACTTGTTATTTCTAGCAACCTTTCGGTTAACTGTGATTTGTTTAGTAGGGTCAAACCTCTGTGCTGCTCTATTTCAATGTTAATCTACTTTGTTCTAGTTATAAATGGAGGTTTGGTTTGGTTCTAATATACTCTGAGACCCTAAGGGCCTAAAAGCATAACCCAGATATAAAAACTGAATCTTTTGAGGTTCACATATTCCTGGTTTCTGTAGGTGTAGTTTGACTTCTATATTTGGGGAGAGGGGTCAGCTCCAGTCAGACCAATGGATCTGCATACTGGGGGCAAATTCCATATCCGCCCGAGGCTTGCAATTTGTGGGGGCAACCCTCCCAACCTCTCCTAACTACACTCATGCATGGTTTCAGAAAATGGAATATGTGTAAGGATCCACAGCTTGATGTAATGAGAAATCTCATCCTTTAGTTTGGAGTTAAAAAGGAGGACTGCTAATGTGGTTTCTCTAAAACAACACTGTCTAATACAAATGCAGAAATATACTAAGCCTTAGCTTCAAATCTTCTCAAGTAATTGGTCCTAGAGAAATGGATATGTGGTCTTCAACGATATTACCCTATTATTGCTAGTGTATTTTGAAATATATAGAATGCATGATATGAGTAGAGCTGAACAAGTAAACAATAAGAAGAAACATTTGCAAACCTTTTAGCAAATGTATTTGCAGCCCTTTTTATTTGCTTGCTTGTGTGTGTGTATGTATATATATATATATAAAATATCTGTGGAGAGTAAAGCATGGATTTGTAACAGATTAGTTCAATTATCAAATGAAATTTATTTCATGATGAAATAAAATCTATTTCAGGCGACAAATAATAGTTTCTAAAAGTCATCCAATCAGGGAACAGAAACAATATCATGTGACTTAGGTGAGGCAACAGCTGAAATATAGAATTGTGAATATAGGGTACTCAAATACAACAAATGTCTCACAAGTAGTCAAGTATCAGGGGGTAGCCGTGTTAGTCTGTATCCACAAAAACAACTAGGAGTCCGGTGGCACCTTAAAGACTAACAGATTTATTTGGGCATAAGCTTTTGTGGGTAAAAAAAACTCACCTGAAGAAGTGATGTTTTTTACTTCACCTGAAGAAGCGATGTTTTTTACCCATGAAAGCTTATGCCCAAATAAATCTGTTAGTCACAAGTAGTGTATAGTTGGCATATTGCTTTTCATACAAAAACTGTTGAACAACTTCATATGGTGCAAAAAATTAGTTAAAATTATGTTCTGTCCAGAGACAATTCACAAACAGGCAAACAAGATGAATTTATGGTGGGTCAGATTCTGATATACTTACTCATGTTGAATGGTACCTTATTTCACAAATAGTCTCACTGAAGTCAATTGAACTAATTACAAAATAAGGTGCTACCCAGGATGAATAAAGATATCAAAATCTAGCCCTGAATATTTTTTTCCTGTGCATTGTTCACCCTGAAGTGCAAGAAGTTCAAGCAAACAATATGTGTGTTGCCTGTTCCCCTGTTCTGTCTCAAAAAAAAATCACCAGTGCCTGACCTTTCCACCAAAAGGCATGCAGAATTCTGTCTACTTGTAAGTTCATAATTCATGCCTTATGTCAGAGCTAGCAAACCAGTAAAAATATTGGAATGTTTTAAAAAATCATTATGTATTTCAGGAAAACATTTTTGTCAGGGATGTTTCTGGAACAAATCTTCAGCTTCAGCTATTTCAAGTTCACGTATCAGTGATGGAATGCCTCCTGGCACCAGGATGTACAATGGAATTGTCCCATAGGAAGATGCTTTCCTTCAGTGTTTTTAAGGTGTCTTTTTCAGATTCTTCTTGTAACAGCACATCATTTAACAGCTCATTACTTAATGGAAACTAAACAAAGCTTATTCCAAAAAAAGAAAATGTTGATATCTGTCACCTCGATGTGAACTTTTTTTTTTTAAATGCATAACTCCTTCTTGTGGAAAAGGTCTTCAGTCTTGTGGAGGGTTTGTACACCCCCAAAAACAGTGCCTCCCCAGTTATGCATCCTGCACAGCCTGTAGCTCAGAACTTGAAGAAAAAGTGTCATTGCAAAGAGACATTTTTTTCTGCAGCGGTGGGATGGAGACCTATGTAGGTAGTTTGCAACAGTTTGGCTGAATAGTGATTTCTGTTCAGTGGATATACAGAAGATAATATTTTAGAGATTCTGTTCATCCTTTACAACAAAGGACAGATGACAACCATCAGTCTTAATAATCCAGAGCTGAATGGTACAAATTGCTCTCAGAGATTTCCCTACACTCCCAGGAAGGCAGTACAGAGGCAAGGCTGGGTAGAAGTCAGGAACAGAAGGAACAAGGTATAACAGGAGCAGCACAGTGGTGGGTATGAACATTGAGAAGCCAAGGTGGAGCTGCTGCTGCTGGTTTAAGAGCCAGCCTGCTAGCCTTTGCAGCCAATCTGGTGGTGTGGCTAATCAGGCAGCCTGCTGCAGGCCAGCTGTACTGATGAGATTGCACGGAGATTAGCTCTGCTCCAGGCCCTGATTCGTGACAATACCCCTCTTCTTGAGGGAGCCATCTAGGGGCCTCAGAACCTGGTTTCTCAGGGTAAGCATGATGAAAGGCGCTCAGGAGATCCTGGGCATTGAAGTGTTCTGCAGGCTCCCATGAATTCTCCTCTGGGTGATATCCACGCTAGTCAATTAAATATTGCAGTTTTCCTCAAAGCTGACAAGTCTAGAATCTGCCGAGCCGCATATTTTTCTTCACCCTGAATGATTATAGGCAGAGGAGGGGGAGTAGTACAGAATGGGAAGGGGTTCTTGACTGATGGATAGAAGACAAACATGAAAGACTGGGTGAATCTTGAGGTAATCTGGTAGTTGTAACTTGAATATAACCTGAATATAATCTGAAAAGGCACCAAGTACTTATGGTCCATCTTCACTGAGGGGCAAGTCGATCACAGATTCTGGGTATACAACCACCATTAGCCCCTACTCGGAAGCCAGGTATTTGGCTGGGAGGATCAGTGGGCATACTGTTTGAAGATTGCCTTAGTGACTTTTAACTGCCTCTGGCCTTCTTGGAGTATATGCTTGAGGTGGGCTGTAACAGAGAGAATCGATGATTAGGAGGGGATCTCTGGATGAGCACAAAGATGGAAACCATAGTTAGCAAAAAAGAGAGTCTGTTTAGTGGAGGCGTGTGTGACATTATTGTAAGCAAACTCGTCATGAGGGGTCAGGGATAGCCTATCATCCGATGATAGTTTTTTAGGAAGCAACATGAGTATTGTTCAAGAACCTGATTGATCGGCTCTGCCTGCCTATTGATGCTGGGCTGATAGCCTATTAGGTTAGGACATCAATATTCACATGGCATAGAAATTCTTGCCAGAAGCAGGAAATAAACTGGGAATCTTGGTCAGAAATCATGCCAGAAGGCAAGCTGTGGAGAGAAAAGATGTTACATAACACTTTCAAAAGACGAGCTCGCAAGGTTAAATTCATAACTTTGCTAGACACTAAAAATCATGGACTGAATAGAGACACCCGATTTATGGCTTATTATTACTACAATCTGTAACCCACTAACAACCCGCCCCCAGCTGCTTCCCCCCAGTCCTTCTTTCCTCCCATGACTGGAGGGGTGTTAACAGGCCACTTCACCTTGAATGTTCGCTTGAAATATGTTTTAAATGCTTATGTTAAACAATCTGTTCTAACTTTATATTTAGCTGTGGAACTTTGAGTTAGTTTTCCAGAACTGAAGAAGAGCTTGCTCAAAAGCTTGTCTCTCTAAGACCTTGTCTACATTGCCACTTTACAGCACTGCAACTTTCTCACTCAGGGGTGTGAAAAAACACCTCCCTGAGTGCTGCAAGTTTAAGCATTGTAAAGTGGTAGTGTAGACAGTGCACCAGTGCTGGGAGCCGTGCTCTCAGTGCTGGTAGCTAATCCCTTCATGGGTGTATTTTTTTTTACAGTGTTTTTTAGAGCTCTCTCCCAGCGCTGGTGCCGCAACTACACAGCCACAGCAGCGCTTTAGTGTTGTATGACAAAGTTCCTCCTCTACCTTGGTGGGTCCTGCGCTTGTTGGCGGATTTGCTCACCTCAGTGATCTTCCCCTACTGTGGAACCCACAGTCTGGGTCAGCTCCTCCTGTGTCTGATCAGGAGTTGGGAGGTTTAGGGGGGAACCCGGGCCCGCCCTCTACTCCAGGTTCCAGCCCAGGGCTGGTGGATGTCGCTGATCTATAGTGCTTCCTGTACAGCTGCCCATGACGCTACAACTCCGTGGGCTTTCCGCTGGCCTTCCTCCAAATCCTCTTTATCTCTCACCACGGACCTTCTCCTGGTGTCTTGATAACTACTTGTCCTCACTCATCCCAGCACGTACACTCTTCTGACTCTCAGCTTCGTTGCATCCCGTCTCTCACACTACGCTTCCTTCTCGCTCTGGCTCCTCCTGCTCTGACTGGAGTGAGCTTCTTTTAAACCCAGGGTGCCCTGATTTAGCCTGACGTTTGATGGGTGCGTTAGTTAGCGATCTTACGCTAGAAAGATCTTAATTGGCTCCAGGTGCCTTGATTAACCTGGAGCAACTGCCATTTGGTACCAGGGTACTAGGGATTTGTTTAGCCTGGGGCTAACATACCTGTTTCTCGGTACTTTACTGTAGCCATCTGGCCTTGCCCCATCACAGTTGCTAGTGAAGACATACCGTAAGCAACAGAAATTGAATATCTAGTAAAAGATATTATCTCCCCCATCTTGTCTTCATAAAATAAAGAGACCTTTGTAGAGGAGAGGTGCTTTGATGTGGTTTCAAAACAGAGTGATCAAAACCGAATACAGACGTTCTCAAACTGGTCCGTGGACCACCAGTGGTCTGAGAGCTCCATTCAGGTGGTCCACGCATAGTCCCCTCTAAAGTGTGCACCTGGGCAGCCACACATGAGAGAATGAAGGGCCACCCACCTAATTAGTGGAGCCACACAGGCATGGCTCCACTAATTAGGTGCCTGGCCCCTGAGAAGACGCACAGGTAAAGAGAGGTGGTGGCCTTGGGAGGGTGGGGGAAGAGGTAGGTGGGAGGGTGCAGTGGAGTGAGAAGAGGAGGTGGGGGGAATTTGGGACATACAGGGCTGTGATGGCCAGAGAAAGAGGTGACTTCCCTCAGCTCCAGGGCTGCAGCTGCCCGGGATAGACCCCCCACTCCTTTCCAGCCCCAGCTCGGGGGCTGCTGCGGTGTGGGAGAGAGGGCACGTACATTGAATTAGAAAGGTAAAACTACTAATATTAAAATATGAGTTGGTGTTTTTATTTGTAGAACAAATTTTTTTAATTATTTTTTTTAATATAGCACTTTTATCCAAAGCACTTTAAAACAGTTAGCTAACGGTACAAACAACATTTGGAAAGATTATGGAAACATTTGGAAACATTTGGAAAGTCCGCCACGACCCTCAGCAATTTTCAAGTGGCTCGCAGAAAAAAAAGTTTGAGAACCACTGATCTAGGACATACCCTATTGTCACTGGCTTGGCACAATCTCATGTGGCCTCATTGCTCTATTGTCCTGACTGTATCTACTTATTCCCTGTATCTACTTAAGTGGAAAGTAAACTATTCCCAAAATTAATGAACTACATGTTCAGCTATTCCTGAAATTCATTTTTCCTGTTTCTTCTTTCATGTAAGCCAATGTAAATCAGGAGTAACGCCTGAAAGTAATGGAGTGACTGCATAAATAAAACTGAATAATTTGATGTGTAAATGAGACCTTTCTTGCCATTATTTTGTTTTTCTTTTCAGTTATTAATATTTTAATATATATATTCATTATCATCAGTGCATAGAATATATAAGGGAATACTGCTTGATTCTGATCTTACTCTTATCAGTTTCATATGCATAACTTCTTTGACTCCAAGAGAGAAACCCATGATTTATTTAATTCCACACAGATATAAGGCACATGATCCCTACCCCAAGCAACTTATATGCTGAAGTAGACAAATGAATCAATGCAGATATTTAATGCACCAGACCCCAATCCAAAGACCAATGGGAGTACAGCACTGGTCTTTGGCTCAAGCTGCAAATGACTAGAAGATGGTTTTATCTCCCTCTCTCTCTCTCTCTCAGTTTTCTTTAGCACCTATCTCCATAGAATTTAAGTGCTAAGTTTTGCTTGAAGGAGTGTAAATAATAGATAGTATTTTCTTTTTATAATACTTCTTTCATTGGTTTAACATTTACAGGCTTCTCATTTGGGAATCTTAAACCTTGTGACTTCATTTTAGGTAGTTCATAATTTACTAGATGAGTAGGAGGTAAACTAATGCTGTTCTTGGCCACATAGAATGATAATAATAAAAAAAGTTACATGAATAAAGCCCTAAGCATTAAGCACATGCACACACATGCGTGCATACACACAAAATGAATCATGAACTAGAAAGATCTGAGCTCTTTTCCATAATCTGCCTACAATATGATTTATGAAGGACTTAGTGTTGCTCATGCCATGTTGTCATTGAAAAAATCCTATGAGTGAAGGGCCAGGATTAAACTGTTTAACGCTGGATTGCTCTTTTTTATAATTTAAAGTGATGTTTCATTTTGTTTTTTAATTCATATTCCTTCCATATTTCGTCCACTGGCTTCCTTATCCCTCTTGTTGGTTCTTTGGTGCGGTTGACAATTTGCTGCACCAAAACAAATATCTGCATGAAAGGTCTTTGCCAGTTGGACTATTTGTAAAGCACCATTGCGAGGTCACTTTTATTTTCTTCCTTAAAAAAAAAAAATGTCCATTTCAAGAGACACTTTACTAAGTATCAAAGCCAACCCTTTTTAACAGAGCTGGAAATATATGGTAATTATAAAAAAAAAAAATTGTGCTGAGAATTCTAACCTGTCTGGCAACACGAAGACTACAGCCATCTGTTAAGTGCAGCAGAACTAAGCTGCCCACTTGTTTACTCTGCTAGAACTTAACTTATTATTAACGGATTGCTTTGTTCATACCTTTCAGTAATTGAAGCCTGAAACCTTGGAAGCTGTATTGAACTAAGTGTATTTCATAGTTTGTTTGTTTTTCACCTGGCAGCTGATAAGAGTTGGATTTATTATTTCATGTTAAATGCTCACTTCTCTATGCTTTAATGTCTCAGGTATATGGAATGCTGAGACATGAATGCACAGAAGAAAACATGTTATTAGCCAGATGGTCCTTAACAAGTGTTCTATTCTGTAATTCTTTCCTCAGTTCTTCCCCTTACATAGCTGGCTTAAATTATTGTATGATGGTGGGTAATCCTAGGATAATTCTATAATTTATGATATAGGAATGTCACAATGAGGTTATAAACTTTTGAGTATTATAGTAAAATATTACTGCTTTGTCTAAACTGGGATTTAAGAATGATGACTAGCCATAAGCCACATCTGCTAATATTTCTGTAGTCACAAAGAGATTCAGTTAGTTATCGCAAAATTAGAACATTAGAAAAAAATCTAGTGAAAACAATCACATGACACTAACAAAATGATTTTTCCAGTCCATCTAGAGGAAAGCCATTCTTCGTGGACTTTCCAATGATATTTTCAGACCTCTATATTGGTTATGTACCATTTGCTAACACCAATTCTGTCAAGTGTAATAGTATAAAAATCTATTATAAAATATAATTATGAAAGTATATTTATACAAATATAATTATAAAAATCTAGAGCAATAATGTGTAACACAAGACATGGACATTTCTTTATGGTGCTTTTTCTTCTGATAAATCTATTACCGTATCAACTTTTAAAGTTTGGGTGCTGAATGACCCAATATAGCTTTGGATATTGGTGATCAAACCAATAGGAATGTATGCTTAGAGCAAGAAATTTATTGGCCCTCAACTAGTATAGTTCAAGCCACTAAATGATTCAGCTTAGCAAGGTATGGGAAAATGCAGACTGTTTTACATGACTCTTTCTAGGGAAATAAACTATTTTAAAAAAATCCAAGAAAAATGCCTATAAACCACAAAGAAGCACAAATGGTTCTTTTTGCAAACTGAGCTCACCATCTGAAGTTCAAAATCTGGCACTTACAACAACCCATTATGTTTCTCAGACAGGACACAGTGCTACTGGTATCTCATTTTTCCATCGTCTATCCAAACATTCCAGCCACTAATGCTTTTAAAATTAACAAACAATTTGTAACATAGAATGTGCACTTCCCTAATGTAAATGCTGTTTTGTTAATACGTTGCCTGGCTTCACCAAAAATGTGGCCCCTTGATCATTAAATTGTTTGACTCTTTTTTTAGGAATTCCACCAGGGTCCATCATCAGTCACGTATCAAGGGAAGCATGTAAAAAACTAGCTAGAAACCAAACCTCTGTAGGTGATTATCTCTTGCTGATGGGTTCTTTTTGCTTTTCCCATCATTGACCCTGCCCCCCAATAAATTTTTCTTCAGTCTTAAAGAAGATATTCATGAAGATACCTGATGTGGAAATGGAAACAAAGAGACACAGACAACATAATATGGTGAAATGCAGACTGTGACTCTATTTAAAACTATTATGTGACTGAAGTAAACACCCAAATCTTCTCAGCAGGCTTGTTCCTGTGCAGATCTCAACTAGCACCAATGGACCCAGTGATCTATAAACCTGAGGGTCCATGTGAAGTCCATGCTTCCCTACATCCTCAAGCCTGTCAAGGGACTTTGACTAAAGGCCGGTGTCCTAACCCACTTCTCTCCTTTACACTGGAAGTAGGAAAGCTAAGATGAGGGGAGCCAAAAGCTGTAAGAGACCTAGAGGTATCTTCCCTCACCATGAATTGCTGTGCCCAAGCACCAGTTCCCAGGCAGTTCACTGGATTACTGAGACATCACGTCAAACTCTTTCTAACCCACCAATCACATAGGAACCTGCCAAAGCTGTGACAGTTTAATTTTAAACCTCCCCATGCCAGACCTTCCAGGTGGAAGGTGAAAAAATCCACACAGCAGTTTGCCAATTTTTCAGTGTGGGAAAGATCTCTTCCGGATCCCCAGATTGATGGTCAGCCTAGACCCTAGCACCACCAGAGATCTGGCAGCTAGGTTGAGGGGGAGAAGGACTGAAATATGGAGCCCACAATGGCAATCCCCCAGGCACTGAACTGCATGGATATTACATCAAAGGAGCTATGCCAGTGGTCCCCAAACTGTGAGCTATGCTCCCCCCAAGGCAGCATGGAGGAATGGTTGGTGTTCAGCAGGGTCTGCGCCAGCCCCCTCAGGGGGTGGGGAGGGAATGCTATACTCCCAACTCCACTCTGCCCCAGACCAGCTCCGCCCCCAGCCTTGATCATCCCCTAGTCCTGCTCTGCCTCCAGGCCCAGTTCACTCCACCTCTGCCCTTCTTCCCTCGCCGCCTCCAGACCCTCTCTATCTCCAGCCGCAACTTCTCTCCCATACCCAACTCCGCCTTCAGCCCAAGCTCAGCTGCTGAGGAAGCCGTGCAGTAATGGAGGGAGGCATGGACAGATTTTGTTAATGGTAAGGCGAGGCGTGATTGGAAAAGTTTGTGCACCACTGAATGATACGAATTTCTACCCTATATGACTAAACATATGATATGGGGTCTGATTCTCCACTGTCTTTAATCTTGGTGGCCATTTACACCTGTACAAAGTGGATATGAAATGCTACCAAATCAGAATTATTATATTTTTACACCACTTTGCATTTACTTTGCACAGGAGTCCACAATTATATAAGGTGTGAGGAACTAAAGGCTCATGATAGATAGAAATTGAATGTATCATGTATGTACCATACACCAGGCATTTCGTGTTAATATAAGTATACATATATCAGCACACTGATATAGGAAGATATTGAGGCAGATCCTCTGCTAGCATAAATCAGTGTAACTTCATTGACTTCAGTGGATCTGTGCTAATTTATAACTGCTGATGATCTGGCTTGTGATCAATTAATAAATCATAGGTCTGATTCACCATTGTGTTACTCCAGTTTTATGTCGGCATGCCACCATTGAAATCAATGGAATTAAGCTGGTGTAGAACTGTTGATCCTGGTGAATCAGACCCATTATATACAATAAAGAAACTGGACTGGAGCTCCCCTTTTATAGCTTTGAACCTCCTCCTAACAATTGCTACCAGGACTGAAAAGCCATCCCTAAGCAAAGTTAAATTCCACTTCTCTCCGTGCTAAGTGCAGAGAGTTAAAGGCATGAGACCACAGTCACTCATGTATGCATGTGTAGCTCTCAGAAGAGCTAATGTATGATATAAATAATTATATATATGCAGGCCACAATGATCGTTTCTGCCTCTTTGATGAAAAGAACTGATGGGATCAAACAATTATTGTAATTGTCTCTCTTAATACTAGTAATTTTTTCCATTGTTAATTCCTCCCAGACTTTATTAGTTTATATTTCCAGCTTAGGCCACTGAAGAGATCACCAGTCAACAGCTACAACCATCCAGGCTTTCAGAAGAAGGAACTAAAGAAGTGACTGTATTTATTTTTTATTGGAGTTTAATTTCATGCAGGAATTTCACTGCTGGAATTTAGAACAGTGAGTTCAGCCAAGATGGTCTTGTGTTGTGTGACTGCTGCCCTCTTAAAAAAAATGGAATGTGGGGACAGTCCCTCTAGGGATTGTGTGTTGGGGGAGTTAAAGTCAGGTAGTGACTTCCAGAGTTTTGTTAGTTTTGTTAGTCCTTTCAACGCACAGGGTCCAAAAAGTACAGATACTTCAGATAAGCATTGTATGAATAGCCAAATTAAAGAAACAGAGCTGAATCACCAACTTTGTTTTTGGTTTTTTTTGGTTCCCCTAACAGATTTACAAGTTGGTGCTACCTGGGACTCTTTGGGCAATATCCTATTTAGAGACAGTTTTTCTGGTGTATCATATCTTCCTGCATCTCACTTGCTTCTCACTCTCTGCAACAAGCTATCAGTGGTGCTTTTCTGGTGCCTTATTGGGAGAAAAGTAAAAATATTGCTCTTTTCTGGCTGAATCCAGCTACCAATAAGAGGTAAAAAAATTGTCGTCATCTCATATGCTGCCTAGCGCACTGGTGCCAAATTTAGCAAAGAAATGGGACTTCATGCCTTGAACACCATGGCTATGTGATCAGAGAGCCTTAGAATGGGCCATCATGAAGACATACAAACAAATCAAAGTGATTCAAACATGCATGTAGCTAATGAAAAATTAACTATGGATGCCTTTTCTTTTTCCTTTGACCACTGGATGCTGCCCCAGGCTTTGGCTCATGCATGCCACATAGTCCATTTTTTGGAATATCACAATTGTTGCTATGTCATATGGGGTTCACTGTAACAGGAACTATGGAGGACAAATTCAGAAAATATATGGCATACACTGTAAACAATTTTTCTTTAAATATAATATTTGTCCAAGTATCTTTGAGCTGTGAGAATAAAGTGACGAGATGTCCCGATTTTATAGGGACAGTCCCGATGTGTGGGGATTTTTCTTATATAGGCTCCTATTACCCTCCACTCCCTGTCCTGATTTTTCACACTCGCTATCTGGTCAGCCTATGTGAGAAGCTCTTTAAAAACTAATTTCCTTTTCAAAATTATTATTTGGTTTTTGTCATTTTTAGCAAGTAGGTTTCATAGACCAAATCTTCACCTGATATAAATTAGCATAGCTCTACTGAAGTCAGCTGAGGACCTGGCCCCATCTCTTCAAGTAATACAGGACTAGAGCTGTGGCTTCAGTCTCCACGGGGCGGAGCAAACTTTGATTCTTGGTTCAGTTCCTACAGATTTGCACTGTCAAGTCAAAACGGTAAATCTCTACGCAGCAACCCTTGGGAATGGGTAACTTAAGACACGGTGCAAGTTTTCGTGAAATGTTTGTAACAAATCCTGAACTAAGAAAGTGTCACCTGCTGTCTGGATTTGTTAGAAAAGTTCTACAGATTTGTTCCATGAGTTCTGGATTTGTTTGCAAAGTTCTACAGCTCCAAACCTGCTCCCATTGGAGTCAGTGGAAAAGCTGCTGTTGATTTCAGAGATGCAAGGTAAAGCCCTACGAGGTCTTTGAAAGCATCATTAATTCCTTCCTTTAGTCATTCTGCTTAAAGTTCTGGCTATTTGTCACTTATGGTTAACTACTTTCTAGACACTTGTTTTAATCTTTTTATGAAGTTAAAGTGTTTTCCATACCTGCTTTTGCTTCCTTCCTCACTTGTTTTCCAGAGGATTTGACTGGTGCCATGGCAGATTAAGAGTTACCCTAGCAACAATAAAAACACACATCTCCCTGGAAATGCATCCCTGTGGGCTAAAGCACTTAAATCATGACCTTTTGCTACAGCTTGTTCCAAGACTAATTTAGGGAAAATCATAAAAAAAAAAAAACAACCTTGTGAAGACAAACAAAGTTTAGCACATTCTTTGCCCCACTGAAAACTTAGTAAAAATTTCATGCTTGTCTCTGTTTTTCCCACCATATACTGTGGGCCACATCCTGACCTCAGAAACACCAGGATCAATGTGGAATAATCCCACTGGAGCTACAGTAGGTCTACACTAATGTAAATTAAAGTAGAATGTCCCTTTCTGCAGGGTCTTTACATTTAGCAGTATCAAATCCTGTCTTTATTCACTCCTTCATCCAATGGATTTCAATAGAAATTTTGCCTAAGTAAGGACTACTGATTCCTACAAAATATGTTTATAGAAGACCTAGAAGTATGTTTTACCCCCTTCCACAGTGAGTCAGGCTTTGCAAAGTAACTACACTCACCATACACAGATGCTTACGTGTAATGAATAGGAATTTCAGGCTTTCTGAAGTTTGCCCACATATACAATGAAATATAATGAAGAAAGTGACTTGACATTCAAGCTCTTGTTGAGTATGCTGCATACCCTTTCCAAGGGCAGTAGGCGAGCTGCTATGCTGAACCTTTATCCTGAAGTTCATCTCCTTACCCTTTGTGAGACTTCTGTGTTTTTTCTTAGACTCAGTTGAGACATTTTTATATTTTACAACAGTGTTATTACAAACCTGCCATTAAAATAGAGAGGTGGAGGGGAAGAGAATAAATATGCAAATGGCAATGTTTTTCTTTTGTAATAAATCACTGAACATTGCCCTGTTCTGTTCACTCCTTCTGAAGCATCAGGCCACTGTGGGAAGACTGGATATTGGGCTAGATGGACCCAGTACAACCATGCTTTTGTTCTTATGAAAAAGTACCTTCTCCCACATAGTGTCAAAGAGAATTTTTCAGTAAAGGCCAAAGACTAATAACTTAGCTTCTTTCAAATCTGAAAGAGTTCTTAGCAGGATGATTTTGTTATATTTGTGCAGATCTGAGTCAGAGCTGTTTAAATCAGTTTACGTTGGACATTAGAAAAAACTTCCTAACTGTCAGGGTGGTTAAGCACTGGAATAATTTGCCTAGGGAGGTTGTGGAAGACAAACACCTTCAGGGATGGGCTAGATAATACTTAGTCCTGCCTTGAGTGCAGG
Source organism: Chelonoidis abingdonii (assembly GCF_003597395.2). Taxonomy (NCBI): domain Eukaryota; kingdom Metazoa; phylum Chordata; order Testudines; family Testudinidae; genus Chelonoidis; species Chelonoidis abingdonii. Next base: position 41,384,898 of record NC_133773.1, read on the forward strand.
GGACTGGACTAGATGACCTCTTGAGTTCCCTTCCAGTTCTACAATTCTATGATTCTAAGAAAACTTCCATTGATTTCAGGATGAGGCCCCAAAACTGGCAGAACATAAGAACAACCATACTGGGTAAGACTAAACGTCCATCTACCCTGTCTTCTGACAGAGGCTAATGATAGGTGCTTTAGAGGAATGAACAAAACAGGTAATCATCAAGTGATTCATACTCTGTTGCCCATTCCCAGCTTCTGGCAAATGGAAGTTAGGGACACCATCCATGCCCATCCTGGCTAATAGCCATTGATGGACCTATCCTCTATACTTTTATCTAGGCAGGTAAAATATTTGTTCACCATGATGATGGAATTATGCAAATATGTAATGGGAGGCACTCAGACTTGCCAGGGCAGGGAAGAGAAACAACTTAGAAAGGAATATTGATTACTCTTCATTTTATTTAATTTATTTATTTCCTCACTTGGTCATCACCGTCAAATAGTCTGGGGTATAAAGTTTCCGATTTATGTCTATGCTAATGAAACTGTTTATGTCATTGCTGTTTGAGCTAGTCAAATTTACTAAAAGAAAACATGTCTGTAAATATTTTTGTGAGCAAAGTCTGCAAATTTGATTGGGTGATATTCTCTGGCTCTTTTATGCACATAACCCCAAAGCAATTAGAGAAGATAAATAATACCATGTGATTTAGGAGACCAATGTATGGTGCAAGTATCAGTGAGTGAATACTCATAGTGATCTTATCAAGTTTGTTGAATGATTGCAAATAACTAAGAAATCAGTGAAAATCATGACCTGATTGCAGATAACATGTAAACAGAAAAGTAGTTTATTTGTGCTTGCAAATCAAGTAGTTCAGGATAACACAGTGATTGCATGTGCATTTGGTTACATATGCAAATGCATTGGCGTAAATGGAAAAGCCCCTTGGAGATTGTATGGAAAATGTATACTGTCATTTTCAACGAGAGATATGCAAGGCTAAAGAAATTTTAAAAAAGGTTATAAATTAGTGCCAACTATAGCAGATACTTGCTGACTTCCAGACACTAACTCACTTCACATAGGCTACTGAACAGTTACCATAAAATAACAACTTTTGATCAAGGCCAGCCTGGAATGGATTCAAACTAATGACCTAGCCATGGAAAGGCTTAATAAACCATCCACAACCACACTCATCACCTAATATCTACTGCATTTCACAGAATCATAGATTATTAGGGTTGGAAGGGACCTCAGGAGATCATCTAGTCCAACCCCCTGCTCAAACCAGGACCAATCCCAAATCCCAAAATGGCCCCTCAAGGATTGAACTCACAACCCTGGGTTTAGCAGGCCATGTCTATCCAATATAAAAGCATTTTAATTTACAAATAATTAATCAATAAATTTGTGGCAGAGATTCATGAAGCAATCAGGACTATGATGTATACAAAGATGGTAGGAATACAAATGGTCCTGAAAAAATTGCTGGCTTTCTGGAAGAGCTTCAAACTGAAGTGGGGTTCATAGATTTCATAGATTCATAGACTCTAGGACTGGATGGGACCTCGAAGAGTCATCGAGTCCAGTCCCCTGCCCTCATGGCAGGACAAATACTGTCTAGACCATCCTGATAGACATTTATCTAACCTACTCTTAATATACTCCAGAGATGGAAATTCCCAACCTCCCTAGGCAATTTACTTCAGTGTTAAACTACCCTGACAGTTAGGAATTTTTCCTAATGTCCAACCTAAATCTCCTTGCTGCAGTTTAAGCCCTTGCTTCTATCTTTCATTAGAGGCTAAGGTGAACAAGTTTCTCCTACCTCCTATGACACCCTTTAGATACCTGAAAACTGCTATCATGTTCCCCTCTCAGTTTTCTCTTTCCAAACAAACAAACCTAATTCTTTCAGCCTTCCTTTATAGGTCATGTTCTCAAGACTTTAATCATTCTTGTTGCTCTTCTCTGAGCCCTCTCAATTTCTCCACATCTTTCTGGAAATGCGGTGCCCAGAACTGGACACAGATACTCCAGTTGAGGCCTAACCAGTACAGAGTAGAGCGGAAGAATGACTTCTCGTGTCTTGTTTACACAACACCTGTTACAGTCCCAGAATCACGTTTGCTTTTTTGCCACAGTATCACACTGTTTGACATCATTATTAGCTTGTGTCCACTATGACCCCTAATCTCTTTTTGCTATACTCCTTCCTAGACAGTCTCTTCCAGTCTGTATGTGGGAAACTGATTGTTCCTTCCTAAGTGGAGCACTTTGTATTGTTCTTTATGAACTTTATCTGGTTTAACTTAGACCAGTTTTCCAATTTGTCCAGATCATTTTGAATTTGACCCTGTCTCCAAAGCAGTTGCAGTCCCTCCCCGTTGGTATCATCCGCAAACTTAATAAGCATACTTTCTATGCACAACATCTAAGTCGTTGATGAAGATATTGAACAGAGCCGTCCCAAAACAAACCCCTGTGGATCCCCACTTGTTATACTTTCCAGCAGGATTGGGAGCCATTAATAACTCTCTGAGTACGGTTATCCAGCCAGTTATGCACCCACTATAGTAGCCCATCTAAATTGTATTTGCCTAGTTTATCGATAAGAATATCATGCGAGACCGTATCAATGCCTTACTAAAGTCTAGGTAACCACTCCACCGCTTCTCCCTTAATCCACAAGGCTCATTATCCTATCAAAGAAAGCTATCAGATTGGTTTGACATGATTTGTTCTTTACAAATCATGTGGCTATTCCCTATCACCTTACCACCTTCCAAGTGTTGCAAGGATTTCTTAATTACTTGCTCATTATCTCCCTGGCACAGAAGTTAAACTACTGGTCTGTAGTTTCCTGGGTTGTTTTTATTTCCCTTTTTATAGATGGGCACTATATTTGCCCTTTTCCAGTCTTCTGGAATCTCTCCCGTCTCCCATGACTTTCCAAAGATAATAGCTAGAGGCTCAGATACCCCCTCTATTAACTCCTTGAGTATGATGATTGATGGCTCATGTTGACTAAGTTTCTAAACTCCCATATATCTAAATGAATGGGAATTTGAAAGTGTATATGAGAGTGTGATGTCAAACGGGTGTAATTCATAAAGTGTTAAACAACCAAAAATGGCTGAAAACTTAGAAATTCGATGGTAATAGACCGGGAATTCCAATGATGATTGAACTTGGTGATATTTTAAACAAAAGGAGCTCTTGACCATGCTTCTAGCTGATTCCATCACTTCACACTGGTTTAGATATTCTAGGCCTCCGACTGACACACGGACAGAGTGACAATTCTGGAATCTTATTTTTATATGCATATGGAGGCAGAGAAATGAATAATATATATATATATATATATATATATTTCTTTTTTTTTCTTGGATTGCCCCTTACCTTAGCTGATTCTTTTAGTAATGGAATAACCTGCTTTTCTAATTATATATGTTTCATATACAAAATTATACAGAGTAAAATAATTATACAGAACAAAATATTTTTTCAGTAGCTCGTACAGAAAATACACTATTTAGTTCCTGGCTCTAAAAAAGTAGTTTTGCTTCTGCTTCTGGGCACATTCTATCTTGTATAGGGCTTCAGTTTGATGATGCTTCAAAATAATATGTAATTAGAGAAGCAGGCTATGTCATCAGTAAAAGAAAAAACGGAGGTGAGGCACAACCCAAAGAAGAATAATTACAGGAGAGGAACCAAAAACAGGCTGTTCACTCATAGCCAGATATGCTTATCTGTATATCTCTGTTTCTTTTAATCCTGTCCAGCATTTTGCTTTGTTCGGGGGTTTTATGTACGAATATTATGAAAAAATGGCTGACGATGAGTTCATGTAAACAATCTCCAGAAAAAGCAAGGCAGAAAGAGATCTGCATCCATTTTACATTTTAGAAAGATTAGCTGGAGAGCTAATAGCATGAGAAAACATGATATGCTGTTTTATATGTGTCAGTGTTTTCATTCATGCTTTTGAATTTCTAATACATATGGTAGTGGCCAGGCTGCAAGCATTTCCCAGGAGGGAATGAGATATTTTATCAAGCGTTGTCAAAATGAATGAATGAATTATTAGACAGACTAACATTTTGTTCTATCAGAATAATCCTAGAATTATTTGTGAAATGAAGTAACAATTAGCATGTTTGGGGTGTTTTAATCATAGCTTAAATTCAATAATGCAGCAAATACTTAACCTTATGAATTAGTAGAGACTATCAGGCTTTCAGATGGGATTTTGAAGAGCCTAAGAGAGTTAGGTGCCTATCATGGGATGGTCCCCTGAGAGCCCTTTCCAACCTCAGTAACTGACCACAATCACTCCATATCTTCTTACCCACTACCATACTTTATTATATGTTATATTTCTGTTCAGCAGCCAACTTCTGCTCATGCATCTGGGAAAGGGTACAGCAATAGAAGAAACCACTCCTATCTTCTTCTATCTTCTTTCAAGCTTCCTACACTCTTCCTAGCACTTGTTTCCTGTTTGCTTATGTAGGGCTACCTGCTGGGGATACTTCCACCCAATTAGCCCCTGTGTTGTATCTCCACTCAGTTAATTGGCCTCCTCTGCCAACTGCCTGTCTTTCAGTCAGAGCTCAATTAATATAATTGAGCTCTGACTCTGGTGCTGAGTCAGCTCCCATTTAAATTTCACAGCCGCCTTATAAATGGTCAGTCTATCTGGGTACCGTGCTGCCAGGGCCTGCTTGCCATTGGATCTGAGCTCCTTACAAATATCTGTGCATTTATCCTCCCAACAGCCCTGTGATGTAAAGAAATATAGTTATCCCCATTTTAAAGCTGGGGAACTGAGGCAGAGAGAGATTTATGGCCTGATTTTTAGAGTGCTGAACAATGCCAGTTCCCACAGAAGACAATAGGAGCTTCATGCACACTGCAGCTGTGAAAATTGGGCCATTTATAACTTGCCTAAGGTTACACACAAAGTCTGTGGATGAACTGGGAATTGAATGTGGATCTTCTGAGTCCCAGCCTAGTGCTTTAATCAGAAACCATTTTCCTAGAAATATACCATGGAAGAGAGCTACAAGAATAATGAGAAAAAATGTGAATATTTTATTTGAAAATTTTTACAATTTATTTAATTTACATCTATCTATGTAGATGTATGTATGTGTGTAAGCATAAAAATGAACTATTTACCCATCTCTTTAATCTGAATGAATAATGAAAAACCTCACTAAATAATTTTTTTACATATTTTCAACTAGCTTTTTCATGGGATCAATAGGACATTTAGCACTGGTTAGTACTCTCACACAGTTCTTGCAGAATTGTCCCCTGGGACTGAGGTCCCCCTGAATCTGAGATGCCCATTGAATAATTGTAAGATGTGGCAATCCCCCCTCCTCACAGCCTTCACAATTTCACTTAATGGTTTTGGTATGGGCAGGGTCTGCTGCAAATGAAGGAAGGTGTGACCGGAGGAGGGGGACTACACTCTCCAACTGCTGAGCAGCACAATCTTTATATTGCATTGTAAAGACTAGTCCCAAGTTCAGATCCTGCACATACCATGAGTAGAATGAGGTGGAATTGACTTCAGCAAGAGTTCTAGCTGAGTAAGGACTGAGTAAAAAGTGAATTAGGAGTTGGACCTACAAATGTGAATGCAGCCTACCCAAAACTCAAGATCCAAACATCCTTGAAGTATGGGAACATTCTGATTTGAATGTCGATCTGACTTGTATATCCTGGGTCCATCACAACTGGTTAGTTTATTAGTGCACTGTGGGCTCAGTACTCGAAGGTGATAAGCAACTCCCGAAGGGGCTGAATGCCAATAGCTCTCATTAACATTTTTCACAGCAGGTAGTCATGAGCCCAGGGTGATGAATGACCATGAAGGCCTACCAGAAGTAAGAACAACTAAAAATTCTGAAAAAATATTTATTCTTACAAAATTCCTAGATCAGTTTTGGAGGCTTATGTGGTTTGGATATCTGGATAAAGTGTGTCCTGCAATGAACCCAAACTTCATCCTAGCCCAGAATTTCAGCTGATGTAAATCAGAGAAGTGTTGACATTAACGGAATTATATCAGATGAGGAGCTGACCCCATATCTTTTAAGTTTGCTTCTTGTAGTTTAATTTGTCAACAGTGTTCATCACGCAGCAATGTGTACTTTTGATGAACTACAAAGAGACTTCCTTTCTTCCTGAGAAACCGAACCCAATTTTTACATGACTAAATAGACTATAATTAAAAATACTGAGGACTGATTACATTGCAATGGCATGAAAGACATGTTAATATAAAACAGAAGAGAACAGTTGTGCATATTGTTACTGTAATCTTTCATTTTCAGTGCAGCGTACCCAAGTAATGTGTCAGCATAGATTTTGTATTATGTTAGCAATAGCAAACTGGATAATCTGTTATTACTTTCATCTTGTATCTGATTCATCAGGTGAATTAGAAAGTGAAATAGCTTCTTTCTATAAAACCTGCATAACTTTATTTGAACAATATACAGCTGTATGAAATCTCATGTCCTTATAAATAGTGCCAAATTTATCCCTGGTGAAAGCCCCTAGTAGTCAATGGAGTTGAAAGGCTCTTACCAAAGGCAGAAAACTCTCATTTCAATGCTCAAAGCTGATTTTGCTCCTAAACTGGCAAATTCTAAGTCTGGGGCCAATTCATAATTTTATTCTGAAGAAAGCACTTTATTATTTCTGTTGTGAAAAGGTGTACTCCACTGGCAAAATTTTGTCCCGAGTCAGCTCTACAGAGAAACAGGTCAGCTTCCATTTACCATGCTTCTAAGGAAAATGTAGCTATTGTGCACAGCCTTGGATATTGCAAGTATTCTTGTTAATAATTTCAGATTCCATTAAGTTTATTTGCCTTTAAAGTCTGTAAAACAAAAGTCAAGTCTAAACATATACATTTCCTACAATAATTTCTCTGACTCCTTTAAAAATGATCAGTGAAGCTATTCTTGGGGTGAATTTGACCTAGTGTTGTCTGTCTTTGAAAATTATCTAAAAAGTCTGTGTTAAATGTATTATCAGAACTGCTTCATTTTATCAAACAGCCACCGGTTCCTGCCTGAAATAACTCATTTGTAATGCTGTTACCACAGAGTAGGAATTTGTGAAAAGCCAACAATCAAAGGTTTGTCATTTCACTTTTTTTTTATACTGATAGCAAATGAGCTGCAAATGGACCTGTTTGCACTTTCCCATCATCTCCTGAGGGTCTGACACAGCCCTCTGATGTCCTCACAGAACAGTAGCTGTAGAATTCACTGTTCTTGGGCAGAGATACAGAAACTGAAAGCATTTGTTAAATTGCCCAAAGCCAGGTTGACCAGAGCAGCAGGAAGAATATCAGGACGTTTGAAATGGAATTCAGCACTGCCTTATTTTTCACCTTTAGCCACATCATAAGAGACACTTGTACAGGAAAAAGAATATTGATATGTCTACTGAACCACTAGAAAGTGGGGGGAAAAGATCTTAGATGTTGAATATTTTCATGGATTAAACTGCAATAAGGATATTTGATTCTGATTTTTGTGGCTGAAGTACCACGTAAGTGAAGAACATACACTTACAGAGTGTGATAGGAGAAGTTAAATCACACATACATCCCTAACTGTCAATTTTATCTATATTTCTATTGTAGTAGTGGCTAGAGACCAGGGCCCTACTGTGTTGCTAGGTATTGTACAAACATAACGAAAAGATGGTGCCTGCCCCACAGAGCTTACAGTCTACATATAACGTGAGAGACACTAGATGGATACAAGAAAGATAAGGGGGGAAACACAAAGCAACAATTCTGATCAACACAATAAGCAGCAATCACCGCACACTAGGTGCCTAACAGTTGTTGGGCTTTTTGTAGACATTGCGGCAGAGATGAGCTTTAAGGAGATTGTAAATGTCCGGCGTTGGGGCTCGGCCTTCTCAGGCACAGCTGGGAGCCAGGTCGCCTCACTACAGACAGCAAAGTAGGTCAGAGTTCAGACCCCTCAGCAGGGGTAGGGCTAACAAATAGTCTAAGCCCAGGCCCTGGGTCAGGGCGGGGCACTAAGCAGTTTAGGGCTCAGCTCTTTCAGCAGGGGGCTGAGCAAACAAGTAGTCTATAAAGCCCAGGCCCTAGGTCAGGGTGGGGCACTAAACAGCTCAGGGCTCAGCTCCTTCAGCAGGGGCTGAGCAGCAATTCAACAAGGACGTCTATAAAGCCCAAGCCCTGGTTCAGGGCGGGGCAACAAACAGGCACAGGGCTCAGACCCTTAGGCAGGGGCTGAGCAGCAGTTCAAACAGTAAGTCTATAAAAAAGGCCTCCTCAGGATACCGGGCACGGGGCAGGCTCGGCCAGTCCTCCTCAGGATACCGGGCATGGGAAAGCTCAAACCGGGCAGGAGCTCAGCCAGCCGCGTCTGGTCTCTTCGGCAGCTGGCCTTCAAGTGAGCGCCTGGGCTGTGCCTTGATACTTCCTGTCCCGCCCCTTGACTTGGGGGAGGGGCAGCACGCGGGAATAGGCGGCGGTGGCTCTGCCCACGTTGGAGGCTGCAGGGGCTCGGCCCTCTCAGGCGCAGCTGGGAGCCAGAGCGCCTCACTACAGAGATATTTGAAGGAGGACAGTGTGATTGCTTTGCAGATTTTTCGGGGGGATCTCCTTGCCATAATATCAAGTGACTGCAATTGGAAGTATATTTTATCAGAAAAGCCCCATCTTCCTCACAGTACAGATGGCAGAACTGTGTCTCTCTTCAACTTTGGTGTTGTAGCATCTACCGAACTTATTAGATACCTATGTCTCTGACACCCTACCACATATATAAAATGGTCAACGTTTAAACAAGTAGATCTTGATGAGCAATACATATCAGATAAAACAGTGGCACACAATGCAACACTGGACTACTCTGTCATTTCTAGGATGGCTCACATTTTAACAGTCCATTTAAAATAAAATGTTAGGTACATTGTTAGGTGCTGGAAAGGTTCAAAAAATGTAGTAGGAAGTGACTAATTTGGACCCTTCACTAATCTGTACAACCTATCATTTTCACACATGAAATGTTGGTCATTTCTTAATTAACAGCAGTTGCTGTACAGATGTCTTGTATTAATAAGCCTTTATTACTTTTTACAACTTTCACAACTACAAAACACTTACCGGAGTATAAGAAAGTAATGTAAAGAAACTACACATGTCAAACAAAGGAACAAAGTACATTTTCTGGTGCAGTACCCTTGATTTTTTAAATTGTTGTTTGATTTACTTGCCAAGTCACAAAAATCACCATTTCACAATGGTGCTTTCAGTCAGTGGTGTGAATTAATAAGCTTCTACTGCAAATAAATAATGAGGAACTAGATCTGCTACAGACAGTTAACCAGGCCTGACCCCCATTAAGACGGCTTCTGTGCAAAACAGACTTCAATTGCTTTAAGTGGCCAGTTGAGGATTCTCCCACCATGGGAGAGTCGTCCAGTGATATAGAACCAGCATAGCCAGTTTTATACCTGCCAAGCTCTCAGCCCTGGAGGATGCATTGTCGCCTTGGCTGCAGGGGGAATGGAAATACCCAGGGCAGTGCGAGGGAACAGACAGTGGTGAAATAGTCCTTTGATGATCATTGCAGCTGCATGTACTTTAGAGCAGTCCTAAAGTTGATATGAGCCTGAGATAAGCTGAACTGATTTCTGTAGTCATCTCCATGTGAACGAGATGGATCCATTCTGATATGGCTGCATTTTACACCCATTTTGCACAGATGTAAATCAATATGTAATGTGGAGTGGAAGCTGCATCTGCAGTGAAGAATCAGGCCCTAAGATAGGAGGAACAGGCGAAAGAAAAACCTTTGGCAGATTTTTTGGCTACCTATTATTCCTAGGAGTTGAAGGTTTAATCCTGTATAGCCATGCACACAAAGTTCCCATAAACTTCAGTGAGAGCATTGGGTGCACAAACAATACAGGAATGGGTGCTTCACATAGTAATTCATATAGTGGTCAACTGGTGTTAATTTTCCCTGTGCATTACCTATGTATAAACATCTTTATTAAATCACCTTGTCCCGACCACCTACACAGCATTCAAAGCCCTTAGATTATTTCATTTCTGTCAGTAGCAGAGTGCACTAGTAGCCGGACTTTGAGCAGAGTCAAATATACAGTAGCCAGAAATTAGTCCAAGGCCTTTTAAAGAATTTTATTACAACACATTTTAAATAGGGCACTGTAACAGTGTGCACTTAGTCAACTCAAATCCCCAACAATGGACATTAATTGGGACCTGACTGAAAGACAGGCAGGTAGAAAAGGTTGCCAATTAACTGAGTAGAGACACAACTGAGAAGCTAAGTGGGTGAAAGTAAGCCCACCCCCAAGAAGCTGGGAGTATGTAAGCATATAGGAAGGCAGTGCTGGGGAGGGAGAAGAAGGAAGGAATGGGAATAGAATCCACTAACTGGCCTGTGAAAGGGATTGAAAAAGCATGATGGTGGTTAAGAGCAACTGGAGTTCTGATGGTCATCACTGAAGCCGGAAAACACTCTCAGGAGATTACCTATGATAGACACAACTCTGCCTTTATTTACTATTACAAATGTTTTGTTTTTATATTAATATTTAGCAGGGAACAATAAGAGGTTTTAAAGATGTTACTAGTCTGAGCTGCCATGAAATGTTGCTAAGTGCAAGCAGCCTGATCCTTTAGATCCTTCCTGCCAGTCACATAATAGGCTTGCTCTTCAGGACCATAATGTGCTGCTGCTATAGATACCAGTACAGTGGTTGAGGGCAGATGTATAAATACAGATGTGACATTCAATTTTTGCCAAATTGGTCTTTTTAAAACAAAGATTTTCCTGCCTGTTTGATTTTTCTGCATTCAGTTACAGTTGTGAGGCAGAGGAAAGCATATTCATTACGGCTACATAGGGAGAAAGAAAAGTATGGTAAGTCAGAAGTGGGAGGCTGGGGGAAGGTGATTTGGCAGGCAAGGCCAATCACAAGCTTGCAGTCCAGCTATTGGGTCCAGCTATTCTGCTTACCCTATTCTCCACTTATCTTGTATGGAACTCCCCAACAGGCATCTTCTTTTCCATATACTTGCCATCCTTCCCATGAATAATGCCTTGCCTCAGACCCCTGTAGTTTCAAAATAGAACATTAGTTTTTTTCTCATATATTTTAAGGTCACTGAGCCACATGAGATTTATTTGCTGCTCTAATATTTTTCTGACTTCAGAATTACCCATTGACTTTTCTTGTTCTTGTAAGACAAGTGAATGCGGAAAACTTGTAATGAATTTGGCAGGCTTGTTTGCCTCGTGGGTTTTTCTGATTCTGTCCAACTATAGTCTAATTATATCAGTGCATGCAGATTAATACTGTCATATGAAAAGCCTGGGAGAATGGCGAAGAGCTCATATAATAGAACAAAACCACAAGGCTAACTATGACCCTGAGAATCTCCCACAATGTAAAGAAGTGCACTTCCAACAAGTCACAGGAGGAGGTGAGATGAAATAGTAGGGGAGCAATGACACTCTAATGCAAGGTGCACTGTAACATGGCTGGACGAGATGACCTAAAAGGTTTCTTTGGCTCTAGGGCTAATCTCTGTTATATTGGTGTAAATTAGGAGTAACAACATTGACATCAGTGACTTTGGTGAGAACATGCTGGATTTACAGCGGTGTGAGTGATGTTAAAATCTGGTAGGTAAATTCTGTGAGCTCAATTCTGCTCAAAATGAGTATGTGTGGTAGAATCAGGCCTTATAAATTCATTCTTCCTTATGGGCACTTGTGAAATTCACATTTACAGTTTGCTTTTTAACTATCAGTTTTATAGCTATTTAAATTGCTGATCATATACCCTTGAACTAGTCAATAGGTCATTGCTGGTGTGTGGGAGGGAGTAAGTAATGTTGCAAAATAGAGAGATGTTGGGGTTTGTAGGATGTGATTTTATGAAATTATGTTCTCACATATTATACATAAATACATTTGTTCTTAACATTTTCCATTTATTTTCCTCCTGCACTTTAATTTTTAAAGTGACTGTGTCATGCCTCTGCAGAAATGAATATCAAGTTCCCAGAAAGTAAATCAGTGTGAATTTGTTTTTAATAATATGATGCACTTTTTAAAGATTAAATATGTGCACCAGATGATAATTCAGATACAGACATGCTTTCAGGTTATTGTGGTTGGAAAGGTTTGTTTTTTTTTCTTTTTCTGACTGAAAACACATGCTAATTCCCAGGATGCCCTTTTCCCAAATAAACATGAATTATCTTAACTTCAAGTATTTCAAGTTTTTAATTGTATCACGCCACACAATCAGAAAGAAAAAACTTAGCGCATTGGCTAGAAATAGGAACAGCATGTGCACAAGAAGTGCAAACTTCCTTCAAGAGGCATTTTCATCCTGACCTACAACATTCCTGCATTTCCAGGAGGGATTCTCTTACATTCAGTCTGCCTGACAATTATGAGAAATTTTGCTAAAATCTGTCAGGGTTTCCTCATGAGGTTGAGGCCCTTGAACTCGTTTCACTTATGAATGTTTTCATATTGTTTCTAGAATCAAGAAATTGTTCTAAAATGTGATACTGTACATGTAAGACATATGTGACCACCAAAAAACTAGATTGTAGCTTATTTGCCTCTTTGTTTTATATTTGACCTCCTTTTCGTTTTAAAATAGTGGGAGAGGTTATTTTCAGTCATGTTCTGGAGGGAGCAGAAAGATAAGAAGGCTTTTGTGGATGCTCAGATACACTGCTACAGTAAGGGTCTTGGAATAAAAACCAGCGTGTAGCACAGTAACACACAGTAGAGTAGAAACCCTAAACAATATCTATGCCCCTGTTAGGAGTAGTGAATATATTTAGCCACTAGATGGCAATGTGATGTGGCATTGTAACTGGAGATTTGGGAGTGATGTGATGATGAGACATTGGAGGTACTATTCTTGAGTCAGAAATGAGAAGCAATGGCATGTTAGATCCTTCAAATCTTGTCTTAAAAAAACTTCTAGGAGGCCTATAACTCTAGTCTGCCCTGCACAGTAACAGTATCATTACCATAGCTTAAAAATGATGAAGCCCTCAAATGTGTGCCTTACTAACCAAAGCAATTATATGACCTCATCCTCACCTCCTGACCCTCGGGCTGAAAGGTTTTCTGGATAACTTAGGCTTGGCCTACACTAGCAATATACATCAGTATAACTACGTCGCTCAAGGGTGTCTGACTTAACTCCTTATGTAGACACCAGGCTTCTTCTGTTGACATAGCTACTGGCTCTTGGGAAGGAGGATTACATATGCAGAGTGGAGAAGCCTTCTCGTCAGTGCAGGTAGCATCTTCATTGAAATGCTACAGCTGTGCAGCCTTTTAAATATAGACAAGCCCCCCGTTATTTACTACTGGAGTGGGAACTCCATACTCATCTTCAGTTGTGCCTTACTATTCAGGCAGTCCCGATCAAATCAAAGGGACTGCATTTCTAGTAATGTACTGCTCCAAGTGAGCAAGGGAGTCTCAATCGTGTCCTTAACAAACAACAAGAAATCATTTAAAAAACAAACATAGTACCACCAATACTGCTGCAATCTAGCCTCTACGCTGTATATTCTGACTCAATCTTTCAGAGTTCTCAGTATGTCAGAATCTCTGAAAGTCAACAGGAAATGTGGGACTGCATAGTGGTCCTGCAGACTGTATGAAAGCTTACAGCTGAAGTGTAATGCTTTATATCATGTATTTATATAACATTCAAAAAAAACTTGTTTAAAAAAAAAAGGTTATGGTTACAAAGTCAAGCACTCAAAGGTTAGGAAACACCAGAAAGTCAGTTGCTTGGAGCACCAGAATTTGTCCCACTAGTTCTTATACATTATGATAGTCATTAATTACATGATTGGATCCTTATTTTTCCAAAGCATCCCTGCTTCATTCAGTGCATGTGACTGGTTCCTTCAAGCAAAGAGAACTGTACTGTGGCTCTAAACTCCTCAAGAGTGCTTTCCTCCACACACCAGCATCATCCCTGTCTTGCTCAGATTCAGCTTCAGCCAGCACTGTACATGCAGAAGAAGACAGTACCCTCCAAAGAGGTTAAAATTCCAGCAGGTAAAGAGAATTAAACAAAACAACCCTAGGGGACAGGGAAACAGAAACCAGTGAAGGGCAAGGTAACAGCAAAATAATTGTATTTCATATAAGAAACAGTCGTATACTCACTGACTAATGTAGGTAGTGCAATGTATGTTGCAGAGTAAATATATAATAAATAATATGATCATCTGGTTTTGTAGATAAGACGACAACAACATTGTTCCTTTTTAACCCTGTATTACCTTCATTAGGGATAAAATAACCAATCCTGTGTGGTTCTTTCCAATCCCAAAAGAGGCTCTTTTGGATTCTCATTGGCTATTGGAACATAAGCAAAATGTAAGATTATAAAATTTCATATACATGTCTAAAACCCAGCCATCAGGCATCTGTCTTCTCCTTCAGCTATTATTTGGAATATATGTACTGAGGAGAACTGAACTTAAACACAGGATCTGGAACTCATTGAAATGCTAGTGGTTTTTTTTACTACCAAGTCTTCCAGCCGGGTTAATAGAGACACAAGGAGGACAAAAAGAACAAGAGTACTTGTGGCACCTTAGACACTTGCTCAAGATCACAGAGTGAATTTGTAGCTCAGGACAAATTTGAGCTGTATTCTGTCTTTTGCCTTAAACACTAAATGCAAGAGCTTCCAATATCCACTTTATAGTGATTTAAATCATCTCCAATTTAACTTCTAGAAATATAACAATCTCTCTACTTTTTTTCATTGTTGAGAGCTTTTTTAATTTTTGACAATGTCAATAGTTTTTTGCATTTGTTTATTTAATTACACCGATGCTGTTGTTTAAAAAATCATTTTTCTAATCTGTTTTCTTGTTCAGGAGCACATAAAGGGAAAATGCTCATGACTTTACAGCAACCCAGGCCAGAACTCTCCTGGTTCCTGGCTCTTTGTTATCACCGCTAGACCACTGTGCCCACACATTGTTTAGGAACACACTGTACTCCAGTCCTAGACCACAAAGCTGCGATTTATAATGTGTGGGCAGATTCCTGCACCCACAAATGGTTTCATTAACTTCAGTGGGTTTCTGCATGAGTGCCAGATGGCTTGCATGTTATAAACTGCAGGACTAGAGCACTAGATTGAAAAGGCTGTTAAAGATATAGTGGATATGGAAAAAGGTTCATAGAAGGGCAACAAAGATGATCAGGGGTATGTAACAGTTCCCATATGAGGAGAGACTAAAAAGATTAGGGGTATTCAGCTTAGAAAAGAGATGATCAAGGAGGGATATGATAGAGGTCTATAAAATCATGAATGGTGTGGAAAAAGCGAAGAGATAAGTGTTGTTTACTCTTTCCCACAGTCCAAAAACCTGGGGGGGTCACCCAATGAAATTAATAGGCAAGCAGCTTTACTACAAACAAAAGGAAGTATTTTTACATACAATGCACAGTTGACCTGTGGAATGCATTGCCATGTGATGTTGTGATGGCCAAAATTATAATTGAGTCCAAAAGTATAATTGGGTTAAAAAAAGAAGTTCATGGAGGATAGGTCATGAATGGCTATTAGCCAAGATGGTCAGGGATGTAACCCCATGCTTTGGGTGACCCTAAAATGCTGACTATCATAAGCTAGGAAGTATGCAGAGAAGAAGAGCTCTGTGTAAGCTTGAAAGCTTTTCTCTCTCACCAACAGAAGTTGGTCCAATAAAAGATATTACCTCACCCACTTTGTCTCTCTAGAAGCTGAGAGAGCAAGACAGGGAGTGGATCTCTCTCAGATTACCCAGTTCTGTACACTTCCCCTAAAGCTCTGGTACTACCCACTGTTGGAGATAGGATACTGGACAAGATGGATCATTGATGTGATCCAGCATGTCAGTTATGGTCTTAAACAGAAACGTCTGTATATTAAATGTAATTAATACTGACAGGCTATTCATTATTAATTCATGCAAGTAGACTAGCAATAGAAAGACTGGTATCTGAGCCCCCAGGTGTGGGGCCAGCAACAGATCCCTGGGAGTGGGGCTGGTGGCAGCTGAGACCCCGTGTGAGGGGCCAGGAACAGAGCCCTGGCCGTGGGTCCAGCAACCTTGAGTCGGGACCCCAGGTGTGGAGCCAGCAGCACTGAGATCCTGGGCATGGAATGGCAAGCAGGACCCCACACAAAATCGGAGGGGGGGTTCAGCACCCCCTGCACCCCTAGTTCTCACTCCTATGACTGCAGTGAGACAGCCCCGCAGTCCAAGCCCTGTGAGCCCAAGTCAGCTGACACAGACGGGCCAGTGACAGGTTTTTAATCGCAGAATAGACATACCCTCACTTGCTAAAAAATCTGAATGTTTTCTGGCTCATGCCTGTGAGACTCCACTTGCAAAAATCAAAGCCATTTTGGTCATCTGTAGATAATGTACTCTGGAATGGTACATGGCCCACCCAGCTCATTTCAGTAGGAAAGAAGTGCTTCAAGGACAGATAGAAAGACATGTATGCTAAGGTTATTCTGAATACATTAAGATTTGTTATGAAAAATGAAAAGACAGTAAATAGCAGTATGATAAATCATAATCAGTAGGGTAACAGGTCTTTAGATTTTGATATTCATTGCCCACATTTATTGCTCATGAACTGAATAACTCTGTATTGGATTAACTCTCCCTGGTTAATACACCAATGATTACAGCTATATAAATTGGAAAGTGGAAAAGCTTGGCAAAATTCTGACACTGTCTGGTCCATACTTTCTCTGTAGTTTTTAATTCTGAGATATCTTCATAGAAATATACAGGTACTTCTGATTCATGTAATTTGCACCTTTCAGCTTCCAAATCCTGGAAGCTTTCAGGGGCCAAATTGGCTCCCAGTGCAAGTTAGAGTTCTCTATCTTGTGCCAGAGGATAGGGGCTCCCAGGAGTCACTCCAGCAATTGGGATCACTGGAGCACATTATGTTCTTGCTCCTGCTACACCTTGGAACTCCCCACGTGATGCAGAGAGGTGCCGTGAGTGACATAGGAATGCAGTGGCGCCACAAAGCGGCTGGGATCTAGCCCACTGATAGTTGGTGATAAACTCTGAAGGTCAGAAGGTGTAAGGGATGGAATATACTGTGTACCACCCAGAAGTAGCTGAGAGTTACAATTCCTCTCCGTACTCCCATCTTTCTCCAGGAGGGACATAAATTAACTGCAACTCTGGAAAAAAAAAATGCAACATATTCCCTCCTCTACATCCAGCTAGCAATGTTGGCTGGTGCATGGGGGCCAGAGTCACAATTTCACCCAGGGTATATCTACACTACAAGTAGTACAGTGGCACAGCTGCAGTTACACCTTTGTAGCACTGTAGTGTAGACCCTTACTACAGCAACAGAAAGGTTGAGAGGTTGTAGTTGTAGAAGAATTCTTCTGTTGACCTAGCTGCATCTACAGTGCAGATTAGATCAACCTAAAGGTTGCACAGGGCATGAAAGCTTTTGCAGCCCTCAGCGATGTAGCTAGGTCTACCTAAGTTTTAGGTGTAGACCAGGACTCATTTTCCATCATTCGGTCCTCTGGAGGGAGCATCTGGTATGGAGACTCTGATCCAAGATCTTACTAGCCCTAGTGCATTTACACAGTGGGGCTGAAGGGACCTTATTCTTCTTAATACCATGTGCGGCTATGTTAGGGTTAGAAGCATTGAGATTGATACAGGAATCGCTGGGTGAAATTCCATGGCTTATGTTAGGTCAGACTAGATGATCCTAATGCTCCCTTCAGGCCTTAAAATCTATTAATCTAGCCATGAGGGGGAAAAACGTTCTTGTATGGTTCTTGTAATAGAGTCTTTTGAATAACTCTGAACACACACTGTACCAGATGACAGTAAATCTACATGTATCTGAACTGAAAATTAAAATATATGTACTGTTAAAAAGATGTACTATAAATGTTAAAAGATGTGGATATTGGCAAATGAGGAGACTGGACCCCTGTGGGCTGGGAGCAATGTGGCTCCTTACTCTTATTTCCTTGGTTTCATGATGGGATGGAATGGAATGTTGATATTTTATCGTGTGAGGTCATCAGTTACACTAGGGGAAAAAAAGAAAATAAATTCAGTGCATGGTGTTCAACCTCAGATGTTTTGAAAACGGAGTCACTTGCATATGAAAAAAAGGATTTTGATGCTATTTATAATACGGTTGCCACAAGTGACATGTCCTTCCACTCTCTCTCTCTCATCAATCTTTCAAAATAACTACCTGATAGTGTACATCCATAGCTTTGAATATCTACAGAACCTTTCAAAAGCACTTGAAAAGTAGCTATGCTACCCCATTAAAGTCTTTTATGTGTGCTAGCCAAATGCATGGAAGCAGTAATTGGAGCAGAAGATATTTCTTCTATTAGTCATCTCTTCACACTTGGCTCTCTTTCCAAAACTTCCCCAAAGAACAAACCATTTAGCCACTCATTTGGGAAAATGAGATATCTGAGAGTGCATGGGAAAAGGGCAGCCTTACCTAAGCTCTGCCTGAACTTTTGACTCTATTGCCCTGGGTGAAAGGAATTATTTATGCTCTCAACCACTACACCTAGCAAAACTTGAATTGTGTGAATGATCCAAATATCTGAGGAAGGGCCATTGAAACAAAAGATAGTCTTAGGACTGGATTTTCAGAAGACTTTAGTTCCCATTTAGGCACCAAAATAAGTGGCCAGATTTTCAGAAGGGCTCTACATATTGGTTGCTAAGGTCTTTGAAAATCTGGCTATAAGTATCACAAAAGATGCAGCTGGAGCCTGAGCACTTTTGAAAATCTGCCCATTATTTATGTGTCTAAATGAGAGCTAAGCTCTTTGAAAATTCTAGGCCTTAAAGACAGTACTCTACTTTTGTTTGGCAAGTGGATTGCCTATGGATGTCAAAAGAAGTTCTGAGCAAAGATTAGATTATGGTCTTACGTCTGTAAGAAACATGAGTTAGTTAAATGCTGCACAACTATAAATTCAAATAATGGATTCTAATATTCTTTACTTTGGCTCTAAATGAGGGAGAGAATATGGAGCTTTCTACTGAATTCCTAAGGAGCATCTAGCACTGAGATACTAAAGGAGCTGTCCCCCATATAAGGTACATGTAAAAATTGTGCAAAAACAAAGGGATCCATGATTAGCTGCTTTCCCAGAAATGGGTGGCTGAGATGCATTCCTTTATAATGAGTGCCTCTAAAAACAAACACAGAAACAAAAAATAAGACATTCTATGGAATACTGGAAATTTAAAATTAGAATGTAACACTTTTTGTAACCTATATACTTCAGTATCATTCTTATCCCTACTGTATCACAAATATTGTAACATTTATATTCCCTTAAAGAGGAAAATGAAAACATAACTATGACATTCTTGTTGCTGTCTTATGGCCATATATGGTACTGCCCTATATCCATGGGCACAGTGCCCATTGTCCTCAATAGAAGCTCTATCAGGGATCAAAAGCTGTATGTGGCTCTTAATGTGTTCTCTTTGGATAACATGCCAAAACACATACATTATGTAGGTCTGTATGTAACTGTTTTAAAATGTTCTGTAACCAGATGTACATCACCAGCTAAATGCTGCAGTATGTGGCCAACAATAATACTTTGGTAGGAATATAATGGCATTAGTATAATGGCAACAAAAAGTATAGGGGAGAAACTGAACCAATAG
Organism: Chelonoidis abingdonii; assembly: GCF_003597395.2. NCBI lineage: Eukaryota > Metazoa > Chordata > Testudines > Testudinidae > Chelonoidis > Chelonoidis abingdonii. The sequence goes on from NC_133773.1 coordinate 41,404,720, forward strand.
AAAAATGACTACTGAACTGAACTTGCTTGAACCTCTTTTTATGTTGTTCGGTAACGGGTCATTACACTGATGGTGAGATTTTTCTATCATACAACTTTAAATACCATTTTTCCAATGTTGTGTCACACTATTGTGGTTCTTGCAGGAGGAATACGGTTTTAATATTGAATAACTGAAACAGGAGTACTGAAAAGTACAGTAAATCCAGCATAATACTCTTTTACCCCAAAATCCACATTCTAAAAATATGGAAAAGCAGAGCATTCTCATCTGAGTTATTTACACATGAAAACAGCTGAAAATAATAGCTTTTCACGTGACAAGAACACAGCTCACCAAATGAGGTGAATGAGAGTAAAATCTCACGTGTGCTTATCAATATGTAACATACCCTAGCAATACATATCACCTTTGTATTTGGCCCACTCAGTCTGACTGCAAGGAAATCTAAGCAAGTATACCTCGCATACAAAAGGCCCTCTTTCTTTTTGTGTTCATCTTTGAGTCCAAGGATTATGAGTGTGGTTCAGTTCTCAGAATGAAAAGCAATGCCTTTTGTTTAGCATAGTAATATTCATCTCTAAATCCCAAAGTTATTAACCAAACCAAAACAACAATGAAACAACTCTTCAGAGATTCCATTTAGATAAGGACCAAAAAGAACGCATGCATGCCTGTCCTATTTGTCTGCAAAACTAGGCTAAAAGTCTCATAAGAACTTGCTTTTTCCCAAAATTTCTGGTACTGCCTGTGTCTGGATAGGCTGAAAATACCAAAGAAAGGAGCTTTCTTTCATAGAGTATTTTGCTTCTGGTTCCCCAAAATGCAGTAGTGCATGCAAAATGAAGGGGAGAAAATTAATCAAACTTTTCAAAGGTGCAGAAAAGTGGGTTCAGATATGAAGCATGGGACAAAGATGGAGTCTGTTCTTTTTATTTTAATTAAATTGGTGCTCGTGAAAGATGCTTTAATGACTGAAGTCTTTTACTTCTACTCCCTATTAAATAAAGCACAAAGATCAGCAGCAATGCAAGCCTCTCTACGCTGCCTTGGCAATATATTTCAGCCTGGAACAAGAAAGGACCAAAGAGAATCCCATGCCCCCAAAACCCCTGGACTCTCTGCTGAGACTCTGAATGGAAACACCAATTTGTACCTATTACAGTGCTGGGTTTTGTGAGATGGATGGAGGCAAGCTCATTTGACTGGACAATGTAAAGGAAATAGGCAATATGTGTATATTTCATTCAAATCCTCTCAGCTATTCAGCTGCAGAAGTGTCTATCCTTATTTGATCAGAACCAGTTCATCAACAACTGACTAGTAAAAACTGTTTATTATGTGAATTATTTCTAGTTTTTTTTTAAAAAGGAAAAGAAAAGAAATAATCAGAGACCTGATTCTGCCCTTCTTACTCATGATGGCAAATATCTTATTCTGTGAGAAGTTCTGTGAACTTCAATGATCTGCTTGTGTAAGTTTCTTCTCAGCACAACAGTGTTTATACAATACTTCAGCAAAGCTGTTTAATGCTCTACTAACTCCTGTTAATTAACTCTTGTACATATGTGCTCTGAGAAGAGAATGGCCCTCAAATACACTGTACTGTGGAACCAGAAGGATTTGCTGTATAGTTTTTTCCATATTTATGGATTTTAAGAATCAACAAAAGTTAAATCACAGTGACTATTTCCAGTTGTACTTCTTGCTATTGCTGGCCAGCTGCCTGGGAGTGGCATGCCTGTTGCACTGCACCTACAAAGCAAATGCAGCAAGAAAGCTTCCTCAGAGGTGCTGAATAGTTCTGCACTAAGAGGTAGCAATTCTCCCTCATGAAGAAGGCTGTTAGCAGTGCTGGTTCCCAACTAGGCTAGATACTGATCCTCGTACTTGCACTGAATAGTCCCTTCCTCCTTGAATAGTTCCAGTGACATCAAGGAGGAAGGGACTACTCGGCATACATAAAGATAGCAAAATCTGGCATTAACAACTAACCTACATTTAGGCAGTGGCAGTGTGCTTCCTGCACAAGACCCTCTGTCTTGTCTATTCATATTAGAGTGCAGCTGATGACACTAGCAGGCATCTGGCAAGTGTTCCTCTGTCACATCATTGGCCAGCAGACCACTTGAAAATAATTGAGAATATTCAGCTGTCCTTTTTCTTCTCTCCAACCATGTTGATGGAACTGCAGAAACTGTAATGAAGAATAATCTGGGCCTAAGTTATATGTATCATAAATAAAAACATTAGAAAATGACTGTGAGAGTAAATAGGAACAGCAGGTTTCATTAGTGGCTTATGAACAACACAGAAACCTGGAAGCAACAATTAACAGCAACCCACAGCTTGTTAAGTCCATGATAAAAGGTTACAATTCATAGAGTACCATCTGGAAGGGAAAATGTGCTTAAAATGAAATCATTACCTAATACTGAATACTTTTATTAATAACTTTCTAATTGAACCTCACTAGCAAGTAAATAGAGAAGTGCAACAACATTTCTTAAAATCCCAAACTTGAAACAATTCAAGCTTTCTCTCCCCCTGGCTTGAGGATCCTACCAGGAAATTGTTTCATGGACTAAAGTGCTTTCTCTCTCTGATTCTGCATGATAGGCTTTATCCTAGCCACTGTATCCTGCCACAAACAGTAGTTCAACTCCAGCTTGACAAAGGGTAGCAAGATGGATTAGCAGTTAGAGAACAGTTGAAGAGTTTGTTTTAGGAGATACCAGCAGCTGCCCTCAAGAATCCTTGTTTACAATATCCCTGTAATTTATTGAGGACAAATCTACATGTCAGCAGTGTTTTTAGGGTTGAAAAGGACTTGGCAATTTCTGAAAACAGGAGGGTGATAGAATGTCCAAGACTGCAGGACCGGGGCAACAATGGTAAACATCCAACAAAGAAGAAGAAGGGGTGGGGAGGACTGAGAGGAGAGATTGGGGTAGGTACTCAGAAATGATGTGATGAGTGCAGTATAAATGCCTAGATAAACAGATATAGACTAGCGAGGTTGAAATAATTAGAGGGATAGGGAATAGGGAGAGCTAAGATCATACACGAACATTAGAAGCATGGCTATTGAAGTCCTTAGATACAGATGAGGAGTCTTTCAGGACAGGACTTATCTATGGATATATCTGTGCATAATATAATATGCTGGGGTGATCCAAACAGACTGGAATTTCAACATGAGACACAAGAGGGTTTGGCATTAAGGATGAAATCAAGATTCCAGACCTAAGAGGCGATAGTTAGGTCAAGAGTTGAGGAAAGCAATGAATAAGTATGAGCCAGGTATTTAGATATGACTGAGGGTAGAAGGCTATCTGTCTTGGTTATATTCAATTGCAGGAAATTAAGGTGGAGTCAAATGTTGACATGTTTGTGTTGGAGAGCAAGCTGAGCGAGGATTTTAATGAGAGGCAGAGTTGGGAGTCAGTTTAAGAGCTAGTTGAGACTGAAGAGTGAAATGCAAGCATAAGAAGCCAGAGAAAGAAAGCGGAGGGGATCAAGAACAGAGTTTCAGGGACCTCTAGAGGAATGATCTGAGACAAAGAATCTATTAGAGAGATACAGACAAAATTAGAGACATATGGACAAAACCAGCTGAGGAGGGAGCCAAAAACATCAGCATAGCTCTTGAAACATTCAAAAAACCCTGACTTAAAGTGGAATTTTCAAAAGCACAGGAAGGCAAGATTTACAAAGGTATCTAAGTGCTGTGCTCCCATCACCTGTTAGACAAGGGGTTTGCCTCCAGGCCGCAAGGGATGGAGTTAAGTAAGGATCATTAGGCACCTGGCTTTCTAAGCTAAGGGAATTGTGATGGGACGACTATAGAGAAGGCAGGACTGTCTTCATAACAGAAACCTACAGAGAGTAGTTCAGATTCTGGTAGGAGGGGAAGTGGAAGTCCTTAGATAGGGCTGAAACAGGCAGATGACAGGTAGGAGAATGTATGGGGAATAGGTTAAGCTCCTGTGGGGGAACCCCTGAGGAAGGGTCAGTAGCTGTGCTTCAGTGAAGCCAGGCAGGGAAGAGTAGTTAGTTCAGCAGAGAGAGGATAAGCTAGAAGCCTGAGACCCAAAGGGAGGCTGTGTTAAGGGAAGACTGTGGGGAAGCAACACAAGGGGGTTTAGTGGCACAAAGCAGCCCAGGGAAATCACAGCATGTCTGAAGGAGAAGACCTAGCTGTGAGTAGTGGTTGGGCCTGGATTCCCCTATTAAGCCTGGAGGAAGGGGCATGCAGGCCCAGTGCAAGGAATAATGAGCCTAGGGTAGGACTGAAGAGTAATTCAAAGGATGAGCTAAGGAATAGCCCAAAAGGGGGGCTGAAGGTGTTCTTGTGTTGGGAGGCTTTGTGAACTTTTAGTTGGACCTTTTAGTTGCAATGCTCTGGAAAGGGGACTGAACTTAATGTGACTTGCTTAGAGGACTGAGGCACAGAAGACCTTGTGAGAGGCATATGGTTTGTAGGAGGTGCTGAAGACAAGGACCCCTTGTAGCATTGCATTCTGACACAAGGGGGATGCTGTGGTGAGTACGTTATCTTACAGATGCCTAAAGATGCAGTTAAGCATCTAAGTGAGATTGGTGCCTAATTTCCACTGACTGCCTTTGAAAACTCCACCAGGTACCTACTGGCATCTTTAGACACTTAAATCTCTTGAAAATATGGAGTTCATGTCTCATTGACTTTTCCAGTGGAACTTGTGCTCCTAAGTCACTTAAGCTCTCTTCAAAATTCCAGCATTAAACAATAATTAGGCTTTGTCATGAAATGATCCTCTTTAAAGGACTGAGGCAGCACTTAGAGTGCTTATCAGTATAGGCCAACAATGGGTCTGACTTGCATATTTTAAATTATGCTTGAAGTATAGTGCTAGTCTGAGTAGTGACAATGTATAAATGTCACCTTCTTAGTAATTTGGGTCCCATGTATATTTAGTCTTATGTGCTGGTGTCAGTGAAAAAAACAAGATTTTAAGGTTTTTTTCCCCACTGTTGTTCTTGTAGAGCCAACACTGAAGAGAAAAAAAAATGGAGGCGGGGTGGGGTGGATTCTATTCCATCTTGTGCATCAATGGAATTATTTACTACATTCCAAGCAGTTACAGCAATGTGAACATCTAAAGTAAAGGGCATGCACAGGTGTCACTAAGGGTATAGCCACACTTCAGTTAAACACCAAGGCTGGCCCATGCGAGCTGACTCAGGCTAAGGGGCCATTTAATTGTAGTGTAGACATTCAGGTTTGGGTTGCAACCTGAGCTCTGGGAACCTCTCACTTTGCAGGGTCATGGTGGGGTTCCATAGATGTCACTGAGGGCCTAACAGGGCCTGTAGAGCCTTTAATGCTAAACTTGCACCAGGAGCAGGGGCGGCTTCAGGCATCAGCACACCAAGCGCGTGCCTGGGACGGCAAGCCACATGGGACGCTCTGCCGGTCACCACCAGGGCGGCAGGCAGGTTCCCTTCAGTGGCATGCCTGCAGAGGGTTTGCTGCTCCCGCTGCTTCAGCGGACCTCCTGCAGGCTGCCACCGAATTCGTGGGACCAGGGACCTCCCGCAGGCAAGCCGCCGAAGGCAGCCTGCCTGCCGTGCTTGGGGCAGCAAAATACCTAGGGCCGCCCCTGACCAGGAGTTGTGCTTAAAAATGGTTAGCTTTATTCAGTGTACAAGCTATATACAAGTGACTGAGTATTAAATTAAACTTTCAGAAGCAATTATGATAAACTTCCATAATACAGAAGAAACCTAAATTGAAGTTACTAGTATTCTGCAGGTGGGATAAACCCTGCTTATGTAGCAAGTCACAGCATTTAAATGAGATTACTGCACGACACTGACAAGCAGCAATATGAGGGGAAAATGTAATTGTAAAAGTAATTGTCTGTTTTAAAATCAGACTTGTTGTCAACCATTCAGTATTCATTTATTGCTATGCATTCCTTAAAAATTAGTAATGGGCTCAAGAACACAACTCAGTTGGCAAGCAGTAAGAAATAGTTGACCTTGTATAGTGTTCACTAAGCCAAATGACCATTGCAATGTGGAACTATATATTAATCAGCTGCTACAGAAATTTAACACTTGCCTTGACGTGATGTGTTGGCATGAGCGGACACAATTCATGCTGTTATTCAGCTAGATCTTTACGTGCAGTTTATAGTTTTGCATATCCATAATACTGATTTCATATGTGAGTTAGTTATTTCTCTGCATAGAATCTCCTCTGTGAAGTAACTATTGTCTGCATGTCATTTAAAGTAAGAGACCTTTCCAAAAATACAAGAGGACAATTTTTTATATCATAATTTTCCATAATCTCCATTCTTTATAATGGCTGTCTACAAAGAGGTGTCGTGAGTTGAAGTTGGCACTATATATCATATAGTCACTCATGGTGTTGGCCCTGAGTACATGCAAGATGTTGTCCTTGAGCCATTTTTATCTCTATTTGTCCAGCACTGTTTACAGTTAGTGCTGGACAAAAATTGCTGTACATTCTTTTTGCAAAGCATTTTCTTGGAAATTGTGAGTTTTTTAAAAAATTTTTTTACTCGCTCTATTTTCCACCATTGAGTAGTTCACTGTCCTTTTGTGATGGTGGGTCTTACATTGTCAAAGTTTGCTCTTCCCTGCAATAACATTAAAGCTTGTTTGTGAACAATCTTTTTCAAACTTCCCTTTACACCCTATAGTTATTACCTTCCCGTCAAATCCTTTTGTTTTCTTTTAATTAATTATCTTCCCCATACGTTTTTATTGATCATTTTTTTTATAGGATGGTATTTTATTCAGTAGTTATTGAAATGGTATGTTTTTCTGTTGTACACAATCTCAGGTGCTTTTTATAAAAACTGATAAAATTTCACACAATATCTTTTTCATAGGTATTTTATTTTATCCCATCGAATACAATCCTCTTAAATTCTACAAGATAATGGGAAACCTATAGAATAGCTATACATTTCTATTGATTTCTATAGGGCTTTTCCGTAAGAAAAACCTTTTTAGGGATTCAGAGATGTTTGGTTAAGTTTCCTTTTCCCTGGAGCTTTAACATTTTCTTGTTTCAGAAAGAACAGGAAGTAAAACTGCCAAAATACAATGAGAGAGGCTATTCTCATGAGAGTAACAACACAATTTAATAGAGCCAAAAGACTTGGATAGTTCAGAAAAGCTTAAAATACGCATCTAAATGTTCCGTTGCATGTTAAAATGAACTTCTGATCTTCTTGAGATTTGTCAATCCATAAACACAATAGTTGTGCAGATAAAACTTCTGAAATCCTATACTGCAAGTGATCAGTATAATTATCTGATCCGTTATTAAATAACTTTGTTCACATTGAAAATATTAATATACATGAAGCTAACTTTTACTCTATGCCTGTGTAACCCCACTGAAGTCAATGGGAAATGAAGCTGAGTTGTCACATAACCTATAAAAACAACACTATTCTGTTTTTATTACAGAATTCATTTTACAATTGAATTCAATGAGACTTAATGCACAAAGTGTAGTTGCAAGATCAGAGCCTAAAGTGATGGTTTTTCACTTGATCAGAAACTCTCAATCTGCAATGAAAATAACACATTTAAAATCTATCACGCCTCTTTAAGTGCACAAATACCTGCTGTGTCTTTGGCTGACATCATTTGTTTTGTTTAAGAATGCTTCAGCATAGTAGAAGACCAGGCTGAATAGAGAATTTGGAAGGACAAATTCTCTAGTGAGTCTCATGCAGTTCAAATTCGCTAAATTTGGTGACTCGGCAACAAAAAGGCAGATGAAATTCAATGTTGATAAATGCAAAGTAATGCACATTGGAAAACATCCCAACTATACATATAAAATGATGGGGTCTAAATTAGCTGTTACCACTCAAGAAAGAGATGTTGGAGTCATTGTGGATAGTTCTCTGAAAACATCTGCTCTGTGTGCAGCTGCAGTCAAAAAAGTGAACAGAATGTTAGAACCATTAGGAAAGGGATAGATAATAAGAATGAAAATATAATAACGCCACTGTATAGATCCATGGTATACCCACATCTTGACTACTGCATGCAGTTCTGGTCCCCATCGCAAAATAAAAAGATATTAGAATTGGAAAAGGTACAGCGAAGGGCAACAAAAATGTTAGGGGTATGGAACTGCTTCCCTATGAGGAAAGATTAAAAAGACTGTGTTATATTCTTGGGGGTAGCTGGTTTAGGAAGAAATCACTTGAGGCCAGACAGCAGACAGCTAACAAAGCTACCATTTATTTACACACACAGAGCACACCTAACCGGCCGAAGCAGGGTAGGCTATTCCCTAATAATCTAACTCAGTTGCCATGGGAACAAAAACCATGATACACAACATATTCCTCTCCCCCAATAAGAACATCCCCTAAATAAAACACACACTAGACTAGAGAAGGAGGGTAGACTGCCTCCATTCCCAGCTAAACCCTGGGGATTATTTTGTCCCATAACCGTAGGTTCACCCTAGCTAAAGATCCAGCCGATGAAGAGGCCTTCTGTCTCTAGGTGGATTACGGCGAATTCCTGGTGTTGTTGCACCCGAAAGTACCATGGGCTCAGGGTCCGCAGCATGAACAGGTGAGGAGGTGGTATCAGCTCGTGCTGGGCAAAGAGGTATCTCAGCTGCCAGCAGTAATGGAGGAGAACAATCAGAAACAAGTGATTCGGTGTCTCACCAGAAGAGGTGAAGTCAGACCACTCAACTTGCGATTTTTGTCTCTGAGAACTGGGCATGACTGAGCAAAGCTGATTTTTTTACCTGTCCCACTAGGTAGATTCTCTGCAGTCGGATGTGTAGGAAACAGGTCCTGTTTGAGTGGATGATCATGGCAGGCCAGTTTAGCTCTGGAGAGATAATTCCGGCAAATGCTGTCTCGGGTAAAGGTTCGGTTTTTGCTCTGGTGCTGTCTGATTGATTGATTTGTGCTGATGTTGCACAATTGTAGGGGTTCAGGTTCAGGGATCAAAGCAAGTGCGCAGCTGTCGTCCCATCATGAGAACAGGCCGGGATCCTGAGTTCGTAGCAGAGGTTGATTCTGTAGAAGTTAAAGAAAGGTAATCCAGCAGACTTTTATGGCTGTTGTCCCTTGTGATTTCAAATGTGTTTTCTGTCTGCACAAATCTTGCAGCTATCATGGTGTGGATGATATTTTAAAGTGCTGACGTGATATTCGGTTTATCGCCATTGCCTTCATAAAATTTTGAATCCTGAGAGACGACTGCGTCGTTTTCGCTCAACGTTGTTCTGGCAGCGAAACAACTTAATTCCCATAGTTTTTGGATAGTACTCTTGCGTATGGTAGTGGATGCTTATAGAACTTCTGCGCCACTGTAAGAGTGGCATTCTACTGCCACCAAAGACACTGCATCCTTCAAGGGGCCGCGAAGTCAATGTGATACTTGCCACGGGTTTTCAGGCCAGTCCATGGTGTAAGGGCGCCCAGCTGGGGTGCATTCCTTCACACCCTGACTATATACAGCTTTTGCCTTCTCTTCATAGCACTGCCCATCGATGCACCAAACATAGCTTCGTCAATTTCCTTCATGTGCCTATTTCCCATCACCGGAATGTAGCTGTTCTACAGCTGTGATTCAGTATGTGGGAATAATGACACGTCTCCCGACAACAAACAACCAGATTTTGACATAAGTTCCTCCTCCTGGACATATAGGTAACAAGTTGGGTGAGGAGCGAAGGTTTGTTCGGAGTATTCATGCCACCAGGTCCATGATTGGGAATATGAGTCAACCGATTGCTCTCTTATCTGCGTAGCAAGTGATGGTGTATTCTCTACCTTTTTTCAGTAGATTTCCTTTTGGGCACTATGTGATGTTTGACCAGCAAAGGCATCTTGAGAGGGGCCCAAATTTTTTTTTTTTTTTTTTGGGGGCTTGTGTGAGAGTGGTTGATATTTGATTTCATATTTGTGTGCTGAAAGTAACAATGGCAACGTTGCTCCGCTAGCACTTAATGGAGAATGCCCTGTGTGAGTCCAAAATTAGGTCAGAGTTGATGGTCTGTGGAAAGTAACTTTCGCCCAAACAGGTACTGATGAAATCCGATTCAAAACTTCTATGCTCACCGTTCGATTTGGGGTAGTTGTTTTGCTTATTAGAAGTGCCTCAAGCAAAGCAATAGGTCTTTTCGCGAGGTCTATGTGTGACACGACTGTCCACGTCCATAGGGGAGGGATCGCGGGCCAGATGAGGGGTCGATGGATCAGGTGCATTGAACTTCGAATTAGCAATGCATCCTTTTGCTTGTGTTAATGGACATCAAGCTTAGTTCATTCCGGGCCTTGTTCTGCCAAGGAGGTCATGAGTGGGTTTCGCAGTGTGGTACTAGTTAACTTTCATAATAGTTCAGTTAGTCCTAGACGAGCACAGTTGGCCTTAAATTTTGGGTGGGGAGCCCATAATAGCTTAACTTTGCAGGGCCTTGATGGACGCTGCAAATCAACTGATTGTGTCCTAATATTCAACGAGGGCGTTGAAGGATTCACACCTGTCTTTTGCGTAACTCGGTTAGGCCATATACTATTAGTCTTGGTGGGTAGCTCTAATTCTTTAAAGTGATCCTTTCATTCCTCCATGACCAGGGATTCATCCAGAAGCACTGAACTCCTGACAGCCACACCAAGATCTGGTCCATAGCCCTCTGGAAACTAGGGCAGGAGCGACGGTTACCGAAAGGGTAGCGCAGTATCGATAAAGCCCCTTTGAGTCACAATATGGTCAACAGCTTTTGGAATTTCATCGACATGCATCTTAATGTTTGGCTACAGATCATTCTTACTGAATTGTTGCGCTCCGCCAGGCCTGCGAGGGTCATCGATGAGGGGAAGCAGGTATGTTGTCACACAAACATGGGTTGCACAGTGACTTAATCACCCACAAATTCGGAGAGAGCCTCTTTCTTGCACTATTTGGGATGATAGGAGTGGACCCAATGAGCTATGGGTAATGGACTTGGGACTCCAATTAGGTGACCAGGCGCTCCAGGTTCTGTACTTTTTGCCTGTGGGCTTGGCCACAGTGTTCGTGCTTTTCAGTATTTTCGCTGGACTGTCCGTTTAAGTTTCAATTGTCACAGTGATCTCCCTTATACTTCCCAAGTATCTCCGCAAAAACGTAGCAGCATGTTTCCTTAGTTATGGGTTCTGACTGGTTTTTCTTTATCATCGCGTGCATTTGCCCTAGTTCAGTCTGAATCTGTCCCCAAAGAGCCAGACCACCCATTAATGGCTGTGGTAGTACACTCCTCACCAACAGTGGCATATTAGCTGTCCGTCATTGAGCTTCCCTTAACATCAATAGTGCCAACATGGCACGCTTTCCCTATATTCTTCAGAATCAGTTTTGGTGCCTTAGCGGAAGATGTGTAGGTTTCTTTTAACAGTCTCAGGAGACCAGGAGAACAAGCGTGCACCGTGTCCAGTTCATGCGGTATCAGTTTACCATCCAAACAAGGGGGTTATCCAGTATTCATAGTGAGCCCATGCCAAAGACCATGACATGCTGGCAACTTTCACTTGCGTATGGGGTTGTACCTTGTTCATCCTGGGTCTGCTCTAGGTATGAGGGTTCTCTTTGATTGTCGGCAGCACGCAGGCCTCTTTTTTCTGTTTTACAGGCCACTCAATATGTCCTTTTTGCCACGAGGTGTCGAACACCAGGTCCTTACATCGCTTTGATGCCTGGTGACCGGGCTTACACAGCGTGTATACTTCTTTGATCTGCACGTTTTGTGGGTAGTTCTTGTGGACACTTTTTGCACCTAGGGGATGCACCATGTATTGCGCCTCCCTTGTAGCCATTCATGGAGACAGTAATATCAACAGCCTTTTGAACGTAAGCGAGCTCTGTCAGTAGCGTTTCCCAATAGCTTCACGTACAGGCACAACACTAACTGTACCGCAGGGCATCGTTAAATCTCTTTAATTCAGAGTGTTCTGCTAGCTTGTTTTTAAATTGCTCAAAATGTACATGTTCATCTTCTTTTTGGTCTCTTTTGTGGACTATATCTTTCAGCAATTACCAGTGGTTTTGGGAAAAAGACACCCAGGATTTCCACAACGTCACTGTAAAGATTTTAGTCTCAGGCTTAACAGGATGTAGTAGCTGTGAGGGGTTGGTTTTTAGCCCTACTATGCTTAGATATTGGCACCTTCTTCACTTCTGTAATGTCATTTGCAATACAAAAGCTCAAAATGTCAGTATACACATGCCATGCTCTATTTCTCATCAAAAGGTTCCAGTGCTGGTCAGAGTAGCCATGATTGTTAGTTCACTTTTCACAGTCAGTGCCGAAAGCAGTTTTTTTGTTTGTTTGTTTTTTTTACCTTGACTTCTACTTCCTTCTGTTACTGAGAGCAGCACCGGAATCGCATCCATCGTCGCCATGTATTCTTCGGGAGCAGCCAGTTTAGGAAGAAACACTTGAGGCCAGACAGCAGACAGCTACAAAACAATTTATTTACACACACAGAGCAACTAACGCCGAAGCGTGGCTTATCCCCTAATAATCTAACTCAGTTGCCATGGGAACAAAAACCATGACAACCAAATACACAACAGACTGGGATGTTCACCTTGGAAAAGAGATGACTCAAGGGGGCGTAACAGGGTGCTGGCTTAAGAGGCACTGAACCAGCCCCTGTTAGCTCAGAACTGGATAGCGTAGCTCCCATACACAGAAACTGATTGGAGCTGGCAGGGTGTGGCTCATTAGAGGAGCCTGCGAGCAATCACCTGTGAGCCTGCTGAGATGAAGGCCTATAAAGCTGACAGGAAGGAAGTGCAGGAGGAGAAAAAGGAGGAGTAAGGAACTGCTGCTCCTAGCTAGCAACAGGCATTAGCTATCCCCCAGCTGGCTACCTAACTGCAATTGACTTGTACATAGAGTTGTATATAGATGGTGGTGGGCATGAACACAGGGAAATAAAAGGACACTGGGTTGCAAAATAAAAGGTCTCCGTCTAATCTGTGCAGCGAGCAAGGAGGCGCTCGTCTACAGGGGGATACGATAGAAGTCAATAAAATCATGAATGGTAAGGAGAAAGTGAGTAAGGAAGTGTTAGCATCCCCTTCAAATAATATAAGAACCGGGGTCACCCAATGAAATTAATAGGGAGCAGGTTTAAAAGAAACAGAAGGAAGTACTTCTTCACACAACGCACAGTCAACCTGTGGCACTCATTGCCAAAGAATTAGATGAGTTCATGGAAGATAGGTCCATCAATGGTTATGAGCCAAGATGGTCAGGATGCTTTGCGTATCCTTAAACCTCTGGCTGCAAGAAGCTGGAACTGGGCAGCATGGGATAAATCACTCAATAATTGCCCTGTTCTGCGCCTTCCCTCTGAAGCATCTGTCACTGGCCACTGTCAGACGACAGGATACTTGGATAAAAGGATCATTGGTCTGACCCAAAGGCAAGTTTGACCATTCTTGTGTTCTTATAAGAAATTCAATGGTTAGGAATCTCATTTGCTTGCTGTACAAAATATAAAAGCTATAGAAACTTGTGCAGCATAATAAAATGTTGCTATCTGATGGTTTTCGCCATCTGTAGCCATGTTTCTCCATGAGGAAAAATACTTAAATAAGTTAATTATTTTTTTCCATATCAGCAAAAAAAAAAATTGTTAGCAGATGCTGATTGATTCCATTCTTCTGTGCAATTAGGTTTATGATACTGTGAGTAGAAGCATAGCACTGCCAAGTTATTAAATGCTTGATATAGAAGCTGAGTGTGAATAAAGGATTTTATTACTTTCAGTAAGACATCTCAGCCCAAAATTTACTTGCTTGCTTTTGCATGGATATAAATGAGTTGTTACCTAAATGTAGATATAATATCTGTCAGGTAGAATAGAACAGATCAAATAATACTTACTTTTGTCCTTCGGAAATTTTTTATACTCTATCACTGAGCTGTCCTTCTTTCTCCTTTATGTAAGTTTATTATTTGCATAATTGCCTTCTAAAATGCAGGCTAAAAGCACAAATCACTTTGGTTTTCTTGATGGTTTTTATTGCACATGAATAAATAGAGATGTTATCTCTGTTTTCAGAAACAAAGGAGCAGGGTTTCTCAAAGATGTTTTATAGAGTTTAAAGGATACCACTGAAGAATGTAAAAAAACTGTAGGGTCAAATTCTTCTCAAGCCCTGCCTGTGCTTAGAAGGGTTTGTTAGCATAGCTACAGTGGTACCACTATATTGGCAAACATCCTAGTGTAGATGCAACTTAATACTAGCAAGAGTTCTTCTGTCTATATAGCTTAAACCATTCCTCTGAATGGAATAAGCTATACCAGCAAAAGGACTTTATCTCTGTATAACTGTATCTGCCCTAGGGCTTTTGCTGTCTTGGGGGTGGATGAATGGGGGAGAGAGAGCTTGACAGCTGACATAGCTGTGGTAGCAAAACTTAAGTGTAGACCAAGCTTCAATTATACTGGTCTAACTTTCCGGTAACTCCCCGTAGGTCTGTTTCTGAAATGTGACTAATGATTTTGTCTTAAAATTCTAGAGAGTGTGCCTATAACCCTGTCTAGTACAATCTTTTTGTCAGGTGGCACTCTGGATTTTTTTTTCCCCAAAAAGTTGTTTTTCAAAAAATTGCCAACACTTTATTTTTTTCTGTAGTCCCCCCCCTTCTTATTTTTCCTTCCTTCCCCCCCTTCTGTCTTTTAAGATAATCTTCAAAAGGAAAAGGGGGAAAAGAAAATATATATATTTTTAAAAGATCTTAAATTCAAAAATGAAAAATGGGTCAACTTTAAACCCTGTGAATTAGAACTTTGGCACTTGTCTTTGAGTATTTTAGTGGAATAGTTTTTCTATTTTTCCACAAACTCTTGCAACTGGTATGTAATTACAAGGCAAATTCCATACATAATTCTATCTTCATTCTAATTTCTTGGTACTTATATATTAGAAATAGTACCTGATAAAATAAAAAATTACCGTCATTCAAAAGGACTAATTTAATCATGCAGTTGGTGCTAGTATTTAAGTCAGGGACTCCAGCAAGGATTGTTGCACCTCTGGGGATGAGATAAAAGGGGGCCCACTGGGACCCACTACCCCTTGGACTAAGAACTGAGTAGCGAAGACACTCTGGAGGGCAGTAGGAGCCAGATAATACCTCTGCCCCTGTGGCCCTAGGGGCAAGTTGCAGGGAAGAGTTAGCTAGATACTCCAGTCAGTAGGATCAGAAACAGACAAACCTGTAGAATGTCCTCACGCTTTCTCTGCCCCTGTGCTGACTGACTGTTTGTTCCAATCGTCTTCCCTTTTCACCTCAGCTTTGCTCCATGCCTGCTCTTCTTACCCTTTTCTCCCTTCAGCTGAACCCCTCCTTAGAAACCTTCCTCTCAAAAATGGATTTAACATGTTTTCCACCATCATACAGTTCACTCTGTTTGTGTGTTACTCCCCCCCAACCTGGGTCTGTCTTGTCTATTTAGACTGTAAGATCTTTGGGGCAGGGGTAATCTAGTAGTCTGTTTAGACAGCACCCAGTAAAATGGGGTCCCACTCTTGGTTGGCCCTTAAGCACTACTGTCATAAACATGGTTAATAATC
Organism: Chelonoidis abingdonii; assembly: GCF_003597395.2. Taxonomy (NCBI): domain Eukaryota; kingdom Metazoa; phylum Chordata; order Testudines; family Testudinidae; genus Chelonoidis; species Chelonoidis abingdonii. The sequence continues at coordinate 41,420,359 of NC_133773.1, forward strand.
ATCCATACAAGTTCTCCTGCAGTTCCAAGGATGTCTTTGACAGTACTGCTTAATACCTTGGAAGGAGATAAATAAGGTACAGTTCCAATTATGTTAATGAAGCACACCTAGACCATAATAGTCTAATGTTACATTAAAGTTCCTCCAGAATAAATAAACAAACAAACAATAATTCGCATGGATAGAACTCGCCTTGGGGCTCCACAGAGCCTGTGGCCTTCACCCTCCTGATTTGAGGAAACTAAAAATGGAAAGGAGAATCTGACCTCTTACTATCCATGGAAAAAAGAAGTTAGTATCCAAAGTTGTGTAAAACAATCTTCTGAAACAACTCTTGTGTTCAAACTTAAGTATAGTAACTTGCTGAACACTGAAGTTATTCCATAATCTTCTCATAATTCTGGTACATAGTATTATAATTGCACAATATGTTGTCATCATAAATGGCTAATCTAGATGATGTTAAGATGTTTAATATAACACAGGATGTGAGCAAATGATGCATCTTACAATAACAGTTTTTGTACAGGTTCCTTACTCAATGTGCAGTTTCAGCTTTAAATATCCTAACTGCACACGTTGTGAAGATTTATGTGAGGCTACTTGTGACTGTTTGTTATATAATAGATTCCCACAGCGGTTAAAAAAAGTCACTTTAAAACTCAAGGTATGCACCAAGATTTGGTTACTACTTTATATGAACATTTGTCTTTTTAAAAAAAATAAAAAAAATTAAGGTTAAGACGTCCACAAAACATCCTACTTCTAATATCACACAAGATTAAAATAAAAAGAATGAAAAAAACAGTGTCCTAAATTAGGAAGATGGCTTCTGTAACAACAATAGGTGGTATTTTGAATGACCTTCCCATCTAACTTTCTATCAGTTTGTATCACTAAAATACTGTATGATCTTCAGAGCTCGAGTCTAAACTGTAAAGAAGGGATGATATGGCGTTCCAGATATTAAACATTATTATTAGGTAGCTCTAGAAAAGCCTTGACTGATCGCCTACTGCTGCAGTACCAATGTGGCAATCCTGAGCGAGAGGGAGACGATCACACTGAAAACAGTAATATCAGGTACTCTACAAGGAAAAACCTTCAACTTCATGCATGCTCACATCTATCTACCTGCACATATAGATACTGTAGTATGTAGGACCCCCGTCTTGCAATCAGGAGAGAACCTGACAGCTGTAAGGAGCCCCATAAGCTTTAAGGAGGGTCGGCAGGGGCACAGGGCCCAAATCAAATAATTTACAGGCTTGGGCTCTGAATCTACATCATGATGCACCTTGCATAGAAAACGAGGGTGGGAACACCATACATAACCCTGGACAAAAGCATTAGCAATTTAGTCAAAATATTTCCCATTTTTAGTTCAAAATATTTTGAGATGGAAAAATGTCTAAGTAGCTACAAAAAGCCCCCACCCCTGAAAAAAAGCAAAATTTTGCATAGTTGTTTTCTTCTACCATTTAAAATGGTGGTGTGTGTGTGTGGAGGGGGTAGGGGTGGAATTTTCCAGCCACCTCCACTGGGATAGTCCCTATATACTGAAATTAAATATCCCATCAAATTTGTATATAGTCAACTTTGCTGTTATAGGTTCAGCCGTTTTCATTGCTTGATGTAGGGGGATTTTTATTACATTTATTATTAAATCTTCTGTTTTTTGACAATGTGGGGGTTTTTGTTGTTGTTTGGGTATTTTTTGCACTCGTTGCTCATAATCTCTCATCCCTATGAGAATGGCTTTTTTAGGCTTGTCAGAATGGCTTGATTACAGAGGCAGGGCTAATAGCAATGTGTCGGTGCTGGCATAGTAGAGTTACCCTTATGGTCCAAACGTGATATGTTTTATCCTAATCTGGGCTACAAATTTTATATATAGGTATGTATAAGACCTTCTAAACCACAGCCCTTGACTCAGTACCACCCACTCCTTTAACAGGACTGGCCATTGATCCCAAGGCACTTCCTGTGAGAGAGTGGGGTATACTGTAAAGGTGACAGAGTGGTGCTGGACATAGGCATTGGTAATACATGTAGGGAAACTACTGTTCATCTATTGAATAATAGTAAAATCATTTATCTTTTCCTTTGCTTGCCTCTATTGCACTATTCACAGTAAAGTTGCAGCCCAATAGGGTTTACCCTCTCCCCATACACACACTGCTGAAGGATGAGATAGAGATATAATGAGAGCAGGAGATTCTGCTGTTGTCACTTATTCATGCTTTTGCCTTTCCTTTCAAAGAGCAAAACCTTGAGTCCTTTGGTCATAAGGCCATAAGCTAAACACAAAAGTACAGGGTTAAGTTAAAAGGAAGCAAGTCAGTGGCTCAGAGAGAGAGAGGGCTGAGAACCCAGAAGCGATGAGGTGGCTCAAATGAACAAAGCTCCAGGAGAGTTTTAGAAAGGAGGGAGAAGAGAGGTCAAGGTTGGTAGACTGGAGTGACCCGATGGTGAAGCAGGTAGGTATGAAATTGAGTATATGTTATAGGCTGTTGTGAGTACAAGGAGAGCCTGAAACCTTGAAGGGAAATCTCTGATTAGATTGTTTAGGAAGCCTGTGAATGTAACAAACAATATGAGTATGATGGTCACAAATGACAACTGTTTTCATCTCAGAAAACAATCAAATCTAAACAATTCAAGAACAACATTTCTGTCTCATCTGTAGAGTTATTTCACAGAATCCATAGGAAAGAGAAAATGGCAAATTTTCTGTCAGATTTTTTTTATTTGGGTAGAAGGTTGCCATAAAGATTGCCTTTTCTCAGAAAAGTGACTGCGTAAAAATGACATCTTACCCTACAGAGCTACTTTCTAGATGTATTAAAAGTCATGTCTGCTCAGTGATTAAAATAACTGTCCTGCTTTTTACTCCTGTTAGCCCTGCAAAGCCAACACAACTAAGAAATAAGGAGAGTAATGTTATTCTAATCTTCTAGGTCTTCAACAGAATGAAATTCCAACTAGTTCTGCCTGTGCAAAGCCATTGAAGGACAGGTGCAACGGACCTGTATTTCTGGGGATGAGTGAACCATAAAGTCTAGCTTGACCCTCAGAGCCCTGACTGGATTTTTAAGGCTGGAATTCAAAACCAGCCAGCCAACCAACCAACCCTTCAACCTGTACCTTGATCATATATAACAGAAAAGTACAGCTAAGAGGAAATACATGTGCAGCCACACAGTGACACTCTTACAAACTGACTTTTGAGAGATGGCCTACTCTTTGAGATCTTACGGTAAATGTCATTGTCTGAATTAACAGTACTACTAGCAGTTGTTCGGTATACAAGTCAAATGACTCTAAGAAGATTAAATTAGACTTCTACATAAAAATGAATTGGGGGTTGGGGAATGGATAGCCCCCCAACTAACAAACAACTTTCTAAACCATAAACAGGCTTCAAATAAATTTAATGGCAGTTTACCTGATTGTGCTAACTTTTCAATATGAGAGCTTGCCAAGAGTTATATATTGTTTTACTCTGAAATGAAGCTTCTACATATGCTGAGATTTTATGAAACATAACTAGCATTTATATGAGTCTTCTATTATGAAACTACTATTAAAATAATCCTTCAGATTATCAAAATAGCTTGCAGGCTAAATGAGACCTCATTGGTACAGACTATAGGGCAAAGTCTGGCGACCTCATTTTTTTCCTACTGCAGTGCCAAATGTATTCAAAAGCTGCACCTGAGAGTAACACTTTTTAATAGGCAATGCTCCTTTAGAGTCACTTTAAGAAAGATAAGCTCCTATTCCCAAGGCCTGTTTAGTGATTACTATTTTAATAGAAAATGAATGTTTGACTTGCACAACTGCACATTCTAGCAGGAAGGCAGAGTTGGAACTTGCTTTTTGTGGTCTGTATTTAAAACAAAAGCACAAACAAAAGATGGGGGAGAAATAAGACTCGTTTCAAAGGATGTATTCAGTTATGTTTTTTCAGACAGATTATGGTTTTAACTGAAGGGAGAGAGAATAGATTCTTACCATATGTTGATTTAAATATCTTAAGGCTATTTTTGTGAAGATTTGCTGTATTTGAATTAAATTAAATTTTTAAAAATGCATTCCTAACTACAGCTGTATGCACAGTTAGGTGTACTTTGACATGAATCCTTGAAATATTATCAATTCAAATAATGTGTCTCCTGGTCTGTCAGTTAACCAGAAGCAATAGAAAACATTTGTGAAAACAGATGATAGCATTACAGTTTGCTGTCAATGGATAGGCTGAGTTCAAGGTCCAGTTCTTGGTGAGTGAACTAGGGAAGGTCTGGAGATTGGTTCAATTTAGATAAGCACCCAAACCATTATAAATTGATCCAATTGGGCTGGAAATCTCTTATTATCAGACTTTCTCATGAGACTTCCAGAATGTTTTGGTTATGGTCATGCAGAAAACACAATAGGAACGGTCACTTCAGAATTTCCACCTTCAGCCAAAAAACCAAGTAGTGCTGAGATGCACAAAAATTAAGATTTAGCAGCTAAAGACTTTTTCAGGATTGAAAAAGAAGTTCAGATTTGGTTCAGTCTAACTTTTAAGTGACTATTTAGGTCACTTAATTTTTCTGCACAGTGGCTCATTCCCATTACTCTTCACCTATTGCATAAATATTCCTATTAAATGAGTGAGCAGCTGAAAGAATCTCCTTTTTTATTTTAATGAATTGCAGCATGTTAGACCAATCTGAGTTTTGCAGAGCAATCAAGTACAAATATAAAAACTGTGATCCACGGAGGTGAAGTAGCTGAAATCACTGAAGGCATGACTCATTTAAAAAAAATTGCAGAGGTGTTATTTTGTGAGTGTTGTGAATGTTCAAGTGTCTTGTGCTGATCTAATTAATCAAGAAGCCATCAATGTGATTCACAAAGTTTGCAATATGCAAGAAAATGTCACTCTTCCTCTGAAACTGAAATACAGTCATAGAAAATACTAGAGACCTTTTTCACCCTTAAGGTGGGCTTCTGATCAGACCACTGCTTCTTATAAAATACCAATTAAAATTTACCAATTAAAGTCATATTCTGATGCTCTTGCTCCTGTTGAGTAGCATTCTACTCCATCCACACCAATCCATATACGTTTCAATGGGACGAACAGAAGACTATTTCTTAGGATGAGTGACTGTATAGGTTAAGTCCTGGATCATCACAGTTGTGTAAGAACATACTCCCATTGTTTCGGTCAAAGGTCTGAAGTGGCATAGATTTAGTGTCAAAGAATAAGAAAAGAAAGAATACACTGTTTATTATCAAGCCTCATGAATATTTGAACACCCCCTTGTTGTTGTTTATGTGGAGCTTGGGAATTAGGTTTCAGAGTGGTAGCCATGTTAGTCTGTATCAGCAAAAACAGTGAGGCACCTTAGAGACTAATACATTTATTTGGGCATACGCTTTCAAGGGCTAAAGCCCACTTCATCAGATGCATGGAGTGAAAAACACAGTAAGCAATATATATATCACAGCATATGAAAAGATGGGAGCTGCCTTACCAAGTGGGGGGTCAGTGCTAACAAGGTCCATTCAATTAAGGTGGAAATGGCTTATTCTCAACAGTTGACAAGAAGAGCTGAATATCAAGAGAGGGAAAATTACTTTTGTAGTACTAAGGAGGCCAATTCAATCAAGATGGAGTGGCCCATTTCCAGCACATTGGGTAGGAATTTATCCATGCAAATCTCATGCACACCAATTACCCCTTCATTGCTGACATATAATTGCATTTATACTTATGGAACCATTGTTTCAGATTAATAGATTACTGAAGCACTGCAAGTTCAACTAGCCTTACTGGCCAAGAGCACCTCCTGAACAGATCTGGAAAATTTGTCAGCAATGACACAGTTAAAAGGAAAGCAATAGAAGTTAATGTACCACCTACCACTATTTCTCTAAACTGGAACTTAATCAAAGGGTGTCAAATAATAGTTTGCAATACTGTAAGTTAATACTGTCACTTCCTCTATGAGAGGTATCAGGGAATGGAGTAGAAAGTCAAAGTTGCAAAGGAAGAGAACATACATTTGGGCCATTTTAGGATTTTGTTATAATGTTGAACAACATTCTAATATCAGAGGGGTAGCCGTGTTAGTCTGGATCTGTAAAAGCAGCAAAGAATCCTGTGGCATCTTATAGACTAACAGATGTTTTGGAGCATGAGCTTTTGAGGGTGAATATCCACTTGCATCTGACGAAGTGGGTATTCACCCACGAAAGCTCATGCTCCAAAACGTCTGTTAGTCTATAAGGTGCCACAGGATTCCTTGCTGCTTTAACATACTAATAGTCTATCTATCACAACTGAATATATTGCATGATGAGGCCCTCATTACAGGTTCTAACTCAGCTCAGGGTGGAACCTAATGGGCAACAAGAGTGGCTTTAACCCATATCTGACCAGCCTGTATTCTGGGGCTGGTCATTCACATTTTAGAGCAATCCAGAGGCTGTTCTAAACTGCAGCTCCAAGGAGCTGTTGCAACTGCCAAGAATACCCAAACTGTCTGGCCATGCCCCTTTCCCTGGCCGTGACCCTAGCATGGGGCTGCAAGGGAGGGTCACCTTACATTAGCACTAGACCTCCCAGGAAAGCCCTACATAGCAGGGGCAATCCCTGAGGGCCAAATCTGGCCACTCTGTTTCATTAATGTCTGATGTACAAGAACAGTTTTAGACTCATGAACTGGGCCCTTAAAGTTTGCCCAACTCTTTGAACATGTAAAGGATTGTATACTTGTGAAATATTATTTCACATCAATTTTCTGAAAAGCCTTTTTAAAAAATAAGTTCTTTACTACCTTGAGCATCTATCACAGGTGGCTGCAGTAAAGTTATCAAGGATCTGGGAGACAATCATTAAAAGCGGGGATTTTAAGATCCCTCTGACAAATAACAGATGGCTCTTAGGGCTGCCTCAAGAGGACCGACGTTGCTTGGAAGCAGCACACTTGTAAATTTCTGTTGTTGACAGTACCTAAGATTAATTATGACTGGTGTATATTATTTTACCTACATACCCCTAGAGCCCAGACTCCAGCTTGGAGAAAACTGATATGCAGATTTAAATCAAGTAGCTTAGGGTTCTTGCTGCTGGGTTTATTTGCATGGTTTTTCTGTTAAACACTTTCATTGACTAATGTGACATTGACCAATAGCATCCCCTGATTTAAAGTTTGGGATCACTAAATGGAGGGTGTTTAAACTAATTACACATACAGTATTGCTGCAAAATGCTTCCTATCTTATTTTAAATGAGAGAAAACCTATAAACTGAATGGGATTTGAGAGATGATTAAAATGGCTGGCTAATGAATAGGGCACTGGGTTTTTCCCCCCCAGAACTACTGCACATATCGATGGAGATTACGCATTAAAAAATGCTATCTAGCTAAACTTTTTTCTTTTTCTTTTAATTTTATAACAACAATAATAATATGAAGTTGGTCCAGGACATTTCCCAGACCTTAATGACCAGCTACAGCCGATCAACTCCTCCCAGTTAGTAATTAGTCTTTAGGAAGCAACCTGAGACTACATCATTATTGTCAATCAAAATTAGCGATTTGCCTGCTTTACCCCCTAGCCAAATTTGTTCTCATTTACAATGGCTCAGATCTCATTTTGGATTAAATAAATTTTGTTAGAGATGAAGAAAGAACAAAGATGTCCTGCAACTTGTTATTAAAGCTGATCAAAGGATCAGATAACTCAAGATCTGAAGAAAGAACATCTTGGTGAACTCAACAATTCATAGTAAACATTACTGGTCTAAGGTCCTACCTAATTAAGACAGTTGATTCCTAATTCTCTTTCTTATACACCATCAATTCACTGAACTATAACAGGTATGTCTCTTGCCTCTAGAATATGACTTGTTTTGTTGTTAGATGTAAGATTTATGAATTGCCTCTGTCACTTTAAGTTGCTAGATCCCATGATGTACTAATGATACTCTACAGATTTTGCTTTAACATCTCTAGCAAATCACATTCTATTTTCCCTCTTTAAAAATGCAGGCTTGCTTGTGAAAGCCGTATCAGTCCTTTGACAAGCATCTACAGTTACTTTCTCTTGCATGTTCATCCTCACCATTACCTTATAGGGAATTTTCTAGCTATATCTTCCAACTCATCCTTGTAACCCAGATCAAACCCTACTCCAAAGTCCAGTTTTTTCACTGAAATGTCACATGACTTCAGAAACACAGCTGTGTTCATTAACCACATTATTCATAGCCATTTCTCTCTTCATTTTCTTGTAGATTACTGTATATTTAGAGTACTGTTCACTGACTGTATTTATTTAGCTAGACTAAATATATATTTATATCCGGTCAGTTTGCTTTTTTCTTACCTCTGTATTCACAACATCTTGCTGAGATGTCCTACACAGGCTCCTTATCCTGAACACTGGGGGCTTTTTATTGTTTGCTTTGTTAATTTCCTTGCCTAGCAAGTAATCCAGCTTTGGTACAATCACTGTTTAGAAGGCTGGTGTATGCTTCTGTACCGCGAGGATTTTTCTATAATCAACATATGGGCTAGAATATAGTGGTTGTTTTGAATCTGATGTCATGGGAAACAGTATTGCTTCAGGCAATGTGGAAATTTGCCCAGATACTTTCAAGTTGTTTCTTCCTTGAGTATAATATCATCTATTTGAGACTTTTAACTTGCCTTCTAATGGTTATTCGTACTCACCCGTAACTACTTTCCAATCCAAATATAGCATTACTAGAGTTAACAAACCCAAGATATGGTTCTGCTTATGGAGTGTGTTTAACAATCCAAACCAAATCCTTTCTGAAATGCCATGGTCCAACTTATCATAAAATTTGAGAGGTTTATTAGGACTCTGTCTCCAGACATTTTAAAATGACTCCTTGTGTTTTTAAAGTTAGAAAAATCATGCAGAAATGACATATTTTTCAGCTGCTTGTTATATTTTACTTCTATTGAACTCTTCTTAGGATGAAGCAAAGTGATCAAGCATGCACAACTGAGGCTCCTATTGACCAGTGATGATTTTAGATGTGTAAGAAATTCAGGGCCAAGCCCTTTTTCAGTCAGTTAGGACTGCAGTAGCATCCTAGAAAATATCCAGTACCTATTTTAAAATAATAGTTGAAATAAAGGCATAAGCCTGATTATTGAATACAAAGAAAATCAACTAATGTAACCGATGTAACTCAACTGACTAAATACTGCTGATTTATACCAGCTGTGCCCTGGAGCTTACATTTTAGTGAAGTTATTTTGCAGGACCAGTGAGCAATCCTACCAAACATTAATATTCTATTAAGATATATAAAAGATACTAGTTTACTATGAAACACATCTGAGACTGGTTATCCCTCTTTTTCTGCCTCTTTTTTATTAATATTTTTGCTGTTGCTTTAATTGCTTCAAGAAAACAAAAATCTATGATATGCAAAAGAAAGTTTGTCTGGATTTCTAGTCCTACACATATTGTATTAAATAAAATACAAGAAGCTGAGTGCATGAACAGTGCATTTGGAACATTCAGCAAACATACAACAATTTCTACTATGCATGTGCAAACTGGGATTCTTCCATAGTTTATAACTCTGCCAGATTGGGGTGAATTTTCATGGGGACAGCAAAAGACATCTTTTTGACCTTAGGACTGTCTCTCTGCCAAATTATAAGCTCCAGCTATACACCACTGAAACACTCAAACTCTTCAAAAAACAGATGGAAAAAACATTAACATTGGCAAAACAATCTTATAGTAAGTAGATTCTTTCTTAAAAATAGCTGAAATATATAAATTGAGAGAAAATAGATCTCCAGCCTGAGGGAGAGACCAAGGATAGCAAATTTCAACCTGAATCGTTAAAGTTTGTCAAAGCTATAGAAAATTTGAAAATGAAGGTTTATAATATTGTTAGGCAACCTTTTTTATGCTTAGCAGCACAATCAGCTCTCCCAATACTAAGGGTGAAAACAACCAAATGGAGGTTCTGGTTAGGGTGTGTTAGCATATAGTTAACATTACATAGAATTACAAGGAAACAAACTCAGAAAGTTGTTCTGAAAGGTTTTCTATATTTAAATGAGGTAGGTTGTTTTAATACTTTCTGAGTTGCTATCTACGTTAATACAGTACGTTATACCACGCATGCCATTTATTGGTAGAGCACATTGCTATTCAGCTTAACTAATGTTGGTTTAAGATTTTACAATTTTTTCAGCTGTAAAAAGGACAAGGAAGCTGAATCAGTGCTTTTAGTTTAGTCCATCTCATGGTTCTATTGTTGCACATTTCAACGTGCAGCTAGATTTTGTCTTGCTATTGTGAAAGTATATAAAACTTTCATTTAAATTGATGACATAGGTGAAGGAAGAGAAACATTTATGGCACTAATGGTTACATCTTGCAAGTGCTAAATGTTGGTCTCTGGTGCACTCTGACCTGGACTGTGTGCTTGCTTAATGTGATTGATGTAAGATGATTTTGGTCATACTCTGTAAGGTGACCTTGGTGCTTTTCAGCAGTACACTGAATGAGGGCTAGCCCAATGTGATCTGACTTCGCTATCCACTGTGATTTTTATGTTCTTCAGGAGCAGTGCAATATTATATAATGTGTATGGCTGAAGCATCGCAATCAGAGAGATCGCTGTTTGCTTGACTTTAGCTGTGGAAGAACTGATGAAGATCTAAAAATGTAAATAATGAAAAAGGGCCAAAATATGCAGGCCGTCCTTAGACAAAATGCCTAATGAAGGCAGTGAGAGCCTAGGAATGAAATATTTCACCAAAAGAGACTAAAAAACACATCCACCTCATAAAATGGACAAGATTTCAGCATTATCTGAAGTACTTTGGCCAGACTACAGCAGAAAAATATACAAAACACAATAGGATTTAGAAACAACACCTTTGATCCCTTATTTAAAGGAATAAACCTGAATGCAGACCTCAATTAGATGAACATTAGAGGTATTTCCTTGCCATCCTGCATCATTTATTGTATTTCTAATAGGCCTATCACCATTCTACGTAGGCGCCTTGGGCTGGATTCACTACTTTGATCTGCTCAGGCAGTGTGAAGGGAATCTAACTGACCCACATCTCCCCAGCTGGTGATTTCCCCCAGTTTGGAGGAGTCTTCTGCAGGTAGGGAACTGGTGCAGCTGGTTCCTTCAGCATCACACTGTGTAGGGAGTGTGCAGGGATGGGGAGAGAGCATAGCCAGAGTGTGGCTGGGGTAGCTAGAACACAGCACAGACAGTCCTTTGGAGATGGCTGACAGCTAGCATGAGGTAGAACAGCCCCCGTGCTGCTCTTACCTATGTTGTGGCTGAGGAGGAGCTGAGCTGGGAATGGGGTAGCTATAACGGGCACTCTTCTCTGCTGCATGAAACAGATCTGGGTGACAACAGAGAATCTGACCTTCTGAGGCACACAGGTAATAAGAATTCAGTGTGTTCTCATGCTCATGTTTAGAGATTTTATACTGAGATTTATTCATTAACTATTTTAGCACTAGAGTTTTTAAAATAGCATAAAATCTATCCAAGATATTTTTGCTATTCATAATTGTTGCACTAGAGGATCAAATCTGATGTTATTAGTGGTGCGATATCTAGTTGTATAAATAAGCTCCCAGAATGTTTTCTTGTGCCTTCAGAACAGATTAGCCACTCAGAATAAATTTTTCAAAAATGCCTAAGTGACTTAGGTGCCTAAATCCTGTTGTACTGAGTGCTACTGGTGACTACATGGATCAACCCTCTTTTTTGAGACAGGACATGAACTTACTCTTCAATTAACATAACTGCCTGGATAAGTTAATCAGAAGTCCCCCACCTAAGAGACAAGGGGTTGTGAGCCCTCCTGGGAGTTTTGTTCCGAGTGGGTGCAGGGGTTTTGCTGAATATACTGTTTACATAAGAGGTGTGTGTGTGTGAGACAGCGGGAGATAGGGGTCAGAACACACAAAGGTTTCAGAGTAGCAGCCGTGTTAGTCTGTATCCATAAAAATAACAGGAGTACTTGTAGCACCTTAGAGACTAACACATTTATTTAAGCATAAGCATTCATGGGTTACAGCCCACTTCATCAGATGCATAGAATGGAACATATAATAAGAGTGTGTGTGTGTGTGTGTGTGTGTGTGTATATATATGTATATATATATACACACATACATACAGAGAAGATACCATACCAGCTCTGAGGCTAATTAATTAAGATGACCTATTATCAGCAGGAAAAAAAACTTTTGTAGTGATAATCAAAATGGTCAATTATGGACAGCTGACAAGAGGTTAAGGATAGTTATCATAAGGAAAGTTGTTATGACTCAGCCATTCCCAGTCTCTATTCAAGCCAGAGTTAATGGTATCTAATTTGCAAATCAATTCAAGCTCAGCAGTTTCTCTTTGGAGTCTGTATGAAGTTTTTCTGTTGCAAAATTGCCACCTTCAGGTCTGTTACTGAGTGGCCAGAGAGGTTGAAGTGTTCTCCTACTGGTTTTTGAGTGTTATGATTCCTGATGTCAGATTTGTGTCTGTTTATTCTTTTGCATAGAGACTGTCCAGTTTGGCCAATGTACATGGCAGAGGGGCATTACTGGCACATGATGGCATATATCACATTGGTAGATGCGTACGTGAACGAGCCCCTGATGGCATGGCTGATGTGGTTAGGTCCAGTGATGGTGTCACTTGAATAGATATGTGGACAGAGTTGGCATTGTGCTTTGTTGAAAGGATAGGTTCCTGGGTTAGTGTTTATGTTGTATGGTGTGTGGTTGCTGGTGAGTATTTGCTTCAGGTTGGAGGGCTGTCTGTAAGCAAGGACTGGCCTATCTCCCAAGATCTGTGAGAGTGATGGATCATCCTCCAGGATAGGTTGTACATCCTTGATGATGAGCTGGAGAGGTTTTAGTTGGGGCTAAAGGTGATGGCTAGTGGCGTTCTGTTACTTTCTTTGTTGGGCCTGTCCTGGAGTAAGTGACTTCTGTGTATTCTTCTGGTTCTGTCAATCTGTTTCTTCATTTCAGCAAGTGGGTATTGTGGTTTTAAGAATGTTTGATAGAGATCTTGTAGGTGTTTGTCTCTGTCTGAGGGATTGCAGCAAATGCGGTTGTATCTTAGAGCTTGGCTGTAGACAGTAGATTGTGTGATGTGATCTGGATGAAAGCTGGAGGCATGTAGGTAAGTATAGCAGTTGGTAGGTTTCCGGTACAGAGTGGTGTTTATGTGATCATTGCTTATTAGCACTGTAGTGTCCAGGAAGTGAATCTTTTGTGTGGACTGGTCCAGGCTGAGGATGGAAATTGTTGAAATCATGGTGGAATTCCTCAAGGGCTTCTTTTCCATAGGTCCAGATGATGAAGATGACATCAGTGTAGCACAAGTAGAGTAGGGGCATTAGAGGATGAGAGCTGAAGAAGTGCTGTTCTGAGTCAGCCATAAAATTGTTGGCATACTATGAGGCCATGTGGGTACCTACAGCAGTGCCGTTGACTTGAAGGTATACATTGTCCCCAAATGTGAAATAGTTGTGGGTGAGGACAAATTCACAATGTTCAGCCACGAGGTTTGCCACGACATTATCGGGGATACTGTTCCTGATGGCTTGTAGTCCATCTTTGTGTGGAATGTTGATGTAGAGGGCTTCCACACCCATAGTGGCCAGGATGGTGTTTTCTGGGAGATCACCAATGGATTGTAGTTTCCTCAGGAAGTTAGTGGTGTCTCAAAGATAGCTAGGAGTGCTGGTAGCATAGGGCCTGAGGAGAGAGTCCACATAGCCAGACAATCCTGCTGTTAGGGTGCCAATGCCTGAGATGATGGGGCGTCCAGGATTTCCAGGTTTATGGATCTTGGGTAGCAAATAGAATACTCCTCGTCGGGGTTCTAGGCATGTAAATGTACAGATCTGTTCCTGTGCTTTTTCAGGGAGTTTCTTGAGCAGATGGTGCAGTTTCTTTTGGTAATCCTCAGTGGGATCAGAGGGTAATGGCCTGTAGAATGTGGAGTTAGAGACCTGCCTAGCAACCTCTTGTTCATATTCCGACCTATTCATGATGACAACAGCACCTGTGAGAGAGACTCAGGGCCAGAGCAAGAAAGCCAAACAGCTGCCTGGTGTGACTCTGACGAAGCCTAGAGAGGTTTGGTTCAAGGCTTCTGGCTGAACAAAGCTTGGGCCTGTAAGATAAGAAACTGCTCCTTTCAATTTTGATTCCTCCTGCAGTCAGAGAAACAGAACTTTATGCATTCCTTGTAAATGAACAGGACTGTGGCAACAAAAACACCAGACTATCATCATTTTCTACTCTCAGCAGGGATATCCCCAGGTCCTGAACTCTGACTAGCCAGTTGGGTCAAAAAGTGACTTAGGTACATAGGGGCCAGATTTTTAAAGAGTCATATAAGTTCTTACTGGGATTTTTCATTGGGAGTTAAGTTTTAGACACTTTAGTGATCTTTTCAAAATTGCCTATCTGCATCTTTAGGGGCCTAAATACCTTTAAAAATTTGGCCCCTTATGCCTTAGTCTCATTGAAAGTGCCAAAGTCACTGTTTTTTTTAAAAAAAAAGGCATTTTGGTTCCTAAGTAACTTGGGCACATTTGGAAATTCTTTCCATATGAATGCCAAGATACGTTATCAGCATTAGTCAGTAATCCAAGAGAGAAAATGTAGTTTATGGAATAGCTAGTGAAGGCTGATCCTAAAGAAGGCTGTAGGTTTGGTTAAAGTAACTTTTTTGAGGCTTGCCCAAACCTCTGCTTTGTGAAATCATGCAAGCACAGGCTTTCCTGTAAGACTTCCAGTATTTCCTGGTTACAGCCGGGAAAGAAAGAGTGTAAGAGCAGCCTCTCTCAAGATATTTCAATTTTTGGTTCCAGCAAAAAATAACAAGTATAGAGTGTAGGGGTGAAAAGTGTGTGTGTGTGTGTGTGTGTGTCTTAACAGACCTCTAATATAGGGTTGGTTCAGTTCCAGTTATGGGTGAAGGTTAATGTGAATCAATTTTGACAAATTGTTTGAGTGAAAAAAGAAAAATACTGGAAATGTCAAAATGGGAAACTTTGTCTTTTCTCTTGGCATTTTTCAATGCCGGAGATCCTGGTCATTGAAACCAGCAAGTGTCACCTGAAAGGACCAGTTGGGGTTACTGTTTCTTTCTGTTTAACCAGAAACAGAGTTGATGTTCTAGGTGACATTTCCAAGGCTTAAGGGACTATAAAGCTAAGGTTCCTAATGCAGGAAATTGTAGGAGTAAGAAAGCAGCCAGCTGGCAGTGACTGGAGATGCTGCAACTCCCTTCTTCTGTACTACTGCTGCTCCCTGCTGCAGGAGATTAGTTTTTAAAAACTAGACATGATAAGATTTAGGATGTTACTTTATCTTTGTATCTGTTGTTTTCAGACATCCACAAAATATTAATTAAAGAACCAAGCTTTTCCCATCTTATCCCTCAATATTTGTTGACATTCAAAGAGCAAAAGCCAATGAACTTTTCCCCGCTCCCTATGATTAATTGGCCCATTAATTGGCCCTCTGAGAACTGTGAGCCTTTTTTTCTCCAGTTGAACGTCTTGATTTTTCTGGAGACAAGTTTATGTGCCACTATTTAGATACATTAAAAAAAAATCTCAGAAAATCTTTCAAAACTTTCAAAGATCAGATACGAAGCTAAACAACCTCCGGTTTGCAGCTTAGTTTGGATTCATCAGTTTCATCCATAAACATTTTTAACACCTGCATAACTCCACTTCTGCAGGTTATTTCCACAAGCATTGAATGATCCTTTTGCAAGGGTATAGCCAACTGAGAACAAGCAAAACGTAGTTATGTCAAATTGCTGTAATTCTCAGCAATCAAAAACAGAAGCAAAACATGATGACAATACACATTCATTTGGCTGCAAAGATTACAAACATTTGTTTTGTCTGATAATATCTTATTAACGCCAGTCAAAAATCTCCTTTGCCCACCCCCATCTCTGACACTAAACCTACTTAAATGTGTCAGGACTTAGTAGTCATATTTTTCTCATTATGTTCAACATAAGCTTCAAAAGAGAGCATTTTTATTTTTCCTTTGATTTATGTTAATTTTATTAAGAAGAAACCAAAGCTGCAGACATGAAACTCACAAGGGCAATCTCTGAAAAATGCTGTTTGAAAAGACATAGGAATTGCAAATGGGTTCCCGTCGCTAATCCATACATATTGTTTTACTTGTTCTAAGTCAGCTAATTCACACATGCTGTTGCCAGGTTTTAAATGCAGATGATCAGTTCATATTTGCAAACATATCAAGTTTCCACCTCATTCCAGTAACAGATGGCAAAATAACAGAAAAGGCAAGTCTCGGTTTTCAAGGTTCTGGCCTTTTCCCTGCCTTGGTCCCCCAATGGACGGCAAAGCTCATTGTACCACTGAATGGTGAAAACATTGTAGATGCTTTGGTGGAAGGGTCTGGATGCAGTGATGTACTGGAAGTGGCTATTGGAGGCAGTTCCCAGGAATTCCTTGTTAAAACTCTACCACAAAGTTCAGAATAATTTCCCATCCTATGGAGTCACCTCTCTGAGTACTGTTAAACCCTCTCTGCCAGCGACTCATAACAATATGTCTGAAGGGCAACATATTTTGCTTTTGTAATGGACTGTATTGCACTAAATTGCAGGTATATTTAAAACAATATAAAACCCAAAGGAGGAAATTTCTCCCTCCACTCCCACTCAAGGTCTTCACCCTCAAACCTCATTTCAATTATGCAAGGTGAATACCATGCTACATTGTCCATATGCTAAATATATATTGTGGGAACCAAACATCATAATTCCAGCAAAGTGCACTCAATAAGCTTCCTTGGCTGGTGGGTTGCCACCCTCATTTATTACTATTTAATTTGTTTTTATGGTAGTGCCTAGAAGTCCTAGTCATGATCCACAACCCCATTATGCTAGGCCCTGTATAACCACAGGAAAAAAACCACAGTCCCTTCCCCAAAGAACGTACAATTTAAATGTAAGACAAGAGACAACTGAAGGATACAGACACCCAGAGGAGTACAAGAAAACAGTGAGACAGTATTGGTCAGCATGATATCCAGTGGTCTCTCCATCGGATAGCGGCCTAACCATTGTCAAGTTTTAGGCAGGCATGATGGCAAAGTGGAGCTATGAAGAGGTATCTGAGGGTGGATAATGAGGAACCTTTGCAGATGTTTATGGGGAGCACCTCCCCAGTGTGTGGGGCAGCACAGAAGGCATGAAGGTGTGTGTTTGAAGATTTAATAAGTGGGCACTGGAAGCTGGTATCATTGGAGCCTGTTCAGAGGTGACCATCCACAGCTTGATAGCTACAGTAAGATAATAGGTAGGATGGGGACTGGCTGAAGGGCCTTCAAAGTCAAGACAAGCATCTTATGTTTAACACAATAGAAAAAAGGGAGCCAGTGGATGGATTCAGAGAAAGGGGTGACATGGTAAGAGCCAAGGACCTGGGAAATGATCTTTGCAGCAGCATTCTGAATGGATATGAACAGGACAAGATTGCATTTGTCAAGGCCAGAGCACAAGATGTTGCTGTAATTGAGACACGAGATTATGAGAGCTTGGCACAGAGTTTTGGCTGTGTGGCTAGTTAGGAAAGTCTGTATCTTAGATGTTATGCAGTTAAAAAAATTGCAAGACATAGATATAGCCTAGATTCGCAGACCTAGAAAGAGTGTCAAATCAAAGATGATGCCCAGGTTAGTGACTGTCAGGATAATGGTGCTGTCCACAATGATTGAGAAAGGAGGTAGTGGGCAGGACTTGGGGATGGAGGGGAAAGAAGCTCTGTTTTAGCCACATTTAGCTTGAGCTGACTGCTATACATGGACAAGAAGATGTCAGAGAGAGAGGCTGAGCTTTTATTTTGGAGAGAAGAAGACAGGTGTGGAGTAGAGAGGTAGATCTTTGATTCATCAGCATAGAGATGGTAGTCGAATATGTGTTTGCTGCTTACCCAGTGGTAAGGGGTAGAGGAAGAAGAAAAGGGGACATGGGACAGGTTCATGATTTGTGATAAAGTCTGAATTAAGGTGAATGCTGGCAGAATAGGAGAAATGGAATAAAGAGGAATTTGACCTATAAGGACGCTTTTTTTTCATTGATGCTATTAGTGTAGAGTAGCCAGTTTCTGACAAGACAGACATACAGATGGGGAAAAGATCAGAAAACTAGCTTAGGGAATACAAGTTTGGTATCACAACTAGAGGGGCTAACCAGTGTTGAAATTATAAATGAAATATCCCAGAAGAGGAGGGTACATGGAGAAGAGGGTCAAGGATGGATTCTTGAGGCACTCCATGATGGAAAGAACCAGGGAGAAATGCATAGATTCCACTGGAAGTTAAAAACAAGCAATTCAGCTATGGAATGTTTGTTCAAGTATATGAATGACATCTTAGCACAGGGGTAGGCAACCTATGGCACAGGTGCTAAAGGTGGCACGCAACCTGATTTTCAGTGGCACTCACACTGCCTGGGTCCTGCCACCAGTCCAGGGGGCTCTGCATTTTAATTTAATTTTAAATGAACCTTCTTAAACATTTTAAAAACCTTTTTTACTTTACATACAACAATAGTTTAGTTATATATTATAGACTTCTAGAGAGAGACCTTCTAAAAATGTTAAAATGTATTACTGGCACATGAAACTTTAAATTAGAGTGAATAAATGAAGACTTGGCACACCACTTCTGAAAGGTTGCTGACCCCTGTCTTAGCACATACCCAAGCACATCCAGCTACACTGAACAAATTCCACTTGCTAGAAGTTTCTGGTATGTTAGTCATCTCCATGCTGCATAACAGTTGTCATAATTATAACAAAACTTCAAACAACTCATCTCTTGTTATTTATTGCTCCAGTTAGTTTAGCTGGAGACAATAAAGAGACACTGAGGCGCTTCTAAATCAGAAACACTAGAACCTTAAACAAAAATTAAAACTTAGATTTTGGATGATACTGCAACTTTTGTCAGATTTTCCTATGCTGATGCAGATTATCTACACACGTGGAGTACTGTATGTGAAAATATAGTATCAGAATTCTATCGCTTTTGATTTTCACTAATGGAAAAACTACTTACATAGCTGGGGGTATCTAAGAGGCTTTTTGCAGAGGGTTAATTTTTGCATGTAGTAAAATGAAGCAATTTCCATTAAACCACATTGTGAATTTGTGGGTTGTTTCTTCAATAAGTAGCACTAGTTGAATAATATTTGTTGAATAATTTGATGGACTTTACTATATTTTTCAACAGACCATCCCACACTTTCTTCATATCATTCACTCATGTTATAGAACTGGGCAAATGATCTATGAATATACATTTTGTGAATTTTTTTCAAATAAAATATTTTTGACAGTTTTACCCAGCTGTATCAAAGTAGGCAAGTTGTTATCTGAAATGTAGATTTGATCTGATATCTCTGTTTCCCCGTCAGCACTAATTTTTAGACTTGATTGTATGGCCTGAATGACAAATGACCAGGTGGGTTTATCAGTGGGCTGAGGCTAGGGGTTGAAAGAAACTAGCATAAATAGAATGAAAAGAACTTAGGTAGTGCATGAGTCAGTATGTGTCCATTATAATTAACAGATCTCAGCTACTGTATGAAATGTGTGAATGATGTCTCAGCACCAGTTCCTTCATGGGAAATTGAGACTAGAGTAGGAAAATTACAGTTGGTGTCTGTCCTCAGTACTCAAAGTTAAAGACTTACCAACACATGGTAATTCCCTCATGTTATAGGTTGTTCCACCATGCAGACACTTGAAATTAAAATAGAAGAAAAGTTTTTGTGATAACATATTTTCTGACAGTAAGCTTTCTCCACTGGATTGGAGTACACTTTTGTAACAAATGTTTAGTGGAAAAGTTATTTACCATAGCTTTGGTTAGGCAGATGGGCATTTGAGACTACTGTCTACTAATTTATCAAAACATACCTGTCTCTACTGTTACCTTGTCTGCTTAGTCACCTGGTCTTTGTTAACATAATCCTAGATCGTGAGTTCTCTGGAACAAGGATGGCTTTTGTGTGTGTTCAGTGCCTGGTAAAATGGGGGCTTACACCCTCTGTGAGGTTCTTAAGAGCTACCACAACAGAAAATAATAGAAATGTTTTTTCCAAAGTAAATATACTAGATTGAATATATACATTTTCATGGATTCAAATGTAACAGTGGGGTCTTCCTAAAAACTGATGGTATGATATAGCCTTGGGTCAAATTCTTCTAGCAGGCTGAAAATGCTTAGCACAAGTCTAAAGTAGGCATTGGCCTTCCTCAAACCTTGGGCAGCTGATCATTCTCCAGCATAGAGCAGCCTGAAGCGTGATTTGGAAGCTTTCATCATGGCCCTAACTCTTTCATTTACTACATTTTTAAAAAAATGCAATGACCAAGCTGCACTCGGCATAAGAGTGAATGCAGGGTAGGAGTAAAGTTGACACTAATCCATCTTTCATAGAATCATAGAATATCAGGGCTGGAAGGGACCTCAGGAGGTCATCTAGTCCAAGCCCCTGCTCAAAGCAGGACCAATTCCCAACTGAATCATCCCAGCCAGGGCTTTGTCAAGCCTGACCTTAAAAAACTCTAAGGAAGGAGTGCCTCACCACCCTCCTAGTGAAAAAGTTTTTCCTAATATCCAACCTAAACCTCCCCCACTGCAATTTGAGACCATTACTCCTTGTTCTGTCATCAAGTACCACTGAGAACAGTCTAGATCCATCCTCTTTGGAAATCCCTTTCAGGTAGTTGAAAGCAACTGTCAAATCCCCCCTCATTCTTCTCTTCTGCAGACTAAACTATCCCAGTTTCCTCAGCCTCTCCTCATAAGTCATGTGCTCCAGCCCCCTAATCATTTTTGTTGCTCTCCGCTGGACTCCTTCCAATTTTTCCACATCCTTCTTGTAGTGTGGGGACCAAAACTGGACACAGTACTCCAGATGAGGCCTCACCAATGTCGAATAGAGGGGAATGATCACATCCCTCGATCTGCTGGCAATGCCCCTACTTATACAGCCCAAAATGCCGTTAGCGTTCTTGGCAACAAGGGCACACTGTTGACTCATATCCAGCTTCTCGTTCACTGTAACCACGAGGTCCTTTTCTGCAGAACTGCTGTCTTGCCATTCGGTCCCTAGTATGTAGCAGGGCATGGGATTCTTCCATCCTAAGTGCAGGACTCTGCACTTGTCCTTGTTGAACCTCATCAGGTTTCTTTTGGCCCAATCCTCTAATATGTCTAGGTTCCTCTGTATCCTATGCCTACCCTCCAGGGTATCTACCATTCCTCCCAGTTTAGTGTCATCTGCAAACTTGCTGAGGGTGCAGTCCACGCCAGCCTCCAGATCATTAATGAAGATCTTGAAAAAATCCAGTCCTAGGACTGACCCTTGGGGCACTCTGCTTGATACCAGCTGGCAACTAGACATGGAGCCATTGATCACTACCCATTGAGCCTGATGATCTAGCCAGCTTTCTATCCACCTTGTAGTCCATTCATCCAGCTGGCAAGAATACTGTGGGAGACCGTATCAAAAGCTTTGCCAAGTCAAAAAATAACACATCCACTGCCTTCCCCTCATCCACAGATCCAGTTATCTCCTCATAGAAGGCAATTAGGTTAGTCAGGGATGACTTGTCCTTGGTGAATCCATGCTGACTGTTCCTGATCACTTTCCTCTCCTCTAAGTATTTCAGAATTGATTCCTTGGGGACTTGCTCCATGATTTTTCCAGGGACTAAGGTGAGGCTGACTGGCCTGTAGTTCCCCAGATCCTCCTCCTTCCCTTTTTAAAGATGGGCACTACATTAGCCTTTTTCCAGTCATCCAGGACCTCCCCCAATTGTCATGATTTTTCTAAGATAATGGCCAATGGCTCTGCAATCACATCCACCAACTCCTTTAACACCCTTGGATGCAGCGCATCCGGCCCTATGGATTTGTGCTCATCCAGATTTTCTAAATAGTCCCAAACCACTTCTTTCTCTTTGCAACTTCTGTTACTTGAGGTTAGACCTGTGCTGGCTCGGTATGGGAAGATGGGGTTGGGCATCTGCAAGTATCTAGTTAAACCCAGTTTAGTGGTATTTTGCGCTGCTAGAGTGTCTCAAAACAGAATTACTGTGCTGGAGAATCCAGTCTTTGTGTTTCTCATCAATTGCATTGCAGCCCTGCAACGAACTCATCTGTAATGCAACTAGTCACCAGTTTGGTCATTAGTTTTGTTTTGATTACTCATGTCCCTGGATAAAAGAGCAGCTGTGTACAAATGCATCTTTCATTGTTTTCTTCATTGTTTGAATATCACCTTCCCTTGGTGGAAGAATGTAGCCTGTAACTGAATCTCTCAAATAAACAACACCATGAGTTCTGCTGATGGGCAGGGGGAAGGAATCACAAAATAGTCTAGATTCATTTTGGCAGTTCCGAAAATCTTTTAAGATTGCTGAAGCTAACAAAATCTCAAATTCCACAGCCTTCATCCAGGTCTAGTAGTAAGTCTGTGCTATAATAATTATACCTATTGTAGACCAAGCAGGAATTTGTTCCCTTGTGTTACTTCCAACAAGATAAACAACAATCCATCCAAAGTGTACAAATTGTAACATTGTATGTATTCCCAGTTATAGCATGAATAGGTTTGACAGTTTTCATCCTTGCAACAGTGTGTTTATAAAAGTATATTATTTATAGCATATCTATGTGACAAAGTCAAAGATAAGCAAGGTTATTTTTTTCATTTTCAAACTCTTTTGCAAACCAAGATTTTTTTTCTCATTCATAAGTACATCTCTTGATATTTTTTTCTTTTAAAGATATTTTGGTTTGTAATATCAAAAATATTTCCTTGGAAACATTTGCAGATTCATGAACAGTTTTTTTTTTTAATTAAAAAATCTTTCCTGGAAAGCTTCACTTAAAAAAACAATGTGGTTAATGCAAGAAAGTTAGGTATCAAAGAGTCAAAGAAGGGCAAAGCGCTTTTGGTCATAATATGACAGACTTATTGGTGATTTTGATTTGTTTGTGAAAAGTCTAGTTGGGGTGAAATGAGATGGACTTAATAATTGTCTGTGGAATATCGATTATTATGATGTGATTTCAAGTGTAGAAGGGATTTTAATATCTGGTGCTGCTTTGATTCCCATGGCAATGCCCTTCAGGAGTTCTCGTGGATACATGTTTATGGACAAATCCCAGTCCCTTTAAAGCCAATGGAAAAACTCGCAGTGACTTCAATGGAATCAGGATTTGGTCCCAATTAATAATCATCAGTAATAATATTTCATTGGGCCCAATGAAAAACAGGATCTATGGATGAAATCCAGAACTTCCAAGCCCTGCAACATATCCAGAGAAACCTGCCTGAGACACAAGGCCCAGCAGGATGCCTTCCAATAGACTTGCCACAGATGGAGCGCAACTGCAGCAGGCCAGAGGAGATTCCAGGGACTAGAATTGGGAAAGCCCCATATATTTTTAATATGATCTTTTGGGTGAGTTGAATAATAAACTGTACATTGCATTACATTCAAATTCATTCATAAAAAAATACTAGCTGCAAGGCATATGAGACACTGCTATGATGCATTTAAGAACTCTACAACAACAGCTTTAGACTGGTAATGCCATCAAAGCTAATCAGGGTTATGTATAGTATTTTTGTGGGTTATAGAAGGAGTGAAATCCTGGCCCCATTGAAGTCAATTGCAAAACTCTCATTTATTTCAGTGGAATCAGAATTTTACCCCATAAATCTGCTTTTTTTTAGTCATTCCAAACAAAAATCATTATGGAAAAGTCTTAGAATTTAATAAGAATGAAGCAAGTACGGTTGTATATATATGTAATAGTCCCTAGTACTTACCTATCAAGCTTAATAAAGAGTGGTGCCATTTCTATAATTTTTTCTTAAGTCTTATAAGAATCCTATAGCAGGGATACAATTCTTTATTAAGGATGACTCACTAGAAAGCCTATATTATCTGTTAAACTCTATGGACTGCTCCTACACTCTTATAAGACAGAATGTATCTGTCTGCATATAGGAACAGTGGCATGGAGTAGTGTTGGACCATGTCAGGGAATTTCTGTATTAGAACCATAAAGTGTATGTAAAACCATAAAGTATATGTGTATAAGAAGTCTGAGGCCAAGAGAGACAAGGGGTAAGATTGAATTCAATTCAATTCCCCACAGCTTAGGCCTCTTGCTTTTCCATTTCTGTGTCTCTCCCTCTCTGTGAGAAACATGCAAGGCCAAACTGCTAATTGTGTAAACACATCCTGAGACCAAAAGTCTGTTCTCAAAAAAAATGTAATTGTTCTTCCAAACAGAACATAGTTTAGTAGCTTTTAATTTGTTATATATGTTAAAGTTTAAGTAGATTTGCAACATCCTGAGAGTTGCTAAAAGTTAAGAAATAGTAAAGTAATAAGTGATAAATGTATGTTAAAATAGAAAATGTATGTAAATGGATGCTTGATTTAGATAAAGGATAAATTGATTTAGATAAAAAATGAATAAGGAAAGTACCAGCCTAAGATTTACAACTTCAGTCTCAATTGGCCGAAGAATGCACAGACTAGAGATAATCGGATGACCCCCGGAGGGCAGGCCAGAATCCACCCAAGTGCCCCCCTCCCCCAAATGGAGGGCTGAAGACTCCCAAAGAACAAGATAACACTCAGACAATCAGCCCTCAGGGATGTACCACCTGCTAATTGATAATCACCTCAAACAAACATCAGCAGGATGAAGCAATTCCCATAGACTTGTATAGGAACAAAATCCTATAAGAATAGACTCTAAAGACTAAAAACTTTTGAGTCTGGTTCTGCACCCACCCTCCAGAAGCATCGGATGTGCATCTAACAAGGACTCCGCTCTACCTTCATGTGCAGACTACCTGGCCAGTACTCTGCCATGAGCAACCTCTAGGCTGGTAACTATAACAACTCTGCAGAACTTGTATAAATGAGTGTGTAAATAAATTAGAAATGGTAGTGAAATAATATTAAATTGCATACCCTGATTTCTCTCTCTCTCTGTCTATATTTACAATAAATGTGGCGTTTTGCCTTGCCCACCTTATAAGATCCTGTTGGTATTATTTTATTAGTGTAACAGTAGAAAGCAAACTATGAAATTGTTTATCTTGCACTGAGCAAACAATCTCAACAATTTTATTTTCTTTGCTTCTGGGACAAACATTCAAACCATAAAGTACTTATTGCTATGGCCAATCATTGCTCAATGCAGTACAGAAAGTGAAAGATGAAGTCAACCCACAAATATAAACAGAGCATGTTGGCATTAAGAAAAAGTATGAGTTAAAAGACAGTGTTAAACTACTATTTATTTAAAAGTGCTTGCCTAACAAGTTTAACATAACAGTAATCCAGTATTTACAAGAAATCAATATCCTGTGCAGAGCCCTCAAATGAGACGTCAGTTCTCAGTGTCAGGTTGCTCTAAACGAAAACACTATCTTGAGCTCCAAGGCCATTTCATGCAATTTTAGGTTAAATAAAAAAAACCTCAAAACATTATTGCACCAAAATGTTATTCTGCTAACAGACGTTTTCTTCCTTTAACAAAGAAAGTTTTGCTGTTTTCTTTAATTTTATGTTGACTTGATTCAAAGTGCATCCATCTAACAGTACATTTTCACATCACTTTTCTATTCCAGGTTAGCATTTGAATAGGAACAGCATTATTTTAATTTGTTTGTTGGGCCTTTAAAAGTTTCCACTATACTTCTGTATGTACTTTGGTTTGATATAGGGAAGACTTTTGCTTTCACTAAGCCTATTACATTAGCAAGTGTCCATTTCAGTGATCACTTCTATATATGGTACTTTCTCAGTATGCATGGCATGGCTTCAATAGGTAGAGACAAGGGTTTCATATTTAATATCCCCAAACTCCCTACTGTAAACAAAAAAATAAAATAAAAATTTAAACTACTTGAAGTATGTTATGGAGCCTAGATCCATGAAACTGAATTTCTGAGGTGTTGTTACAGGTGTTTTTTTCCTTTCTGCATTGAATATCTACTTAATTCAGTTGATGAAATCAATGGCATACCTTGTATGTACAATAGGACACTTGAAAAAGAATTGTATGGTACTCTTTCATGAAGTCTTACTAAATGCAAAGGCAAATTTTAAAGTTTATTGCCTACATCTAGATTGAGTGACCTGATTTTCAGTTATGTTGAACATCCACAACTCCTTTTGGTTTTAATGGCAGCTGTCCAGGTGCTTACAACTGCAAATCTGAAAATCGGGTGCCTAAAACTTGATTTTCATACCCTAGCTTTAGGCACACAAGTTTGGAAATTTTGTCCTACAGTTTTTCAGTTTCAGTAGAGACCATATTCACATTAATGCAAAACTTAACTTCTCTGAAGTAATCTTTTCTGAAAGCGCAGTTTTATTAGAAAAGCAACTATAAAGATCTTTTTTCTCTCACAATGACTTCCACACAAAAATTTGTTCATTCTACCAGTCAAAAGGTGGTATTGCTAAATTTCAGCATTAAATTCAGTCTGGGAATCTGAAAATCAAGCTGTGTTCTTTCTGTCCCTTACAAATAATGAATATTTTGCAATCCAGATGAACATTTGTTTTGTAGATGATGCAGAAGATAATTCAATGTATGCTCTCATAGCTGTATCAGTTCTTCAGCGACAACACTGCTTTTGTCAGTAACAGACACAAAGGGAGCAAATGTTTAATGCAGCATAGGAAGACACCATTTCTGATCACTTTTTAATTATAACTGCACATGCAAAAGAAATACATGTTTGTTCCTCTCAGTTGGCTTCAACCTCAATCTGACCCCTGTGAGAACAATGCTCTTCTCAGAGCACACACAGTTGTGGTTGTTGCAAAGACTCCAATAATATGCCCGAGCATAAGCAATCTCTAAGGCCTTGGCTACACTGGCCCTTTACAGTGCTGCAACTTTCTCGCTCAGGGGTGTGAAAAAACACCCCCTTGAGCGCAGCAAGTTACAGCGCTGTAAAGCGCCAGTGTAAACAGTGCCTCCCAATGCTGGCTCCCAATGCTGTAAGCTAATCCCCACGGGAGGTGGAGTACCTGCAGCGCTGGGAGAGCTCTCTCCCAGCGCTGGTGCCGCGACCACACTCGCACATCAAAGCACTGCCGCGGGAGCTCTCCTGCGGCAGCGCTGTACAGCTGCAAGTGTAGCCATCCCTAATATTGTTGTTATATGGACCATATCTTAAAAGAGAAATTAAGTTCTTCCATTCACAACTGTGAAACTTCCCAGATGCAGAAATAGCAATTACTTACAAGAAAAGGTATCACTGGAAAAGTTTTTTATTTGTACTATAGACTTTAATACATTATGTGTTTTATCCTTCAGGGGATGGGGGCGGGGGAGAAGCTAATCACAGCATCTTCTTTTGCTGTTCATTTAATTTCTCCTTTCCATTAGTTCTGTGTCTGTTAGCTGGGAAAATGTGGAGCCAGATAGTAACATGTTATCGTCAAAAATCTTTGAAGCACCAGCAAATGCTCTGAGACCACAAATAGTCCATAGGACACAGCCTGAGCTAATACAGAGTTTAGAGCTATTGGGTAGTGGGTGTGTGTGTTTTAATATTGCTTTACTGAGATTTTTGCCCTGTGTAGTTCCAGTTTCAACCATTTTGTCTGGACCTTTAAGAGAATTCATTCCTGAAGTCACATTTCTGTATCAAATTTTGCATCTAGAAGATGCAATGGCAATTTGTACCAAATAGCAATATTTTAAAGTGTGTTTTTGGTTTTAGTTTTTTTTTCTGAGAGACTGCTAGATGTGATAAGTCACAGAAACCTTCTGCATCCCTCTCACACTAGCTAACTATTCCAACTGTTCATGGGAAAAATTGGACCTTGACATAATGGGAGCATTGAACAATCAGCCTGTTATGCAAAGGTTTGCCATAATAATGGTAGACTAGAGTTCAAAGGGGCAGAATTTACATTCTCTGAAAAATTTATCACAGAAATAGCGATTAAGTTCATGTCATCAGTCTTCACCCAAGAAGGATTTCCTACAGAATTGGTAACTGACAATGAAATGCAATTGACCTCTGCTGAAATGCAACACTACTTCAGAAGCAATGACATCAAGCACAAAATGGTTTCTTTATACCATCTGAGAGCTAACGGTGTAGCTGACAGAATGCACAGACTGGTGAAAAAGTTTTCAACTTATCAGTTTGTAAGTGAGACCATGGACAGAAGCCTTACATGAAACACTGCTTACAGAACCACTCCACACTCAACAATAGGAATATCACTCTTTGAACTGTTAAGAGGACACAAGGCCAACAGACGACTTACTACCTGTCAAGGGCTTACATGTTCTGCTTTTTCAACCAAAGCTTCCAATGGAACTATTTGGGAATGTGTTAAGAAGAAACAGAAATAGATTGTATGTAAATCATGAGAAAGGTGTTGAACTTTGTAAGTTTCAAACTGGAGATTTTGTTCATGTGAAACTGACAAAGTCAAAAAATTCATAGTAACTAGCAAAATATCATCCTTAAAAACTGGAGATGGTAGATCTGCTTATCTGTAACTCATGTTTTATTGTAGGAAATGGTTTAAAAAAATCATCTACCTAGATTTTGTTTCAAAATTCTCACACAATCCTGCTGTATTTAGCATGGCAATTAGAGCTATTCACAGCAG
This sequence comes from Chelonoidis abingdonii, assembly GCF_003597395.2. Classification (NCBI taxonomy): domain Eukaryota; kingdom Metazoa; phylum Chordata; order Testudines; family Testudinidae; genus Chelonoidis; species Chelonoidis abingdonii. Next base: position 41,449,170 of record NC_133773.1, read on the forward strand.
CAAAATAATCATTGAAATCATTCTTCAGAATTGGTCATTTTTTTGTAAATTTGGTGTTATTTTCATTATATTTCATTTCCTATATCGGGATCTGATTACCATCCACTTTCTTTCAAGCATATAACCTCAGTCTATTTTAATGTTTTCCTCACAACAGACTGAGAAAAGACTTAAATACCTTTTATCTAGAATAGCTCCTGGCCTGTTTTGTATCTCTACGTTTAGCAGATAGTCATGCTTTCTATTTTTAGCTTCATGGCTCATTATTTGACATTTATTTGTAAAGAACAGCATATGCCATCTATGAGCTCACATAACTTAAAATGTACCTAAATATTTCAGTATCTGACTCCATTTGCCATCATTGTTTTTATAACTCTTTCTCTCTCTCAAGCATCATCTGAAGGTCTGGAAATGCTGCTTTGAGTACTACCAACATACCAAATAATAAAGTTGCTGTGAATGCAACATGGATGTTCGTTTATTTCAATTATTTGAAAGAATTCAAAAGTTTGACTCTGTGTTGAGATCCTGTCTGGTGTATGTCCCATAAAAATTCATTAAATTCTCAGCTTTGTGTCACTGCTAATTTATAGCCACAAATAATTTGGCCCAAATTCTGGCTTTATAACTATATACAGAGATTAAAAAAAAAAAAAAAAGACAAGACCTACAAAAACGTATTTTGGAGATTAGTGGCCTTTATCAAGGAAAGAAAGGGTACTAAAAATTGAGGGCAAGTGGTTTTATATATAACACCTTAGTATTTTATTACTATTTCTCCCTTTTGCAGTGTTTGCAAATCCAGTCATGTATTCTGCATACATCAGGAAAGCACTCTTCTCTTTTGTAATACAACTCTCCTGGCCTCCAACTTGCTGGAGAGACACTTCAAAGCAAAAAAGGTAAGAGATCTACATGGCCTAGCATGCATAATATAGAATAAGGGATTATACTTCAAGAGAAAAATTAATGATTTTTCAACCATTAGGCAGCCTTAAAGTCCATCAGACTATGCGTGGGAGTAAGGTGAGTACAGTCTGGCCCACTGTTTCTCAATTTTTAGATCAAGGTTTACAAAAGGGACTAGTGATTTCATGTGTCCATGAAGGAGACAGAGGAAATGGTACCTTCTGCATTCTAGCCTCTTGAAGCCCATGTAGGGCGGGGCAGAGTCTGGCCCAAAATCGATCTCAGTTCTTTGTTTTTGTGACATCGATCTACTATTGAAAACTTTTTCCTTGGGTTATTTGATTTCCAGCCATTCAGTGTTAATTAACTAAATCCTTACTAGCCATAGCTGTTTCTGTTTCTTGCCAGTTAGGAGCTACAGACTAGATTAAGATCCTTCGTTTATGGGATTGGAATCGCTAGCAATTAGACAGGAACAGTGAGTCTGGTGAGGATATTTAAATGAAGCCAGATTAGTCTTTGGGCCCTTTACTATCACCTAGGGATGGATGATTTTAATTTTAGTTAATGCTAAACACAGTAACATGGGGATGTTGTATAACTGGAATAGCAGACGTGTTTAGGAAATACTAAAATATACTTAGGACTAGATTGTGCCTAAATACAATCTCAGCGCTTGCACTCAGGGAAAATAAGCACTGCTCCAAGCTATTGCCTACTTTGACCTCTCCAATAAGGACAGAGAGAGAATGCCAGGGCTGAAACCCATCTCCTCCCAACCCTGCAGGTCAGCTGAGCTGGCCCCACAGGAACGGATCACATACAGTGACCCTTCAAATCATATAGAGCTGGTGGATTCCCAAGGGTATTTTGTCTGCATCAGGCACACTGCTTCCAGGGACCCCTGCTGGGGTGTTGAACCTGCACATGACCCCTGTCCTATCCTAAGATACAGTTTAGCCCTGAATCTCTCAGTATCAATCAAATAAACAAAAATGGTTGCTTTTTTTCTGGATCACTAGGAAGGAATTTTTCTTTTGTTCTTTGAACTCCTTGGGTGAAGGGCTTTTCAGAAATCCAAATTATTTATTATTACTGTTGGTAAGAGTTCCGAACAAAGTCCATTTTAACAGGAAGTTATTTTATGACTGTTTTCTGAGCAACTCTAATTGAATTAATTTTTCTCCCTCTTCAAAGATATTTTTGCAATCTTTGATGGTATTTAATCTCTGAATGTTTTTGCTAGGTTGACAGTAGTAATTTATTTGAGGTTCTTAATTATAGGAACTTCCTATTGCTGGTGATAAAGTCCACAGAACTGGTCAACACAGGAGTCTTTTCACCATCTCCAGGACACCATCTAGTCATGCAAAGAAGTCAAGACTTTTTCTGGCCAAACAAAGTTCTTTGCTAGTAATTCTATTATTGCAAAGACTGTTTTTCTGATGTTTGGAGAGCAAAGACTTAAAATCAGCTACCTTTTTTTTCTTGTCTTTATCATTCTCCCTGAGTTTTCATTTAACAGGATTCAGAGTAGCAGCTGTGTTAGTCTGTATCTGCAAAAAGAACGGGAGTACTTGTGGCACCTTAGAGACTAACAAATTTATTTGAGCATAAACTTTTGTGGGCTACAGCCGACTTCATCAGATGCACAGACTGGAATATACAGCAAGAAGATATTTATAGATACAGAGAACATGAAAAGGTGGAAGTAGCCATACCAACTTTAAGAGGCAAATCAACTGAGATGAGCTATCATCAGAAGGAGAAAAGAGAAAAAACTTTTGAAGTGATAATTGAGATGACCCACTGAAGGTGTGAGGATACTTAACATGAGGAAATAGATTCAATTAGTGTAATGGCCCAACCATTCCCAGTCTCTGTTCAAACCTAAGTTACTTGTATCTAATTTGCATATTAATTCAAGTTCAGCAGTCTCTCTTTGTGAGTCTGTTTTGAGTTTTTTTGTTGTAAAATTGGCCACCTTCAAGGTCTGTCACTGAGCGGGTTAAGATGAGGTTGAGTGTCTCTCCCACGGTTTTTAATGTTTATGTGTCTGAATGGTCAGATTTGTTGTCCATTATTTCTTTTGCATAGAGAACTGTCTGGTTTGGCCATATATATGCGAGAGGCAATTGGCTGGCACATGATGGCATATGTTTCAGGTTGGTAGGTGTGCAGGTGAATGAGCCCCTGATGGCATAGCTGATGTGATTAGGTCCTATGATGGTGTCACTTGAATAGATATGTGGACAGAGTTGGCATCAGGCTTTGTTGCAAGGATAGGTTCCTGGGTTAGTGTTTATGTTGTATAGTGTGTGGTTGCTGGTGAGTATTTGCTTCAGGCTGGGGGCTGTCTGTAAGTGAGGACTGGTCTGTCTCCCAAGGAGTTACTTTCTTTTACCTTCTGCAAATAATAACTAAGAATTATTGTTTGAAACTAGCCTTGTAGTAGTAACATGATTGACAAATATCAAATATACTGTGGGCCAGATCCTCAGCTACTGTAAAATGAACATGGCTTCATTTAAGTTTTACAACCTAGTCTGGTACCACTCAGTATGCTCACCAATCTGTTGCACGTGAACCCAATTGTTGGGTCCCATCTGCTTCCATGTCAGTTGAGTTTGGGTAGAGTCTAATCACTGTTTCTAATCTCGGACCATAGGACACACTCAAAATCAGCGTCTTAAATCTCACAGGCTCCCCCAGTCACTTACATAAATGCTCCCAGAGCTCCAGCCTGAGCAGCTGTAATGAATACATCATAATAGACTGCCCTTTGGCAAGATTAGACGTGTCACCACATAATACAAAAGGGAGTTCATAATTTAATACAGGTATATCCCACTTTGCCAAAGAAGTCATCAGAGCTATGCTGATTTCCTCAGCTGAGGATTTGGCATGGTATCTTTAGTAGCATGTTTACTTGGGAGATGTATTCCTTTCGGTTCCAGTCCAACAGGTAACAGAGGAACTCTTTTGAACAGAAAGAAAAGACTCAGGCAGTGTTGCAGTTACATGATATTATCCTCCAGGACTGAAATCCATCTTCATTGTTTCACCTGCTTAAGTGAGAAAGTGCTTCAAAATTCCTAATGAATGTAACCCACTGCTGTGTCACTAAAGATTCAACAAAACCCAGCTCAAACTGCAATCCAATTTTTAATGATTGTGAAAAAACAGCTGAGAAACAGGTGCGATGCAATACAGCAAATATTTAGCTACTCTGTGTAAGAAAAGGGTGCATAGCAATTCTAGGATTCCACTGATCATTGGCCATAAAAGTGCAGGGGAAAAGAGATAAGCAGTTTGAAAAGTAAAAACACTCCCAAAATGTAGCTCTCAGGGAAAGGGCCTTTTGTCAAAGTTGAAGGAATTTAAGTGAATAAAACTGAAATTACTAAAAACAAGAAAGAGTTACCTTCGTTGAAACATGTAAAAGATAAAGGCAAATGCCCAACGACTTCAACGGGTCAGGATTTCACCCATAATTCCTGTCAATAACTTTGTAATTACAGGGTGAGATTCTGTGCAGCACTCCAAGGGTGCTGGAATAAAAGACATATGGCACAGCCTTGGCTGACCCACATCAGTTGCCTCAGGCTCATGGGGTGCCCAGCTAAAAATTGCAGTGGAAACCTTTGGGCTCAGGCTGGAGCCCGGGCTTAGGATCCTTTCCCTCTTGTAGGGTCTGAGAACTTGGGCTACAGCCCAAACCTGAACCTGCACATCTACACAGGAATTTTGCAGTCCGAGCCCCAGTTAGCTGATCTGGGCCACCCATAGGTATATAATTGCTGTGTAAACATACCTTAAAAGTCACATTATAGGACTCACAGCTCAGGAGGTAAGGGGGTTATGATAGCTTTTAGCCATCTTTGTGCCCTCCTGATTCTGGGTTCCTCCAGGGGCTGGAGAGGCACCTGGCATAACCTAGGCAAACCTGGATCCCTGCCATATTTACCATGGGGCTGCCCTTTGGGTCCCAGCACTACCCATAATCTCCTCAGCACTGTGCAGTGGCCCTGCCCAAAACTTGCTCAGCTGCTTCTTCTGTTTGCAACTTAGCCCCTAGCTCACCCACTACACCAAACCTTGCCAATGGAGTTCTTGGAAGGCAGACTTACAGCAGACTTCTGCACTGCTTGCACCAGGGAATTCCTCTCTGGTCAGATATTGGGCTTTTAGAGCCCCTTTATGCCACAGTGGCCATGGTACAGAGGCTAAGCGAGGGTAAGGATCTTACCTCATAAAGCCCATATAACAGCCTAATAAATTAGTACACATCTGAATTACCTGCTTGAATTTATCCTTTATCTGATAGCACATCAGCTCTTTTCATCCATCATCATCATCATCACCACTCCCATAACCACATTGGTCATTGGGGCACCATCATTGACGAGCAATCAACCAATTGTCTCCACCCCTGATGATTGTGTGTCAGTGCTTGAGTCTCCATGAAGTCCATTCCTGTCTACTCTTTTATGTTGTCAATCCATCTCTTCTTCTGTATACCTCTTCTTCTCTTCTCCTGTACTGTCCCTTGGAGGATGCTCTTGGGTAGGCCAGATGATCTTGTTACATGGCCATGCCACTTCAGCTTGAACTTCTTCTAGTCGTCAGGAGGTCTTCATATGGCCCAGTGCATTGGATGATAATGGTGAGGACCTCTTCATTAGTGATGTGTTGAAGTAGGAAATGCCCAGAATTTTACATAAGTATCTCATCTCTACTAATTGTATTTTCCATTCAAGTTCTGCTGTAAGGGTCAATGTCTCACACGCATACAGAAAAATGGAGATGACCAATGTGTGCAGCAGTTTCAGTTTGGATTCCAGGGAGGTGTTCTTATTCCTCCAAACTGGCTTTAGCTTTGCCCCTGCTACTGCTGTTTGCGCAGTTCTTGCCCGAATTTCTGCTTTGGATTCTTCATCAGTGATGATTGCCCCCAAATACTTGAATTGTTTCACTGTCTTCAGCTCTTGTCCACTGACACAGATATGTGAGCAGATCCCACCATGTTTGTTTGTCTTCAGCTCGGTTTTCTATGCACTGATTTCCATGCCATCTTTTGTGGCGATTTCATCCAGTTGTTTCACAACATTGGCAAGTTCATCTTTGCTGCCTGCCAGGCCATCAGTGCCATCAGTGAACCAAAGATTTGAGATTGTTCGCCCCCCAGTGCTGACTGTGCATATGTGATCTTCTGGGGCATCAGTCATTATGCACTCCAAGTAGACTGAATGGTGTGGGCAAAAGAAGGCAGCCTTACAGGACTCCAACAGCGGTGCAAAACCACTCTCCTATTGTGCCATTGACGAGACCTGTACTGCTGGCCTTGCCATACGGTTGTTTAATAGTATGAATAAGCTTGTGACCAACCTTGTACTACTTCATGGTTGCCCAGAGAGCTCCTTTAGAAAGGCCAAAAATTAAAAAGGCAGACACCATAATAGTGCCATATGGCACCCCAGGTCTTTCATTATGAGAATGTTCCTGCAAAGTGTGGAGTGTCAATGGGAGTTATGGTGAGCCAGCATTTCACAGGATTGGGACTTATACGAGCGTCCGTTAACGTCTTCCTCATGCCCACTATATCTTTTAACTGGTCTTGGTACAGAAAGATTTGATAGACATTTCAAAGCAAATACAGCTTCTTCCCAGCTGAGGTCATGTCACAGCATCACAGAAAAGTAGGGCTAGAAGGGACCTGAAGAGGTCATCTAGTCCATCTATTCCCCGCTCCCCTCCCTCCCGCAATACACACCTGCTGAGGCAGGATTAAGAATACCTAGACCATCCCTGACAGGTGTTTGTCCAACCTGTACCTTAAAATCTTCAGTGATGGGGATTCCACAAACTCCTTATTCTAGTACTTTATCCTTTTAGTTAGAATTTTTTCCCTAGTATCGAAACTAAATCTCCTTTGCTGCAGATTACATTGATTATTTCTTGTCTTATCTTCAGAGGACATGGAGAATGGTTGATCAAAATCCTCTTTATAACAGCCCATAACATATTTGAAGACTGTTATCAGGTATCCTCAAAGTCGTCTTTTCTTATGATGTGTTTAATTGCACTAAAAATACTTTTCAGCAGTTGGCCTTGCTTTTTAATCCAGATCTGTCTTTCAGTCAGTATTGAATGCAATTTCACTTGTTAGCAGGGCTAGAGATTCTAAACACAGTAATTTGGGGACCTACAAAAAGGAAACCAGTGTCTCGCCTATCTGTTACCCCTCTGGAAACCCTATGCCCCTGAAGTTGTTTCTTTTACTCCTGTTCTGTGTTCTCCACACTTCCTTTTAGTAGCTCAGCCTTTATTAAACTTTTTTTTTTTCACTTTGCCAACTCTGCTTTATTCACTACAATTTTTCTTTTGCCTTTTTGGCTTTATTTTGGAGACGATTCACACTGCTGCAAAGTTGTCAGGAATATTTTAACTTTTGCCACTTCAGTGACACTTCTTTAAGGAGGGTGAAAATGTCTGAAATATTTAATGGCCCTTTAAGAAGATGTGAAGAGGTCTGAGACTGCACCTCCACATTTCGTAGTTAATGGGGACAACTTTTGATTTCATCTCTTTCTCTCTCTCTCTCGTATACACTTTAAGGCCAAAAGTTTCTTTCTTTTTTTTTTGGTATCACTTTAATGTTATTATAGAAATGTTCTAGACACATAAGCAATTATAGTGAAACCTTTCTAGTGAACAATCAAATCCCATAAAAATAGGCCTTTTAACAGAGGTGGAACAAAATCGCTAATTTGTTTGGGAACATTTTGGGGCAATCTCTTAAGCTAGAAGGTAGCCTACAAAGAATAGCCTCTTGAAAGTACAATGAAATGTACAAATGTCTGTCTTCCACAACAGCAATTTCAGCAGCAAATACTGAGTACATGGTGGGATCTTCACACCTAGGCAGCCATACCATAGGGGGTCATGGAATACTTTTCAGCACTTAGGTATAATGAAACACATACCGGAGCACTTTTAACATGTGCTATTTCTCCCTAACATAAATTAGTTGGCTCAAATTCCACAAAGGTGCCACACAGACTGGATTTCTCTTAAAACAAAATATATTAAAGCATATGAAAAAAAATAGAGTATCACAAAATAATCCAAATTTAACATCATCTGAATAGTAACAACAATTCATCTTTAAAAAAATTAAAACTGATACACTATAGCAAGATCTCTCTTATTGGAAAATTAAACTTAAAAAAACAGACTTGAAACAAAACTTCACTTTTGCTAATTCACAACTAAATACTAATAAAATCTAATGTAGCCAAAAAGTTTATTCTTAAGAAATCAGCATGTCTTCCATTAATCTAACATTTTGTCAAAATGATCATCTAACTTTACACAGTTGTTATCCCCTGCTATCTGCAGTGTTCTTAAAGACCCAAAGACTAAGACACAGCTGCAGTAAGTTTAACTAAAATTAAGTATGTAGGTTAAAGAGTGTAGTCCTGATCTATCTCTGTTTATCAAACTTGCTATTAAATTACTGCCCTGTAAACTTAGACTGAACATACATTTATTTCTAAGCAAAAGTGTGTGTGTGTGTGTTCTGCATAATAAAGTCACAGTAATTTTTTGGGGCAGGAAGTAACAAACCGTAGGTGGTTGGCATTTTGGGTGAAATTATTTCCTCTAACTAAAATACTTATACAAGGTGGAAGGGGGTAAGAGAGCTTATGGAAACTCTGGAACACTTGTAGACTTTCTGTTACATGCTCCCTTCTAGAGGTTGGGATTCAATGTTTTTATAAGATGCTCAGATACTCCACAGTGGTGAATGTGGAGAGTTCTTAGAGGTAGATTTGAACAGACAGGAGTAGGTAGAGAGGAAAGGCTGAGCCAAGGATCTGAGACCAAATCTTGTGAATTCTAGAGTTTCTGCAATTGCAGCTGAAACCTTCTGTACTACTCCCTCGTCCACACACCACTGTTAATATAAAAGCCACACTCACTTTGGTCTTGCTGCCACATCTATCTGAAATGCTTTATCCCCAAGAGGTATACTGGCACAGAGCAACAGTTGATCCTGCATAGCATGAACTCCCATGTGGACATTCACCACGGGTGAAATCCCAACCCCACTGAAGTTAACGGCAAAACTCCCAGTGACTTCCATGGGACCAGCATTTCACTCTAGTTATGTGGAGAAGCAGTCCATAGAGTGCATCACCAAACATATCCCTTTCAGTCCCAGCATGGTTCCTTCCAACCAGCAGAGCTCAAACCCCACAAAATTGTGATAGAGAGGCCTGGACAGGGGGATTCCATGGAATTACTGTTCCCCTCTTGCATGCCCTCTGACCCAGTTAGGTCTGTTTCTTCCTCCCGCTTCCTAAGGAGGACAGGAGGGAAGAATTGAGCCCTTTGTTATGTGGTGCTGTACAATTAAAATTCAGGAAAACAATCACCCAGGAACATATACAATAAAAGGTATTAACCAGACCTGACAAACCCAAGTGTTCCAGACAGATTTATTTCAGAGCTACTATGAAATGTTTTCTTATTTTTGTGAGAGCTCTGGACAAAGAACACTGTACTGAAAATTGCTTTACAAATGTCATTTGATTAGCTAATTAAATTCTGTTTAATGATCTTTAAACATCTTTGTTGATTATTTAATGCCTGCATAAGCTTGCTCTACAAACAGGAGTTAATTGGCAGTTCTTAATTATAAACTATTCCTGGCTAACACGCAATCCAGGAAACGGTCATGATGGAAGATTGTAAAATATGATTTTAGTAGTAGCATGGCATTGAGAAGTGAGCTCTAGTTTGGAGTCCGCCAGTCCTAAGTTCCATTCTGGGTTTTACCACTGATGGACTCACAGTGGGACTGTAAATGAGTCACCTCACATCTCTCTTTCAGTTTTCCTACATTTAAAATGGAAATACAGATAGTAACAGATGGACCTGGTAGATTGTGTTTTATTCCAGGTTAGATATGTTAAAGTTTGAGGTTTGAGTTGGAGAATTAGGGTTTGGGTCCAACTTCTATGAGACTAATGTCTCAAAAGATTCTCTCATAAAATTTTGCCCCAAATGATGGAATTCAAGTGACCTCATGCAATTTCCAAAAAATGTGAAGGGAAAATAGGAGAAGAGAATAGACAAGACAGTCCTCAGGACCAAAAGAATATTTTCTCATGCCTCTGCTGCTGAAAGTGAGAGTAAGAAGTGAGAAGGCTGCCAACCCCAGAAGATATGGTGTAGATGTGGGGAGGGGGGAAGGTTTGAATTCTACAAAGACTCAACAAGGCACAAGCAGACCAGATGGCTACCTGTGGAGATTGGGGAGGGGACAAGCTCTCTGCCCCCATAAGGATTTTGAAGGCTAAGAAGATGGATCAGTTATTAGCCATCAGTTAATATTATCAGCCATATTATTGTAAAGATGTTTCACTCTGGAACTGATCCTATTTGGTTGGAAAGGAACACAGACCCTAAGCACAGAATCTATCGTTCACTGAAGCTGGGCTTTGAAAACAGGAAGACGAACTCTTCTATATCATCCTTTCTAGTGTCAGTGGCCTTCTGAGCTTCCCGTCAGCATTTTGGACCAATTCTTTAACAATCTCAGAAGCTTGTGTTCTTAACTATGTGGGAACCATAATGATTAAAAATAGTGGGCCCTGGATAAGATGCATGGCCATTTGGATCCTAAATCTCTCTTTGAATTGTCTTATGCATGCCTCTTTAAACTGATTGGTCCAGTCAGCCCTAGATGTTACCCCATACTAAGTCTTCTGACTTTATTTTTCAGATCCTTATCAAAATAATCTTTCATTCCCCCTCTCTCACTCTCTGTGTATTTGTAGCTATATGGGTACAACTTCATCCTTTAAACAAAATTATTAACATTTTGATTGTAAGGTGAATTTATAGACAGAGACATTCACTAAGGGCCCAGCACACAACGGAAGACTGAAGAGATTATGGGCCTAAATCTGCAGCAGGGAAGCTTAAAGTACGTGCCTAGGGTGCTGCTTGTGCCAGACAGGTTTATTGCATCTCAGGGGGAGATTTACTCCTTCAGAGCTGTGGTGATATTCCCATTTTTGCCATGTGCTAGGCTTCCACTATGGCTGGTAGGTGACTGCTTTAACTTCCACTGGGGATCCACAGGAACTCTGCAGGCATAAAATGCTGAAGAGAGCCACTGAATCTGCACACTGTTCAGCCAATCTACCAGTGCCCCATTTCCCACATGTGCTGCCCACTTAACCCTCTGTGTTTCTGTAAGTGGACTTGCATCTGCTTTGCACTGTAGCAACCTTGAGCAGTTTCCAACATCAGGGACTTCCACCATTTTTTACCATGGTTCTCCCAAGCACAAATCCTTTTACCTGTATTTATGCTAGTTCTAGTTCTTTATATATATTTAATATTTGTCATTTGATGGTAGATATCTTCCAGAAAGCATGCCAAAAAAACAGGGAAAGATTTAGAGAGGAGGAAGATAAATTACAGGAATATGAAAAACAAATAAACAGACACCTAGAGTCATTAAAATAGATTAAACTCATGGGAATGGTGGTTTACAGTACACACTAGAATTTTTTAATAAGATGGCAGTGGTAAAGCTCTGAAGGAAATATTCACACCTCACTAGCAACAGATGTGGAACCTGTGAAGCGGAAGTAAGAAGCTTTGTTCAAGAAAAGCTTGAGGAAAGAACTGGAAAAATACAGCTTGCTTTTGTAAGTGAAAGAAGGTCTTAGGGACTAATTAAGGCCCAACATGGGAGACCAATTAGACATTGACAGGTAGCATTGTTTCCCAAAGGACAGGTTGGTTTGACAAACCTGATTAATGTAACTGAGGATGTAAGAATAAGATGCAATCTACCTGGAATTTGAGAATTTTTTTTAAAAAGTACTCAGTGAAGTTTTGCCCTGATGCCTGATATAACAGGTCAATAAGAGATCACACACTTCTTTTGTAGGCTGCGAACTGTATTACTAAAAATGGACTGAAAGAAATGATAAATGGATTAATCCTAGGACAAAAGGAGCTAACAACAAGAATGCCATGCAGGACGCTATGTTGCACCCAGTTTTGTGTGACCTGTATATCAAACTTTACAAGAGTGGAAGTGGAACAGTGTCTACATTTGCAGATTATCTAAAACTAGGGAGAGCCGTCTATTTACAGGTAAAAGCCACTTGGACTGGATCAGGTTTAGGGTCCAAGATTCTGCCTCCTTTGCCCAGACCTTGCTCCACCAACACCCTCCCCCACAAGCCCAGACCATGCCTCTTTAAAACAAAAAGCAACACCTCAGGGGTAAATTTGTATTACATTAGAGTTTCTAGGAAGGGTAATGCAGGACGCTTTATCCCCTATTCCACCTGGTTCTGTGGTGGGTCATTTAGTACAGGCCACTGAGCTCCTCCAGTCCAATGTTTGTGTTTACTACATGCTGTCACAATGAGATCAGCATACAAATCCTCCTAAGGCAGCTGCCACCTCTACTGGACTCTATTTAATAGTCACTTCTTATAACTCTTTATACCAAGATAGCATTTCTGTTCATTTGAACAAAATTTAAGAAAACTTCCTTGTATTGTAAGTCTACAGGAATGCTGGTATATGTATGAAAATGAACTGCAAGATAATATAAATCTATTAAGACAATGTTACAATGTATTGGCAAAATGTCATCAGTGGAATGGCACAGGAGATGACACTGGTTATGGGAATGGGCAACATTAAAAATATAAAGACAATTAGATGTAAATAACCATAGTATATGGTGGCAGAATTAAGATTGAGACACAAGTTAATAAAAAAAAATAAATTCTGAATTAAGGGTACTGTATCACTACCTGTTTTAGATAGTTATGTCCTTTATTGGGAACAGTGAGTGATTCCAGATACCATACGTGCTGCAATATCTAAACATAGTGCAGCTGGAGGTTTTAACTACGTTTCCTTACTTTTACTGGTGTTTATCTCAGCCAAACTGATATTATTTTTAATTAGTGCTGGATGAAGACTACAAAAATGTATTCACAAACATTTGTTCCAATAAAAACCACACATTTACTTTGGCAGTATTCGTGACTCCTCATACTTACTTTCAACAAACATTTTTACCAATGGATGTTTGTTTGTAGAAAGAGAAAGTGATGTTAATGCGAGTGCATGTATGTATTTATAAGAGTATTCATGCTGCAAGAGAGTTTGTGTGGTCACCCTGAAACCTCTTTGAGGGTTTGGAAGTCATTCAATACCATGACCAGTCACACAGTGCAAATTATGAAAAGCAAACAAAGTAATAGTGGCTGTGAATAGTTCATGAGCCATTCACAGTCTGAAATACATTCAGATAAATCATCTGCCAAATGATTTTGAATAACCGAAACACCAGTTAACTCAGATATTTGTTCACAGATAATTCAGTAACAGAAAAGTGGAGATAAATTTTAGATTTAGAAATATATGAAGAAAAATGAAGTGTTTCAACTAAATATCAATGTCAATGTAAAACATAGTATTGTGATTAAAAGAGGCTTCTCTTAGATTCATAGAATTTAAGGCCAGAAGAGACCATTAGATCATCTAGTCTGAGCTCCTGTATATTAGACGCCATTAAATTTCATCTGCATTAAGCCCAATACCTTGTGTTTGTCTAAAGCATAACTTTGTGGCTTGTGGGAGGCAGGCTGGTGGCCACAGGGAGGGAGGGAGGAGGGTGGGTCCTTGGCCATGGCCGGCTAGCCTCTCCCAGCCGGTGGCTCACCTACCACCCATGTTTTACCCTATACTATACAGATTTCACGGGGAGACCAGCATTTCTCAAACTGGGGGTCCTGACCCAAAAGCGAGTGGCAAAGTTATTTTGGGGGGTGGTTATGGTATTGCCACCCTCTTGGCTGAGAACTCAAGTCTGAAGGCAGCACCCACCAGCAGCAGCGCAGAAGTAAGGGTGGCAATACCATACCATGCCAACCTTACTTCTGTGCTGCTGATGGCAGTGGCTCAGCCTTCAGAGCTAGGCTCCCAGCTGGCAGCCACCACTCTCCAGCTGCCCAGCTCTGAAGGCAGCGCCGCCACCACCAGCAGCAGTGCAAAAGTAAGGGTAGCAATACTGCAACCCCCCTACAATAACCTTGTGACACCCCCACAACTCCTTTTTGGATCAGGACCCCTACAATAACAACACCTTGAAATTTTAGATTTAAATAGCTGAAATCATGAAATTTATGATTTTTTAAATATATGACCGTGAAATTAAGCAAAATGGACCGTGAATTTGGTAGGGCCCTATATACATGGTACAGCACCTAGCACAAACAAACACACACACACACATACACACACATATCCTCCTACAGCCTGTCAGATGCACAGAAAAAATATATTAAGATCAAAATATATTTGTGTAGAGTACCTGCATCAGGATTATTTTTTGCTGAACTGAGATTGCTCATTGATGGAAAGATTACTTTTTATTACCAAAATGGTAGCTAAACATTTTAGTTATATAATGTATGTATCTATCTATATCTATAATAAATGTGATATATTTACATATGTACATATTTTGTTGTCATCCCTCACCTCGACCACTTCATAGGTCATCTATTCTGGGTACATGGGGAAAAATGGGAAACCAACAGTGATGTGCATATTATCACTCTGACCATTTTGTTTGTATGTTGTACATTGTTTCCTCTCCCTTCCTCTGTCTTTTGTTGTCTTAGATTGTCAGGGACTGACTCTTATTTGACAGTACAGTGCCTAGCACAGTAAAAATAATTAATAATAAGGTGTAGGAGCAGGGTTAGCCAAAAGGCAGACCGTGGGCCAAATCTGGACTGCCAGATGCTTTTGAATGAACTGTGAAATATTTTTATTTATTCATTATTGTTGTTATTATTTTTGTATTATTTTCTCTGGAGTCTTGACCTTGACTATTCCTTGACCAAGAAATTTGGACCTTGACCAAAAAAAAGTTGATTACCCCTTGGGTAGAGCATCCTTCAATGGATAATGATCCTTTGGCTGAGCTCTCAGTCCTTTACCCCATCCCTTTCTGACCTCCTCCCCAGTCCTCCACATGAGGGATCTGTGGCAATCATCTGTTTAGGGCTTTTTGTGCCCATGGTTGTAGAGGTGGCAAGATTTGATGCTAAAGCATTATAGAGAATTTTTAAATACTTTTCTTGGTGAGAAGTGTTCCTTACCTTATACATTTCAGTCTTCTAGTCTTTTCTAAGAGATTCAGTTTTCTTGAAATAGCCACATATAGATGTGCTGTATCTCTGTCCTAATCAGGCAGTTGTCACAAACTAGTTTTAGATAAAATCAAACCTTCTAACAAAAACCTTCTGTGAATAAATTAACAGGCAAAAAGTGCTTATATGTCCTTTTTGTTATGTACTGTTACAGCACTCAGCATCATGGCTTTATTTAGTACTGATGGGCACATCTTGCGTGCTGGTGAATTGCTCTACTGTGATTCATATAAATTAGTGGAAGATTATTTCCTCCTTCTCACCTTCTAATTCCCTTCTATGATCATTATTTCTGTTAAAAAAAATTTAACCTTTAAAAAAGGAGTTTTAACAGGGAAGTTTATTGATGACAAATGGGTACATGAAAAAAAGTGTCTTTTGTACTTAAAGAAAATGTTAGGGGATTATTTTTAGGGTGCAAACACCTTGTATCTCAATCACAGACTTTTAGGAGAGAACGTAAAGACCAGGATTACAAAGAATTAATTTCTTATTGGAGTCTCTGTACTGTAAGGGATAAAATGGTCTTGAAATGAAAAAAAGTATAGCTGCAAGCTATTTTGTACTTTCTGTTCTGACTCTTTTGTGGCTCCCCCTCCTGCAATATTGTTATGAATATTTCATGCCGAGATCTATTTATTAACTTCCTTCTGTTAACTAAACAGCATAATTAGTTGCATTTATAACTTGAAGGTCCAATTAAAAAGACTGTCTAGTGAGAGACAGGATTCCCAATTATTAAGAGTGGAAAAGGCAGCTACTCTTCTCCCAGTGTCTTTCATCTCAGCCATATTTCAATCACTCTTCTCTTTCTCAAATAAAAGTGCAGCTTTTCATCTCCATGGGCAGTAGAAGAGATCATGGAGACCTGTGGAGTCCACACATAAGTTTGTCTATTTTTCCCCATTTTTATTTTTAAAAGCTGCAGTTATACTTGTCTTACAATCAATCCATGCTCCATTATATTAGACATGACAGAAAAGGAAGTGACCTTTCATTGTTATTATAATTTATAAACTTTTTTTCTATTTCAGGATCATTATTCAAGTCTTTGCAAGTGTTTCTGAAGCAAATTTAAATTAATTTACATTTCATTTCTTATAGTCATCTCACCAATGGAACCTTTTAAATAACTTCACAACTGTTTTAGCCGTAAATGTCAGGACTTCATTAACAGATGTAAATCTAGTGGCTAATGTCCACCAGTGAACTTTAAAAAGTTTAGTTCTAATTTACGTAAGTAATAATTATGAATAGCAGGAGATCAAGTGTCACCAAGTCAGGAAGACAAAAATGTGAAAAGACAAGGGAATAATTTGTTCTAACTCTATAGTCACAAAAGCTTCTGTATAATCAAGTTTCTTAAAAAAAAAAAACCCCCCAAAAAACCATATAAGCTTGAAATAGAACCAGTTGAAAAATGCAACAAAATATTAGCAAAAACATTTTTGAAAATTTTCACAAAACTTTTCAGTTGAAATTTCAATTTTGAAAAAAATGCTGGTAAAAAAACAGAGGAAAAAACTTGAAATTTTGAATATTTTTTTATCAGCTTTACTTTTTTTATTACAAAAAAAAAAGTCTGGGAGAAAAATGAAATCCTCAAACAGGATGTGCTTTTCTGGATAACCTGTACAAACTTCACAGTTTGTGGAGGAAAAACACCAGTGTTCAGTTACCAGGAAGGCTTAGGAGACTAGATGCTTGAAACAGGGTTGTATTGTATTAGTGTAATGAACATATACATAAGACCAAAGACTGATCCCCACATAAGCAAAATTTCCATTATCTTCAATGGGATCAGGATTTAGCTCTGGACATTAATATGCTAAACTACACAAATGTGAACTGAAAAACCAAGGTCTCTCTGAAGTTCCAATCTGTATACCCAATGATCCCCTTGGCCTCATGGCCTCAGCTCTCATGAAGTACAAAAACAGCAATGAAATTTAAGTATTGTTTATTGCCCGTTCATTTTTTTATTTTTAAAGCGAATTACTTACAACTTTCAAAGTCACTTTTACTCATTTAAGATTAAATTAATCAGTTTTTGAGTTATTACAGAGCATGAAAGCACCAATTTTGTAAAAGGTACTTTTTTATATTTGAATTACTAAAAACAACTAAATGTTTTCTTTTAAGACTTTTGAAAATTCACTTTTGAGCTGAGATAGAGTTTGAAATTTTTTAGCCCCAAAAGAAAACCTTTCCAAAAAGCTATTAGGGAGTGAACAAGGTTGAAATCAATGGAGCTGAAGGATGTGGCCCTCAAAATTGAATGATTCTTTTAGGTACATTTGGTGATTCTGAACTAGGAAGACAATTGCTGAGATTATTTGTGACCTCAGGTAGCTGGGTTTTGTTCCACACTTTATTTAAACTAAGTGTTAATTACATTTTTAAACCAAAAAAATCAGTGTCTTTTGGGGGGAATTCTATATGGTTTTGTTTGCTAAATAAAAAAAGACAAAATTGCAGTTCACCTTAAAACTTTTAAACAGATTACATAATCTATTCAGTTTATGTTGCTTTCCTGCCGGAAACATCTGCAAGTTGATTGTGGGTTTTGGGGATTTGTTTGTTTTTCTCAGGGGGGTTTGTTCACTTCTGATTCAGTCTACAAATTTTCAGAAGATGAATTATTTCAACAGAGCAACAGCTGAAATCCTAGGCAGGTGAATGCCCATCTTCCCCTGCTTTGAGGATCACTGGAGCATAGGAGGGAGGGAGACATCCAGACACCTAGAGTGAGGCAGCAGTGCACATGCCCAGAGACAAGCACTTAGGTGCTGGGAGTACTTTTACCCTGAATGTTTAGGCACCTACAGAATTCTGAAGCCTAGAACTGGGATTTAGGCACCTAAACTTCAGATTTAGGCATCTAAATCTGGCATTTAGGTTACTGAGTATCTTTGTTAATCCCACTGTCAGATATTATAGTGTTGAGGGTAATATAAGAACCTATATAGAATAGAATAAAGGCATTTAACCTTCCTTTCCTTTCTTTGTACTTACTAACATTGCCATTCACATGCTGTCAAAGTTAAGTGCTGTCAATATTTCCATTATAAATCCTAAAATTTGGGTGGATATTGAATATTAAAATACATTGCGCTTGCATAGTTATATAATTGCATCCAAACTTAATTATAAACTGTCAGGGTTCCCTCCCCAATCTGAGCTCTGGGGTACAGATGTGGGGACTCACATGAAAGACCCCCCCTAAGCTTTTTTTCTACCAGCTTAGGTTAAAAACTTCCCAAGGCACACATTCCTTTCCTTGTTCTTGGATGGTATTGCTGCCACCACCAAGTGATTTAGATAAAGGTTCAGGAAAAGGACCACATGGTGTTCCTATTTCCCCAAAATATCCCCCCAAGCCTCTTCAGCCCCTTTCCTGGGGAGGCTTGAGAATAATATACCAACCAATAGGTTAACAAAGTGAGCACAGACCAGACCCTTGGGTTTTTAGGACACTAAAAACCAATCAGGTTCTTAAAAGAAGAACTTTATTATAAAGAAAAAAGTAAAAGAAGCACCTTTGTAAAATCAGAATAGAAGGTAATTTTACAGGGAAATAAAAAGATTTAAAACACAGAGGAGTCCCCTCTAGGCTCAACTTCAAAATTACAAGAACAGGAATAAACCTTCCTCTTAGCACAGGGAAAATTCAAACGCTAAAACAAAAGATAATTGAACGCATTTCCTTGCTATTACTTACAATTTCTGTAATCCTAGATGTATCATTTCAGTAGGAGCTGGGATACCTGCTTGTTCTCTCTCTCTCTCTTTCTCTATCCAGAAGGAACAAAAAGGAAGAGAACACAAACAAAACCTCCCCCTGCCCCCAGATTTGAAAGTATCTTCCTTCCTTTTGGTCAGGTGCCAACCAGGTTATTTGAGCTTCTTAACCCCTTACAGGTAAAGGAGGGATTTTATGCTACTCTTAGCTGTATGTTCATGACATAAACCAAATTATTTATGAACATTAATTATGAAGCATCACAGCAGCTCTAAGAAGCAGGTATTTAGGCTGATGTTTGACTTGCAGTTTGAAAAAATGGCACATAACATTCAAAAGGTACTAGGTGCCAAAAAAGATAGCAAGAGCAGCTTCACAAACATACAAAAAAGAGGGATGGTCTTTTCTTTCTCCCCTTTCTTCTCTAAACACTTACACTCTAAGGCCTAATTCCTGTGATGAAATCAACAGTGATTCTATTGGACAAAAGGGTCCAGTGATGTGGATCTGATTGCAGGATCAGAGCCTGAATTTTGGAAAAGATACAATGACTGAAGGTAATCAATAATGAGACAGGAACAGGAGAAGAGAAGAGAATGCAAGGGTTGTAAAGATAAACTCGCAATTAGTTGGGGAATATCTTGTTTTTGTATTGTTGGTATAACCCAGGTCTCCTTACTGTACTTTGTCCACAAGGTCATCCTTCCTTTCTCTCTGACCATGAAACTCACATTTAAGAGAAATATTTAAAATTATATGAAGTCTCTTTTGCCATTTTGTGCAGTCATTAACAGTAAAAGTTACAAGTGCTGATTAAAAGTCTCCCATTTCAGCCAATGAACCAAGCTCCTAATATGAAATCTGGCTATCTCTAATTCCCTACGGAAAGGCGTCAGAGATTTATTTTGCCAAGCTCTGATCTAATCTTGGGAACATTCTAATGGGGAAAATACCATGTGATTGTACCCATTTTCAGATCTTATAAGAAAGTTTATATGATTTGGAAGGAGGCCTATGAACTGCTCTATACACAGACACATTCCAGTGATTCAATCAAGAAGTAGGCTGGGTGGTCCAAGTCTCCATTTCACAAAAACAACTATCATGTGGAGATGGACTAATGTTTAATAAAAATATTTGTGCAAAAAGTTGTAGATACGTGCATGTTTTTTCTTGTCTTGTTTAAATAAATATTCCTCCTTCTAAGGTAGTGCACTCTGAGGCTTTCTTGTCAGAAATGCCCACAAATGTATGTGTTGTAGAGAACCTGTCCTGGGCACAGTAGAAAGAATGGAAGTGGGATGGGCCCAACTTTGGTGTGTACTTCTTCCAATCAGAGCAGAATTCTCATGGAGCAGCTGCTGTTGGACATGAACTCTAAACTTGAGAAGCAAGAAATCTTTAGGAGATAGCACTAGTGATCCACTCCTTTCTCCAGGTTACTCCGTAACACAGTTTAATTAAAAAAAAAGTGTGACTATAGTGTAATATCAGTTACAGTGAAATCCTGGCCCTACTGAAGTCAATGGCCAAGCCCTCATTGATTTCAACAGGGCCAAGATTTCACCCTTAGAAAGGATCCCCTTCTATATTAATTGTAATCTTGAATACAATTTAGGTTTTGAGCTAATAGGGAATACTGAAGTCTCAATTTATGGGATGGAAAGATACTTTCGCCATATGCCTGTTTGATTTAGATTGCCTTTCCAGGTGTTTGTAGATCAGGTTTCAGGAATTAATTAATCTGTCTCTTTTGTGGATAGGGTGATTTGTCCTGTGTTATATTGGGATGGTTGATTTTAAAAATTATTATTTCTATATCTTTTATATTTGATTTTATCATTAGGATCTTAAAGTTGAGATTTTCAAAATTGCTTGACATTAGCCTAATTTTTTGCTTACTGACTTCAACAGGAGCAGAGTTAGGCCAAAACTGACCACTCTTGATAACACCACTTTAGTAAATACCTTGCAGTGCATCTTATAAGTAGATAAAATTAAATACAATAATTACCATTCAACTGTGACAAACTGATTATTGATTAATGGCAAGTTCATTGTTAATCAATGCACTCCCACCTTGATATATGACTGACAGCTAAGGGCCTGATACTGCTGATCCCATTGACTTCTGTAGTGCTACTCATGACTGCAAGCATTACACATGCTAGTATGTTAGCAGGACTAGTTACGAGAATTGAGGGGACCTCTCAAGAGGTAATCAGTATCTTGTAGAATTGAGCCCTAAATTGCTGCTCAATGTAATATTTCATTATGTTTTCATTTTCTTTTCAAGCTGCCTTTAATGAGAGAAGTACTCCTCAGTACTCCTCAGTGTGAGGAATCTCTCCGTTGTACAGCCACTTGATGAGGTCAACTGAAATAATTCAGAAAAGGCAAATGTGTTCAATAAATGTTTCTGTTCTGTATTTGGGAAAAAGTAGATGATGTATTCAGATAGGATGAAATACTTTCCAACAGTAACTAAGGAAGATGTTAAACCGCTAGTTCTCACAGACTACTCCTGACCCTGCTGCAGCCTGTTCCTGCTCAACCCAGGGCTGGTTACTTGGTTGTCCAGACGTTACTAAAGTTAGTCATTTTAAAATCAGCGGTTCTGGTTAACTTTTTCAGGATGTCTTAGAACAGTGGGGAACTTCCAGAGGACTAAAAGAAAGCTAATCTTGTGCCAGCATTTGGAAAGAGTAAATGGGATGCCCTGAATAATTAATTATATGCCTGTGAGCCTAACTTTTATGCTACGCAAAATAATGGAACGGCTGATATAGGACTTGATTAATAAATTAAAGAAGGATATTATAATTAATTCAGTCAACATGGATTTATGGAAAACAGATCTTGTCAAACTAACTTGATATCTTTTTTGATGATATTACAAATTTGAATGATAAAGGTAAGATTGTTGGTGCAATAGACTGAGAGAATGAAAGAAAACCAGCATGGCACACATTAAATGGATTAAAAACTAGGTAACTGATAGGTCTCAAGGTCATTGAAAATAGGTATCAGAGGGGTAGCTGTGTTAGTCTGTATCCACAAAAGCAATGAGGAGTCCGGTGGCCCCTTAAAGACTAACAGATTTATTTGGGCATAAGCTTTCATAGGTAAAAAACCCACTTCTTCAGATGCAAAAAGAATGCATCTGAAGAATTGGGTTTTTTACCCATGAAAGTTTATGCCCAAATAAATCTGTTAGTCTTTCAGGGGCCACCGGACTCCTCACTGTTGTTGTAAATAGGGACTCATCATCAAATGGGTGTGTTTCTAAGTGGATCACTGCAATGATCATTTATTGGACCTATGCTATTTATTTTTATGAATGACCTGGAAAAAATGATAAAATCTTCAATGATAAAATTTGCAGATGAGACAAAGATTGGGGGAGTGGTAAATAATGAAGAGGACAGATTACTGACAAAAAGCAGTTTGGATAACTTAATAACTTGGGGGCAAGCAAACAATATATGTTTTAATATGGCCAAATATAAAGTCATATCTAGGAATAAAGTCATACTTAAAGGATGGTGGCTTTTTCCTGTGACTCTGAAAAGAACTTGGGGAGGGTCATTGTAAATAAGAAGCTGAACATGAGCACCCAGTGTGATGCTGAGGACAGAAGGGCTAATTTCCTTGGATGCATAAACAGAGGAATATTAAGCAGGAGTAGAGAGGCTATATTACTTCTGTATTTGACACCAGTGGAACTTCTACTGAAATGCTGTGTCCAGTTCTGGGGTCCACAAATCAAGAAGGATGTTGATAAATTGGATAGAGAAGAGCCATGACAATGATTACAGGATTATAGTGAAAGACTCAGTGAGCTCAATCTGTTTAGTTTAACAAAGGGTAGGTTAAGGGTTGGCTTGATCACATTCTGTAATACTCACATAGGGTAATTTGATGATAGATGGGTCTTCAGTCTAGCAGAAAAAGATAAACAAGATCCAATGGCTGGAAGCTGAAGCTAGGCAAATTCAGACTAGAAATAAGATGCAAATTTTTAACAGGGAGAGTAATTAATAATTGGAATAATCTACCAAGAGATGTAAATTACTGGCAATTTTTAAATGAAGTGGATTTTTTTTAAAGATATGATCTAGTTCAAACAGGAATTAATTCAGAAAGTCCTAATGCCTGTGTTACACAGGAAGTCAGACTAGATTATGTCAACCATCCCTTCTGGTTTTATAATCTATGAAATCATTTTCAGCCTTTTCTCTCTTTCTAAGAGCAGAGAACAGAACTTGCTGTTCTCTTACATCGTCTTATTACTGGATCAGAACCTCCTTTTTTTTTCCCTTTGCAATTCCTTTCAATAGCATAAAATACTATTAACTACAATGTTTTTCTAAGACTCTTAAGCCTTCCTGTATCTCCTCACTCATTTAACCTCCATCTCATTTCACAGATCAGTTGAAAACACACTTTTTGTCCCCATCTCATATTTCTTCATCCTCTTTTCTCCCTTCTGCTATTAATTGTTCTTTAATTCCCTAACTCAGTGGTTTATAACCTTTTGTTGATTTGTAGACCCCTAAAAAATTTCAGATGAAGGTGCAGACATAATCTGTGGACCCTCAGAAGTTTGGGGACCACAGGTTAAGAACCACTGTTCTATGGTAACTGCAACCTTCTGTGGACTCTTTAGACATAGTTTGTGGCAGAGGCAATCTGTGTGTGGGGGCATGCGGGGTCATATCCCCACCCAGATTCCTCGGTCATATGATGTAGCCGGGCCCACTTCTCTGCAGTTGAGCTGGCAAGCTGCACTGGGCAGGCAGAGGCAGAAGCAGAGGAACATCTGGGAGCTGCACAGAGCTTCTTCTTGATTGCTATATTCAAAGCAATGTTAGGGCCTGAACTGAATGTCTGTCTTCTTTTTCATTGTACTGTCTGTTTTGAGGTTGCAAGAAAATAACAGCTTTAGAAAAAATTGCACAAATGTAATTAGCAAAAAGTAGGGGAATTCAATGAACTCCTAGAAATTTCATGTGAATTCTCCCTGTATCATTCCAATTAAGTCTGAAATGTCTCCTGATTTTTTATGAATCACACATCTAACAGGTGTTCACTTAAATTTGGTTGTTATTATCTATTATTATCATAGAACCTACAAGCCTTAATCATGGACCAGGCTCTGTACAAACACAGAATAAAAAAGATGGTCCCTGCCCCAAGGAGCTTACAGTCTAGGTATAAGACAAGAGACAACTGATTTGGGGGGGAAAGGGGGTGCAAAGAAACAGTGAGACAATATGGGTCAGCATTCTAGGAAATGGTCTCAGGACACCACTAGCCTAATTCTTGTCAAGTTTTTTGTAGGCATCATGAAAAAGGCGCATTTTAAGGAGGCTCTTGGAGGATAAAGAGGTGGCTTTGTGGATATTTATGAAGGCATGAAAGTGCTTGTTTGAAACTTTAAAAAATGGGTGATGGAGCTAGAATCATGGGCTGATTGAGGGCAGGAGTCAACATCTCAATATTAAATGAGAGATGATAAATAGGGCAAGGAAAAGCTGCGAAGGGACTCGATGAAAGTGAAAATAAGCAGCTTATGTCTGATGAGACAGAGTAGGAGAAGCCTGTGGAGTAATGGGTTCCAGGGTAAAATAGGGAAAGGCCAAATTTGTTTTTACATTCAAACCTACTGCAAATCTTCATGCTGGATTTGGTGCCTAGATAATATAGTGATGGGTGTATTAGAATTTCCTAAGTATCCTGACTCATATGCCAAAAACCAGCATGCCCTCACTACCCATTTCCCTCTTTTTGATGAGGCCCAACTGGATAACCTTATTTTGAAATAATACAAACCTGCCACTTATTCAGTGAACTCATTTTCCCTAGTCTTTTCTATGCCTGGCAGTGTATGCTGTTGACCTTTCTGCTTTTCTTTGCAATCTTTAGCATCTCTGTCCTTCTGCATTTCTCATTGGAGAGGACATCATTTAAATGCTTTCATGTTTTAACATCAGTTGGATTCCTGTATCATTTTTTAAATGCTTTCCTGGTTAAACACTGGAGTTATCCCAAAAAGAGATGACATTTTAATTGCACTTGTAATGCATTTTTCTTCTTATCAGTTCACAAATACTTTTAAAGGACCTAGTGTCCCATGTTATCTTTGCTTTTGAAATATATCTCTGTGGAACCAATGTGTTTTCTTTTTTGTTTTTTATTTTAGTTTACAATTATTTTCCTTAAGTAAATTTATTGCCCATGTGAAAGACGCCAGATTAAAGAAAGTGAAGTTTCTTTTATCCAGTATAGATAATAGGATAGTAAAGCACAAGCCAATGAAGCACAAGTTTGCCTACAGCTACAGACCGATGTGTCCCCACCCTAACCTGGAGGCAGCACGGTGATGGTGTAGTTCAGCTTCCATGCTCAGATGGCCTCTCTAGTGTGAATGCCAACAGCGATGCCAATTAGTGTGCTGTTGGTTTTTGTGATGGCGTCACCACTCCGCCAGGAAGTGAGCCGAAACCTCCACAGTCACACCCATAAACATGGGTTCAAGTAGATTTTTTAGAAAAAAAAAATTCATAGGAAATTTGCCGTCTGGTTCTCTGCCTACCCAACCAAATGTCTGTCTCCCTCAGCTCTAATTCTCTCCCTGCCAATCTTCAGCCTGTCAGAGAGTTTTTTCAGGGATTAGTCAGTGATGAGGGCAATACAATATATAGAATAGAATTATTAAATTCAAAGACCTCTATGCCCATTGCCACTTTCTCTGCTTACCTTGACTGTACTGTTCTCTCTAGCGCTGCTGCTGTCTCTACGGTGGGCACAAGGCAATAGCATTACTGGGAACAATGCTCAGAAGCACTTTCACTTGCTTCACCCAATCCTCTCCCCACTGCCAGCCAGCATGAGTGCTGCTCTTCAATTGGAGCTGGTAGTGCTACCAAAGATGCCATCTCCCAAATGGCTCTGTAGCTGCACTGCCTCAGCAAATAATTGGTTTGCCCTCATTTACATAGGTTCACATTCAAAGTGGTAGACTAGATACTTGAAACTCTGCGTATGGGTCACTAAACTGATTTGTGATTTTTGATCACTGCTGAAGTGCATTGGATTCAAACTGGTGATCTATGTGGAAAAGGCTCCATATCCAGTCCCAGTTCTATGAGTCATCCAGTTACTTAGGAACTAGTATTCTGACTGTGATGGGGAAAAAATGCTACTGACAAAGCTGTTAATTGAGCTTTAGTTGCTTTGAATAGATATAGTCAGTTGATTTTTGAGTAGAACTCCTGATGAATTTTCCTGTTTTACTAAAGATCACATTTATCTTCAGAATGGCAGGTCTTCCTGAGTGAAATACAGTCATTCTTATACTTTCAACAGAGTGACAGATAAAAAGCCACATTTACTAAAGTGGTGTGGAATTTACAGTCTGATGCTTGCATAACACTGCAGCTGTAGCATGATCAAGTCAGCCAACTTTAACTCTAGTGTGCATTCTGGCAAGAAAAGAAAATCTTTAAGCAGTTTTACTGTAATGTGAGCAGGGGAAAAAGGAAGATATGACAAATTTTTAGGAAAAGCAAAATGTGGATAGTTATAGACAGGGCCGGCGCAACCCATTAGGCAACTTAGGCAGTCACCTAGGGCGCTAACATTTGGAGGGCAGCGACCGCGGCGGCTGTCATCAGTATTTTGGGGGGCGGAACTTCTACCGCCTAGGGCGCCAAAAAGGCTGTGGGCCCAATCCTGAGAAATACTATGGGTCCTTAGTTCCAGATGAAAACAATGGGAATTGAGGGAGCTCAACATCTTGAGGGAGAGGAGTAGAGGAAGATCCAGGAACACTCACTTAAAATATTGGCATTAATGTTTAATATGGTTCAAAAAGGTAACATCTAGGTTCAGAAAGGCT
The DNA here is from genome assembly GCF_003597395.2 of Chelonoidis abingdonii. Classification (NCBI taxonomy): domain Eukaryota; kingdom Metazoa; phylum Chordata; order Testudines; family Testudinidae; genus Chelonoidis; species Chelonoidis abingdonii. Next base: position 41,476,000 of record NC_133773.1, read on the forward strand.
TGAAGAAATGGTTATGAATGATTTCTACCCCCCACCACAAATTTTTGGCTAACTCCACCTGGTTCTGACATATCACAGATCTTTACACTGTGTCTGTTTATTGTAAATTATTTTGTGCTAGATGTTAAAATGCACACTCTGTGAACATGCAGTCATATTACTCATAAATCAGTCCCATATTTGCTCAAGCCAACTTGATTCTTCAACCACACAAGTTAGTCAAAGAAATATCACTTCATCACTGAAAATATGATTTTAATTTGAAATCAGATAAGGAAAATGAACTAGAGTCCAGGTTTTCTTGAGGGAGCAAGATATCAGGGGAGAGGAAGACACAACACAAGATACAACTATGGTATTTTGTTCTAAGCAAATGAAAATGTTTTGGAATTCACAGTCTCCATAGCAAATGAATCAATAATTAAATAACAGACAGAATGGGTGCCTTTTTTTTCAGTTAAGCTGAGCAGAAGCATACATGGCAGATAGTCATGAATTTAAAAAGTAGGTCAAGTAGGCGGAATATTTAAAATACTAACCAAATTATATGAATTAATAATAAATAATATAAGGTCTGCTGGATATAACACTAACAGCAATGGATTCTGTGGTTTAACTAGGTGTATTTTTTCTGCTTCATCAATACTTCAGTTGCATATAGTTATATTATAAAACTGTGTTGTCCAAAGGAATGAACCCTGTGATTGTAGTTACTGGTGCTTTAATTCAATCCATGAACCAAGATCTTTTATATAACTGTGTATATTTGAACTTCTGCCAGTAAATCTGGTTTTTTTTTTGATTTGAAGCAAAATTTTGGCCTATATATGTCATATTCTGATGAATAATGCCTTCCATCAGTGTAACATCTGCTTAATCTTAAATTATGTTTTCATAATGTGCGGTTTAATGTCTCCTGTATAATGCAGAATACACAACTATCTGAAACCATTAGGACAATGCAATCAATGAGGCTATCCTAGCTGGCAGATGACCACAAGACATGTTTGTAGCTAATTGTTCTTAATTTTTTTAACCATATTTTAGTAATTTATACATAAATTCTAGACCCACTAAAATCATTTGCAAACCTCCCAATGACTTCAACAGAACTAGGATGTGGCCCTAAATTTCTATTGTTATAGTGTGTTAAGGTGACCAGATGTCCTGATTTTATAGGAACAGTCCCGATATTTGGGGCTTTTTCTTACATAGGATCCTATTACCCCTCACCCTGTCCCGATTTTTCATACTTGCTATCTGGTCACCTTATAGTGTGTATGTGGAAATTGCTATGACAACATGACAAAATCATGTGGTGGCCAGAATGTAATGTGAGAGTCTCAAAATATACCTTCAGATTGTTTTTAAATAGAGGGTCTCTAAATACGCCACTATGATACAAAGACAGAGTTAAAACATAGACAGCACAGTCTCTGCTTTGGAAGAATCTATAACAAAATGCGGGAAATCATTGGGTCATATTTTCAGATGTCATGAATTGTTTTTATTCATAGGCAAACATACTAATTTACACCATTTGAGAATCTCATCCATTCTGTTCAGTGAGGATTCAAGCCTGCAAGGTGCTGAATGGATGCTGAGATAGCTGAGATCGGGCTGTTAAAAGTCCCATCGGCGGTGCTGCCCAACTAAGGCAGGCTAGTGCTTATCTTTCAACACCACACTGTGCCCTGGAAGCAGCCAGCAGTGGGTCCGGCTTCTAGACAGGGAGGCTCCGGGGCACCATGTGCTGCCTCTGCCCCAAGCACCGACTCCGCACTCCACTGGGAGCTGGCGGGGGGCAGTGCCTGTGGTTGAGAGTCGCGCAAAGCCGTTTGTGTGCCTTCATCTAGAAGCCAGACCTGCTGCTGGCTGCTTCCAGGACACAGCATGGTCCATGGTGCCAGGACAGGCGGGAAGCCTGCCTCTCTACCCCGGCTGCTCCGCTGACTGGGAACCACCGAAAGTAAGTCCATGCCCCAACCCTGTGCCCCAATCCCCTGCCCCAGCCGTGAGCCTCCCCCAAACCTGGAACCCCTTCCTGCACCCCAAACCCCTCATCCTTGGCCCCAACCCAGAGCCTGCACCCACAGCCCAGAGCCTCCTCCTGTACCTTAACCTCTGCCTAGCCCTGAGCCCCCCCTCCCCAAACTCAGAACCCCTTCATGCACCCCAATGCCAGCTACAAAAGGGCCATGCAAATGCCTATTCTCACTTTCTGGTGACATTTTAAATAAGAAGAGGGCAGCATTATCTCCCTTAAATGTAAACAAACTTGTTTGTCTTAGCAATTGGCTGAACAAGAAGTAGGACTGGGTGGACTTGTAGGCTCTGAAGTTTTATATTGTTTTGTTTCTGAGTGCAGTCATGTAACAAAAAAATCTACATTTGTAAGTTGTACTTTCATGACAAAGAGATTGCACTACAGTACTTGTATTGAATTGAAAAATACTATTTCTTATATCATTTTTACACTGCAAATATTTGTAAGCAAAAATAATATACACTTTGATTTCAATTACAACACAGAATACAATATATATGAAAATGTAGAAAAACATCCAAAATATTTAATAAATTTCAATTGGTATTCTGTTATTTAACAGTGCACTTAAAACTGTGATAATTGTGATTATTTTTTTAAATCACGATTAATTTTTTTGAGATAATAACGTGAATTAACTGCAATTAATTGACAGTCCTACTTTTAACCAAGCAAAACAACTGATCAGGAAGATGGACTTGATGTATTTTATTAAATACCCAGCAACATTTCATATTAAATATGGTCACAAGATAGAATCATTCAGTTCCCCTCAGGAGGCAGAAAAATACCTCAACTCTTCCCTCACAAGGGGAGACTATGGAATGAGCCAACCATATGGAATTTATGTACTGCTCTCTGAGATCTGATATGGTTGCTCTAAACAAGTTGATGGGTGCTAGTTGATATCAGTTCCTTTTTCTTTTTTTTCCTCATTGGAGTCAAAGAGTTATCATCAATTTACTTCCAATTGCCTTAACTCATGGGAAAGAAGCATCAATGTAAAATCTATCATTTTGATTAGTAATTGTGTGTGTGGGTGTGTGTATATATATATCTATCTCACTGCTTTATTAGATGGTGCTTCTTTATGGACTAATGTATCAAGATTCTATTGGTAATAGGTGATTACTATACTTGTAGTATTTGGGACTGTGACGATTTCCAAATTTCACTTGATCTGGATTTCACTCTGGGTGTCAAGTGTGTATTTTTGGACCATTTAAATGGATTCTTGTTTTTGACTGTATTGTACTCTCCACTATCTTTTCTATTTTGTTTTTTCACTTTTTAAATTCCTCTTTCTGTCCTCCTCGTGTTACCCTCCCATGCTGGGAATCTCCTTCCCACTCCTGGGAAGTGACATCCTACCCCTGGATTATATAACTTTTGTTGTTTTGATATGCAAGAACTATATGTTGCTCAGGAAAATTAGCAATTTCTCATTTATTCATAAAACCACTTTACATTTTATCCAGTATATTTTAACAATGAAGGCTCTGATAATTATATGTGTCTCTTGGAATATAAAGGGTGCTAGTAGGCCTATTTAAAGAAAAAAAATATATAGTCAATTTTGGTTTAAAAAGAGAATATTGACATCGGTATGCTCCAGGAGACACCTCTAACAGAACTAGAAGCTTGTAAACTGAATAGAGATTGGGTCGGCCTCTCAGAGTCTAGCTGCTTTAAGCGAGGAGGATTGTTATACTAATACATAAAAAGTTGAATGTTGATATTGTGAGCACAAGGTCTGACAATGAGGGCAGATTTACTATCCTTGCAGCTGAAATGGGCAATTCTGTAAACATCTTTGCCAAACTTTACATGCTCAGCCAAGACGATCTCAAATATTTTCACTTTTTTTTATCAGTATAAATGACATGGGCCATCATGCTATTATAACTGGAAACTTTAACAAAACTGTAGACCAAGTCCTTGATAAATCTGTATCTCCACATAAAACACAAATACTCATCAGGTATTTCATACATATATAGCTGATTTAGGCTTACAAAATGTGTGGAAATTGAATAATCCTATGGCTAGAGACTAGAGTCTCCCTCCCTCCCCCAGTTCATTCAACATATTCAAGATTGGATTATTTCTTATGTCACAAAACTGGATCAATTCTGTCACTGTTTGTGGCATTGGTACTATTATTATATCTGACCAGGCTCCTATGCGTGTGTCTTTTATGCCTCAAGGGTATGCACCCCTAACTAAAATGCTACTTGCTACATCATTTGTTAACTCTGTCCAGCAGGAGTTAGAACTTTTATTTAAAACAAATGCCCCGACTGCCTCATCAATTGTCACACTTTGGAAAGCCTTGAAAGCATTCATCAGAGGCCAAATCATTTCTTAATGCCATTTTTAAAAAGAAATGTGGAGAACATAGAGTTGATACCCTTATGAAGGAAATTAAGACTGTTGATGTAGTCTGTGCGTCTGCCCCCTCTCCAGAGAAACTCAGACCCCTCATCGATCTAAGATATGAAATCAACAAACTTCTGTCTCAAAAGGCTGAGTTTGCTTTATTTTGTTTGAAGCAAAACTATTGGGAATCTGGTGAGAGAGCTGGCAAGCAGTTGGCAGAGAGATTTAAGCAAAAGGCTAACAGAAATAAGATTGCTTTTATTCATGCTAGTAGCAACACATTATATACAACACAGTTAATAAACAATTTCAACAGTTTTATTCAAAACTATATTTAGCCGAAAACGGAACTAGCAAAGATGCCCTAGATAACATTTTAAGTGGATTGTCTCAGCCACAGATCTCTGACTCTCAGAAGGAATTTTTAGATATCCCTCTAGAAATCGTGAAACTGACTCAGGCTACACAAGAAATGAAGGTCAGAAAGACTCCTCACACAGATGAGTTCCCAAATGAATTTTACAAGACGTTCTCTGAAATTTTACTACCCATATTATTGAATATGTTCAATGAGGCCAAGAATGAGCAAACTCTCCCGCCTACTCTAAGAGCAGCTATAATTTCAGATATTTCCAAACTGTTAAAGATCTTGGATTATGTCGAAATTACAGTCCACATTCTTTAATCAATTGTGACATTAGGTTTTAGCTGAAAATCTTGCTGTGCGATTGGACAAAGTTCTCCTATGTTGTATACATAAATCAGATAGGCTTCCTTCATAACAAACACGGCTCAGATCATCTGCATTAACTGATTTATATTACTGTATTTGTATTATTGATTTATATATTATTCACGAGATTCTAAGGAACCCTTAGCTGTAATTTCTTTAGACGCCAAAAAGACCTTTCACCATGTGTTAGCAAAATTTGGATTTAGTAACCAATTTACTGCTTGGATTAAGCTTTTATACTCTAACCAGACTTCCAGGGTAGTATTAGGGTAAATCAGAAATCTTAGGCGTTATTAAATATGCTCACAAAGGCCTTTTCTTAAATTGGGACTTTCAATAGCAATCCACTTATATGAAATATTTAGGAATATTGGTTCCCAAAAATATTCATGACAACCCTAAGATGAATATAGAACTAATTATTCCCCAGGTGGCTAATGAATTGGGGAGTTTGTTAAACCCTTGGTTTGTGGAGTAAAATTAATATACTGAAAATGAATGCCCTTCCCAGAATTTTGTATTCCCTGAAGGATATCCCTACTTCTATTCCTCAAACTTATTTTAAGAAAATCAGTAATATTTTTAGAACTTTCCTTTGGCATGCAGGTCAGAAACTGAGACTGGCTCTGAGCAAATTACAGCTCCCCTGATCTCTCAGATGATTTTGTTTTCCCAACTTGGGAAATTATCATATCTCCCTTTTGTTAAGACAGGCATCTTTGTGGATGTTAGATATGAGCACACAGATCTGAGTCTGGGTCCAGACTGAATAAGAATATACCCTCTCATCCTTTCAGGCACTGTAGGGTCAAATTATTACAGATTTGATGGCTCCAGAGCTCCCACAATAATGGCTGCGAGGCAAGTGTGGTGAAACTTGACTAAAAAATTCTGCATCCATCCAGTCTTCCATGCTGAGGCAGTCCTATGGAGCAATCCTAGCCTTAAAACTAGTGACAAAACCTTGATGTGGAGGGATTGGACAGACAGAGGAATTATGACTGTATTGTAGCTAACTGATGATACATTTAGACCATTTGTAGATCTTCAGCAACAATTTGGCTAGCCCTGCTCTGGGGCATGCAAATATCTCCAGTTAAACTATTTACTTAAAAATGTATTTGGATTGGATGCACTGGGAGCTCAAGAACCTCCAGAACTTTTATTATTTTGAAGGAAACTTCCTGGATTTTTTTAGCCAGTGGTATCCTTTTATGATTTTCTGGCCCAAAAAAGTCGGCCAAAGATTGGTAATTTGAGAGTTTCTTGGAATAGAGTTTTGGATACATAACTATCTCCGACCCAATGGAATACAATTGTGTCTAATGTTAAAAAAGTAGCTATAGCCCAGGGGATGCGGCTTATTTACTAAAAGATACTTTTTTTAATATACTGATCTGCACAAAGGCTAATGGTAAATGGGCCTCATAAATGCTGACCACTGTTGGAAATGTAACTCCTTTGGTGTTACATTAGCTTATATGTTTTGGGAGTACCCTTGTATTGAGATTTTCTGGTATGAGCTGGGTCAAAGGACTAATTTGATATTGGATACTAAGTTGGAGCCCTCCCTCTTAAATTCCATTCTTGGATATATTCCTGATACCTGGAGATTACCCGGTAACAAAGCTGCATGGTTCTAATATGTAGCATTGGTCGCTAAAAAATTAATCCTGCAAAGATGGAAAAGTCAGTCCCCATCCAATATTGATGCCTGGCTGAGTAATATGGCTGACCTCACAGCTAACAAATGACTTGCATTCTGGAGAAAGGGAACGCCTGAAAAATTCAAAGCAATTTGAGCTGACATTTTAGAGGTCTATGATTAACACAGACCTTGAAGATAGATATGTTGCTTCCTCTCCCCTCCCTTTAACCTAACCTTGTTTATTTATTTTGTGTATTATGATGAATCTGGCATTTTGGTATATGTGGTATTTATATTAATTTGGAAAAAATAATAAAAATTATACAAAATCAGTCTGCTTTTGCTATATATTGCATTACTACATATACTTTCTTTAACTGTAATGAAATGCAATAGACCAAAACTATTAAAACACAAGCTTCTGTCATCCTAATTTCACCTTAATAAGCATAAAAACTGGAAACTAGATTTAGTTTAGGATTAAGGGGTGGGATTTATGAGGAAATTGAGATTACACTTCTTTACACTGCAGAAAAAAAGATGATTGGTTAAAACTAAGGGTTGAAAATAACACAGTGGAAACAGTGGCTTTTTACACAGCCCAAATAAAAAGAATTTGGCTCATAATTAGAAGTAAAAGGACAGGATGTTCAGCAAAGATATAATCAAACTTTTCTTTTACGTGGAAAAGGGAAAAAATGGAATGGTACATGAGGCAAGTCTGCATATGAAGAAGTTGCATGCACATTACTCAAAAAACAGTTGCTTTAGATGTAGAATGGTGGCTTATGATCTTGTTTTCAATCATATACGTATGACTCACTCTTAAATCACAGTGGTTACTGCAATGCCAGCAAAGCACTGGCCACAGCAAGGACAATTGCATATCATGTGCTACTGCATAGCCCATAATATTAAAGCTGAACATTGGGATCATGGAAATTTTCCAGGGCGTCCCCACCCTCGCACTGAGGCATGTATATTTCCGCCACAATACAAGTACTGGGGCTAGTATCAGTTTCCTGTCCCTCCACATTAGACCCAATGGTGGGGAAACACTGTGAAATACCCCTGTAATGCTGACCATCAGGGCAGTGGTACTTGATTTAAGGACAGGAAGCTTCAATCCCCATAAATTAGTGGTTGACCAAAAAGTGGTAAATGTAATAGATTTGGATTTTGGTACAGCATTTGATACACCTCACTAAATCCTGATCTCAAAATAAATTTAAATTATCTTGCTTATGAACACTTATCACATGGACTGAGAATAAATAGAATGACCTTAAATCACAAGTAATTACTAAAAGGCAAAAGTAATACGTTGGAGGGAGGTGTTTGGGCGTGTCATCAACAGCCATGTCATGTGTCAGGGGAGGCTAGAAGACCAATTAGCAGATTGGGATAGGAAAGGTTACACAGGCCTGAACAGAGGGGTCAAGCTGAGCAAGCATGGTGACCTATTTACACTAACTCTCCAAACCTTTTCACCCATTCTTACTTGTTGAACCAAGTATACATTATTTTAAAGTACTTTACAAATGATGTTATAAATCACTTGTAAAAGGGGGAGAGGGCATCTAAAGGGCTGCATCTCACTCACACCGATAGTCTTATGGAAAGCAATGGTACTACTTGCATGAGAAGGATTAGTTAAATGGCTAAGGGTTGCAGGATATGATTCAAAATTATTTATACATTATAATGTGTTAGAAAAAGCAATTCATATTTATTCATTGCAGACAGTATTACTTACATCATAGCATCTTCCCAGTAACCCAGAAAGTGTTCCTTTAGCCTGGGAGAGAGCAGAATGGAGCATATCTCCATTCTTACATTCTCTTTGCATTTTCCATTTATGGTACAGTACATTCATGTTTATTGGTCAAAGCTGAAGACACAGATCTATCATAGGAATAATAAGCTGACCAAAAATATGACACAAAACATGATAAATTCAGACATTCCTATTAAGAATATATTAGAATCAGCATCCTGCTCTTACAACCATTGCCAGCAGTGAGTCAGATTCTCCTCTCTCTTACGCTGAGTGGCATCATCCTCTGTGAGTAGCCCCATCGAAATAAAGTGTCACTGGTTTGCACGCAGCACATACCTTGGGCCTAAGCAAGCAGCTCTTAATCAAGTAAGTACTTCCACTGAATTCAGGGTTACAGTCACTGAGCCTTTATTCAGAAGTAAGTCATTTACTCACTTAGGAAACATGGTTTCACATTGTGTTGTCCTTTAGGATTCATTTTTCCTTCAATTTTTCTCAGGTTAATTATCGTTAGCCATTAAAAATGCTAACAGGGCATCAGTTACAGTTAGAAGTTCCTTGATGTCAATTAGCAGAAGCTAAAAAAAATATTCAGAAATGCTTCAGGAAGTCAAGTTTTCCTGTTCACTGTCTGTAAAATGATATCCCTAAAGTCTCTAGTGCTAAACTCTGAAACAGAATTAATTATTTCCTTTTAGAAAGTTAGTGGCCCATGAATGGAACATGTTGAACCTCACAGAATGAGGTTAAAGAATCTACTAACACAGAGCTCCAAATGTTAACTTGATATAGTAAGAGAAAAGCTGTAAGGGAAATTTAAGAATAGAAGTACACTTTAATTTACACCCAGCAGAGTGAGATACTTAATGTGATTAAAATTCTGGGATGGAAACTAATGTTCATCTAACACATCTGTACTTGTCAGGAAAAGAAAGGTGCAAAAAAAAATCTTAATTCTGTTCTAATCCTCTCTAAGCGAAAGGGTGCAGTCAGCTGAATGAATGCTGAATAACTGAGCAATTAATTCATGGCAAGAGGTTAACACTATAGGCTGTTGAAGGGGAGACTTGATGACAGTCTATAAGTACCTATATGGAGAACAAATATTTGATAATGAGCTCTTCTATCTAGCAGAGGAAGGTATAACATGATAAAATGGCTGGAAGTTGAAGCTAGACAAATTCAGACTGGAAATAAAATGTACATTTTTAACAGTGAGGGTAATTAATCATTGGAACAACTTACCAAGGGTTGTGCTGGATTCTCCATCGCTGCAATTTTTATATAAAGATTAGATGTTTTTTCTAAAATATGTGCTGTCGGAATAATTTTGGGGAAGTTCTATGGCATGAGTTACACAGGAAGTCAGACTATCAGCAGTTTTCAACCTTTTTTCATTTGCAGACCCCTAAAATTTTTGAATGGAGGTGTGGATGCCTTTGGAAGTCTTAGACATGGTCTTTGGACCCCCCGAGGTCCAGGGACCACACATTGAAAACCACTGTTCTATGGTAACACAACCTTTTGCGGATCCTTTTGACATAGTCAGCACACCCCCAGCGGTCAGTGGACCACCGGTTGAAAATCAATGGACTAGATGATCATAATGGTCCATTCTGGCCGTGGAATCTATGAACTTATAATGCTTGTTGTATGGTATGTACAATTGTCTTTTTGTTAAAAGATAATAGCAATATTCATAAATTAGCAAGAAGCATTTGTAAATATGGCTGCCTCTTACAGAAGAAGAAAAGTGATTTTGTTTGGATATTATAGCTGCAATAGCACACAAGCTAGCATCAGGATTCAAAGGTAGGTGTAATACCTGTAATGATATTAACTTTCAACTTATACTTGAAAATTATTAGATTTCAAGTGCTTGATGTCTATCATACTGCAGTTAGATAGGGTGCCCCAAAGGACTTTGATTATATGATATGCAGTGTTATTGTAGCCATGTCAGTCCCAGACTATTAGAGACAAGGTGTGTGAGGTAATAACTTTTATTGGACTAATGCCTGTTGGTGAAAGAGATGTCAATAAAAGTTGGTCCAATAAGAGATATTATCACCCAACTTGTCTCTTTGATTATATGATGCAGAGAGATGCTTCTTTATTTTTTCCATGGTTTGGAAAGTAAAAATGGCAAGGAACACACATTCGTATTTTAACAGCAGTAGCACCCGATGCCAATAAGAGCGCCCCAGGCTGCTTGGTGCTATACAAACACATAGACACATAGCCTCTGCCCTGAATAACTTATTGTTAATATAATTGTTACATTATTCCAGGCATATGCATCACTCTTTTGTGGAGTCACCAGCATGCAGGAGTACCAAACCTTGGCTGGTAGTGTGCAGATCACCCCATGGCTGGGACAGGATTGTAGGTACTTCAGCTACTGAGGCTGTGTGGTTCCCAAAAACACACTCCTCAATTGTTTCCCATACTCCTCACAATATTTGGTGCTTTTCTTAAAGCCCCAGCTCCTGGAAGCATGTGATTGGGTAAGAATCTCAGCTTTCATTTTTTTTAAATTAAGTTTCTATCCCGTTGTTGTGAAAAAAAGCTTGAAAATGTGACCCAAGTGAATCTTAAAAGTCTCCAAACCAGAAGGTAAATCAAAATAATGTCTTATGTTGTTAAACTTTCATGATTTTTAAACCAATTGCATGATTGTTGAAGGGGCTGACATTCCTGTCGGAATGCTTGCACTACTGCACTCCCCTTACAAATCTCACAGACCTTTTTCCTCTTAGCTACTTGTATCCCGGGGAGTGGCAGCTGAAGCATGGGTTGATACCTGGAACGACTGGTCCTCTAGGTTTCCAGGCACGTTAACCGCAGTATTTTAGCCTTCTCAGGCCGCACTTTCTCGCCCACAAGAGATTACCAAGTCTGATTTTTTTATCCAGCCCCCATGCTAGCTGGTGTTGTTTTTGAAGCCCTTATACGCTGCCAGGCCTCAACCGCAGCCCAACGCCGCTCCAACCCCCCGCTCTTCTTAACCTCAGCAACAAACCACCCCGCTCCCAAGCCCGCAGGTGGAGGTCACAGCCAAACCATAGAGATAGAGTCTATGCTTTCAGGGGAGATAGAGAGCCCCCTAGCGGCGGTAGACGGACGCATGCGCGGTGATGACATCTCTTCTCTACGTGTACGGCGCAGTGCTCGTTGGCAAAGAAGCCGCATGCGCAGTAGTGGCATGACTCCAGACTCAGGCGGAGGCGGCACTATGGCGGAGCCGGAGCCGGAGTGAGTGGTTAATTTGCGAGCGGGAGCTGGCAGGGAGGATCCGTTTCCATCCCCGGGGAGGGAGGCCCCTGGGATCGGGAGGGCCCCGGAGCGCTACCGAGAAGGGTGGGGGTGGCTGTGTGCCGTTGGGGCGGCGGGAGGGGACGCACGTGCGCGGTGGGTCCCCGCGGGCGGGAGCGGGGCAGGCGGTCCCGTATCTGCCTGACGCTGAACGCGGGCCGCGCTCCCTGGCCAGGCCAGGCGCGGCGGGAGGGGCCCGTGAGGAAGCTCTGAGCCGGACTCTCCTCCCCGCCCGGTCCGGCGCGGTGACGGGTCTCGCTTGCCGTGTTCTCTTGCGTTAGATCCAAAAGGAAGATCCCCCTGGTGCCGGAGAACTTGCTGAAGAAGCGGAAGGCGTATCAGGCCCTCAAGGCCACCCAGGCAAAGCAGGCGCTGTTGGAAAAGAGGAAGGTACGAGCCCTGTGCTAGAGCAGCAGCACCTTTTCTCATGCCTCTGCAGCTCGTCTCTGAGGTGGAGGCTGCTAAAGCACATTCCCCATGCGAGGCTGGGGCTGCACTTTTATGGGTTATTGCCTATGGAAAAGACTCCGAGCGTTTCTGTAGTTTAATAGTTGGGGGGTGGGGCTGCTATGGAGGGGTGTAGATGTGGGAAGAAGCACCATTTCTAACGCACAGGATATGGGATTGCTGCAGGGGATCCGGGGATGGCTGTTGTAATTGCTATATGTCTCTGTGGCCTGGGGATTTTATTTGTAGTTTACCTAGTTGTAGTACCAAGCTGAATTGCCAGCTAAAACCTGTCTACGCTGGACAAAGAAGTGTTGCAGAAAACATGTTTGGTTCCCAGATTGTGGTTTATGGACTAGTTACTTGTGGTCTGTAGAGAACTCACAGGTTGCATAGAAGCCACACCCCTCTAAGGGACTTAAGCACCTTCATTTGGCCCAGATTTAGGAGCCTGTCTCTGCTCAGGATTAGCAATCATGATCTCTCCTGGAGTTACCTGCCTAAGCAATCATTTCTCAAGGAAAAACAGAGTAGGGAGTGATATTTTTCTCTTCCGCACCCCCATGCCCAGTAGTTATAGCACTGGCCCAGGATGTGGGAAATCCAGGGTTAGTACCTCAGTCTGCCTGATTTGAATCAGGGATTTGAACTCCAGATCTCTCATTTTCCAAGTGAGTGCCATAATCTCCAGCTAGTGGGTTTTCTGGAGTGGCTGTCTCAGTCTGTCCTGTTGAAGCTGTTCTTACTTTGTATGAAATAATTATTAATTGGGACAGAGAATGAGTAATTAATTAGATCAGTGGTTTTCAAACGTTTTTTCTAGTGACACAGTTGAAGAAAATTTTTGATGCCCATGACGGAGGAGTATGGGGAGGGTGCGCTCAGAGCTGGGGAAGAGGGCTGGGGAACAGGCTTACCTCGGGCAGCTCCCAGTCAGCGGTGGTGCTAAGGCAGGTCTTGCCTGTCCTGACACTGTGGAATACACTGCGCCCTGGAAGTGGCCAGCAGCAGGTCCGGCTCCTAGGCGGAGGTGTGCAAGTAGCTCTGTGTGGCTCTTGCTTGCAGGCACCAGGCCCTTCCCTCCCAGCAGAGCCACGGGGTGGGTGCAGCACGCAGAGCCCCGTGCCCCTACATCGCGTACGAGCCAGACCTGGTGCTGGCCAATTCTGGAGTGCAGTGTGGTATCAGAACAGGTAGAAACTAGCCTGCCTTAGCCGGGCAGCACCACTGACGGGACTTTTAACGGCCCGGTCGGTGGTGCTGACCAGAGCCGCTGTGACCTAATACTGGGTCATGACGTGCAGTTTGAAAACCACTGGATTAGAGCACTCACTTGTGAGCGGGACATGCTCCATAGCAGGGATTTGAACCCGGGACTCCTACATTCCATATGAGCTCAAGGTTATTGGGGACCATCACATCTTGCTTCTCCATTTTTGGTGTGTGATCTAGCCCCTAATATCAAAACCAGGGATTTTGGACATTTCCACTATGTTTCTTTTTTTGTTTTGACTGAAATAACTTGCCAAAATCAGCACAAATTTGTGAAATGTTTTGGTCAATCCAAATATGCATTTTTCAGTGGAAAAATGGTTTTTGGCTTTTTGGATCGTTGCTGACCTATGGCTTTCCATGGGTTGGTCTTGCAGTATATTTAGCTGTGGAGCCCTGTTCACTTCAGGCTGCACAGGGTTCATTTAATTTCTCAGTCATGCTTAGCTGCATTGCTGTCAGATTGAGTATTCAGGTATATGTTCTGCACTTCTCCACATACATTTTTCTAATTTGCTCAGGTAAAAGGTTCAATAGGCTGGCTCCTCATGAATTGTAGCTAATGACTAGGTCTGTACTGGGCCGCAAGGCCGGCCCACAAAAGGGGAACACAGAAGGCTGGCCCACGGCGGGGGGCCATCTACACCTTCTGATAGAGCTGATCATCTCTCATTTCTCTGTATTTAGCACCAGAAGGGGAAGCAGATACAGTTCAAACGTATTGAGACATTTGTTCGAGATTCATGGCGCAAACATAGAGATGAGGTCCGGTTGAAGCGCATGGAACAGAAACCTGGCCAAATGGTTCTACCTCAGGGCCCCAAGTTGGCCTTTGTTGTACGGATTGCACAGTAAGGAACTTCTTCTTTTATACCATCTCCTTCCTTTTGCTGGTTTCCTCTGTACTTGCCCAGGCTCATTTCCTGGTCTACAGCTCCTGCAGTGGAAAGGAGAAGATGGGGGTTATCAAGATACAGCCCCCTGCAAGTGTTCGTGGGGCGATGCCTGGGTGGGAGAAGAACACTTACCAGTGTGTGTTCTCTAATTCAGGATTAAAGGGGTGAGTCTAAGGGTGCGGAGGGTGATACAGATGCTGCGGTTGAGGAAGATTTTCAGCGGCACATTCATTAAACTGACTCCAGCCTCACTGAAGATGCTGCGCACTGTGGAGCCCTATGTAGCATGGGGGTGAGTAATCCTCTGATTTTCAAAATACAGTGGTAAACTGTAAATATTATTCATAGTGGCTTTTTTATGTTGTTTTCCTCTTGGTTAGTTAACTCTTTCAATTCAGTTCTCAACTTTGGTGTCTTGATATCTAAAAAAGGTTTTGGGACCCTTTTCTCTAAATATGCTTCAAATACTAGCACTACTTATTCTGTGACATGATAGTGATGTAGGAGAGCCCCTTGGTTAACTCTCTGCTGCACTGTTAATACCTCCTGCAGTAACAACCAGGTATTTGATTTTGTACAGACATCCCAATCTGAAATCTGTACGAGAGCTCATCCTGAAACGAGGTCAAGCAAAGATCAGCAAGAAGAGGTTTCCTTTGACAGACAACACTCTGATAGAGGAGCATCTAGGTGAGGAAGAGGACCTAAAGACAGTGAAATTAGGGAAGTGGGAACCAGTTTTCCCCTTAATTTTTCCACCTGTATGAAGAATGAATTTTGTTACATGCACCAATATGGAGGCGATGTGTGACATACAACCTTCATATTAATATACATAATAAAATTAATGTGGTGGGGATGGGGTCAAGGGGTTCTGAGTGTGGGAGGGGCTCAGGGCTGGGGCACAAGGTTGGGTTGCAGGGGTGTGAGGGCTCTGACTGGATATGGGCTCTGAACTGGAACCAGGGATGAAGGGTTTGGGGTAAAGGAGAGTGCTCTGGGGCTACAGTGGGGCGAGAGGACTCACCCCAGCTCTCTCTCCCCGCTGCAGCTCTGGGGCGGGGGCTGCAAGATAGGTGCCCCTTTCCTGGCCCCAGGACGGGTGCCCTGGCCACAGCAGGTCTGGGCTGCCCCAGCCGTGGCAGATTGGGGCCTGGGGGAGGGGTGCCCCCTCCCCAGCTGGTCCCCGGGGGGTTCATTGATCACCTGCACGGTGCTAAATAGGCTGCTGTGCAGCTTACATGGAACTTAGGTGGGGGTCTGTGACTTGAATGGTTTGTGATATATGGAGAGACTGCGACTCATTGAGAGAAGATGAAAATATTTGTGTGGAAATGTGAGAGTAGACTGGTGAGGTGCAGAAGGATTTTATAGTTGTGCATCTCCTTATTTATTTATGCCCTTCCTCCCCCAGGGAAGTTTGATATTATTTGCCTGGAAGATCTTATTCATGAAATTTATTCAGCTGGGAAGCATTTCCGAGAAATCACTAACTTCTTATGGCCATTTCATCTCTCTGTTGCTCGCCATGCTGCACGTAACAAAGTGGGTTTTGTCAAGGAGATAGGTGAACCTGGGTACCGAGGCGAGGGAATCAACAAGCTCATACGTCAGCTGAACTAGTCAGGTGAGGAGTGGTTATTTCCTTCCTGTACCAGAGTGTTGATTGGTATGAGTTCTGCAAATTATTCATACCATCTATTTTTAAAAAATATTGTCCACTGGCCTCATACTTGATCGTTGATTGTACAGAAATGACCGTCAGAGCAGTGGGAAGTTGGAGTTCTTGAAGTGAAAAGCTAGCAGCTTGTCAATGTGGAGATATTTAGATTGCATGCAAAGCATTTACAACTCTTCAGGGTACCCTATAAATAAGACAGCACTGGATTGATATTTCTAAGGTTTGCCACTGTATTTTCCTTTAGACATCAGCAGTCTCACTGAATGCTTCCTTAGAAGCCAGACACTTTTTGTACTTGTGACGCTCTTAAAGCTGATATCTCTTTTCCTTCTTGTCATCTAGGGTCCGTATAAGGATTTTAGGTTTTTATCTTCTGCTCCATGCTGTACGTTTGTTCTCGCAGACTGTTGGAACTGAGCAATGTGACATTACATCTCCTGTCTGCTAACTTCTTCTGCCTTCAAGGGGATATCATGCATGAAGGAGATGGATTTAGTACTGTTCCTTCTCCAGGAAGAAGTCAAATTGCAATCAAATATGAGCAAAAAGTGACTTGAACTTGCGGGGAGCAGAGCTTTCCTGTACGTCTGATGAAACACATCACTAAGACAAATTTTTACTATTGTTGGTTTTATACCATCTTTCTTTTGAAGGATCTATCCTTTGGAATGAACTTGTACCTGCAAACAAGGGGTTTGGAAGATGGTGGTTCCTTTGCCATTATTTAATCCTTCATTGCAGCTGACTTGTGCCTAAGGATCTTGTGATTCAGTCCTCTCAAACTGAATCAGTTTGTCTCTAGTGACGTTGCACTTTCCGCCAGCTACCAATTTCCCTTAGTATCACAATCACAGTCGCCTGGTAAGAAGTTTATCCTTCCTGATGCACAGTTAAGGCTGAGGAGTGTATTGTAAATACATCCCTCAGTCACTGTTGCTGAGCAAGCTGCTGGCAGTAAACAAACTAACAGAGGTTCTATAATTTCTGAAATGTCCAGACCATGTTTAGCCCACTGCAAAAGTGGTGATCTGCTGCTGCTTGATCACATGATGCCTTTTAGATTCTCCTAAATCAGACTTTACAGGGACTCACCCTTTCCAGGAAAGGAAATCTTGTTTGACCTTTACCTCATTGATTAAAACTGTACAGAAGTCCTTTCTTACTCAGTGACTTTCAAATAAATTATCAAACTCCGCTGTAATTTGAGATTATGTGTAATAAATCAACAAGCAGGAGAGAGGAATTCAGGAGGGCAATTTTCTTTAGTAAAACTGAGCTTCTGTCTGTACTGAACATGAGAATTGAATATCCTTAAACCTAACTAGTAGTGGCAGAAGAAATTGGAAGGTGGTGCTCTGATTGCAGTATGAAACTAAGTGGGATTACACTCCTTGGAGAGGAGTACCTATGCTGTTTTGCAGTCATTTGCAAAGGAAGTGCTTCTGACCCTGTCTTGTTGACGCAGTTGCCATTTGGAAGGGAAGCAAATGATGGTGTTAAAGTGTGTGGGAAGAGACCGCTGCACTTCAGTAAAAATGACCTTTTCACATAACTTTGGGAACAAATATTAGGGTATGAATAGATTTGTCATAGGCTGAAAATGAAGTGATATTGGTAGTACATCTGTTTTCAATGCCTCTCAAAGTGGATGTGTTCATTTTTTCTCCCTCTAATAGAAAACAGTTCTTGTGCAGATCTTATTGAAGACTTGTATTGGACAGTAAATAATTCAACTCTTGGGTTTGACTTAAGTCTTGCAAGATCTTAAGGAACAGCATTGGTCAGTGTACACTAGACTCAGAGTAAAGAGAATTGTATGTTCTCCCATCTCTGACTGACTTTGTAGTCTTGGGTAATTTGGTGCCTCTCTGTGCCTCAGTTTCCCAATATGTAAAATGAGAACAATTATATTTGAGATATATGGATAAAAACACTGGAGTATTGCTATGGCTGTATAAGAACAAGTGAAGAAATTTGACCTTTTTTATGGTATGCTTTACTCCTATAATGCAAATTTCCTCTACTTGAAGTGTTAAAGGTGACCTATAAAGCTTTTGAATTTTTCTATTACTGTCATATAGCATGTAACTTTTTTAAAGACAAACTTTTGTTTTATTTCTTCTTCCACACATGACATAGGCCTTAACCACTTGTAACTTCATTTTCTGTTAAAAATAGTTCCATCAGAAACCTCATGGATGTGTTAAATTAGTAAGCTATAATGTTAATTGCTGTAAACATGTCCCCATGGGGAATTTGCATGAGTTTAACTTAAATTAGTTCTTAAACTGATGCAAGTTCCTGCATGGATGTTCTTTCACATTGAGTCATTTATCAGTTTAGGATAAGACAAAATAAACCTGGTTTAAATCAAAGTGTCCATGTAGCCTTTTTGCACTGACTTATCTACATTGATTTAAAATTATATCAGTTAAAGCATTGCAGCTTAGACATGCCCTTAGTCTGAAGCTTTTTGCCTCCCACCCTTGGGTCGAAGGCAGTAATGTATTAAAGAGTGAGATAAGGCAACGGTGTTTGCATCTGATTATTATGCAAACAGCAGTGATGAAAGCAGGGAGCTGAGCCTAAGAACCTCTGTCATGTAGCTTCAATACTTGCCCTAAGGAATCCCTTTATTTTTAAATCATGAAAGCAGGGTGTTTGACAGAAATCAAGCAGAAGTGGATCTTCCAAGACCATGGGTATTGTAAACTAAAGTGAACAAATGCAGAAAAGCTTTGCAAATCACCTTTAAGAGGTTATCTGGATTTTCCTTGGACTATAAAGTTTTCAGTAAACTTCTTAGTCTAGAGGAATGCATACTTATACCACACATGTAGAGAACTCCAACAGAGAAACCAAGCAAGAATCTGATTTTTTAGATCATATGTAATTAACAAAATATCTAACCCACCATTCAGATTTTACTCTCTTATTTCAATACAGCTTGATCCTCCATATTCTCAGCCACAGGTCAACCAATGGGACTGTGATTCAACCAGTGGGTCACTGAAGGCATAAATTCTCAACCTGGCTAATTTCCTAGTAGAAAAATATCATTTACATCTATATATTTTTGAACATTGAAACATGACAGGATTTATCATGACTCAGTCACTTATATGAAGGAGAAAGAACTATTGTGAAAAGGAACTGCCACAGTATCTGAAGAAAGCAGAGTAATTGTCAGCTGAGACAAGCTGAGCAAACTGAGTTTGGGTGTGCATGTGTGGGCCCTTATTTTTTGTCTCTAGTGATAGCTTCTTTGTTTACAAACTGTGGGGTCCAGGTTTGAATCTTCCTGCAGTTACAGGGCACAGGCAATACTCCCCAAGCATGACCAGCAGCTGCCAGAACCAACATGGATTAGGCTCCATCCACATGATACCTGGCTCTGGTCCCAGACTCACCCCCCATTCCCCCCTGCATACCTCCCCATCCAGGGCTTAATTTTTCCTGGGGCTTTTCACAGCAGCAGACTTACTAGCTAACAAGTTCTTTTTTTAAGAAAGCAACCAAAAAAGCAAAACAAACAGACAAGAACATGCAAACTACCTTTTGTGTTTCTATTCTGTTTGGTCTAGGAAAGAATAGAGACCATTGTATATTTATTAGTCTGAAAACCCCCACATAAATTACAATGATTTGGACATTAGGAAAACAAAAATATGCACATATAAAGTTAAGTATTTTAGGTAAAATTGTCAGCGTGGCCACCACCAAGAGTTGGTGGCAGCACTCTGAGCCATGTGGCTGGTTTTGTACCTCACCAACCCCTTGAGTTGGGGAGGGATGAGTAGTAACTCCACCTCTCTACTCCTATGTCTGTTTTTAACCCCCCTCCAGTAGTCAGCACAGTGTGGCCCAATGGCCAAGGTCTGTATATTGCCTCTCCCTGAGTGGGATAATGCAGCCTAGCAGCTGGAGTCCATGCAGTGTGTCCCTAGGGTAGTGCAGTCCAATGGCCAGAGTCCATCTAACTTCTCCATCCCTGAGTGGGAGAGTGCAGCCTAGTGGCTGGGGTCCATGCTGCCCCCTTTTGAAGGCAAAATGGGGGGTCAGGTAACGGGGGCTGTCACAGAGGGGCAGTGGCCCCTAGTAAGGGGGCCCAGGCCCTGACAGTGGCAGAGCAGTTCACCATGGGGTCAGTGGGGAATCCAACTGAAACACACTGACCTCATAACCATGGGAGGAACCACTCCCTTATCTTCCCTGGGTCACTTCCTACCAGTTCAACAGCAGTAGTTCGTATGACATCAGGGTCTCCAGGTTCCCCAGCACCAGACACTCCCTGGGGTTCTGATAGCCACAAGCCTCTGGTTGAGGTTTCTGGACCTTCAACTCTTGCAGGCAAGGGCTGTAGTGGCTCCTGGCCTGAAGCCTCTTCCAAGCATCCTTCCTCCTTGGCAGCCAGCCCTGACTTGAGCAGCTCTGCAGGCTTTTATACTAGTTGGAGCAGAGCCTTAGAGGTGGGGCTTCCTCTGCTAGGAGGGAAGGGTTAACCCCCTGCAGTACCAGTGCAGGGCCAAGCTATCCCATCACAGGCCACCAAAAAATTTGTTGTGAGAACCCCTGGACTAAAGACAGCATCTTATAAGAGTCAGGCAACTATGGGCAGAGCTGGTAGCTCTGCCCATAAAGTGTATTTTGGGAATACACAGCTTATTTAAAAAAAAAAAAACCACCACCTTATTTTTCTGCAAACAGGTAAGCAAGAATGACTGCATAAGTTTTTCCATTCTAAATTTTATCATTTACACTCACTTTTCATTTCAGTTTCTGGCCTGAAACCTCTTTAGCTAAAGTTTCTGGCTTTTTTAAAAATGAAGAGTTAAATCTAAGTTTTTAACAGCAAGAGATCTTTTCTTCAAAAGGGCCTTATTGCCAAAATGACTGGAAGTATGAAGTGCTCTTCAATCAGAAGAGCTATTTAGCCTTCCTCTGAAGTTCTTATTAGATCAGATTATAGCCTTGAAATTAGCACTCTACCCCCCCCAAAGTATGTTTGAGTGTTTTTAAGATTGTAATATGCTCAGTTGAAGAAAGTTACATATGATCTTAACTGTTCAGAAATTTTTTTTTTGGTATAAGGTGTGCAGCTTTAAAGTTGTTCATGCAACTTTGTCATTTTCTAAGTCTGCTTAAAAAGGATATTGTTCAGTTGAAATAGAAGCAGTTTCAGGTATTACTTTTGCCTTTAAGTACCCTCACTTGATATTCTTTTATATAAAAACCTACACCGAGCAGGGGAATCTATACACCAAGTACCATTAAACAATCATTTTTTCTTATCCTGTGCACAAATTCTATAAGCCTATAGAATAAAGTCTCACTTCTGCAATCTTCAGTTACAAAACTTAAACCAGGTGAAACAGGTAACAGAAGCTGTGATAGTGATGCTAAGCCTTTCTGAGTAGTATTTGACTTGCACAAAAACTTAAGGACATTGTCCAAGAAGTATGAAATTCAGATACTGCACAAGTGTAAAAAGTTTTCATTAAAGGTTTTAGAGCTTTATTCTATAAAACATGAATACAAAATAAGACATATTAACAAGAAAATGTTACCTACAGAGTAAAATGATACCCAAAATCTTTGTATAGGTCAGAGTACAAATCAATCATTCATTATATCCAGACCTTTCATTACACAGTGGAAAGGACTGATTTTATAATTTCTGCCCTGGAGCAGAGCGGTGGGAGGAACAGGGAGGAGACTTCAGTAGTGGATTAATCCCAGGATCATCTTCATTAACATCACTATCCACCTAAATTGCGATCAAGAACAACCCCGATTTGTCAGAACCTTTTTTTTTTTTTTGCATAACAGTATATTTTTAGAAGTCTGTTAGTGTGCACCTCATATGTATTCATTATGAGATCGTATTGAAGATTAGGTAACAATTGCCATTTAAAGAGTATTCCAGGGCAATTGTAAATGTATTCTCTCTAGACAGCCTTTCTAAGCCAAGTTTTAGAGGAGTTAAATGTTTCATATTGCTGTTGGTGCTCCAATCTAGAATGGATTTGGCATACTGTTCAGTATAAGAAGACACTGCCATATTTTCTTAAGTAAATCCTGTGTGTCTCATTAGAGTGACGACAATAGATCAACAAGGACTCAGTGCAGCATAGTGTGACATGAGCAAAAGAACTGCTTTTTTTTTTTGCTATTATTTTGATCCAAACTCCAGTAAAAGATACAGGAAAAAAAACACAAAAACAAAAACCACCCACACAAAATACTGTTCAGGATGAAACTACAGTTCATAGTGTCAGCTTTACAAGAAGGCAGTTTATGGACACTGACCACCTTATTCATTCCATCAAGGAAAAGAATCCTTTTTGTAGGCCACCATGCTATTTACTTTGTGAATGGTGGTAGTGAAGGAACGAAGACGGACCTCTTCAGAGTTGGCAATAAACTGTGGTCCTGACTCTTCCCATTTTTCTGGCACTGCCAAATCTTTGTCTGTGTAAATGAGTAAGTCAAAGGCACCTGCAGGCAAAAGAGAGTTATCAGTACTTATGTATACTGTTCAGATTGTGCAAATGCATAACCTGATTCCAAACCATTGACCAAAAGCCCCCACAAAAACCAGCTCACATATATGCTACACTTAGCCTCGCATACACACCATGTATAGCCAACACTGAGCTTTTTAAGTTTGAAACATATTTTCAGACTAACAATTTTCAATCTTGTTTAGCCTCCTAAAAGATCACCTAAAAACACAACTGCAAGTAAGTGTTTACCTTTCCGTTTTTACTTTATTTATGCAGTTCAGTAGTTCTATAGTATAACCAGGACATGTTGTGCAAAAGTTACTTGTATGTTTGCAGTAACCAGGGCTTAAATACCCACTTGAGCAAGGACTTTATAAAAGTTAGTTCACAGCTATTCTCAAATAAACTAGTAATTTGTTATTCTAAAGTAATTTATTGGAGAACATTTCCGCTATATACATATACAAACTTTTTTTTTTTTTGCCAAATATGTATGCTTAAACTCAAAGTTGAATAATTTTAATTCAGTAGCAGGGTTTGTCTCTTTTTGAAGAGGGTCACTTAACCAGGAATAGCTTTACAAATACTTAAGTAGCAGGAAGAGAACATGTTTAGAACTATTAGCACATTTAAATAAATGCTTCTCAATTGAAGTTAGATTCCAAACCAGGAATAGCATATAGTTTTAGACTTACAGTATTCATGTTTAACTGTATTGCAAAAACAGACAACTTGCACATAGAATATTATATAATTGCAGAATAGACATTAGGTCAGGTGTTATAATTAAATCCTTCATTTTGATGTAGACTGTCATTTAAATCTACATAAGCAGTATACTGCTCATAATTAGAAAGGTGGTAGTCTCATTCTGATTGAAATTTCGGCTCAGGTTTAAGGTATTTTCTTCTACACAAAGTTTGTAGTGTTTCATTAGACACAAAGGTTTAGAATACTCACAGGATGTTTCCAGTAAAGGCAGAAATGTTACTGTGGCTGTTATTTGTCTGATAACAGATCGAATTTCCTCCTGGATAGCTTTCTGAGATTTCTCTCTTGGTACACTGCAAGAGAATAAGAAGTTGTCAATATAGGGGGAAAAATGAAGTTTTTGTTATGATGAGAAGTTTCTCCAAATCTACCTCTCTTCATTATTTAGATGCGGTTATTGTTCTTGCTATACAATAAAGGGACATATCTCTCATTCAAGAAATGTAAGTCTCAATTGCATAATTATTATATAGTAAAATACAAGATGGATGATCAAGGTTTGGAAAACATAACCAAAAATGACTGTTTAAATTTCAGTTCATTGTTCTTCCATGAAGCCCCTCAATGCTTAAGGATACCAGTCTCTGTCCTGATTTCCCTGTGATCTGGAGTTCATGGAGCAATACTGTTACCAAAGCAACTGCTTCTCAATATGAGAAATCAAGAAGAAGAACAGTGGTGGAAAAAACAAAACAAAACAAAAACCACACATGTACCAAGGGAAAATTTTACCTTTTCTATGCAGCTCCTTTTAAAGCAAGTGCGAGTTGCATATTCATCTGAGATCAATTTTTTCCCCCCCATTTGATTTAGAGTGAAGCACACCAGTAGAGTAAAAGCTACAAAATGCTGTCAAAGATAAACTACACCAGCTCAGGTTCCTTCTATACCAGAGTTTGTTTGTTTTTTTTAAATGATTGACCCAGATTATTTTTGTGTGGCAGTTTATAAATACAAAACAAAGGCCTTTAATACTTGCACCTAATAAACCACTAGCAGTAGTCAACAGGAAGGGTTTATAACTGTGTAATTTTGACTACATTACCTCTCATCCTTTGCAGTCTTGTCACATTCAATGTCAAACTGCCACCTTTCAAGAACATCACTGCTTTCAATACTAGAGATTACCACCACCAGCCGCTGCACTAAACACTTGTACAACCAGTCTGAAAGAAGCAAGAGAAAAATAACTTCCCCAAAGTCAGAAAATATAGATAATGTAGCAGACTGAGTCTTCATTAATGCTACATTTACTGTCTACACTAGTAATATCACTGTTTATGGAAAAGCAGTTAATATAGTTAAACTGAGCATACTAAATTAGTGACAAGCTCCAAGGTGTACATTCTCTCCAATACTAATAGCTAATCCAGAAATATAAAAACAATATGGTAGAGAGAAATTGGCTATGTAAATGGGCACACTGAACAGACATGTTAAGACTAATGTAACCCCCTAGCAATTAAAAAATTCACATTTGAGCTCTGAATGTGAAGAGATTGAATACATTGCTCTGCCTCAGAGAAGACTGGTCAGAATGTATGTGTTTGCTAGACTAAGGCTCTCCCTAATAGAAATAGAATAGGTAAATATAAATAAAACAGATAGCCTGTGTTGTCACAACGTGAAACATCAGTTTATATGCAAGCCACACTCTAAAAACACGTCATGATTCTAAAGAATTATGCTAGGTGATGAATACATGGGAGTTCAAAGTTCATAAAATAGTGTGAGCTACCATCTAGGTGCATTTGAGCTGCGGTACCTTTTAGCTGTTCTACCACGTTGTTCAGGTAGTTTTTAAGTTCAGGATCTGTAGTTACCAGCAGAGTGAGCCCGTATTTCTGCACACGCGTGAAGGTCTCCGAGGGATAGATCCCACGCTGATATAAAATGCTGTTGATGCCATAAGCTGAAAAGCAGGTAGAGTGGTCTGGTCACTGGACTCTCCCAACCGGCACCCCCACGTGCAGCCACACACTCGCCGACCCCTTCCCTCCGCCTCATTACCGAGATGGGAAGGGAACAAAACTCCGCAGCCGCGAGTAGTCGGGCGGAGACGCAGCTCCCGGGACTCCCTGAGCGATGTCCGGGTCACCGCATTGCCTCGGGGTCGCTCCCCGAGGAAGCGCGCAGCGCTGCAGGGACTCTCGGGCGGGGTCCATCACCCCCAGGGCACGGGGACAGCGCGGTGCGCTACAGGGACCCTCGGGCGGGGTCCATCACCCCCAGGGCACGGGGACAGCGCGGTGCGCTACAGGGACCCTCGGGCGGGGTCCGTCACCCCCAGGGCACGGGGGCAGCCCTGCCCCGCTCCGCTCACTCACAGAAGAACTCAG
Source organism: Chelonoidis abingdonii (assembly GCF_003597395.2). Classification (NCBI taxonomy): domain Eukaryota; kingdom Metazoa; phylum Chordata; order Testudines; family Testudinidae; genus Chelonoidis; species Chelonoidis abingdonii. Next base: position 41,501,814 of record NC_133773.1, read on the forward strand.
CTACGATCTCGGCGCTGCCCCGCAGGGTGATGCCCTGCTCCCGGCTCTGCTGCTTGGCCATGGCGCAGACAGGCGGCGCCCGCAGTCCCAGACCCCGCCGCCGGCCCGTTCAAATCAGGCGCCGCCCCCTGCACCGCCGCCACAAAAGCACCTCATAGGCTCTCGCTAACGCATGCGCGTTGCTCGCTGATAATAACAGTTCCAGCACGCGCCGTCTCTCCTGGAACCTCCCTTCGTGCGCAGGCGCAGTAACTTTTTCTGCTTCGGTGGGCTAGCCCAAGATGTTAGCGTTGCCTGGCAGGGATTGGGGAGCTGCACGTTCTATCTATTTCGGGGGCGGCTCCTCCGAACGCGCTGACCTGTGGGGTGGGAAGGTGCAGCGCGTGCCCTTCCTCCACGCCTGCAGCGTGCTGTGTGCGAGACTGCGTCGCCTGGCGTCGAGCTACGGAGGTTGGCGGGGAGGTTTGAAATTGCAAACGCGCTGGGCTGTTACGCTGATTAGGAGCCCCCGCGCGTGCACCGGAGGAAGGGCTGCGAGTGACTGCAAAGCGGGGGGAGATCTCCATCCCGGGGAACCCCCGTGTTTCTAAAAGCAAACGTTAGCTGCAAGCAAGGTGGGAAGAGAGTCTGCAGCTGCATCAGCCGGGGGGGAGGGAGAGCTGCCGCCAAATGTGTGATCCCGAGGGCTTTGGCCACTGCTCCGTGGGGAGAGATTTGAAATGGCTGATAAAGTGCAGTCTGGCGTATTGTAACGCCACCCGCACCAGGACCCAGCAGTGGGACTGCAACACCTAGTTGGGCAGGTAGTTGAAGTATTTTAATACTCTGGAGCGGAGGTGGCGGGAAAGTCATTCTGTTAGCATTTTACATTCCTGTTTTCAGTATAGCTAGAATACATCCAGGTCATCTCCTTTTCTATCTGCAAGACTCAGAATTTGTTTCTATACATGAGAAGTAAAAGTACAGCCGTTAAAATGACAGGAAAATTAAGGAACATGTTTCCAGTCCTGTTGAAATACATTTCCATTCCCCATATCTGAAGTTATGAATATTGACTAGGGAATCTGTATTTCAAATGCCTTACTCTGGAAAACACAGCCTTTCAAGTACACAATGAAGGAGCCAGACAGGGCTGATGGCCCATCAGCAAAGACAATGGACTGTGGAATAGCTTGACCTTCCTGTGGGTGTTTTGGCCAGCCTGCAAGCAATGGCCTGTTGATACATTGAAGGGCATGTGACCAGCCCACATGTCTCTGGACTGGACTCCATCTTGGGATGTCCACAAATCGGTCTGGGAACCAAATTTTAAATAAAGGGTTGCTGCTATATGGTAAAGCTATATAAGGCAGAGAGTGACATCATTTGTTGTTCTTCACTCCCCACAGAAGAAGACTCCAGGAAACACCTGAGAAACAAAGATTGAACTGGGGGAAGTGCTGAACCCAGGCTAAAAGAATTTCTAGTCTGTATGTGACAGACCTGGGGATTCCAAGCTGTAAAGCCATTGGAGCTTCTCCGTTAAGAATCTGCAGGCTGCTTGTATAATCAGCTAGGCTGAGAATTTGCTAATTCATATCCTGTCTTTCTAGTATCTTAGGTGTAGTTTGTATTTATTTGCTAGGTAAGCTGCTTTGTTCTGTTTGCTATCACTTATAGTCACTTAAAATCTATCTTTTGTAGTCAATAAATTTATTTTAAGTTTTAATCTAAACCAGTGAGTTTGGAGTAAAGCGCTTGGGAATCATAGCGCAAGGGGCAAAGGCTGTTGCATATTCCTCTCCACATTGAAGGGGAGGCGAACTGGGTAATAAATTCATACTGGTTGGGATTTGGACCAGGGCAGGATGGTACAACTCTGGTGTCCTAGGCTGGGAAGCTGGTGGTTATTTTGGCTGTAGCCTCTCTATTGTTGGTTCACATGCAGTGGCTGATCAGAGAGCCAGCATGTAACTGCAGCTGTGTGTGTCCCTATCTGTGTGAGTGCTGGTGGAGTTGTAGGACTGGGAGCGAGTCTGCAGCTTGTCACAGCAGCACAGTGTGAGAGAGAGCCCAGGCTAGTTGGTCAGAGGGCTCAGTAGTACACCAATTCCAGGGGGAGCCAGGACCCATTACACCCACTACTGTGGCAGTTTGGATGGAATGTCTCTACAGTGCATGCTTTCTCCACTGCTGATTCACCTGATTGCTGGTGCCTGTCAGGTCTGCCAGTTTAGCTACTGAAACAAAAGGTAACAGCAACAATGCTTTAATCTGCTGATGCCCGCTTCATATCAAAGTGTGCCTGACTGTAAATTTATGTGTGCAGTAATAGCTAAATGGATACAGTTGAGTTACAAATTGGCCAGTGGTTGTTTTTCTTTCTTCTAGCTCTCAGGCATTATCATGTTCTCCTCTATTGTAGTCCCTGGCTTCTGTTCCCTCCAGCTAGCTTTCCACATATTTTAACTGGATTCTCTGGCTGTATAGTTTAGGAATAAAGGGAAAAAGCAAATGCACTGTATTGACCAGTTGGACTAGGAGAAATGACACTTCTGTTATCAAGCTTTCCATATTTCTGCTCTAGTTGATTGGGTACACTTTAACATGGAAAAACATTGGGTCCAACTGGAACAAATTATATGCCTAAAACCAACAATCAGTAAGTTGCCTTCAATCACTAAAGCTGTCTGACTGCTTGGATTCTTTAATCACCCTATAGCAAAATCAAAATCATAAGTGTGGGGTAAGATGTCATCTCATACAAACTTAGCTCCTTTACATCCCCAATGACTCCTATGGCAACTAACTGTATTTTGGTGATGAAGAAATCCCTCTCATGTTGTCTCAATACAGTTGCCTTGAGACTTTATTATTTATATGACCATTCTGGTGTATTTACGAACTGATTTAGACCTTCTGTTATCATAATCCCATACAGCTCTAAACTGTATTTTCTTGATATGTCTCAAAGATTACTTTAACTGCTGATCCACGGCAGGTCATAAGATATCCTTTATCCTCCTTGGCTTTTCTCATAATTATTTCTTTCTGTTGGAAATAGTATATTACAATTATGTTCCTTGGGCAGTTGCCAACTCTAGGGAGAAAGAAGAAAGGTCTCCATGCACCATATCTATCACCACTTCTGCGAAATAATTCCTAAAAGGTCTTTTGGCATTAGTAGAATAGGATTTCTCGTTTTCTAAATGTTCTGGAACTCTTTGTGGTCTTTTGTTCCACATCTACATGTTCAGCATTACATCAGAGTTTGCTCCCGCTCCCGATGTACTTACCCTTTCTTCCTGATTAGCTGCTTTTCTTTATAGACAGTAATTATGTGTGTGTATCTGTTCTTATGTTTGAAATTCCAGCTAAAGTTCATTAGTATTGGCCTTGGTGGCTAACATACCTTTTTTTCCTTTTCCATCTACTTTGGTTTAGATAATGCATGGTAGCTCAGTGTCAATCCAAAAGGTTTCAGCAGGAGCTGAAAAGATGGATCTGGTTCCAAGGATAAGTGGTCTGTACAATGAAACTTCTCTTCCCTAGGAAAAGAAAACCTTTGCATCTTACTGGCCAACTGCAGCCCTCAGGCTTTGTACATCCAGCTGGAAAAGCAAGTCTTCTCACTGGCAGGATAGCCTTATTGCTGCTTCTTTCCCTGTAGTTTTCATGGCTTTTAGATCCAGTTCTTTCCAGGCTTAGAAGAGAGAGATCCTCTTTCTATTGAGGCAGCCAGCAGTCTAAAACTTGCTATTCTTCCTTTTATTTCTTGTTCCACTCCTGAAGTCTCCTTAAGATTTTACACTGCTGCTCACCACCATAGTCTCTAAATATCTTCCAAGCTCAACATTTATGGCAGGCGTTGAAGGTTAGACTTTTAATCCCTCCTTGCTCTGACTGGAGTTTATACACCATATCACAGATACCAGTTTGTCTCCTTCACTGAACTGAGACAGTTCCTCCTGGCATGGCAAAATTCTCACTTCTTTTTCTCTTAAGTGTGACTGTTAGATTTCCACTAAGCAACTTTGTGGGTGTTGGGGTGCAAGTTTGGGTAGCTGATGGACACAGATTTTGTTGCTGCTTTTCCTGAGTACAGAGTAGGCTGCCATTCCTGCTGGGTAACTTCGCTATTCCCCTCATTTAATATCTTTTTTTAATATTTAGCAATTTAAATAATTGTTACCATACATGAGTTCTCTGTTCACCTCTGGCCTCACAGCTTTCATCCAGAGGTTCTTCTGATTTCAGTACTGGCTTCTTCTGCCACTGACCCTTCTCTCATCTAGGTGTGCCTTTTCCAGATCTATATCTACAGCATAGATAGGGTGACCATATTTCCCTAAACTGAAAATGGGACACTGGATAAGAGATGGTGAGTGCTCAGGGGAGTTTACTTGCAGTTTCCTATATTTTATACATGGTTTTATTTTACTTAAAACTCAGTAGTTACTGGTACTGTTCCTTGTCTTGCTGCTGTTCAGGGTGTGAAGCTGCTTGATACCAGTTGTATTTCTCTGATGATGCTATTTTTCTGAAAATTTGCTTGCCTTTCAGCACCTTGTCATATAATGCAGTACAGTCTAGAGAAAAGTTAACTCGCTCAGACAAGACAGCCTTCATGGTGGAGACATTCAGATGTGATTTTTTTCAGTAGACCACACACCATTCATAATTGAAAAGACACGTTCAACAGATGCTGTCTTACCTGGCAGATACAGCACAAATTCTGCAGCCTTGGCTAGATCTATGTATTGTACTGCATTACGGTCCATTTCTCGAAAACTCTTCTGCCACCTTTCAGTGATGGGTGTTCTTTGATGGTTCCAGTCTGGAAGATAACGAGACAATTGATTTTGTGCTTCTATACAGCCTTTTGTCAAGTTGGTCAAAGCATTCTATATTGAACCTCACAGTAAGGAAGGCCCAGACTCTGAGGCAGTGCAGAAGTAAGGATGGGAATACCAGGTCACCCTTACTTCTCTGCTCTGCCTTGCAGCCAAGTGGGGCTGCTGGCCAGGGGGTCAGCTCTGAAACCAGTGATGCCTGTAGCAGAAAATTTCTCTGCTGCTGCTGGCAGGCATCATTGCCTTCAGACCGAACCCTGTGTCTGGCAGCAGTCACAGCTCTTCACTTTGTCACTGTACTCTTGGTGCATCCTGCTCAAAAACCAGTGGCTGCAGTCACTGAACTCAGAAAGGAGTGCACCATTCTAATGTGTACAGCATGCTCACTTTACCAGAACACCAGGCTGCTTGGGAAGGGATTATACATCTCTGAGGCACAGTCCTTTAAGTAACTTCCTCACTATCCTGTGATGCAAGCAGTGGACAACTGTCCCAGTTTGACCCAGACATAAGAACTACCTGCAGTGTCCAGCTGGAGAGCGGGGGCTGCTGCCCAGAGGGACAGGTTTGAAAGCAGTGCTGCCTGCCAGCAGCAAATTTCTCCCATTAAACTGCTAGTGGGTAGCACTGCCTTCAGAACTGACCCCCAGGCAGCAGCTGCCGCTCTCTGTTCAGCCTTGCAGCTGGAGAGCGGGGGCTGCTGCCTAGGGGGACATCTCTGAACGCAGCTGTCAAGGGATTATTCCCACTTTGAACTTTAGCGTCCAGAAAGTGGGGACCTGCATGTACCCTTCTAAGCTTAATTCCTAGCTTAGATCTGATAGCGCTGCCACCAACCAAAAATATAGTGTTTTGGTACACTTCGTGTCCCCCAAACTCTTTCCTGGGGGACCCAAGACCTAAACCCCTTGGGTCTTAAAACAAAGAGAAATAAACCATTCCCCCTCCCAGACTTCCCCTGAGAGATCACTGTGATCAAACTCCTTGAATCTTAAAACAGAGAGGAATTAACCTTTCCCTCCACCACTCCCTGGTGAGTGCAGACCCAATCCCCTTGGGTCTTAAACAAGGGAAAAAATCAATCAGGATCTTAAAAAAAGAAAGCTTTTAATTAAAGAAAGAAAAAGTAAAAATTATCTCTGTAAAATCAAGATGGAAAATGTTTACAGGGCCTCCAGCTTATATAGACTAGAGGGACTTCCTCCCCCCTAGCCTAAGATACAAGTTACAACAAACAGAGGTAAAATATCCATCCAGCAAAATACACATTTGCAAATTAAGAAAACAAACATAAAACTAATCCGCCTTTTCTAGCTAGTACTTACTATTATGAACATGAGAGACTGTTTTAGAAAGAATGGAGACAGATCTGGTTGCACGTCTGGTCCCTCTTAGCCCCAAGAGCAAACAAAGAACAAAACAAACAGCACAAAGACTTCCCTCCACCAAGATTTGAAAGTATCTTGTCCCCCGATTGGTCCTTTGGTCAGGTGTCAGCCAGGTTCACTGAGCTTGTTAACCCTTTACAGGTAAAAGAGACATTAACCCTTAACTATCTGTTTATGACACCAGCGCTGCCTGCACAAATCAGGGACAAATGCCCAATTTTAGTGAAAAAATAGGGGCGACCAGAACAGAACTGAAAAGGGACTGTCCCATCCAAAACAGGACATATGGTCACCCTAAGCATGGCAGGTTTAGCTATTGTACATTGAAGTTCTTCTGTGTGTTATGAAAATACATAAGATAGGTCAGGAGTTGTCAGTGTGCAATAGAAATAACATGTGAAAAATGCATGAAATTGGCTTTCTTTTTAGTAAATGTATTGTTTCTCGGGAAGTAGATGGCATCAGTATTAAATCACTTTTGGCTAGAATAAAGCACAGAAAGTGTGACAGTCCACCAGTGTCTGGGCATTTCTGTGTTACAAGTGAAGGTCCTGTACTCAGCATCACAGGTTACATAAATAATTGATAGAACATTTTATTCTTGAAATAAGTGCCAAGAAAATTGTTTTTGTGAAATTCTGAACTTCTTGACATGTCTTATATTACTGGTACAGTTTGGCTCACTTCAGTTTCTTTCTTGTTGATGTAGTTTGTTTTTAAAAGGTTCCCTTTGTAGTTTTGTATCTCTAGTATTGGATTTACAGGATATACACTGGCACTTAATATCAACAATCAAAATATTTTAAACAATTATTTCTGTTTTGGTTGGCTAAAGCCATCTTTAATAACGTAAACCATGGGCTAGTATTATAACTAATTTAATCCGGTGCTCTTTCACCTACAGTTTTACATATCCAAAGATTAATTATATGCTTCAGATAAGTACTGTAAAATCGTAGGGGAAAAAAGGGAACGTCAAGTAATTGTTGAGAGCTATTAGGAGACCCTAGACTTCTTTCTTCCTCTCCCAATAACTCTGATGAGAGGAATTGGACATGGTTGTTTGAAGTTCAGTTTTTTTCTTGACAAAGATCCCCCAAAACCTGAATGCTCAGTCATGCAAATTGGAAAAAAATCATCTGGAAATTTAAGTCAATTTCTTTAGTGGAGTTTTTTAAATTAAAAATCAAAATATATAAACCTGTAGGATTTTTTTTAAGGTTTACTTTCTTTTTGAATAATGTAAATAGTATTGCATGTGTTTTGTAAAGTGTACTTATTCAGATGACTGTTTCTTTCTTGGAAGAAGAGATTGATTTTGGGCTTGCTACAGCCCCATCAAAGGCAATGGGAAAACACCCACTGACTGGAATGCAAATAAATTAGGAGGAATTTTTATGCTAGCTTTGCATCTGGACTACCAGAAGATGGCACTGTTTACATATGAAATCGGTGCCTTTTCATTTAACTCATGAAATAGATTTATTTCAGGAATCTTCATGGGCTTTAAAAATATTTAATTCAAACCCAGTTCTAGGTAGATTTTTTGCCAATTTTAAAAACATAAGAATGTCAAGGAGACGTTTAATTTAAAATTGGAAACTAAAAATTCATCCCAAGGGAAATAATCTACTTTTAGACTTTATAGCTGTTTAACTGTTTGTTTCATACACAACATCTAACGTTACTTTTTTCCACAAGGAAATATTTTTCAATAGTATGAATTGTTAATCTAATTTCCATAAAACTTATAAAATAGTTATGAAGTTCTTCCCCCGCATTCAAACTTACTTGATTTTGTAAAATGAATTTACTGCTTCAGATAGGGGTCAACATTCTATCCATTTAACAAGTACACCATGAACTTCGCTCACAGTCTGTCTTTTTCAGCAAGGACAAGAGCCTAGATCAGTGTACAAGCCCATTCTTTCTGTGGTCTCCGCTGAGACTACTGACAAGAATGCAAGTATCGTGTGATACTGGCTTTTACAATTTTATAAACTTTTCAAAGTATTCCAGAACTCCAAGTGTTGACCTCTGGGTAAATGATTTTCGCTATACACATTATAGAAAAGTAACGTGCAAATTTTGTGTAGTGCACAAAAAAAAGGCAGAGTTTTGCAAACTGAGGATGAAGTGGCATAAATTGTATCAAAATGCCTGTTATATTATTGCAGGTTTGTTCAGTTGTGAGCATAAGATCTTTGTTGGGTTACCATTTCCTGTTTAGTTTGTGCATTTAATGAAGTATGAATTATATGGTATAAAATAAATGCTGCCTATATTATTTAAATAATATTTCTTTCAGCACTTCCTTGTGTTTTACAGAGAATGATAAGGGGAAAGGCAGTTCTGTTTGTGATGGATGAAAATATAAAGCAGTTTAATGATGCTAAAAAATGCTATTCCATGTTAGCCTAATGATGGTTAGTTAATGAACTGTATGCAAAAGATGTCGGAATTTTTATTTAAACCTTGGTTTCTATCACACTAAAACCAAGTTAAATGTTGGCAGTTCTGAAGAGAACTGTCAGCTAGTACAGGAATCATATTTCAGAGTCTGGAAAAGTAAAACATTAATGGGCTTTTCTAAATTGACAACATTGCAGTGTTGTATGATGTCGTGTCACAGTGGTAATGGGTAATGTTACATCCATTAGACCAAGGTTCTTTAATATCCACAATTAAACAGCTGAAAAGGTTGTAATTTGGGTGCTAATCTTCATGTTGGCTCCCAAGGTAATCTCAGATTAGAAGTTTTTTCTTATTTTTATATTAAAATAAGATTGGGCTGCTCTGAAATCATTTAGGCATGACAGTTTGGTGTATTTCAATCTATCATTTAATTCAAAATTGCTCAGAACTTTTCAGAAGAATGCTAGAAATCGAAATGTCCAGACAGACCATGTGATGAAATGGTTAGCATACCTGTTCTATTATTAAATACCAACAGAGTGGGAAGGAGAAGAGAGGCTAAGTATGTTTTAATTAATATATTGCCTTTTGAGTGAGACATTTTCTTGTGCTTAACATTTTATTGCCACTTACATTTTAATCTGTAACTTCTGATACATAATCATGATGGGATTGTTGAAGTAAGATGATCCTTGATTCTTCCCCAACTCATTGGTAAAACTCGCTGTGATGCTGGCAGATCAGGTGCCAGCTCATGCCAAGGCCCTAGGCCTCAGCTGAACACTGACAATCCATAGCTGGAAACCAATCTGGCTCATCTATGTGTTAGCATTGTTAAATAGATGTTAGGTTTATAAAAATGTGTTTAGTGTTCAGACTTTATGAAATGCTTGTAGGATGCTTCATGTAGTTATCTCACTTATAACATCTGTACCTCATGTTGTTAGTTTTTACAGTGCCAACACTCAGTATAACTTTGTAATTGTGTAAGTCATCAAACAGGTCATCAGATGTGAAATGCTGTCTTTCTACAGAAGGTATTAGGTCTCACCCACCACGAAAGCCCACTGAAGGCAAATGAACCATTGTGAAATATCAAAGAATAAAAGGAGATATACATGTGGTCTTGTCCTGTCAATTTGAACCATGAGGAAAGGGAATAAAAATCCCTGACAGGAAGAAACTGGATCTCTATACTGCTTGGAGTTTGGGATGGCAAAATTTCTAAGCATCAGCAAGAGATCCCCAGCTGCTTATCCTGGGTTATCTCTAGGGGGACTATAGAGCTTGCATATTACAGCAGCTTCTATTACCTTTTGGAACCTAAGACTGTAACTCATAAGAACATAAGAATGGCCCTACTGGATCAGACCAAAGATCCATCTTGCCCAATATCCTGTCTTCCGACAGTGGCCAGTGCCAGGTGCCCCAGAGGGAATGAACAGAACAGGCAATCATCAGGTGATCCGTCCCCTGTTGCTCATTCCCAGCTTCTGGCAAACAAAAGCTAGGGACACCATCCCTGCCAATCCTGGCTAATAGCCTTTGCTGGACCTATCCTCCATGAACTTATCTAGTTCTTTTTCAACCCTGTTATGATCTTGGCCATCACAACATCCTCTGGCAAGGAGTTCCACAGGTTGACTGTGCATTGTGTGAAGAAATACTTCCTTTTATTTGTTTTAAACCTGCTGCCTATTAATTTCATTTGGTGATCCTAGCTCTTCTGTTATGAGGCGTAATTAACAACACTTCCTTATCTACTTTCTCTATACCAGTCCTGATTTTGTAGACTTCAGTCCTATCTCCTCTTTTTTCCAAGATGAAAAGTCCCAGTTTTATTAATCGCTCCACATACGGAAGCCGTTCCATACCCCATTCATTTTTGTTGCCCTTTTCTGAACCTTTTCCAAATCCAATGTATCTTTTTTTGAGACGGGGCGACCACTCATTTGTGTCTGTATGTTTACTTGTTTTAACCTTGTAAAAAACTTTTTCCTTTTTTTTAGTTAATTTATTATAGGATTGGCCACAAGCATTCTCTTTGGTGTGTAGGGTCTAAGGTGCAATTGAACTTGGGTAAGTGACTGGTCCTTTGGGACTAGGAGTAACCTGAATATTGAGGTACTATCTATCACAAAGGTAAGCTTGTCTGGGACTGTCTGACTCCATGTTAAGGCTGTTGCAGTGCTTGAGAAGTTCACACTTGATACTTTGGTGAAATCTGAGTATAGAACTCACAAACAGTTTGGGGTTTGTGCCCTGCTTCTTAACAATATGTCCTGGGGTTGGTACTCACGCTCCTGAGCCACTTCAGGCAGCTTGACACTCCCAATGACTCTAAAAGGACTAAGATTGGAACTTACATGAGATAGCCACATCTAGATAATATATGGTGACTGGTGCTATATAAATAACTAGCATGTAGATGAATGGGTGATACAAAATACCTCACAAAAAAATCTGGAAGCAAAAATTGGGTGTAACTCCACAGTTCTCACCTACAAAGCAAAGTGTTAGAGAAAGAGAGAGAGAAGAAAACTTTTTGGTGTAAACACAATCGCAGAATCTTTGCTCTTTTCCCTAGACCTTTGATACCAGGTCTGTGCTAGTGAGCAGTAAAACCACGCTGGGTATTGTCATGCAAATAAGCACATAAGTCTGTGTTTTGAATTGTTATAGCCTGCATCTTATTAACCAAAATAGATTTTTCCAGGCTGGATTTACAGTCACACACACATCATGTGCCCTGTTCTTAGAATAATACACCCTTAACATACAGAATCAAACTGAGAAAACAAGGGAAGAGTAATATATAGATGTGTCCATTTCAGTCTGGAAAGAGCAGTAAGTTTGGAGTGCATAATTTATTCAGGAACTGAATCCCTTTTCGTGTTCTAGACAGATGATTTGAGTTGGAGAGTGGTTAATACAATAAACTTCTATTGTAAAATGCTGAGAAATGCCAACTAGAGTTCTAAATGGAGTATGCTGCAAAAGCTATACCCCCATGACATAGAGGAAATACCAGAGAACTTTTTATGAAAGAAAGAGATCTTTTTTCCTATCCCATTTTCTCTGTACATGTGGCCCTCTTCCAAATATTTTGTAACGACTCTGCAAGTAATGTATTACTTGGGCTAATTTCAAAGCAACCTCCTGAAATGACTAACAACAAGGAATGAGACACAGACACTCTGTATAAGTTAAAGCGAGTGGATGCAACATTATTAACATGTTAATGACAATAAACAGATGTGCTTGTGTAACCATAATCCTACCCCTATTATATCAGAACTGGGATTGCAGACAATGGCCTTGAAGGCCCCATGGCTTCACCTCCATGTATGAACTGTTCTACAATCTACCTCCACAGGAGAGATCCCTACTACCCTTTCCTTGTGCGATGGTTAAGGATACAGGTGAGGGATTCCTCAATCTATGACAGACAGGAAAACTGTCTCTTTGCTGTGCAAATACACTGGGTCCAGGTCAATGCCACCACTCCAAGACTGGGCACGTGCTGATTAGAAACCAGCAACTAAGATGAATGTTTCCCTCCCACCTTCTGTATAGTCAAATTGCTGCAACTATGAGGCAAATCCCCTGGAATGTCTGCAAAATCAGGGCCAAATCCTGTTGAACATGAATAACCAGATTAAATCCATACAAAAACCTAGATTCTCTTCACACAAATGTATGAGTCAACAACCTGGGCTGTGCCAGAATGAATGGTTAGAGAATGCATTGGGGCATGAGTTGTCCAAGAACGGGCCTGTTTTGCTGTTGCAGGACAATTGCATGGTTTGCACTCAGAGTCCAACCAAACAGTGTGCTTGTTGTCCAATGGATTATGCTGTGGTTGCAAGTCCATACACGCAGGTTTGGGATGTGGGCTCGTTGTTCTTTGTAAGGATGACAGAGACAAATATTATCACCTCAGTAACAAATATGGCTGCTAAAATTAATGTAAACCAGAGGTAGGAGTGTGGAGTTCACATCTGACCAAAAGCAATTTGATTGCCATCAGTCTGCTGATTGAATCAATTATGCATCAAGTCCCAGGAGAAGAGGATGGTTGGTTAGCCTGCCAGTATTCTTTGCTCATCCTCAGTGTCTTGGGGAATACAGACTGACCATAAGGGCCTGGTGCAATTTAGCACCAACCACCTTTCCTCATTTTATGAATTCTGTCTATATCAGCATATGTGTTACACTTGCATTATGACCAGCACTCAGTACCCACTATGGCACTGGCCAGGGTCTTGCATCCATTCTGTCCTTATGGTAATTTGAGGAGCGTTGCAGGCATTTTTCTACTTAATTTGCCTTCCAGTCCTGTTTACTGCTCCCAGTCTCTGTGTATCATGTGGACCTCTTTGCTTGTTATGTGGCTGAGTGAGCAGGAGTGATGGCAGGATTGGCCTGGCCATTTTTTTGTGTTGCTCAGGTCAGATGTTCTGGGACTATGAGCTGAGTTGCACTGATCTAACTCAGGCAGAGACAGACTTCGGGATCATGGGAAATAATTGACAATTTTGACCAGTATTCTCCATCTTCCATCCTGCCCTGTCCCTCTCAGTGCAGTTTTGCTGCATCATGGAATCTAGCCCTATATAACTAGCAACTTATTAATTTTACAGGAATACTTTATCATATTTTTCCTGTGTCGGTTAATAGTGGAAGAAAGCTTAGGAAACATGGGGGTTATCTGGATTGTTATGACAGGAAGTGCATGTGTTTGAGAATATGGTCAAGAAATATTTGGTTTACATCAGTAACTTGAAAGTGAGAAAAGATACTGTGTTTGTGTAAGGAAAACTCCTATGGGCTGAATGAGTTGGTGTGCTGTGGAGGAGATGGGGCGCAAATCAAGCTCACAAAACTCAGTTACAACTTTAACTATGGAGTTACATCAGAATTCATCCTCCAGCTCACAGGGAAAGTAAAGAACAAATCTTTTTAAGTTCCTATATATTTTTAATGGCAGTGAACAAGTAATAAATAATACTTGGTGCTATATGCAGAATTTTCTTGGAGTTTAGTTCTTGACACATTTCCAGTTTTTCATGCTGTAAGAAAACTTGGGAAGGCTCTTCTTGGATTTTCTTTTTCCTTTGAAGACCAAAAAAGGCAATTAAAGAGAATCAGTGGACCCTTTTGCAAGGTAGCCAAGAAAAATAAGTGAAGAAAGGGCTTACTGGGACAATTTGATTACCACCACTTCATTGTTAGGTCATAACTCGGACTTGGAGAACAGTCTACTGAAACTTGTTGCATAATAGTCAGTGCTGCCAATGTTGTTAGGAGGGAAAATTCTTTAATCCTGTCTAATCTTTTGAAAGTTCATACTAGTTACCAGCAAATTCTCTCTGCAATGATGGCATCATCCAAGCCTCCTGATGAGATGTTGCCAGAAGGAAAAAATTGAAACCAGATGGGTCAATAATGTGAGAAGCAGTTTGACATTAATTGTTCCCCCATTTTTCCCCTTCTTTGAAATCTAATTTAAGTAAAAATATGGCATTTTTCTTGATGATGTTCTTTGTTTTTAAAATAGCCAAGCTGGTGGGCGAGTGGAACCACTCTGTTCAAGGGCAGATATTTATACCAAGCTCTTCAAGGCTAAGATCACTCTTAATACCAAGGAAAATTGGGCTATCTAAAGCAATATTGTACCTCATTTGTAGTTATTCTGACTGATTTGCCACAACTTTGACATGATTAGTTCCTTTAAGTGTCCTAAATATGTTAAAGACAGTGTGGGCGGGAGGGAGGCAACAAAAACAAAACAGCAGCCTGAGGCAATGACATACAGATTAGCTGTTTCCCTGACCTTGGCATGCACTGTAGAACAGAACAGAACGGGATTATAAATTGACCCATGTGGTATTGCTGTTACTGAAATTGTTGCAGAAATGCAATGTAATTGCAATGTGACGATCTACTGTAGTATGACAGAAAAACTGTACAGACTATCTGCTTAACAAGAGAAAATAATTCAGTAAGCACTACCTATCCCATTTAGGGGTTGTCTCGTTGATTTGTGCTCTCTCCCACCACCCGTATCTGTTTGTTGCATCCATCTGCTGTCTCACTTTATATTTCCATTGTAAGCTTTTGGGGGCAGGGACCATCTATTTATTATTTGTTTGTACAGTGCCTAGTAAAGTGGAGCCCTGATCAATGATACAGCTACTGTAATACAAATAAGAGGGAAGTTCCTTAAAATAGGATGAAATGTATCTTTTAGTGAGTAGATCAGGGAAATGGGAATCAGTACTTTTGTGTTGTGTTCCCATTTCTGGGAGTGACTTGTAATATGAATTTGGGCTAATTACTTAACCTTGTCATGTGACCCATCTGAGCCTTCACCTCCCATCAGCCCTATCTTTTTGGAGACTACATTTTCCATAATTTCTCTTTCCTTCAAAGGCCAAATCCCAATGACTATTGACAGCTGTGCCTCCCTTAAGTTTAGTGTTTGCTGAATTTAGTACCAATAAAGTGGGTGAATTTGCAACATCTAGATCCTGAAACACAGAGATAACGCACGTTAAGGTTTCACTCAGTGCTGCAACTACTTAGCAGTATACTTGATCCTTTCTAAAGGAGCTGCATGTATTCCGCTGTGGGTTCGTTTTCCTTTATGTCCCAGTGAGTCTTGAACATAAGATGAATCCAAAGTGATTGACGTCACATTCTAAATTAAACTATTTTTTTGTTTAATCTCTTTTTAACTGTTCTTTTCTATAAGTAAGTGATAGTGTGTTTTATGCAATATTTTCACAACAGTTCTCAAAACTAGGAAAATCAGCCACTTTTTTCAGAATGATATATGGGCAGAAAATGACAAGAGCATGCCACTTTAGCAGCAGTGGGAATGCTTAAGAGTGTTTTGCAATTGGAAACTTACCATTTTTTTATTACTTGAATCATTTTCAGAAATGCTCTAAGACACTAATTCAGTGCACCTCATTGGTGCCTATGTAGTAATGAGCAGAAGTTGTTTGGCAAGTAAAATCTTAAATATTTGAAATGTTGGTAGCTGATAGTAACTTATGGGGCCCCTAGTGTATTTTTAGGACTCATAAACTCTTCAAAAGCTGTGAGCAGCTTTTCCCCTTCTAAAAAATTACCAATTTGCTGACCTTCCTCTGCTGAGTGCTTCAGTTCTCTGATTGCTGCCATACAACTGTTTTACATTAGATTAATGATGTTTAGACTTCATCTCTGTAGCCGTCTTAATTTTAGTTTATCTTTTTGCGCATTTTGACATATCACATTGCATATAGATTTAAAACAATAATAGCTCTTTGTGATCTTCAGGTTTCTACAGACTCCCCCAGCTGAATGATTTTGTGTTATCTTGACCAGACAAGTACCATAATTATTAATGAAAGGGCAAATGAAAATTTAGCCAAGGTTCCACAGATATGGAACGTTCGTAGCTTGAGACCAGAGTTCCATCTCCAGTGAAAACTGAATTAATATTTCAGTAAAATATTGTAACACTAGTACAGGTACGCTGATTCACTAGTCAGGATGTAAAAATGACTGATGGCAGCGAAATTGGATCAAAAAATTATCTAGATTAACCAAAAAACTGAAGGAAAGAAACCTCACAGCTTGGTAAAAATTCTACAGGACTACACAAACCAGCATAACCGGAGCAATACCCATCCTAGTTCAAATGGTTTATTAGAGGAAATAAAAAAAAATGTGATGCCCTTAAAATATGTGATAATCTCCCCTTGTATCAAGTTAATTTTATTTATCTCCATATGGGTGTGTGTTCTAATGATTAAAACAAGACGGATTCAGGAATGATAGGATCTATTCCTGCTCATTTCTCTGAGTTGCTGTGTGTTACTTACCCTATCTGTGCTTCAGTTTCATTATCTATAACATGGGGTGTTATCAGTTAGAATTACTATGATTAACTTATGTTTGTAAAGAACTTTGCAGCCTTGGATATGTTCTGCAGTTGCTAGACAATGGCAATGGGAATATACCCATGACAGCCAGCCCCTGTTGAGAGAGTTCTCATGTTGTCTCTGGATAGCAACATCTGAGCACTCAACCTACAGAGTCCCACCAGAGTCACAAAAATACTTAAACATGAATTTGCAGTGGTATGCAACTGTTTTACTAGGCAGAAAATAATTAATGGCAGAATCTGCTTCCTTCTACATTGAATAACTGGCTTTCTTGTACAGAAGAAATTGTTGCTTTTGAAGATCTCATATATAGGTGGCTACATGCTTAATGATGCACTTAAATGACTGGGATAATTTAAAAACATTTTGAAAAATGTGACTGCAATATATTTCATAAACGGCTCCCGGCCAAATACTAATGAATAAACAAACAGACCTGTCTATTGATGAAAACAACCACACACTGACTTGAAATAAAATATTTACTGATGTATTATCTCTGAGCGTCTCATCTGAAATATACCTGTTGGGTCAATAATTATTGACATTCACCTCAACAGAAGTCAATATGTTTTCAGTTTGTTTTTTTTATCGTTAAGGTTGCCAGCACTTCACACCTCCTCTGCCCCTGTTTTTCTTTTCCCTGCTGCAGATTCTCTCTCATTCTCTTTGAATGAACAAGACACAAGCTGTGGCTGCAGGAGTATAAATGTGTGGAATGTCTTATCCATTCCAGATTTATAGTAGAAAAGTGTCTGTCTTTCTCTGCATTAAAGTGAGATTTTGTGGATTCTGCCTTTTCTTCTGTCTGGAGAAGTTTCCATTATTAATTTTTTTTTGTTTCATTAGCTTGAAAATTAATTGTTACATTTGATTAATTATTAAACAGGTCAACAGAAACTTTGCTGCCTTCAGAATGTGATAATCCTGTTACAATTGGACTCATTTTTGTAAAATGAAATAATTATGTCCAGAAAAAATTTCTTCTCTATCAAACTCATTCTATGGGGAAAGTTCTTTAATCTAGAAATCATGGTGATTTATGGTCTGCTGTTACTGATATTTCCATGATCCTGTGAAAAATGTGATTTTTTTTTTTCCCCCTCAATGGAAATTTTTGTGTGTCAAATAAGAAAATGTCAATTAAAATGAAAACATGTCTAAATCAGGGATATATTAAAATTTGCAACAGCTTGCGGGCAGATTTTATAAATCACCAAATTTGTCCATATCTGAGTACAGTGAAAAACAGAATTGTCCTGAGTTCATATAAAGAACCAATAAAAGGAATAAGATGGATTGATCTATTTAAAAATAAAATAAAAGATTTAGGTGTGATGGAATGAAACACAGCCATTAGCAAGTCAAGTTTAAGTATTATTCATTTGAATTCACCATGATATATTTCGCATATACTAATTCCACTTCAGACAGTTTTCTATTTGCTTTGATGGTTTTGGTCTCCTTTTCCTGTGATATTTGTTGCAGGTAATAATAGAGTAAATGATTTATATTCATAATATATTTCCTTCTCACCCTTTGAAGGAAATGCAAAGTTTGAGTGAGCAATTGTATTACCAGCATTTGTTTATATCTATAAGTAAGTACATTTGGTACTTGTGATTGTTTCTCTCTCCTTCTCAAGGCCAAATTTGATCATCCTTGTGACAGAGTTTTGTGCGGGGGGTCTAGGGTAGATTGGGCTTGGGGCATGAATCCTTTCTATCTCCCTGGGAGTTTGGCGTGCACGGAACGTGCAGCCCCACTTCTAGCCTACAAACTGTACTAAGATCTGGGGTTGCTGCACTTCTCTTACAGAACTGTGGGGAGAGAGGGTGAAGCCTGTGGATTTACACAGAGGTTGAGTATCAGGGCTATTTCTGTGCTCTTCTCACAATATACCCCTGCAAGCTGCTGCAGAGAGAGGCTCTGTAGCATGCAGTGTGTGTGGATCTTCTTACTCAGCCTCTCTGTAGACCCTCCCGCAGTGGAAATACAGTGGTTCTGTTGCTTTTATAGCTTTCAGCACCAATGGAGGGAAAGGGCAATAGTAAAGTTTGACATGTCTTGTTTGTTCCTTTTAAAAAAAGTTAGTTTTAGAAAACTACCTTTGCTTTGTAACTTGCAATTTCCCTCTGTGCACTTAAGTCAATAAATATAGAAAGCTTCAGATCCTGTGTGCTGATTGAGGAGTTAAAGCTTTTGAGCATGTGAGAGAACACCTCTTACAAGTTTCAGCAATGGTCATGACATGACAAACCCTACGTGGGAATGCCCTCAGGAATGCTGACTAATATTCTAACACCCCCCAATAGGAAATCTCAGCAAGGAAAGCTCAGCTAACCTGTTAAACCAATATATTTACTCCAAATTTACACTTGTGTAAAGGACAACAAACTTTCCTGTAAAAGCCAGGTATCTTTCTACAACTCACAAGCAGCAACAAGAATTGTAGAGGATATTTATAACCTGATGATTCTCTTACTTTTATTAAGTTATCGAAAATGGACTCCCTGGTTACACACATTTACTTTGCAATAATTATTTTGATGCTTATATTATTCCTGCTTACAAATAAATTATTTGTAGCCTTTGTTTTTTAGTAAACCAGCCCAACATATCGGTTTACAATAAATACTGTAAATGCCACATAATGTATTTCCTGCAGAGAGCAGATTTCTCTTTCCCCTTTCATGTTCAGTTCTGCTATGACTTCTCAATGTATTTCATTGTATAGATGATCAGCTCGTTGGTAAATCTATTTGCCTATTAATACCTAAGATGATAACATATCCATTCAATTAGGAAGATCCCTGGGCTTACTGTCTATCAATACTGACCACAAGCTTATGGAACAAACCCTGATAACTCCAACTAACATGTTAATGAAATTACCTCAGTGCACATGGTATACTAGTATGTATAAAAAGGTCAGAATGTATTGGTGGTGGGCAAAGAGGGAGAGGAAACAGACTTCTTCAGTTTTGGTGAATTCAAGTAATATATAGAGCCCACAGCTGGGAAGCTTGTTCATATTCCACTGGCATATCCTGCTAAAAATCAAAGATCTGGGCTAAGCAGTATATTGTTTCTTGTTTTATACACAGCATTATACAAGAAAAGGATGGGGGGCCTGAATTGGAGAAACTCTTGACCCACCTAGAAAAGAGGGCAGGGGCCATTTTTTGTTCTGTGATTGTACAGACAATTGGGTCCAGGTCCATGACTGGGGATCTTAGGCACCATGGTAATACAAATAATAATAGAGAAAGATCCTTTGGTATATAATAGCAAATTCTAGAGAAGTTTAGCAGGAAAATATGAAAATCTTGGAGCAACTGTATTAGAATATTAATATTAATTTAAAATGAAATACTCTGTGTAGTGGGGCAGACTGCCGCACTCCCTGTGAGAATGGGCTGTGGCAGGCCAGTGAGTCTGCACAGCCCAGGAGCCAATCAAAAAAGGGCTTATGGGGAGCCAATCAGGGCCTAGATTGGAGGGAACCAATCAGGGCTAGGCTCACCCATATATAAAGGCTGCCCAGAGCAGGAGCAGTCAGTCTGTCCCAGGCCTTTGATAGGGGAAGGTCAGTCCCCAAGGGGGAGACTAGCACTGCAGACAGCGCAGCGCTGTGCTGGGCAGGGCAGGGCAGGGCAGGGCAGGGCAGGCTCAGGGAGGCTAGAAGGTGCTAGCCTATAGCCGCCAGGCTGCAGGCCCTGAGGGGAAGGGCCTAGTGGGTACAAAGGACCATAGGGGAAGCAGCCCAGGGAAACAGAAACAGA
Organism: Chelonoidis abingdonii; assembly: GCF_003597395.2. Taxonomy (NCBI): domain Eukaryota; kingdom Metazoa; phylum Chordata; order Testudines; family Testudinidae; genus Chelonoidis; species Chelonoidis abingdonii. The sequence goes on from NC_133773.1 coordinate 41,522,174, forward strand.
CAGAGGAGGGGAAAGAAAGAGGGCAGCGAGGCTGATGCCAGAGGGTCCCTGGGCTGGAACCCAGAGCAGAGGGTGGGCCTGGGTCCCTCCCCTTCCTCCTTGCAGTACATTCAGCCGTGGGCCATAGGAAGCAACCATTGTAGACCACACCAGATCGCTGACAAGAGAGATTAGACTTTGGGGGTGTGTGGTTGCACATGGAGGCTGGAGTGGAGGACTGCTGATTATCGATCCCTGGAAGGGGGTGCAGATGGACTAAGGGGCACTGCCAGAGGGCAGTGGTCTCGAAGAGGACGCTGCCGGGCAGGGAGCAATGCGGGTCCAGAGACACCAACAGAGGGTGGAACAACGGATGGGACACCGCCAGGAGGGAGCGCTCCACTGGAATCAAGCTAATTCCCAGAGTTACCAGCAGAAGGCGCCGGGTGGTGAGTCCCAAACTGTTTACACTGGGATATTTTCTTTTTTGAGGCATAGTTTTATATTTGCATTCATTTTTACCAGTTTGACTCAGCAAACTCATTGTTTCATGAGGACTGTGCAGGAAAACTCGAAGACTGTGCCTTTCTATTCTTCATCCATATAACAGGGCTGTCGTTTTTCTATGCTTACTACATATTCCATGAACTGCATGCCACTAAATTTAATTAAATATATTTTTCACCTACACTTGCATGAAATTAACACTTCCTCCCTTGAAGTGACAATTTTTGGAGACAGTCTTGTGTCCCATGAAATTTTAAAAAAATCACATCCACTGGGAATTTATTTACACATCTAAAAGTGATAGGCTGTGTTGCATGCCATTTTCATCAGCACACCTGCTGATCTTACCATTGCTAATTAAAGACTGCATTTAAAGCATTACAAACACTTTGTGGCTGTGCTTGATGAAGGCAATGCACCCACTTTGAAAAGGAACATTAATTCCATGGTTGCTTGAGGAAAGTCAGTGTACTGTCCAGTATATAGATGAAGGTAGTGGTACTTTTTGACCCTACATAGGAGGAACTTGAGGTAGGTATTGAAACAGAGAGGTAGGTTACAGGATCAAGAACTTGATCAAAAGCCAATGTAGTGCTTATTGTCAGTTTCATATTTTCAAGGGAATATATAATACTGTAATGAGAAGACTTCATCAATAGCCACAATATGTGCTTGTCTGTCTAGTGGTATTCTGAGAAATGTTAGCTGTCAGCAAGTATCTCATCAAGGACAAGATGAATGAAACCAAAATATTATGAAAATGGGATGTGAAGGTCTATGAATGCTTCAGTTTAATAAGAACAGAAACAATGTGGTTCTGTTACTGACCAATATTTTTATTCTGCAGGATGAAATTGAAGAACAATTTGAAGTGAAATGTAATCCAGCAGAAGATGGTAAAACCACCATAAAGAATATGAAGTAGGTGTGTGAAATCTCTGATGAAATAAGTTAGACATGCATGACATTGTGACATTCCCCAGGGTACAATCTGGACTGTTCAACAGTGTTGTCCCCTCAACACGCTACCCTGAGGTGCCTTTTACATTGCTTTACTGCCAGAACAGCCACTCCTGGTCTGCTCATGCAGTCTTCAGCCAGTAAATTCACTCCTAGCTAAATACATGAATGTTCTCCCAGCCACTCATGAACTACATACAGGGCAACACCCACAAATTCTTCAGTCCCAGCCTTGTTCCCAAGAAATGTGCATCTTGCACTGCTCAGTATTCTGGATAGTGCAAGCTCATAGTAAGTCCATCATTCCAACACTGGGTAATGATTATGCACCAGCCTTCTTATCCTAAGTTGGGATTCCCAAACACTTCAGTCCAAACACACTGGTTTAGATAAAACAATAAAACAAGTTTGTTAACTAAAGAAAAGTAGATACAATTTTTCCAGCTGAGTTGCCATTTAAAAGAAAGAGCAATGAAATGTGTCTTTAAGCCAAAGAAGTACTAACTGCAAATAGAAGTAGGCAGAGTACAGGGACTAAAGTTGGAGATGAACTTCTATGGCTGAAAACTGGAAATAGAAATAATAGTATCAGATCATATGATAAGTAAAACTGAAAGAACCTGTGAAAGAGAGAGATACCTGTGAAAGCATAGTGTTTAGTGCCTCATATAAATCTGAAAATGTGATAAAAGGAGAAAAATCACATTGCATCCCATTTCCGAGCGCTTTAGGTCTTCATGGTTTCTATTTAAAGACAGGGCCTAAAGAGACACATGTAAGGAACTTTGCTCTGCCTCCCTTCTGCTTTCTCATTGGTCAGTGGAGAGAGGAATTATTGTGCAGAAGAATCTGAAATGGGAGCCTGAGAAGATGCTGTTGCGTAAGATGTTTCTGGGACTCCAAGCCTACATGCTCATTGGGGAACAGCATGAGGAGGAGAGAAATTGTTCAAGCTAACTATCTCCTGGAAAGAAAGAAATCATGGCACATCCAGCTCCCCTCACCTGCCTAGAATCCAGGGGAAATGCAGTGGTCCTCATCTTTTCTGGCTCTCCACAGAAGGAATGTGGTTAGGAGCACAAGAATTGTTCCTCTACACAGACCCGCGCTGTATGTGTATCACTGTGTACGTGCACATACTTTGGCTTTATAAAAGCTTGCTTCTTTCATACACATTCCCTTGTCCTCATTCTTTGCTCTGTGCCATCTTTCATCATTCAAGATGATAAATGCCACTTCACTGCCTCTTTTCAACACCTATGTTTGCATTTAGTACTCAGAAGAATAGAAAGAACATTCTGCAAGGGACAAGTGGACAACAGGATGGTGTGCTGCCTTTCTGGAGCCAGAACATGAGATGCCACGCTAAGATTGAATAGGCTTCTGAAGTTCATGGGCAAGGACCCATTGGTGATGGTTCATATTGGCAGTAATGATTTGATCCCAGTCTGTAAGTACCTACATGGAAAACAAATATTTGATGACCCCATTATCAATCTTGTAGAGGAAGGTGTAACATGATCCAATGGCTGGAAGCTGAAGCTAGACAAATTCAGGCTGGAAATAAGGTGTAAATATTTACAGTGAGAGTTTAACCACTGGAACAGTTTATTGTGAGTTGTTATGCAGTCTCCATCACTGGCAATTTTAAAATCAAGATTGGATGTTTTTCTATAAGATATCCGCTAGGAATTATTTTTGGGGAAGTTCTATGGCCTGTGTTATACAAGTAGTCAGACTGGATGACCACAATAGTCTCCTCTGGCTTTTGAATCTATAAATCAAAACATCCGAACATCATAATATGTGAATTTCCCCCATCCTTTTTTATCTACTTTAACCACCGGTGCTGAGCCAGTAAACTCATAGACATTTCCATTTTATGTCTGAAGAAGCTAGAAGTGCTGATCCAGCTACAATGTTGAGGGATGTCACCTGGTCTGACATCAAGAAGTTTGATGGTCTGAGCCATCAGCTCAGCCAAAGAACTCATGGAAGTCTGGGCCCAAAAATATAAAGACCTGAGTTGAAAAAGGGCTAATATATTTGATATCTGACACTCTTGTTCAATAAAACATGCGTAATATTTCACCGTGGTCATAACTCATTTTTTAAAGTTAGAATTTTAAAATTTCAAGCAAAAATACATTGTGTTGAAAATGATGAGTCATAACCTGAAACACCAAATCATCTAGAAGTAGAAGGTTTAAGTGAGCGTGTAAACATCTTCAATAGAGAGCTGAAAATCTTTGACTTCAGTTTGTAGTTATATAATTCCAGAAATGAGGGTAAGAAACAGCAGTATACCTGTAATTTGCATCTCCCTTGTGTATTACTATAGCAAATTGGATATAGTATATTTAAAATAAAATTACTCATTCTAGTGCAGCTCCTAGAATATAGCAGTGCAGGTTGGAACATCTTTCCCTTCCAAACAAAGCTACTGAATCTGTTGTTTTAATTCATTATTTGTCATGCCCCAAGTGTGCACATGGTATCTGAGAAACCTGCATATTAATGCTGCTTTTTTTTCCTTCTTTAGCAAGTCCGACAAAGCAAATATACCAAAATGACACACACTATACAGTGTCTTTGTACAGAGAGACTCCATCATTTTCTTTTCAGCTGAAGTAACTTGTGCCACATTAACTTAACTGCTTCTCAGTCACTCTTGACTTTGTATAGCCCATATATACTTAAAGTTATTGCCACTTTTGTGCTTAGGGGGGTGGCGGGGGAAGCATATACTAAAGTTCAAAGAACATACTATACTGTACTTATCTTATGACATCTTTCTTTTTTGTATTACAGGAAGTATCATGCAGAAAAGCTACAGAGACCATTACTGTTGAAATAAAATTGATCTTACATTACCACTTAGTTCATTAAATATTGTTGTTCTATTGATATCAACATTGATTGTACATGTGACATTGATAACAGTACATCATTAATTCATTACAAACAGGGCTACTCCAATAAATACTAGATGACTTCATAATGACTGGATTCTTAAAATGCCACCAGGTTTACTTCAGGTTCTGTTTCCATGTGTAATTACTGCTAGGGCTATCACTATTACCTACTATTTTATAAATGAAACCAAACAGAAAATAAAAATGGTGTACCTGAGTGTTGCTATAAAAGTACTGAATGTCTTAAATATCAGTACTGATGATACCTAAAGGCAAGAATTATGCTTAGGCAAGATTTGGGTTTTCGATTTATTTTCTTCAGCATGAATCTAGCTAGCCAAAGTAGTCTAAGGGATGTTTTGTGTTAGCTTGGTTACTATACTTTTTTAATTGAAGAATGATTGATTCATTGTTTACAATTATACAAATAGCAAAATAGCCATCTTGTAAATATTTTGAAGCCTGTGAAAATAAAACTTTTTCTTAAAAATAATGCTTAGATATTAATCATGGGAGGAAAATTAAAGGCAACTTTTCCAGTAAAGTAGCAAATATTTCATTTAAAGTGGACAGGTTTGCACATAAAAGCACAGAAACTTATACAAAAATCTCACACTGTGCCACATTAAATAAATAAATTTTTTCTCTTGAAAGAAAAGGACCCTGACTACTTTAGGTTCAGTTTGAGATACCATTTAGCACTCGGTCCCTAATTCTGATTTCCTGCCATATTTGTACCAGTGTAACATCAGAGATTTCAGTTAAATTACCTCTGCTTTACCCACGTGTAGGATCAGAATCAGATTCCCACGTTTGGCACATATTAAGTTTACAGAATTGACTGTTAGCCTTTTCATCTGTCTGTCACATATGGTTGGTTGTTCCTCTTTCACACATTTCTAAATAGCACATATGCTTAATAGTCCAAATTGGTTTTTCTTTACACATTCCATCAGAAAATACTGCTATGAGGACATGATGAAGATCATCTCCGATAACTATTTAATATATAGATTATTATATGATTTCACTCAGATCAAGGTTATGTGGGAATTTATTTATTTTAATTTCAAGAATCAAAAAAGGGACACACAGCTTAGAGGAAGCTTAGGGGTGAATTGATTAGACTGATTTGCTCCTCCCTTTTCTCATGGGGTTTTCTACATATTTTTTTAAACTTAGTGATGAATGGTTGTGGTATAATACCTGCTTACAATTAAATTGATAAATCACACACAGTTATTAGGGTAATTAAGTTGTAGGTAAGGTTGTTATATGATTGACAAGTCTATTGAAGGCTGTATATGAAAGCTACTTAGGGCAGAGACTGTCTCTATTTGTTCAGCATTTATACAACAAGTCCTGATCCTTACTGAGGCCTCTAACCACTACAGTATTATAAATAATATTGATAGAGTTTCATGAGGCCAAATAGTGGCCCTACATGTCTCCACAATATATAATCTACATGATGCATCCAGGATCCATGACTATGATGACTTAAGGGTATAATATCCCTACTCAGGGGCCATGTATGGTCCTTATGCAACTACCCATTTCCTACCTTCTGTTCCAATCCAACCTGAGCACTGTTGGGCTGATGTCAGACAGGCACTGGGCACGTGTATTGCTTTCTTGAGGGGAGGATGACCCAGTTAGTGAGGAAAACTTAGAGGTCTCACGTGAAAAATCACACTCCGGTGATGGCTTGGAGAAAACCTAGGGCATCACTGGGCCAACTGTCTCTCTCTCTTCCCTCCTCCCCCCAACATTGAGGATAAGATCTCATTTTCCCCAAAAGATAAACAGTTACTTTGAGATTCATAAATGGAGGGAAACCACTACAGTGTCCCTGGCTCCTTCTGTAGGCACAACAGGATCTTCAGAGTGGTGCTTCAGGAACAGAATTCATTTGCGTAGCCCACCAACTCCATTGCTTTTGAATATAGAATGAATACAGAACTCTCTGATTTTCTTCTGTGCCTGGGTCCAACCATTTTAGGATTGGTCAGCCCACGGTGGAACCAGGCTATGAAGCTATGCCTATAAGAAGCTACCACACATCTTACTGCCATGTTAGACAGAAAATCAGGATTCAGCCCAGGGTAATCAATTGCAAAAGTGCAGATACTCTGCCAGAGCTATTTAATTAATTTAAATGTACCCTGTATATGAGTGTTGTTTTAATTGTAATTGCTGGCACTTCATGTGAGAAAATTATAAAATATATTTACAAAAATAAATAGGTCCTCCAGGATACATCAGCTGCTTACCAAAATCTAAGTATATTTTGGTAGACACTATGTACTTTGACATGGGCAGAGAGAATTTCCCCTCACCTTATTATACACTATAGCTGTGCAAGCTTTTACACCTTATTCAATAACAAAGCAGCAGCCACCATCATCTGAGTCAGAGGCCCTGTCTAGATTAGCTTTTTAAATAGTATTTTGAACATAATGGCTAACACAATTAAAAAAACAACACTTAGTTCTTCCTGTAGACAGAGTTTAGCACCATTAAAGTGGATTGTGCTCACCCTAAGACTCCTTTCTATTTTTTCTAGTGTAAACATGCCCAGAAACTAACTGGTTTTTAACCAGGCTGAAAGAAAGATGGTGAAGGGGCACTAAAAGGATAGAAAAACAAGCAAAATAGAGGAATGAAAAGGAGAGTTGGAAAGAAGATAAGGGAATAAAGGTGGGAAAACTGCTGGATAAAAGAGTAAAATGACAGCCTAAGTTTAAAGGAATTAAATGATATTTTATTTTTTCAAGTTTCTAAATTTATTAGGCCAAATTCAGATCTGATGCAATTGGAAGTAAGTCCAGATACGCTAACAGAGTTGGACCTGATTACACCAGGGTTGAATTTAGCTCATTGAGTAAAATTTTCAGAAATTTAGCAGCTCAAGTCCCATTTTTCAGAAGTGACTTAGGCATCACATAGGCACTTTTGAAAATGTTATCCTAAATCTTTTTTTAAAGTGATATAGGCACTAAGGCCCAACTCCTCACAAGTATTTGTGCTCCTAATTTCTACTGAAACCATTTCAGTGGAAGTTAGGAGCTTAAGTAACTGAGGACATGTGCCTAAGTCCAGAGAATCTTCTTTCTGAAATTTGAAAACAATCTTAGCATGAGACCTTTGCCATGTGATTTTTGTTGTTTTTTGTGGAGATGCTCAGATACCATGGTTGGGGATCCATTTATAAGAATGGAAATAGATATGTGATTATAGACTGCACAACAAGTTCCAGCATGTGGACAAAACTGTTAGAAACTTTCTGTGATGGGATGAAGTTCTTGTAGAGCCCAGAGTGAGTAGGAATAGAGTTGATTGACTAGATGGGCAATCAATCATTTGGAGAGCTCAGGATTGGACTTTCCTAACTCGCAAGGATTCTGGGTAAGGAAGCCCTCAATAAAACTTCCGGGCTTGCACTTGAGAGTTACAGTGTGGATGGAGGACTTATTTAGAGGAATTTGGCCTATTGGAGTTAAGTTATGGAATGAGTGGGCAAACATTTTGGCCCAAGGCCATGTCTGGGTGGGGAAATTGTATGCAGGGCCATGAATGTAGGGCTGGGGCATGGGGTTGGGGTGCAGGAGGGAGTGTGAGGTGTGGGAGGGGGTACAGTGTGCAGGAAGGGGCTCAGGGCAAGAGGTTGGGATGCAGGAGAGGTGCGGGGTGCAGCGGAGGGCTCAGGGCAGGGGGTTGGGGTGTAGGAGGGAGTATGGCAGGGGGCTCAGGGCAAGGAGTTGGGGTGCAGGGTGCAGGAAGGGTTTGGGGTGTGCTTGCCTTTAGTGGCTCCGAGGTGGCAGCAGTGTGCAGCAGGGCTAAGGCAGGCTCCCTGCCTGCCCTGACCCTGCGCCACTCCCAGAAGTGGCCATCATGTTCGGCAGTGGCTCCTGGGGGTGGAGTGGGGCAGGCACTTCTGCCATATGCTGCCCTTGCCTGCAAGTACCATCCCCGAAGCTCCCAATGGCCGCAGTTCCCCATTCCCAGCCAGGAGCTGTTGGGGGCAGTGCCTGCAGGCAAGGGCAGCGCTTGGAGCCCTCTGTCTCCCCCCTCCCAGGGGCCGCAGGGATGTGGTGCCGGCCGCTTCCGGGAGCAGTGCGGGGCCAGGGCAGACAGGGAGCCTGCCTTAGCCCTGCTGTACCATGGGGCTAACAATCTCGTGGGCTGGATTGAAAACCCTGATGGGCCGGATCCAGCCCATGGACTGTAGTTTGTCCTTCCCTGTTATGGAAGGTATTCCTTGTTGTTTCTTCTTCTTTTTGATTGATTTAAAATAAATCTAAGTGTTATTCTTTATAAAACTCCTTTGAAGTGGGTCTTGCTGCTTATTGCACTTTGCTGCTGTTCTGTGCCATGCCCTCCTTGCTTTGTTCTGAAAATAAAGAAAAGTAATGAAATATCAAATGTGGCATTTTAAAAGAATGATATTTAAAAGAGTGATATTCTAAACTTATGATTTTTCAGTCTGAGCCACATGTCCACTGACTCTTCATGTTAATGTGCTATGGTGCTGAGCAGGATACAAAAGTCAGGGTAAAAATAGTAGGCTAGGGAAAAAAGGGAAATCTGATCATGTTTGATCTTTTTCTGTCAGACTGGAGGAATAAGCTATAGAGTGTTGATTTAACTGTGTTAAGTGCCTCGAGCCTTCAGTTATGTATCCCCTATTCCACCAATAACAGCTGTGTAAAGATTCCACATGCTGATCAGTAGGTAAACCTCCACTGTAGCTCAGAAATGTTCCTATAGTACCACAGATGTAAGGGTCAAACTTGAGGACATTTCAAACAATAGACTTTTACAAGCTATAGAAATTGACTGTTTTTCTTTAATTGTGTGCTCCCTGTAAAACCAGGTCCAAATAATATCTAACCTATTATTGACACATTATCCAGCAGGGTATTAGCCAAATTTGACTGTTACAAGCAACAACTGATTCCCCACCACGGCCCTCGGGGCCTCCTGTTGTGACAAGGAAAATGTTGCTAATAAACGCTTTCTTCAAAGTGACTCTTCCAGCTGAATCAGAGGGAATCCAGTCACTCATTTGATGGAGCTTTAACCAAAAACGTGTTGGACAAATTAAATATGGTTTAGCCTCCTGCTCTGGATTACATCAAGAACCTATAAATGCAAAAGGTTTGGTCACAGAAGACCATGCTCTGTAATTAATTATTGTAACTCTCCTCACAAATCAAAAGGAGCCTGGAGTGCAGAGTTCAATATGTCAAGACATGGGTACTTAAGTTTTTTAAAGAGGGGAAAAAAAGAAAAGGGGGCACGAGGGAAAGGTAAATATATATAGGCTGGAACCAGGAGGCCTGAACTCCTCAGATTCCTAGAAGTGAGCCAAAAACACATAGCTTTAGGGTATTGGCTGAAATTGTCATAGGCCATTTGTCATTCTAGTGGTTTCATAAATAAAGAGTCACAAACTCATTGGTTCGTAAAATAATGATAGCTTGGAAGAGTTGTGCTCTTTAAAGCCATTTCCTTCTTTTGTCCCTCATGATATATTTATGGTTGCGTTTGAAATACCCAATTCACATTGACAATAGAAAATGGCAAGTCTGATGCCATACGTTGATATACGCACACATAGTGACACAGGCAGAGGTGAATGAATTTCAACATGGACAAAAGGATTCTTTTGATCTTGATGGCGTCAACAGGAAATTCTAGTTTGGCTGAATAGGACTACACCTAGACCCATTTTTAACAGACTCATGGTAAACAAAATACTCAGACTGGTTTTGTAATTTGGATCAAAATATGAATCCCAAAAAAGACCTGTATAACAAGCCATCCTTATTAGCTAAATTTCTGTCTTAAGATTCAGTTCTAACTTATTTCCCAAACATATATTTGTTTCATTTTCATTGCAAGACCAGCTCCATTAAACAGCTGACCCCTGTTGGTTGCTTGAGTGATTACCTATGTCAGGCTTCATTGCATGAAGCACAAAGGCAGTTTTCCATATCCTTGAATGATTTGACTTTCTGCATGAGCAGGGAACTCCATGAAGCCCAAGATGAAAAAGAATGTCACCAACCTCTGTAAACTCTGTGGGACTTTCATCACAACCCTTATGAACATTTGAAGTTTTCTGGTAGTCTAGAGAGGCCTCACAAACCAAGGCCCAAAAGAAAACATGCAGAGAGAGGGGAAAAAAACTTTTCCTCTTCACTACTTCTCATTCATCTCTCCTATTTACCTAGCTTCTTTCAGTCTGACTGTATCTCATCTGGTAGGTATGACTACTCTACCACTGTGGCTGCGTTGGGGTTGTAGACTGTTTCTGATAAAACTTCAGCTTCAGCTACCTAGTTTTGAACTTGCAGAGTCCTAATATTGATGGACCAGAGGGAGTTCTTTAGAGATGTACATTTTACCACACAAACTTCCATGAGGCTGGACTTTACAGAAAGGAGACAAGCCATTTACAATGCACACTTTACTTCTCTACAGACGAAAAAGGACAGTAAACTATCCAAACTCCTACATGCCACAGGGGGCTACAACAGTGGTACCCTTAACTCACCCAACAATATTGTTAATATATCCAACCACACACTTAGCCTAGCAGAAGAGTCTGTCCTATCTCGGGGACTCTCTTTCTGCCCCACTACCGCCTTGCACATGATACAGTTCTGCAGTGATTTGGAAGCCTACTTTCGCCATCTTCGACTCAAGGAATATTTTCAACACACCACTGAACAGTGCACTGACCCACAGGAACCCTCCTACCAACTCTATAAGAAGAAGAATTCTGCATGGACTCCTCCTGATGGTCGAAATGACAGACTGGACTTCTACATAGAGTGCTTCTGCAGATGTGCACAGACTGAAATTGTGAACAAACAGCATAACTTGCCCCATAATCTCAGCCATGCAGAACGCAACGCCATCCACAGCCTCAGAAACAACTCTGACATTATAATCAAAAGGGCTGACAAAGGAGGTGCTGTAGTCATCATGAACAGGACAGATTATGAACAGGAGGCTTCCAGGCAACTCTCCAACACCACATTCTACAGACCACTATCCTCCAATCTCACTGAGGAGAACCAAAAGAAACTACGCCATCTGCTCAAGAAACTCCCTGCTATAACTCAGGAACAAATCTACATGGACACACCCCCAGAGCCCTGACCAAGGGTATTCTATCTGCTACTCAAGATTCATAAACTTGGAAATCCTGGATGCCCCATCATCTCAGTCATTGGCACCCTGACAGCAGGATTATCTGGCTCTTTGGACTCTCTCCTCAGACCCTATGCTACCAGCAATCCTAGCTATCTTCGAGACACCAACGACTTCCTGAGGAAACTACAGTGCATTGGTGATCTTCCTGAAAACAGCATCCTGGCCACCACGGATGTAGAAGCTCTTTATACCAATATTCCACACAAGGATGGACTACAAGCTGTCAGGAACAGTATCCCTGGTGGTTGAGCTTTGTAACTTTGTCCTCACCCACGTTTCAGATTTGGGGACAACTTATACTTTCAAGTCAGTGGCACTGCTATGGGTTCCCGTATGGCTCCACGGTATGCCAACATTTTTATGGATGACTTAGAACAACACTTCCTCAGCTCTTGTCCGCTAGCACCCCTCCTCTACGTGATCTAGAGTGGTGACATCTTCATCATGTGGACCCACGGGAAGGAGGCCCTTGAAGAATTCCACCTGGATTTCAACAATTTCCACCCCACCATCAACCTCAGCCTGGACCAGTCCACACAAGAGATCCACTTCCTGGACACTACAGTGCAAATAAGTGATGGTCACATAAACACCATCCTATACCAGAAATCTACTGACCACTATACATACCTACATGCCTCTAGCTTCCATCCAAGACACATCACATGATCCATTGTTTATAGCCAAGCCCTAAGATACAACCGCATTTGCTCCAATCCCTCAGACAGAGACAAACACCTACAAGATCTTTATCAAGCATTCTTAAAACTACAATACCCACCTGGGGAAGTGAGGAAACAGATTCACAGAGCGAGACGTGTACCCAGAAGTCACCTACTACAGGACAGGCTCAACAAGGAAAATAACAGATCACCACTAGCCATCATGTACAGCCCCCAGCCAAAACCTCTCCAGCACATCATCAGCAATCTACAACCTATCCTGGAAAATGATTCCTCACTCTTACAGACCTTGGGAGGCAGGCCAGTCCTCGCTTACAGACAGCCCCCCAAATACTCACCAGCAACTACACACCACACCACAGAAACGCTAACCCAGCAACCAATCCCTGTAACAAACCCCGTTGCCTACTCTGTCCCCACATCTCCTCTAGTGACACCATTAGAGGATCCAGCCACATGAACCACATCGTCAGGGACTCATTCACCTGCACATCTACTAATGTGATCTATGCCATCATGTGCCAGCAATGCCTCTCGGCCATGTACATTGCCAGACTGGACAGTCTCTATGCAAAAGAATAAATGGACACAAATCAGACATCAGGAATTGTAACATAAAAAGCCAGTAGAGCACTTCAGTCTCCCTGGACATACAGCCCATGCACCCCCAGCCCTCTGCTTGGCCCTAGAGCAGAGAATGTGGCTGAGACTTATGTGCCTCACCTATGCTTGACTGGTGGGAGTTAGAACAGCCCCTAAAGGTCAGCCTAGAGAATCTTTGCCTGTACCAGTATACAAGCAGAACTGCCAAAATTCACCACCTGTGTTTGGGAGCTAATTAATGCACCAGATATTGGACAGCAGTGGTGAGCAGAGTAGTTTTGCCCCAGGACATCAGAAGAAAAAACTCTCATTGGAAGTACCATGAGACTTTCATTTTTTCACTTATGATTTTTCACATTCACCCCTTCTTTAGGCTCCATTCTATAATTTTAGAAAGGCATTTCCTTCTAGGAAATAAACTGAACTTTTCCCTTCTTACTCAAATTAGAACCACATACTGCCAGGGCACAGTTTTTCACTTTACTACATCAAGGGGCCTATACAGGTAGAATTAAATTAGCTTTGCAATATGTTCAGCGGGTTGAAAGTCTCAGACTTTGCATGATTTCTAGTGGTAGTGAGTTCCACAGCTGGGGACTATCCATTGGGAAAACCTCGTCACTAACCTCCACCTTTCTGACCTGGGATCAGTCAACACCATCATCTGTACTGAGTGGAGCTATCGACCTGGAGTACAGAGAAGCATTTGCAGTCTCTTTAGTATCCAAACGTTAGCCTGTGAGTACTTTCTTTGACAAGAAACAGAACCTTTAAATGGTTCCAGAATTGCACTGGTAGCTTTTGTAGAGCATGGAGCACTATTGTGTTGTGCTTTCCCATCTCATTACTCCACATAGCAGGCTCACAACTATGTAATCAACTGTAATTTCTAAATAACCTTCTAAGACAGTCTAAGGCCGGGCAAACTTCTGTTGCATAACAAACAAAACCGCCTCTATCAAAGTCTCTGCTGAAAGAAACATAGTATCAGTGTATCTTCTGTATCTTAGAAGGATGAAATGCTGAGGTGACTGTTGGGTGTTGGACCTGCGGTTTCAGAGAGTGTAGGCTGTTCAAACATGACTAAGCCATCTCCTCCAGCAACAATTTTAATAGGTGTCACCAAACACTTTTCCACTTGATGCACATAGTTTCATAATTTATTTCCACTAATCTTTTTGCATCTTAGTAAAAACATGCACATTTCAGTCATGATTTTGCTAGTAGACTTCTATTAATTCTTCTCTGGCACTGATTGTATAATAATGATGATTTTAAAAGAGAAAGGTATTTAATTTGAAGTTAATAGTACATTTGTAGCCAAAAAAATGTGCCATTGAGAGTGTGCTACTGAAAAATAAAGTAGCAATTTTAATACCTGAAATTGAACACCTATTATAGGTTGAAACCTGAACTTTGGAAGCTATAAAGTTTGGCTTCATCTACAAATTTTAAGTACCTTTATTACTGCAAAGAAAGCCATCAAATTAAATGAGGCACAGTACCAACAGCTTGATATTCCACAAATCTGTTTTGATGCATGCCATGTAGAAGCTGGAATAGGCTCTTAGAAGCAGAACATTCATAACATTATGTCCTCCATTAATCACCTTAATTAATGTATCTAGAAGGGACTAATGTGGAGGAATTCATATTTATATTGTGCTACAAAAGGGGAGCATGTTATACCAGAGTCACCAAACAAATCCTGTTCTCATGTTCACTTTCTCTCAGAACTACGGCCATGCAAAGAATCACAAGAGATTCTGAAACTCAGTGAATCTTAGCAGGTTTCATATTTTGTTGTAAACTTGATGCTGAAATTGTGTTGGTCAAAGAATTGTTATGTTGATAAGCCATTCAAGCTCATCAGGGCCACTGATTTTGCATCCAAGTCATGAAAAAGTTGTGGTTTTGCTTGGTAGCGATGTGAAAGATAGGTGGGACTTGGCAGTTTTGACTAAGTTTTTGTATGAGAATTTGGGATTGTTCAACTGTGCATCTCAAATGAAACTCAGGAGATGCAAAAATCTCAGGAATATGAAACAAAAGAAAGTGTTCACACAAGCCCTGCAAAGTAAAACTACCAAGTTTGACATGGCTCTGTTGCATCCTCTAAATAATGTCTATGAGTTCCCTGTCACCTTCTGCCTCAAAGTCTTTGGGGGGAAAGAGCACTAAGCTGAGTCTTCCAGGAGGTGTCTAGGAAGTGCCAGGATCAGCTGTGGGTAGAACCAATGAGTACTGATCCTCTCTATTGGCTAGAAGGCTGCAGAGCAGGCATAAATCAATCAGGGCCCAGTATGTAGGATAAAAATGGCTGACTGCTTCTTAAAGGGGTTAGTTCTGTATGAAGCTGGGGCAGGGGAGGAAAGATCTTCTGTCTGTCTTACCCTAAAAAGCCTGACCTGGTCAGGGTTTAATTCTGGCTGCACCTTTTTGTTTGAATCAGTGGGAGTGTTTTATTTGCTTTGTGGGTTGTAAGGCCGAGGTGGGCCATTCTGAGTTGATTATTTAGATTGCTGTAAGGTTAGGTGAGCATTGTGAGATGTTCCACTGGCTAAGGTGACCCCATGACAATTATATTTAAACTTGACATGGTTCTTAGTATACAATAAGATGAGGGTTCCTTTTTGCCCTGGAGTGGGACAAAAGAGGGGACAAAGATTTTGGTTATCTTTTTACAGAAAGAGGGCCTTAGTATTAGCTGCAGGATTTATGTCAGGCAGGAACCTAGGGAATGGCAGGCTGATCTTCCTTCAGAAAAGGCCAAGGGACTCTGGCTATTATGGTGGTCTTTCCTTCAGACCTGAGTCTTCTGACTGTGAACTGCAGAGACTATTTGCTCAGTTTCTAGGTGATATTTTAAATCTTTCTTTAATGAATAAAGTTGTAGTCAGATACCTAAAAGCATCTGAGTGCTTTAAAAAGTGTAATAACTAGACAGAGAAGCTTCATAAATCTACCTATTAGGTTTTCTGTTGTCCGTGTGACCAGGATTATCAATGTAGGCCTAACTTTCAAAAAAGGCTAGTGTTTTGGGGGCTTATCTTTTTAGGTGTTCAACTTTGGACATCTTATTGGGTTTGATTTTTTTAGAGGACAAACACCCACCGCTTCTGAAAATCAAAATCCTTCAAGGTGTCTTTAGTTGGGCAGCCAAAAAAAGGCCCTCATTGATTAGTCAGTTTTGAAACATTACCTGTGTGTTTGTAGGCTCCTGTTTATCTGATTTAGGGTGGTATATGCTGCAGTTTACTTTATTGCCCTGTAGCTTACTGAATAGGTGAGTTTTAGAAACTACTGCATCATAATAGTGATAAAATCTGATGCATTAGAATCCTCAAGGTGAAAACTTGTTATGAGCAGCTTGAGATATTGCACTTAGATATATCGATTACAGCAGAATCTGAAGCAGCAGTAAACTTGGAAAAAGAAATTATATAATATGGAGGCAATTAACTTTATTCTTATATCATACATTTATCATTATGAATTCACTGCTTTATAGAATCAGCAGAGGATCTGAGATTGCAACCCCTTGATTCTGCACTAATATTTGTATATCACTTTATATGGGAAAAATACATGCCAGGGAAGAATTGACTCACTTATAGCTTTGCGGTCTCCAAGGTTTGTAAGATCTTCCTGTCTGTAAGGCAGTACCACCACTAGCAAGGTGCAGAGGCACGGTCTCGTGAGTCTGAGGAGAGGAAGACCCAGAGGTGAAAAAGGCCCCAAAACAATGGATCCCAGGCCAGATGTCTTGCCCTCAGGCATCTCTCCAGTACTCCTTCTCCTTTTCTCCCTTTCCCCCAGATGCTAGGATCTGGCTGATGCTGTTGCTGCCTTAGTAGTTCTGTGACATACACTCATGTCTCCTTTGATGGAGTCACATGACTTGTAAGGAGGAAGTAAATGCTACATAGAGCAGAACGAACGTCTGGATATCTTTTAGCTATTAGTTTGCCACGGGCGCATGCCATATAGACCTTCTATTCCTTTGCTCCTCCCCACTTCTACTGGTCCACTATCCATTTTCCCCACATGGCATAAATTATGCTCTATAATTTATATATAGAAATTATTGTGGCTATGGTTTTTGGAGTCATTTATATCCATATGCTTCCCTCCTCTGAAGGCAGTTGGGGGAAGTAAAACATAGCCCTTTGTAATGAACATCAATGACATGAAGGATAAAAGGACTGAACCTCTTTCCAAGTATAAATGGTACTGTTTTTATGGACAAATAGACTTTGAAGACTGGTACTGTTTCGCCCAGTTGTAATTAATCAATATTTTTAATCCTTTTTTTTTTAATAAAAGAAATGACATGTTTCAAAAAACATATGGGTCCGGATCCAATGCTGCATTTCTGAAAAAGGAAAAAAGCCAAATACCTAAAAGGCTACAGGCCAGATCTTCAGCTGGTGAAAATTGACATGGCTCCATTAAAGGCAATGGAACTACTTTGTTTTATACCACCTTAGAATCTAGCCTTATATATCTAGCAAATATGTCCTTTTTAGGACCGATTTCTAGGAATATATGGCAGATATGTTCTACAAATCCAAATTTAATCCAGCAGAGAAAAAATATGTTTTTTCTGCATTTCTTGTACGTCCTTTGTGAATTATCTACTCACTCTGGAAATCGTTATGTTTCACAAAGGCTTTTGAGAAAGAAAAATGGACTTGCAGCTGCCTAAAAGAACTATTACAGTTTATGAACTGTTTATACATTTTGAGACAGCTGGCAACGCTGCTGGTTAAAACCAAAAGTGAGAGCTAAATGTTGGCTTAAGTGTATTGATATTTTCGTGCTGTTTCCAAGATATATTTTGTTCCAGAATCATCATATTGGCTTTCTTTGTGTTTACTGTCCACTACAGTGTATTAACAATATCACAATAAAGCGATAGAAATGTAAATTCATTTACTTGTTAGACAATATAATAAAATATACATTATTGGCATAGAATTATTTGGTGGTGGTGTGTTCCTGGCATGTATAATTGCTGTTACAAACAGTGCGTCGAATGAGAACCAAAATGTTGGAATGAGTAGCAAGGAATCAATCCAATTTTAACTTTGTTTGAGTGCAATCTTCTGCTTTTATTCCCAGTGGTCACCTAATAACTTACACTTCCTTTCTGAATACTTGATCTACATTTACTTTACTCATTGCACCAGAACTCTGTATCAAATGGCAATTAGTGGATGAAAAATGATTTTGTTCACATTGGAGAATAAGTAAAATTACTTACATACCTCAGAACAATAAAGGAGTCAGTTAACCTCACTGGGCTTGACCTGTTGTTCTCAGGAGGCTAGGTATTCCCTTCAGCAAGGGATGAATATAAGAGGTGCATGTTGAAGTCTCATCCATCCCATGGACCTAGTTATTGAAAGCAAATTAGCAAGATAGCGGGGAAGGAGAAAGTTAGGTTTCAATATTTGAAGAAATGACTTGAAAGCTATTGTATGGTGGTTAGACTAAACATTGCCTTTTTAGCATTCAGAGCTATGAGGAACATATGCTGTTTTGCTACTGTAATCATGATGCTGGGTTTAAAAAAAACAGCCTTCTCTAACCATAACCATTTTCAGACTCATGTTAGGTGCAGGTATGTTAGTGAAAACTGGGCAAGTGTGATATTTCAGTACATACTCAGCAATTTCCACATTCCACATAATCTTTGCCTATCACTAATGTCAGTTCTGATTGTATACTCACTATTTATCCTGCTCCCTGGTACTCATTTCATTAGTAGTTTCTGTTGAGGTTATAACATGACTTTTATTGGGTTCTGGTGCTGCTGCCTTCCACTTGTGTTTTATCTGGAGTCATAACTTACTAGCTTAGTTCTAAGGGCTTTCCTACACTTAAAAAGGTGCAGCTGCACCGATACAGCTGTGAAGACGCTGCACCTTTTCTTCCATTGGTGCAAGTAATCCGCCTCCTGAGTGGTGATAGCTATATCAATGGGAGAAGCCCTCCCATCAACATAATGCTGTCTATACCGGGGATTAGGACGAAAAAAATATGTCACCCCCTTGAGCGATGCAGTTATACTGACATAAGTTGCTAGTGTAGGACCAAGCCTCAATCTCTATTTTCCATGGGTAAGAGTTTAAAGGAAATTCTTTCGTTGCTTTTCTTCCAGCCTTGTTAACTTGTAAGATAGTTGAGTATTGCCCTTTACAAGGTCTTCCTCTTTGATTTATGGGACTTAAATCTTTCCATCCCCAGTGTAAACTATATGACTCTTATGCATAATCTCATTTACATTGTTCTTACTGATTTCTGGCTGAGGAAGCTCTTCTTTTCCCTAAGGGAACCCCATGGTCCTGGTGTATTGTGCATCTTTTTTCTGTTGGCTTGCTTTGTCAGATCTAAGAGATTCTTGTCCCAAGGGTGTTCTGAATGACTAGCAAACAACCCATCTGTCCACTGGACTCCTCCTGACTGGCAAAGAATTGCTTTGCTTAAATGCATCTGGACCTCCTCCATCTGCATAAGATTATTCCTATTAAAGTTTCAGTATTTTTCTCAGCTATTTTCCATTAACAAACATAGAATGTGAAAGGAAGTGAAATTTGGATTGTATTTACTGTTGCTAACAGTTTTATTGTTACAAATGTCATAGAATAATCTTGCAGGAAAACACAGTAGGTGGTAGGCTGGCTATATGTTTTAATTTGAGTCCATAAAGTCTAAATTACGTGACCTTATATTGTTAGATTCAAAACAGTTGTTTGGAACTTATTTACAGCACCAAAAATGTTTATTGAAAAAGAAAAAAATTGCACTAGGAACCTACATTATCCATTATAAGTAGCAATATTTTTCTTTAAATGTTTACCAGCACCAATATTGCTAGAACTTAAAAATCAGTGGTGATGAATCGTTATTTGGCCTGTGTCAAATGCTGCAATCCATCATCTTTCTAGTTTAGACGTATACAGTCATGTAAACAAAATAAAACATAAGGGATGTGATCTGTTCATGGTGTTAAGTATTATTCAGTGTAAGGGCATAACAAGACTGAGACGAAGAAAGGAAGAAGTTGGGGGGCAGGGATGAGTTGCCAGAAAGAAGGAAGACAGCAGAGGAGGATGCAGGTGATAGCTGAGAGAAGAGCACAGTGAGGCAGAGATCTTCAGGTTTCGAAGTCTTCCTTGGATGAGGAATGGAGCATGTTTATTTGCATTACAGTAGTGTATAGCGCCCCAGCCTGTGCTGGGCACTGCACAAACAGTGGGTGTGGAAGAAACAGAGGTTCCATTCATCTTTACTAGATTCCATTTTATAGTATGTTACCATGAGGGTTATTTTAATGATCCCTTCTAGCTTAAACCTTATAAATCACAGCAAAAATACAGTTTACAACTGATAACAGGCATTTTGAGATGAAGGCTTAGGCTTTATCAAGCTTATTGAGCTAACAGCATGAGATTTCATGTCAACAACTTCAGCACTGGGATGTATTTGGTTATAGAGCACAAGTGTTACATAGAAGTGAAGAAGATGTATCAAAATGCAGCTGTGTGTCTTGAAAGCAACTGATGGATGATGTGAAGGATTGCACTTTAAGGCCTTCCAGTGTGCAGCACTGAATATTAATAATTCTATTATTGTCTTAACTAGCTAGAAACTCAGAAAAATAGGCTACTGTTATAACATTAACCTAACTCCACTTGAAATTGTATCTGATAAAATACAAATACAGTAGAATTCTGTGGAAGGAGGCTCACAGATCAGGACTTTCATGTTTTAAGATTTTATATTATGTGAACTTTCCATATTGCTCATTTAGTGATAGTATCAGCATCCAATCCAGTTTCTGAAAACTGCTCTGTTTCTGCTCTTGTAAAAGAAAAGTATGAAATAGACTTTGGTCTTGTTATAATTCTCATACCAACTGCTTAAATAATTCTACAGCAAGATATTTGTGTCAGCTGAGATCCCATATGCTGCTTGCTGTTTGGTTGAATATTATGCTTTCTTTGGTAAAAGAATATCTTTGACGTTGGAAGAAAGATCAATTAAACCCTTCGTTAGTTTGGGTGATTAATCTATGTACTTTGTGGTTGAACATCTGGGGCAACATTTACAATGAGAAGGCCATAAATTTTACTTTTTATTAGCCAACGCTGTTACGAACAGTTTTTCATCTGAAGATCTCTCCTGCTTAGTTCAGAGGCAAATAAATTTTGGCAAGACTTGGTATCTCACATTTCCTCAGGTTTTTTTTATTTTTTTACATAAGTTTCTGCAAAAAAAATCAGCCATTACGAACTTCCATCCTATTATATAATTCCCCATGTGGCTCATTGTAACTTGCTTCCCATGTCTGCACTTCCTTTTTCCATTTTCTTGTCTGCTAGTGTCTGTCATGATAGAACTTCTTACTACATAACACGTGTTACAAAGTTCTCCGTTTTTAATGGTAGATTTTGTATTTGCTGGCTTAATGCAGAATGCAATCTTAGTAGGACAAATGTGCAACATTCAGTTAGTTCCAAACTACCTCTGTCCATATTTTTATTAGCCACCAGTTTGTTTCATTTTATTAGTTTAAGGAATTACAATTCTTGTACAATTTCAACAAATGTTCACTCTTTTAAAAAGGAAGTCTCTCATACTTTCTGGCTGGATGATGGCTATACTTCACAGGGCTGTGCTGTTAAGATGTGTGTCTGTACCAGAAATCCTCATCTTGCCTTTCTTGGGTCTAATTCTGATCTCTCTCTAGCTTTACATTAATTCCATTAGGTTAATTCCTCCTGATTTAGCCTGATCTCAGGGCCTGATTCCACAAGGTGCTTAAGGATATGCACATGCTTTTATCTTTTACTGAATTGGGGCCTAACTGAGAGCAGAATTTGGCCTAGAATGTGTTGCTTTTCAGATGGAAGAACTGGGAGGAATAGTCAGGCAAAGAAATGCCCACTTGAGAAGTGGAATAGATTTTCATTACAGTAAGACTCAGTCACTGAGTATACCATCTCCTGGTGCATGTTAACTTCTCTGGGTATGGCTCCCCTTCCTGTAAAGAGCTCCTTTTTTTTTTAATCCTCAATTTTCTCTGAAACCTATCTGGGGCTTCGCAGACCAACACTTTATTCAAAATAAAAGAAGTTCGTGAGTCATGTTGAAGGCCCTGTTGCTTCCCTATGACCTCTCTCCTCCACCTCTCTCTGGCTTAGGTCAGCCACACACTCACATTTACTAGAATGGTGCTAATGGTCTGCTCTGATGTAGCCACAATGAACAGTTCATCCAGCGATCTAGTTTAGAATAATATCTCAGAATTTAAATGGTCTTTTATATGGAACACCCCAGAGAATATGACTGTAAACATGCCACGTCTACAGTACGAGTTTAGGTCGACTTTAGCAGCATTAGATCGATTTAACCCTGCACCTGTCCGCATGACGAAGCCATTTTTGTCGATGTAAAGGGCTCTTAAAATCAATTTCTATACTCCTCCCTGATGAGGGGATTAATGCTGAAATCGACCTTGCTGGGTCAAATTTGGGGTAGTGTGGATGCAATTTGACAGTGTTGGCCTCCAGGAGCTGTCCCAGAGTGCTCCATTGTGACCGCTCTGGACAGCACTCTCAACTCAGATGCACTGGCCAGGTAGACAGGAAAAGCCCTGCGAACTTTTGAATTTCGTTTCCTGTTTGGTCAGCATGGCAAGCTCATAGGTGACCATGCAGATGTCATCAGCAGAAGTGACTATGGACTCCCAGAATTGAAAAAGAGCTCCAGCTTGGACCGAACGGAAGGTACTGGATCTGATTGCTATATGGGGAGAGGAATCTGTGCTATCAGAACTCCACTCCACCCCAGAGGACTGCCCAAGCAACAGAAAGCTGGCATTCAGTAAGTTTTGAAGTACAGTGTGGCCTTGTCCTTCCCTCCTCCCCTCCTCTACCACTCCACTCAGTGCTTCCCTCCTTCCCCACCCCTCCCAGGCTACCTTGGCAGTTATCCCCCCATTTGTGTGATGAATTAATAAAGAATGCATGAATTTGAAACAACAATGACTTTATTGCCTCTGCAAGCGGTGATCAAAGGAGGGAGGGGAGGGCAGTTGGCTTACAGAGAAGTAGAGTGAACCAAGGGGGCGGAGTTTCATCAAGGAGAAACAAACAGAACTTTCACACCGTAGCCTGGCCAGTCATGAAACTGGTTTTCAAAGCTTCTCTGATGTGCAGTATACCCTGTTCTGCTCTTCTAACTGCCCTGGTGTCTGGCTGGGTGCAATCAGTGGCCAGGCAATTTGCCTCAACCTCCCATCCTGCCATAAACGTCTCCCCCTTACTCTCACAGATATTGTGAAGCACACATGAAGCAGTAATAACAATGGGAATATTGGTTTCGCTGAGGTCTAACAGAATCAGTAAACTGTGCCAGTGACCTTTTAAATGTCCAAAGGCACATTCTACCACCATTATGCACTTACTCAGCCTATAGTTGGACTGTTCCTTACTACTGTCCAGGCTTCACGAGCCATGGGAGCAAGGGGTAGGGTGGGATAGGTGGGACTGCATGGTGCTTCCAGCTGGGAGAGCAGTTGGAGGCAGAAGCCTCCAGCTCGCATGATATTCCAGGCAGGACTGAATCTCCATGAGAAGAAACTTAAAGAAGAGAATGACCTGGAGTCACTTCCATTTATGTCCAGGTGCCCCTGACTGACCTCACCGAGGTCTGCCAGGAGCACCTATGTCTACCCAGTTGCCACGACAGACCTCACTGAGGTCAGCCAGGAGCACCCAGGAGACGACGACAGTGAGCAATTGTACTGCACCCTCTGCTGCCGGGAAGTCAAGGACCCGCTGCTGTGTATCAATGCAATACCACGTCTGCCAGCAGCACCCAGGAAACGTACGGTGAGCTGAACTGGCTCCATGCTTGCCAGGGTATGTCGTCTGCAGGGGTAACCCAGGAAAAAAGTTGAGAAACGATTGTTTGTTGTTGCTTTCACGGAGGGAAGGAGGGAGAGAAGCCTGACAACATGTACCCAGAACAACCCGCGACAATGTTTTTGTCCCATCAGGCATTGGGAGCTCAACCCAGAATTCCAATGGGCAGCAGAGACTACAGGAACTGTGGGATAGCTACGCACAGTGCAATGCTCCTGTCAAGGTTCCTTCCCCACTCTGAATTTTAAGGTACAGATGTGAGGACCTGCATGGACACTTCTAAGCTTAATTATTAGCTTAGATCTTGTACACTGCCACCATCCAGAATTTTCAGTGTCTGGATCACTCCCTTTCCCCCAAAAACCTTCCCCTCCCTGGGTAGCCTTGAGACACTCCTTCACCAATTCCCTGGTGAGTCCAGATCCAATCCCTTGGATCTTAAAACAAGGAGAAATTAACCATCCCCCCTCCTTTCTCCCACCAATCCCTGGTGAGTCCAGATCCAATCCCCTTGGATCTAAAAACAAGGAAAAATCAATCAGGTATTAAGAAAAAGGCTTTTAATTAAAGAAAAGAAAGGTAAAAGAAAACCCTCTGGGAGAGATGAGCATACCAGCTACTCTCACAGACAACAGATTCAAAACACAGAGGATGTTCCCCTGGGCACAAATTTAGTTACACAAAAAAATACCCAAATACCCAATTTGATTCTACCTCTAATTGCATAAGACAGGTTACAAAGAAATAAACATAAACCTATTTATTCCTTTCTAAAACTTACTACTCTGATAAGAGGCTGGTTCCTTGATCTTTTTCACTCTGGCTGAAATTGAAACTCTAAACAAAGGAAAAACTTCCCTCCTTCCTTTTGAAACGTCTTGTTCCCTCATTGGTTCCTCTGGTCAGGTGTTAGCTAGGCTAGGTGAACTTTTTAACCCTTTACAGGTAAAAGAGGCATTAACCCTTAACCATCTGTTTATGAGAGCTCCAAAAGTCGACACTAGCCTCGCTACCGTGGACGCGCTCTGCCAACTTAATGCACTTAGTGTGGACACACACAATCGACTGTATAAACTCAATTTCTAAAAAATGGACTTCTATAAAATCGACCTAATTTCGTAGTGTAGACATACCCACCAGTAGCCCTACAGTCTACATCAGTAAACTCCAATACAGAAAGCATGGCCTCATTCTTCATTGCTCTATATCTGCATGTGTCATCTATACTTTATTGAAATTCTAAATGTGAATATTCCTCATTGTTTAAGAATGCTTTTATCTGGGATTTTCAAAATTCGCTTCTGCATCCTGAATGTATATTGGAGTACCATAATTCTGTGAACATTTTAGAGTGGTACAAAGCTGAAAACACCAGGTGGTTCGTACAAAAGCTATCGATGAATGCAGATTTCCAGTTTTCCAGTGGCATTGCTAGTGTAGTTTCACTGTGCTTTTTGTTCTAGAACTATCTCTTTTATGTGAGAAGAACGACATTAGCTGCTCCCACGTGCATTAATTCAGAGAATAAGAATGCCTGAAATGTATTGCATCACTAGCAGCCCAGACTGAGAAATTTTTCACTAATGAAAATGGAATCACAACATTTTCAACTCTCTGATCCTTGGAGGGTAATATTAAAAGTGTGAGTTGCACGTCCCAGCCAGAAAGCCATTTTGTTGTCAGTGCCAGGTGAAAAATAAAGATTTAAAACCAAGGACCAAATCCCCAGCTGATGTAAATAGTCATAGTTCCATTGACTCCAGTGGAATGTTGATTTACACCAGCTGAGGATTTGGCCCTAGAAATACATTTGAGGATCTCTAAGAGTCACGTTCAGGCAGTTTCACAGAAAAACCTACTAAAATAGTGACAGTATAAACATAATATGGTCTGGAACCTGCCTGTTTGAGGGATTGCTTCTTTCTTCAATGACATTGGCATCAGTGAAGGTGCTTGAGACATAGACCTTCCATTTAATGGCTGGGGGCTGCTGGCAGAGCATTCTCTAAGAGTTCCTCAGCTCTGGAATGCAGTCTCCTGTCCTTGGTCCAAATGCCTTGAATCTGTTGATCTTCAGTTCACTTTACAAAGGCCAGCATTGCAGTCATTGGGAGAGAGTTGAGGTGTGTGGTGATGAGAGGGGAGGTATTCAGGGACGTTGAGAGATGGGAACTTTGTTTTTTGGGTGAAATGTTATTGATTTTGTTACAAATTATTCTGTTTCTAGGCTCTTACTGATTATCTCTTCTTATTCTATGGCTCTTCCAATATTCTTTAGGATTCTTAAAACCTGAGACTGTTACCTTTCTCTATTTGTTCAACACAAATAAACACTTTACAACTCTGCAATGTAGTTGAAATGAGTACAATTTCATTGACTATAATGGAGTTATGTCCACTAACACCAGGATCGTATTTTCCAGTATTTGTATTTTTGGAACCATTCAACCAACCAGCTGCATTTGGTTTCAGGTACCGTATTGAGCTCAACTATATATCAGTCAATGGGATTGCATCTGTTAACACTGGGATTAAGTTTGGCCTGGGGAGGAGATGAAGATGATGCACAGACCAATACCTTCCTAGGTCTGAAGTCTCTCAAATCATTGAACCGGTCTTCAGTGTAAATTGCCTTTCATTTCTGGCATCATTTTTTCCACTTTTTAGACAGCTGGTTCACTAAGACCTCAAACAAACTCTGACTTTTTGGAAGTGATTTGTGGCAGGCAGGCTGCATCTCTAAGGTCACTTTCAGAAAAGGGAGATTGATCTCTTTCCTTGAACCAAACAAACTGTCTTTCAGGTGCAGTTAGCTGCTTGGTTTGCAAGAGCAGGCTGTTTCATACAATGTTATCTCTGAGGGAGCAGCCATCCTCCACAGTTCAGAATTAGCAGTACTGTTTTTCATAGAGCAGCAATCACTGCCAACTGCCCTTGTAGTATTTTAGGGACTGATGTATCCCAGAAGGCACAGTACAAATAGAGGTTTGTTTTCCCTATAGTAGCCATTTAGATGGCTCTTTTTTCCTAGTGTGATCTCCATTTTAAAAAATATATAACATATGGCTAGACTCCAGTATTCTTGTTCTCATCTGTCTCCTTGTATATGTGAAATGTCTTTTAAAACAGATGATATCTATCAATATGACAGAATATAGTGGCTTTGCTATTTTTTAGCGTCTATGGTTTTTATTTCAGAAGTTTGTGTTATACACAACACATGTTTACAGTACAAGAGAGGAATTTGTGTAGGTAGGATCCAAACACTGAAAACCTTAAAATTATGAAAATAAGTGTAGTTTATTTCAGATAATGCTGTGCATTTTAAGAAATATCAGTTAGTATCACGAATAAAAGGTCTGATTTCATATATCTTGTGAACTCCAAAATACCCTTCAGTTAATTGAGTGAGAAAGAAATACAGGATTGGGCCCAAACTCTGCTTACTTGTGTTTAGGGCTCAGTGCTACCGCAATACAAACAATTGTGGACACTGATAGAAGAATTGGATTCTATCCCCACCTTTGCTACTAGCCTGCTGGATGACCTTGAGCAAGTCACTTCTCCTCTCTGTGATTCCATTTCTCATTTGTAAAACAGGGGATAACATGGACATCGTTTGTAAATATATATAGTGTTTTTTATAGTTATATAGTGGTTTTTATTACTTGCTCCTGGGGCACTGCAACTGTGCACTACCCTTTGCTCCAGGGGAAAAGTAATCTGTGCCAGTTCTCCTGCTTTGCACTGCTGGCTGGAGCTCTGGTGTAGGGAGATGTGGATGGCTCCACCCCTTCCCAACTCATCTGCATGGGCTTGGGGAATTGCAGCCCTATAGAAGCTGCTCTCTTCCCTCCTCCTGCCCTCCCCACCCCATACTCAACCAGGGATACAGCTATCCAACACAGATGAGTGACAGTACACCTTACTCTCCTGAGTGGGCACGAAGTTACAGTCTCACCCTTAGTGCTGTAAAAGACACAAAGATATTCCTTGCCTTGAAGAGCTTACAGTTTGAATAATCAGACCTAGAGTGCCACTTCAATGGGTGGAAATGGACTGCAGAGGAGTAGATAATATTCAGAGAGAAAGGGGAGCAAAAGCCACCAGGATAGA
This sequence comes from Chelonoidis abingdonii, assembly GCF_003597395.2. Classification (NCBI taxonomy): domain Eukaryota; kingdom Metazoa; phylum Chordata; order Testudines; family Testudinidae; genus Chelonoidis; species Chelonoidis abingdonii. Next base: position 41,550,101 of record NC_133773.1, read on the forward strand.
AGGGTTGCTCCTCCTGTCCCAGGCCTCTCCTCTCCTTGGCTTTCCTATCGGCCAGACAGAGGGAGATGGAAGTGGATTGGCTCCTCGCTCCCTCCTCATTAATTTAAACCCTTGCCTGCGCCTCTTGGAGCCTCATGTCTCATTTCTGGCCATTGGACCTTTTAGCCTTTCATCTGCACTGGCTACTGGCTACAATTAAAAGAGACAGGAAGCTTGCACAGTTAAAGGGATATTGCAGAAAAAGGATTCACTGTTTAGAGAATAGCTATGATATATAGTAGAAGACTCTAGGTTTACTCTAGCTACTTCTTCTTTACAAATGTTCTGAAAGAGATTAAAGTAACAAAAGTTTTGCAGAAGTGACCCTCCTCCCCCTTTCCGACTGCATCACTATAGTTCAAGGTAATTTCTGTAGGAATTTTAAATCAGTCTGTAGTTAATGAACCTAACTGTGGAACAATTACTCTCAAAGTAAACAAAGATAGTCTCACTACTTCTCTATTCAAGGAAGAATACAGGGAATCCTTTAGCCAGGGATTATCATTTGACATATTTGGGGCCATTTCTTCATCGTAAACCTTGAAGCTTGATTACACTACAGACTATATTTGATGGTCTATTTGTTCAATAAAGTCTTCTGTGATTTGTCTGGACAAATTCCCAGCTGATTCATAGCACCTTTTGGAACTGATCCAGCAACAAATCACAAACAGCTTTGTGACTTCCACCAAATGTAAGATTACTCCTTATGTTGTAACTAATGCTCTCTGTGTGGAAGAAGAATAATAGAAAAAGAAAAATCTACCTTCTAAAAAGACACACCAAAAATCATTCTTATGCCAGCTCTCAAGTATACAAAAGGATAATGATTAAAAAATGGATCATAATGCAACTGCCACTATTTTTTAGTTGGTGCCATTGTTTAATGAATTCAGATATGCTTAATCTCTAATGCTTTTCTCTTCTGTTGAGACAAGTCTAAGTACTCGTGGTTCAGTGTGGTAAAAGTGTGCTACTTTCAGTGGGATGTCCTCTTGTAATCATGTGAATCAGTCTCTAGTGGGATGGGATAACCCATCCCTTCTATTAGAAGTCTGTCAAATCCCTGGGAAGCCAAGAAGCAAAGACTCACAGAGTGAGAGCCATGAGATAATTCACTTAAAGATGCTTTACCATGGCATTTTTTGTTCAGTCATAAGTGAGCTATTATAAACCTAGGAAGCTTTCTTGTTTGTAAACGCAGAGTAATTCCCTATTGAGAAAACTAACATACTTGAGTACTTACCGGTATAATGTCAAGTATCCACAAGATACAAAAACAATGAAGATTCTGGTAGCATCTTAAAGACTAACATTTATTTAGGCATAAGTTTTTGCGGGTAAAAAACCCACTTTTTCAGATGTGTGAAGTGAAAATTACAGATGCAGGCATTATTATACAGACACATGAAGAGAAGTGGAGAACCAGTGTTGACAGGGCCAATTCAGTCAGAGTGGATGTAGTCCACTCCCAATAATTGATGAGGAAATGTCAATACCAGGAGAGGCAAAGTTGCTTCTCTTCATGTGTCAGTATAATAATGCCTGCATCTGTAATTTTCACTTCATGCATCTGAAGAAGTGGGTTTTTTACACATGAAAGCTTATGCCCAAATAAATTGGTTAGTCTTTAAGGTGCTACCAGACTCCTCGTTTTAATCAGTATAATGGTGTTTGGGGTGGTGGTGCCAGAAATGATGTTCATGAAGAAATCTAGGCGGTGTCATCAGATGACATATCATGCCAAATATAAAAATGACATCATACTCTATTAGGGATTATAAAATGTGCGTTATGAGCCCAATCCAACTCCTAGTAAAGTAAATAGACCCCCATTGACTTTGAGAATTGGATCAGGCCTTGTGAAAGGATAATCTGATTCATTGTTACAGCTGTACATACCAGGAGCAAATGATGTGTTATCAGTCTGAATGACTTCTTTTGAATTAAGACAAACAGAGACAACAAATAAAACTATTTGTTTTATTTTTAACAGGAAAAAAAAAACAGAAGCATTTGTTATTCACTCTCTAACAGTTACATCTGGATAGAAAATGGAGAGTATCTCTTTAGGAACAGCCATCTGAAATTGATTCAGAGCCTTCTTCCCTCTTCCCCCATAGGCAGTGTTATATATTTAAAGATCCAGCACACAGCATCTCGTCCTGTATTTGGATTGTTTCATATACCATAACACATTCCACAGTCTGTGACAACCATCCAGGTTGAACTATGACACTGCAAAATATTTTCAACAAACTCTGCCCATTCTTACACCGTCTTCAGTAGAAGACACAGACTTTTCCATCAAACATGTTGCCCTCCTTGAGCAAATAGGGGACAACTTTAAAGTTGGCATTGAAATCATGTTAAACATGACAAATTTACATGAAGCCTGGTGATGTTTTAACTGCTTTGGGATTTGAGATGATGTGGCCTTAAAGCCCTTGGGTACTGGGAATGAAGGAAAAAAGAGAAATTTTTAAAAGTATTTCATTTAGAAACTATTTTCTGTACATAGGTATTAACATAGGTAAAGGGAAATTTCTGAAGAATACTCTCAATGACCACAATGCAAGGAAATTGCATTTCTTAAGTTAAAGTATGTGACACAAATTTGACAAAAGCCAGGAAAAAGATCAAGTGCATAGACTACAAGCTCTGTGGGGCAGAGACTACTTGCATGTTCTGTTTTTGTATTGCACCTAGTACAATGGGGGTCTGGTCGATGATTAAGGATAGTAAGTGCTATTGTAATGCAAATAATAATTTTATTGTTATTTAACCCAACTGTACCTTCCTTCTCACCTGATAACCTGGAGAGTGAAGAACATGGTGTGATTTAGTTTTTTTTAAACTGTGAGTTTTCTGACATTAGCATCTCTAACATTATTTAGGTGGTCTTTTTTAGAAGTCTGGGGCCAGGTGTAAGCCGCACAACTCCTGTTGACTTTAATAAGAGCCACAAAGCCTTAGGATTACATCAAAAATTTGCCTCCAGATTACACAACAGTTAGATATATTGTTCCCCAAATTGAAAACACCAGCAATATTTGTGTTAGACCTGACTTTGGCTCTGCTTCTGATCTTAAACCAGTGATCCCCGAGTATAATTCCATGAAATCAGTGGAATTACTCTGGTGCAAAAATGATGAGATCAGAAACTGCCCCTTGCCCATTCAATCAGATCCAGCGCATGCACATGTGGAGGAAGTATTTTAAAATTCTATTTCCTTTTTTCTTTGTGTGTTAACATAATCCTGATACAAGCTTCTTTTAACAGAAATATGCTCATTTATACACTTCTGCCAATGACTTTTGAAACCAAATTCTTAGCTGTCTTTATTCTGCTGCTTGGAGATTTGGAGTATTTTAACTTTATGAACTTTATGGAAATTATTGCATTTTAGAGGGATTATCCAATTATCCACTGCAGGTTTAATACAATAAATCTTATGCTCAAGCCAACCATTAATCAGCAAACCCTAGTGGCAATGACAACTCTGTACTTTCCAGTGTCCAGCAGGCTTCAGATAATATCCATATCCCTTCCCTTCACTTCATTTCTTTGCTCAGAGCTGCAAATGACCAATTCTTGTTATTGTTCCAGAATAATAATTGGAATTGTATTTACTATCTTCTTAGAGTGCCTTCACCGCCTTAATGTGGATAAAACCATAACTAGTCACCACTGATTTGTGTAACAGAGTGAATTCTTTTTCCCTCTGATGTGAAATTATTGTGTGTAGATTTTGGTCCTATGCAAATTTTCATAATATTTTCTCCTACTTACTTTATCTAAATACACTTTGATCTTTTTAGTTTCTTCTGGATGTTTCTCAGGATTCTGTATTACCACAAATGAAACAAGATGCTACAGAGAAACCATATAGTGTCTCTCATGAGCTACTTGACCTTTTGCTGCAGAAAATTTGTGTAGATTGAAAAGAATAAATGTAATAATATGCAGTGTGAAATGTTGCTGGTTCTCATGGATTTCACAATCTTACCTTCATTTTCACAGCCCTTTTCAAGTACTGTTGTAAAATGTTGCTGCAAATTGTTTCTTTTCTGGGAAACTGACTTTCCATTAGTGGTAAAAATTTGCAAAGCTCCATTTAGTGATTTCCTACATATACAAAAACCTAGTGGAAAGCTCCAGTCTTGTAAGTTTTTTTATGTACAAAAGTTTTCCACTTCATTTTTCATCACAAATTCTACAATTTACTATTTGGTTAATTATGATGTCTGCATAGCAAATGTGTTTTATCTAGGGGATAAAATATCTAGAAAAGCAAAAATAGGAAATTTTCCTTTTGAACTAAAGCTACATACTCCAGTTTTCTGGTCATATTTCTTCCTAATGTGTGACCATAGTTGAATGGATTTTGCACAGTTGAGAACATATCTGACAGTCTTGCTCCTCCTTAGTGTGTGGGTAGTGAATAGTTACCTGCCAAATCAGAACCCGTACAAAACCAAAAAGGCAATCTTATACATTTGGAAAGATCCTAAAACCGATCGCTGCATGCAGTTGAATGTCAACAGTAACAAAATTCTAAACAAAAAACTTTGTAAGGATGTAAATGGAAAGTTTTTAGGAGATAAGAAAATTATTTAAAAAATTTTCAAGGTGCAATATTGTATTGGAAGAAATGAGGGAAATGTTCCTTGAATGTTTCATTTCTGGGTCCTTTAGTATGTTCCCTTGTATTCACATTCCAGTAGATGGTGCCAGTGTCACAAGTAACATGTCTATTCTCAGTCGGTTTGGAAGACCTTTTATTTTGGAGTGGGTAGTTGATGGTAAAATTGAATCCAGAGCTTCCAGAACTGTCAGTGGATATGCATATGTGAGCATGAAAGAGTTCTGTGCCAGAAATATCTCTTTGCAGTTTTGAGGGTACTGGGCTTTAACTGCTTTCTAATTCACTCTAACTCAGTAGAAGCTTAGATCAGAGCAGAAATAGCTGATATGAAAGAATTTAGGAATGTACAGGTATGTAGTATACATGATCACAGGATATTCTAAAAAAGAAACACTGGCAACTTCTTGTCTTATATCTTGTGGGCTTAATGTCTATAAAAAAATTAAAAGAAACTGACAAGTACTAACATTATCCAACGTTCCCCCTTTACTATTATGAACTTGTTACAATTTTAGGGAGGGTTGGTGAGGGATTGATTCAACTTACTGTCTATATCAGTTTTTAGCTGGGTAGGCACTACTGTTGAAATGAGAAGGAAAATCAGATGATGCCTTGTGTAGGAAGTTAATGCTGAGTGATGTTTTCATAATTGCAGCAATAATGGTGTAAGACTTTCAAAGCTATTTAGCATTATTGTGCTTGAGATTTTACTCATATCTATTCCATTTTATTGAAGCATTACCTCTGAGTTGGAGAAAAGAGGGGGATCAACAGCTCTGTTCACTGAGATGAAGTCGGAGATAGAATTTTCCTCAAAATAGTAAGAAAAACACCTTTTTATTTGGCTTCAGCATTTCACTCTGTCATATGTAGGATGATATCACAGCTACCTAGATATTGACTTTGCTGGGCAGTGGAATGTTATAGGTATGTCTAATTTCACGCCTTCTAACTAAATGAGATTTTGGACAATATAAATAAAAAAGTTTGGGGTGGTTAAGATAGGAATGTGACATTGCACACTATATGATTTTATGAAAATATGCTAATGTAACTGGAATATACTTTATGCAGAAGGTCTCTACAAAGCTTATAATCTACTGAGTGTGATCATCCTATTTGTATAAATATACCACTCTTGTATGTGGACCTAGAAATATGAAATATAACTCTGAGGGCCTGTTGTAATTATGCAAAGTGGTGGTTTGAAATCTTGATGACTCCCATTAACCAGGACAGTTGACTGCAGATAGCTCTGTTTTACCTGTAAGTCTTCCTGTATATGTATGTGTTGGCAAGTGGGTAATGAAGTCTTACAGTGACATGTGGTCATGTCACCTGAACTGAAATCCATCTTTAACCTGGTGCTTTTCCACTGTGGGGTGGGAACCCAGAGGGACAAAGGATTCCCACCTTATGCAAAAGATATATAAATGGGTGGAACAGAGAAAAAAGAGAGCCATCATGAGGAATCCCCTAGCTACCGCCTGAGCTGGAACAAGGGCTGTACCAGGGGAAAGGATTGTGCCCAGAGTAGGAAGGCATCCAGTCTGTGAAAGAAATGTATTAAAACATCTTTCAGGGTGAGATATTATCTGTACTCAATTGTATTACTATATTAGGCTTAGATTTGAGTGATTTATTTTATTTTGCTTGGTAACTCACTTTGTTCTGTCTGTTACTACTTGGAACCACTTAAATCCTACTTTCTGTATTTAATAAAATCACTTTTTACTTATTAATTAACTCAAAGTATGTATTAATACACGTGGGAGGGCAAACAGCTGTGCATATCTATCAGTGTTATAGAGGGCGAACAGTTTATGAGTTTACGCTGTATAAGCTTTATACAGGGTAAAACGAATTTATTTGGGTTTAAACCCCAGTGGGAGTTGGGCATCTAAGTGTTAAAAACAAAAACACTTCTGTCCGCTGGTTTCAGTTAAGTCTGCAACTTTGAGGCAAGTGATTCAGGCCCTGGGTCTGTGTTGGAGCAGATGGGCGTGTCTGGCTCAGCAAGACAGAATGCTGGGGTCCCAGGCTGGCAGGGAAAGCAGGGGCAGAAGTAGTCTTGGCACATCAGGTGGCAGCTCCCAAGGGGGGTTCTGTGATTCAACCCGTCACAAGGAATGATTTAAATTTTAATGTAAGAAAACCTATCAGAGGATTTGAGAGTTAGAAAATGGCAACCCTCATAGATCTAAAATGAGAGTTGTGAAAATATTTTTGAAAATGTACTGTCTATTTCTTTTCTTTAAAAAGAAATCCTGCAAATGTTCACTGAAACAAAAAATTGAATCTGGCTAACTATGCGTTTGTTGTTCACTTTTCTGCCAGTATTCCAGTCAATAAGTTCACTGACAAATATTTGGAAAAAACAGTGACCTTTAAGCATCTATTTGAAAATGATAGTGGAAAACAAATGTTGAACTTGTAAATGTCATTATCTGCAGCTTGAAACCAATTTCTGAGAGACCCCCATCATCTAATCAGAAAATAAAATCATTTTCATGGAAGCTATATGTCCAATTAAAACAGACTAGGCACAGCTTGGATTTTGACTATCAGTGTCTTCCACAAGAAACCGCTTGTGAACTAATGATTAATTACCAAAGTTACCCAGAGAATAATTAAGAATATTTAGTAATGTTGAGGAAATCTTATGAAAACAATCCCCAAGGGGTGGAGTCCACAAATGCCATTTCAGGGCTATGCGCTTCTCTTCTAAACTGCTGTTTCAAATACTCCCCAGAACAGTAGGGCAAAGAGACAGAGAGCTGGCTAAAAGGACCAGTTGAGAATCCTCCTTGCACAGGGATGTTGTAAAGCCAGCTCAGTGGCACACGCTTTTGGCCTTCCTTGTATGGCAAGTGTGCTTGGAGCTTGCTATGCTCCTGAGATCTTGGGCTGGCAGAACAGCCTGTAGCCTCAGGGCTGCTTTAACTTGCTCTGCAGTCTGAGCAAACCTCCAGCTGCCCCAGAATTTACAGGTGGAAAACCATGGTGGAAAATCACCAAAGACAGTACTGCACTCAGAGTGCTAAGCAGAGCTTTGGCATCCTCTGGCCTACCAAGTATGTTACTATCTGATGGCGGTTTGATTATCCAGTTAAGCAAGTAGGTGGTCTCAGTCCTTTCTCTAGTGGATAGGTAGTGCCCATCACAAACCTCAATTGATATTAATAGAGATGCCTTTGTTAATGTTCTCAAAGGAGAGACCAATCAGTGATGAGAATGGGAAAGCAAATTCACCAGAGATGGGCCTAGAGGTGGGCCCATCACATGAAGATTGGTGGGGGAATTGTCTCCTGAGGTCTCTTTCAACCCTAATCTTCTATGATTCTGTGAAATGCCTCTTTATTGCCATTGTTGTACCTGTTCTGTAAATAAAAACCAAACAGAATTCTCTTAAGGTGGCAGGCCAATGATCTTCACAAGCAATAAAAAAACATTCTAAAAATTAAGGGATAAAATAATAAAAAGGATGAACCTTTAGTATCAGTGCCAAATGCACTGGAGGGTCTGTGCCAACAGAAGCTGTCCAGTTGGCTGGCAGACTGTGGTGGGGCAACTGCCCCACACAGGGAGGAAGGGTTAAAGCAGGCCAGAGGGATCCTGCACAGAACCCTCCAATTAGAGGAGGGCTCACTAAGTGAGCCAATCAGGAGGTGGCTTGTTGCAGGGGCCATATATAAAGGGCTGATCAACACAGCAGGGAAAGTCTCTCCCTGGTCTGCTAGGAAGAAGGACTGGCTGCCTAGGAGCACCATGACTAGAGCAGTGCTGGGCAGGGTAGCAGAGCAGAAGGGACTTCTGGCTGACTGCTGCCAGACTGAGGCCCTGGAGGAAGGGCAGATAATGTCCTAGGCTGCCCACACTTGCCCTGAGGGAAATGTCCAACACAGACTGCAGTTTGCCCCTAGAGAGACTAGACTGGTGACTGCAGCAGATCACCAAGGTGAGTGGTGGGACTATAGACTGCCGGTTCCCCCAAAAGATGGGAAGACAGCAGAGCAGGGCACTGCTGGAGGGCTGTGCCCAGAAGAGGATGCCACAGTCCGAAGAGCGACATGGGTCACAGAGTGGTGGAGACAGCAAAGTGGGAGTAACGGTGAGCAAGAGGAGGGTGCCCTGTGGAAGGTGCCCAGAGCTAATTCCAGAACTACTAGCAGAAGATGCCATGGTGTTGAGTCTTGCACCGCTACTTAGACCATCTGGTGGTGGAAAGTCTGAAAATGTGCTGCTGGCCAAAATGGAGGCCCAGCCAAATAAAGTCTTGATGCACCTTTCTCCACATCTCTCTGTGGAGATTAAAGTTGTCATTTAATTGTAGAGTCTGCTGAGTAAGGTGGCAATGGAAACCTGTGCCTAAATTAATGTCATAACTGCCAATTTATGTTCAGATGTACTCATGCCTCAAAGTTTGTGTCAAATCTATGCCTCTACAAATAGGTTAATCCACTTCACTACAAAGACATTGGGACCACTTCTGCAAATTTACTTTACCACATAGAGCTTCCTGCTCCTCATTCACGCCATTATTTGCTACTAGTTTAGCTTTGGAATGTCTTTTGATGCTTTATTTACTGGTCTCACTAAATAGCATAGAGCTCAGTATTGCTCCTGAATGCTGTGTTATGCCAAAGACCTGCACCAGAATAACACATTCACCTTCTTAATCAATTACACAGGTACAGATGCAGCAACAACTCTTTGCTCACTTTGGGCCCATCCTGCTCCCTTTGTGATCAATAAGCATTTTTCTGTTTGCTTTAGTAGGAGCAGGTTCAGACCCTATGTTTGATTCAATTATGTTACAAACCTTAAGCCAAAAGGATTAACGATAAATACAGAATCAATCAAAGGAAAGTCAAACAACAAACTATTCTGTATTCCAAGTGAGTGAGGTCAGTGCTCCTCTTGTGGAGGGGTGTAAACATGCAGTGCCCCTCCTTTATCCTGTGATGTTCTTTCCAGATGGAGAAAGTCAGTGTGTTAGCTAGGTCAACAGCATTGCTTTGAGCATGTTGACTTTCTGCAATGTTCCTGATTGCTGTTTGTTTATTTGTATAACCTTGGGACTACAACCTTTTGCTTTCCAAGAGTGGTGTGATGCTGAGCTGAGTTAATGGAAAGCAGGACAGGGGGAGGGAAGTGGGAGTATGCTTTGAACATTTGGGGGCTGGATCTTTGGCCCCAGTAGAGTCCCTTTTATGCCACTCTGATGGCACATTTGCCTTTAATTGGTGTGACCCAAGAATCTCTTGATGGCAGAGGGCATAAGGATACATAAAGGTACCAGTAAACAGCAACAAAGAGTCCTTGTCACCTTATAGACTAACAGATGTATTGGAGCATAAGCTTTTGTGAGTGAATACCCACTTCATGCAGCAGTGACAGAGTTAAGATCTAATATCTCATCAGACGCATGCCTGGAATGGTACCAGGGATCCCCTGGGTTCACCACATAAGGTCTCTATTGAAAGAAGGTATTGCACTAGTGGTCATAATCATTGTGAGATGTACGTACAGAAAATGTGAGGAGTTATGTAAGTATGCTAAAAATTGTGTTTGCTAGGCCTGGTAGTTTACAGGCTGGTCACTCAAAGGTAAACACTTCATGAGACAAACTTCTGAAAACAGGAGATGTGAAACAGTTATCTCTCTGCTGAACCATTGTGTATTGTCTTGCAGCCAAAGTCTATTAGCACACTGAGACAAATGCTAATTAAGGGCTTCCACAGACTTCAGAAGAAAGTTAACAAGAAGTGGTAAACAGTGGTGGGGACCCCCTGTTTTCAGGTGAGTATCTGTCAAAGGTCTGGTCTCATATCTGGGGGTGCAAAGAGACACCCTGGAATCCTTCAGTCTGTGCAGACAAGTTGCCAGCAGGTTTGATCTTAGAAAAGGGGGATCTCAACCATTCTGGCTGAAAATTCTGGGAAAAGGACTTGGGGAAACTATCGTCTAGGAGATAAGGGAATGTTTTGTGAGTTAAGTTCATGCTCTGGAAAATGTTATGATTTTTTTTTCATATGTAACCACTTGCTTCCAATATGCTTTTTTACTATCATTTGAATCTCTGTTCTTTTCAATAAATGTGTTTTCAGTATAAATATATTTAAGTGCTGTGTGTTAAGTGGAGTGGTGGGCCTGAGTTGAATCTTGTAAGCTGATATGTGTATTGTTCCTTTGAGAGCCGTGAATCTGAGTTCTCTGGCTGCTCAGTGGAACAAGGGCTGGGCGCTCTGGAGGGACGCTCAGGAGGGTTTGGGGGTTGATGTGTGCCTATCACTAACCTGTACAGAGAGTAAGGCCTAGAAAGTAGTGCCTGAGACTGGTGGAGTCAGGGAGCTGATACACAGCAACTACAGACAAGATTTCCTCATACTAAAGGCAGGTGGTAGCAAGGTGCCTCCTAAGCCTGGGTACCCCTGGGAAATGTCATGCCTGGTAGGTGAGATGCTCTGGGGCTGAAGCACCCACGGGGGAAAAAAACCTGGCAACCCTGCAGCTCAGCTCCACCCTCTACCTCCTGCCACGATCAGCTGTTCAGCAGCATGCAAGAGGTGCTGGGGGGATAGGGTGAGGAGCTGGGGCAGGAAGAGGTGGGGCAGGGCCAGGGAGAGGCAGAGTGGGGGGGAAGGCTTAGGGGAAGGGTTGGAGTGGGAGATGCCTCTGGGCAGAACAGAGGTTGAGCACCCCCTCTCCCTGGGAACTGGAGAAGTCGGCGCCTGTGGTAAAGAGCTGGCATCCCTGAAGTACAGGCAACATCAGAGGTATGCCCTGGAGAGGGCTTGAGGCCAAAATACTGCTGCATTCTGGCACTCCTCAACTGCTACAAATTAGAGCAATTTTGACATTTCTCTAACTTGTGCTGGTTGACCTGACCAGCCCCAGGATGTAGCAGGTATAAAGCTGGTATTAAGCCACATATCTCCCACATCCTTCAGGTCCTGGTTGGAACACAACTGAGCTGGACTCAGGGCTCACGAGCTTTATTTTATTTATGTTTTGACTCTTCACAAATTAACCCAAACAAGTCTGCAGGACAGGTGGGTAAAGCACCTGCTTTGGTTAATCATCAGAGCACAGCTATCTTCCTTAAAACACTGGACTAGTGCAGAAGTTCTAGAGAGTTGGGAGCCGAGACAACTTATTAACTTTCACAGACGAAATGATTGATATTTGTATGTATCCAATCAGGTAAAGGTCTGGTAAAAGGTAGGTCATCATGCATCTCATGGTGATGATACTTACAAAACAGAACTGTTTAAATTATTCTTTACTTTGATGTAATCTGGAACCCTCTAAGGTTAGTTTCCTCCAGCAAAAAAACAACAACACACACAGTGTGGTAGGATCAGAAATTTTGTTTTAATAAGTCATCTCTAGATAAACATTCACCATTCAAAGATTAATTCAAAAGGAGGTCTGGATTATTGGTCAACCTCCAGTTTGTCTTGTACAGGCACTATTTATCACCCGCACACAGAGGACTAACTTGTTTTTAAAGCATCAAGATACAGATTTCCATTTGAAAAATCCACAGATGAGATGGTTTCTTTGGGCAATACCTGTAACTGTAGGGTACGTCACTCATCTTTACAAAACTGCAGTTGCACAGTTGATTTTATCAGTGGCTAGTCTGAGCGTGATCCAGGTCAGTAGCAATTAAAAGTTGCTACCATCTGCTGGCTGCCTGTGGGGCTGATACAAAGCCCTCGGGAGTCTGTTGAAGACTTTCAGTTGACTTTAATAGGCCTTTGCTCAGGTTCTAAGGGTCAGATTTACAAAGGTATTTAGGTTCCTCCAGATGCCAATATCCACCTAGTGGGATTTACAAAAGCACAAGTGAGTTAGGCGCTTAACTCCCATTCACCTAAATGAATGAATTGGTGGGTTGAATTTAGAACCAGACTTTGCCCTTAAGGCCCAGGTCTGCACTGGGACACAGCAACACAACCTATCTGTGAGTTCCCTGGCATGTGAGTATACAAATTGCAACATCTTTTAATAATGCCCAACTCTTGTATAGTGGTATTTCCATCACTGGATCTGACAGTGCTTTACAAATGAGGTCACTATCATGACCCCCACTTTACAGATGGGGAAACTGAGGTATAGAAAGGTGAAGTGACTTGCCCAAGGTCACCCAGCAGGCCAGTAGCTTCTCTCTTCATTGACAGTTAGCTGTGCAGGCTGGTGCAGAGGCTATAGACCCACCCATTTCTGCCCCCTTCTGTGTGATTGTCACTGCTCTTTTTACAGAATTTATAGGGATGAGCAAGCACCACCTGACAAACCTGAGGTAGATCCAAAGCTGTGGCAGGAAACAGTACCCACGCCTGATAAGTTACAATGGACCCCCACACTCCCCTCTTGCTCTGGTGCTTTATGGCTGATTTTAAGCCTAGTCCCCTCTGCTCCAACCCAAAATGGTCTGCAAGCAAGACGCTGCTAGAACTCAATGATTTTATTGAATTCCCATGAACCGCTATTAAGCATTTGGTAGAAGTTAGGCGCTGGAACTAGAGGTATGCGGGGTGCTGCCACACAACCTGCTTGATGTGGTTTCCAATGTATACAGAATTTACAGTTTGGTTCAATGGTTCTCAGCACTCCCACTAGAAAAATTGTTTCAGCCTCCCTGTGCTAGTTGAGAATATAGTCTGTTTCCAGTCTAATTGCCTCCCACTCCTGTAAGCATAGTTTAGCAAACTTCTGGAATAGAAGAAGCTGCAGGTGTTTCTTTAGGGTCAATGGCAACACAAATGTGGTTGGTCCACCTCCATAGCTGACCAAACCCTCCATGCAGCAATATATAGAGGAATGACAAATAGCAGAAAATATCTCTCCACCGGACTGTAAAGCCATCTCCATTTTCTGTTTTGCTACCTTGAAAACTGTGATATCTTCCAAATAATGGCCATCCTTCAGCAAGGAAATTGCAAACTGGTAACATGACCCCTGGGTGGCACTGACACACATACCCTCTACAACCTGGAGAACTGTTAACATTTTAATTTTTATAAACATTAATACATGTATCTTAGGTTATTAGCCTCTGGTCCTTCCTCAGGGGCTGCAAAAGTTGTCTGAGAACCAAGGATGGTCTAAAAGTCACATTCTTTGACTGCTGAAAAGTATCAATATTGTGGCCTTCTGCCCAAAGTTCTGCTATGTGGGGTGATTTCTCTGCTTCTTCCAAAGCGAAGAGGGAATGCCAATTGTCTTTGAATTGGCAGGACTTTTGGCTGCTGGGAGAGCAGATGGAGAAGGACACTGAAGGATCTGCTCATTGGCAAGGACCAGAAAAACGAGGAATAGTTTGATGCTCTCAAGGCATGGAAGGATCAAGTTCATTACCAGGAAGAGATGCTGATGAACAGGATGCACACCCCAGGGAATGGGAGCTTTTCTAAAGGGAGCAGAAGCATGCCCTAATGGACAGACTGATGCAACTAGTGCCCAAATGAGTTGCCATGACCACTGGTCCTCTCTGGGAACTGGTACCATCTCCACCACTTGCTGCTGCTATTCCTCCTCTAGCTACCACCCAAGTGCTGCTGAAGCAAAGCACCTCTACTCCCCAGACTCCTGAGTGACCAAGGAGGAGCCTGTAGTAGTTCTGGGACAACACACTCCATTGGTATCCAAAACCCTTTGCAGGGGGACCCATGAGTGTCCGGGAGAAGAATGATGAGCCTGTGGTACTCACTGAAACCCAAGAAGTGTCAATCTCCAAAACAACACACAAGAGACATCCCTGGCTGTTTTCATGAACAATTTTCCACAGTCATTCTCTGCCCTCCCCTTTTGTCAGGAAGAGGGGAAGGACAAGGAGACTGGTTCAGAGACATTGACATGTGACCATTGTTCATGGAATCTGACCCATTGCCTTTTGATTTATAGTTCCTTTCTAAAAAGTTTCAATTTTGCATTCTATGTACCACTTTTAATAAATGTAATACACGCCTTGACTTGTGTATGACCTTTCCTAAGTATGATGAATAGAAGATATTTTCAGGTTCAGGATTAGGTTCAGGTTCAGCACATAAATTTGAATAGTGGAATTGTCTAGTGCCATCAGACTGCAAACACTTTCTATCCCTACCCGTACCCCTGGTCCATAAATATCTGAATTCCAAAGAATAGCCAGGAGGGATGGGGAAAGTTGCATTCCTATGTGCTTAGAAAGCATTGGTAGGTCTAAAAGCAGCAGAACTCACAGCACATAAAATGGGTAGATGTGACACTTTGTATCTTGGGGGAATACCCTGCACCTCCATGTTCATCCTTATAATATGATTGTGGGGTACCCAATGAAAAGTTTGTCATGTTGGGTGTCTTTGGAAGGCTCATGATCCACTGAGCATTGTTATAGGTTGTAATTTCATGTATATAGTTATGAGGCTGAAAATGTGTCCTCATGGCTTAAAAGAAACCCAGGCAAAAACTCTCCCAGAGCAGAGGCCCAGGCAAAACTCTCCAGGAGTAGAACGGCAGTTCACACCTCATCAGGGCATGTATGGGACAAAACCAGCCCAGCCGCACAGGAACAAAGGACACTGGCCTAGGCAGCAACAAAGGATCTGCTGGACTCTTGAGTGAGTCACTCCCCTTCACTTGGTCAGTTTGGGACTACAATGAGGTGATGCTCACCTGACTCTGAAGGTGGAGGAGGGCAAAGCCAAGAGGGAAGAAAGGACAAGATAAAAGGGAGAGACATTTGCCATGCTCTCTCTCTTCCACCACCATCTACAGACACCACTACCCAAGCGACTGAAGTGCCAATCAAAGAGGACAGCCTGGCTGAAGGGCAACCAGCCAGCCTGTGGTGAGAAGCATCTAAGTTGTAAGGGCACTGAAAGTGTTAAGATCAGCTTAGAATGTGTTTTGCTTTTATTTCATTTGACCAAATCTGACTTGCTGTGCTTTGACTTAGAATCACTTCAAATCTATCTTTTGTAGTTAATACATTTGTTTGTTTGTTCTACCTGAAGCAGTGCATTTGGTTTGAAGTGTGTCAGAGGCTCCCCTTGGGATAACAAGATGGTACATATACATTTCTTTGTTTAAATTGATGAACTTATATAAGCTTGTAGCATCCAGTGGGTATAACTGGTCACTGCAAGACAGAGATTCCTAGAGTTGTGTCTGGGACCAGGGATATTGGCTAGTGTCATTCAGTTGCACAATCCAAACTGTGGCTGCCCAAAAGTGCTCACTCGCATAGCTGGGAGCAGCTTACATGCTAGAGGCTGTGTGTGTGGGAACAACCTGGGAGTGAGGGTTCTCACTGCAGAGCAGGGTAAGGCTGGCTCCCAGAGTCAAGGATTGGAGTGACCTAGCAGATTACCGGTCAAAATAACACCAGGGGAATGTCACAGTAGATAAATGTCTTTATGGCTTTGCTCATACCTGGGAAGACAAAACAAAAAATAACCAAAGGCATTTGCCTCTGCACAGTGATTCAATGGTCCCTCTTTATCCCCCCCACCCCCAAACCTTCCAGTTAGTGCTCTGTAACAGATGGTAAGTGCACTTAGCACTGGTGACCATAAACAGTGAAAAGAAAGTGATAATTCCCACCCCTTTCACCCCGAAGCAAATGTTGATAAGGTCACTAAAACAGATTTGAGTGTTCCCATTTACACAGTCTTGTAAACCAATGTGGACGTGACACAAAAGCATTGTACAATGATTGCAGTGCAACTTGGCCACCACCCTTCATAGCACAAACCCAACCCCTAAGGGCAGTGGAGGTGCCCTGTTAGAAATGTCTGTAATGAGTGAATAGTCACAGAAATTAATGGCTAATGGCTGTTGGGCTACAGGGGAACAAAACCCTCACAAAACTATGTATCCCATGTTCCCTTGTGCTTTTTCTAGCACCTGCACAGGGTGTGGAGATGTCAGCACTGGCAGATGTCACTCTCTTCTTCCCTGATGTTCCAGGAAGTGTGCACATGGGGCATCCCTGATTTCCCTGGCCTACTGGGACCCATGACTAGTGTGCACTTGAGTGAGATCCCACTATCTATATGGCGTTTGTAACCCAGACCTGGCCTGTGCTCACTCTGGATGGAAGCAATCTTTACCCTCATAAATGTTATGCAGTGCTCCACAGGTGGTGATTATGAGACTGGCATTGACCACACGAGCATCCAGATGGGTAAGTAAGCAGTGCCAACCAGCTTTCTGCCTACCAAATGCACACTTCATAACTATTCTGCACCTACAGAGTTTGTAATTGAATTCCCTTTTTCCAGGATCATTGGATGTCAGGACATAGTTTCATGAGCCAAGTTAGGAATGGATGCATGAGGGCCCCCCAAAAATCTCTTTGGTATAGACGCACCATAGAGCACCATGTCATTTCTGGATTCATAAAGTCCCTTCTTCCTCCCTCAAATACAATCCCAATCTCCTCAGCACACTAGCATCATGAAATTTTGTAGTGTTTCCCACAGTGGTATTAATGAATCTGCCTCTATGATCTACCAAGACTTGCAGGATGAGTAAATAGTAACCTTTTTAGTTCACTTACTCGCTTGCCCCTTTTAACGAGCAAACTATTGGGATCTGGGTGGCATGGATGGCCCCTTCACAGTTAGGAAACCCCATCCTCTCAAATTTGCTATTTATGGAACTTTGCTTATGGCAACCACCTGTAGGTAAATCAGTGTTAATTGCATCGCAAACCTGCATAACCCTAACTGTGGACTTTCCAGCCCCAAGATGGTTTGCAACTTGCTAGTCGCTGTCTGGTTTTGCCAGATTTCACAGGGCAATAGCCACCTGCTATTAGTATGGCTTTCCTTCTCCATTAGTATGGCTTTCCTAAATTACATGTTCTGGTGCAGAAGATGTGGTAAAAGCTCCTCACGCAGATCCATGAAGGTCTGTTTCCTCATTTGGACGTTCTGAAGCTACTGCTCATCATCTCAGGTTTCCAAAATGGTATGGTGGGATCACATTGTTCTGGTTCTCCCACACCAGTGGGACAGTTCATCCATGGTCAAACTATGATAATACCAGCAGTTCCCATATCTGTTTCATGGGAGCTGACTGGATTGTCATTCAACTTCATGCTCAGCAGTCTGGCATGTTGGACTGTTCTGTGCAGGAGCGGAAACAGATCATCACTCAGTTGCTCCAGGTCTTCCACCCCATTTGGCAGGAAGACAAAGTGAGCAGGAACTGCCATCAGTGAATGTCTGAAGGTGGAGGACTATACAAACAACATGAAGCAAGGTGGTTCCTAGAGTGTCTCCTGTGACACACAGAATGCTGGGATACGGCCCCTGACATGGTGGTACTAATATCACATCATAATCTCCAGCACAACATTTGGCCTGGGTATGGGGGAAACAGTGAACAACCCAAATATGCACGCCAGTATAGACAAGGCCGTAGTGAGTGTGAAGGCATGCAGAGTCCTCTGTAGGTTATGGAGAGAAAACCATGTGATAGGACGGGAGAGTGTGTCGCTGGTTATGATTCAATTGTAACAAAGTGCCTGGGGTTATTCTACCAGACAGCATGTGTTGATCCAAGATCTGAAATGGCATGTGATGTGAAACCTACAGCTGCTGGATGCTGGTTTTGATTTGTTGTTTGGCAGCTCAGAATAAAGGGGATAACTATAATTGCTTGGCCAGGGATAGTTGCTATCTCGCCAGAAGCATGTCTGGAGGATTTGCCTGCTTTTCTAGTCAATTTAAGTAGCTCTTTAACATACCAAGATAGTCTTTAGGGAAAATGCTAGTCAAGGAATGTGGTGGTGGTGAAATGGAGCAGTGTTTCCAGTATTAAATCCCATCCATACATATTTCTCATTTGCCCTGAAATGTAATTCCCAAATGGGGACGGTCTGGCCATTTGCAAGGACAAAATTGGTTCATAATTTACTGCTATGTATATTTATTACTACCTGTTTGTTTATATAACCTTGTTTTGTGTACATAGATGTCTAGCCCATTCTTTCCTATAATAATGTGCTTTGAGTGGAGTTAATATAAAGAAGATCGGAGTAAATGTGTGAGAGACTGTGAATGTTAACATCAATGGCACTTGCTTTCATTCACTTGGAAGTCCCTAATGTGTTAGGCTACACACAACTAGTATTTCAGATCAGAGATGATCAAATATGCACCCTTTTAGTCAAAACTACACACACACACACACACACACACACACACACACACACACACACACACACACACACACACACACACACACACACACACACATGAAAAAATATCTGCTCTGACAAACATGAGAACTACTACTTGTGGTTCCATAGAGTATATATTATTGCCTCAAACCCCTCATTCCTTAGCTATCATTATAAAACCTTAATGTTGGAGCACTGTTTCAAAAGATACAGTATGCAGATGTTCAATGTGGGCTCAAGTTTTTTCCACATAACAAAATAACTCTTTCTATATTTGCTATTATCCTAGATAAAAATGAAAACCAAAATATTTAAGGGTTGTATATCCTTAGAAAAGACATTTTGATTATCAGTTGTTTTTCTTCATTCGCTTCAGTCTTTTCTCCCTGAATGTACACAATGGGCAGGGACAAACTCATTCTAATTTTTGAACCCATTTAAATGTCATGGGTATGAAGTTTTGCCCCATACTTGTTGGGTTTAGAAGTAAATGTGGGGTGTGTGTGGAGGGGAAGTATTTAAAACAGAAAGGTGAGAAAAATGGAGCTGAGTGAAAAACACGGTGGGGAAAAAAGAAATAGAAAGGAATGATAGAAATAGCTTAAAGGAAAATTCTTGTGTGTATGGATATATAAATATCACGTAAAGCTCTATAGACCATCTTGTGCTGGTTCAGGATTTAGGCAGCTTCTTCTATCTCACTGACTCTGTGGGTCCTCCTGGGCTGCAGCACACATGGGGAAAAAATGGCGGGTGCTGAGCACACATCGGCAGCCCCCCATCAGAACCTCTCCCTCCCACCAGCACCTCCTGCCTACTGGAGGGGCCTGGCGATTAGCACCTCCTCCTCCATCCCAGCACCTACCACTTGCCATGGATCAGCTGTTTCACAGCATCAGGAGGCATTGGGTAAAAGGAGGGAGGAGCCAAGGGCACAGCATGCTCAGAGGAGGGGGCAGGACTGGGCAGGGAAGAGGCGGGGTGGTGGTAGGAAGAGATGAGGTGGGGTTGGGAAGGGGGGGGCAGAGTATAGGTGGGAAGAAGCAGGGTGGAGATGGGGGCAGGGTGGGGAAGCACCCCTCTAGCAGATTAGAAACTCGGTGCCTGTCCTGACTCGCAACTATGCTGAGCCCTTCCAGAACTCTAACTGAAGTTAATGGGATTGAAAGGGTTCAGTCAGCACCTTTGAAAACAAGGCCCAAGATGCCCAAAATCAAATACCTAGAAAGTGAAGCACCCTAATTGGAAGGCACTTTTGAAAATTGTGGCTATTAGTTTTAATCATTTAGGGCTATATTGAGAATGTTAAAACTACGGGTGGCACTGAACTGGGTGCAGAGATGCACACTCGCCAGAGGCATTCTGTCTGTGGAGGACAGAGGTGAGTGAAAGCCTCCAGCACTGAGAAGGAAGCACACTCTGAGGTGGCAACAGCTGCATCCTTTACAGGTGTTCAGTATGGGCTGGTATTCAACAGCTAGTGGACATGGAAAAGGAAAAGCCACTGCTTACCCCGCAAACTATGGTGTCCCTGTGTGGCTGGTAGTGCTGCAGAGGGCACTAAGTGTCTTCACCTTGCGGGCAGAGCCCACAAGCACTGGGATTCTAGCAGCCCTCTGTGCAGGGGTGAAGTCAGGATCCCTGTGCCCACATTCTTTTCAAGAAAAATGTTGATTAAATTGGAGAAGGTTCAGAGAAGAACCACACAAATGATTAAAGGATTAGAAAACATGTCTTATATAGATTGAGCTCCTTGAGTCTGTCTATTTAGGTTAACAACGAGAAGATTAAGGTATAACTTGGTTATAGTCTATAGGTATTTACACAGGAAACAAGTATTTAATAATGGGCTCTTCAATTTAGCAGAGGAAGGCATAACGTGATCCAGTGGCTGGAAGTTGAGGCTAGACAAATTCAGACTGGAAATGAGGTTTAAATTTTTACAGTGAGTTTAACCATTGGAACAATTTACCAAGGGTTGTGGTGGATTCTCCATCACTGACAATTTTAAAGTCAAAATTGGATGTTTTTCTAAAAGATATGCTCTAGGAATTATTTTGTGGAAGTTCTATGGCCTGTGTTATATAGCCTTAGAAACTATGAATCCCCTTCTCTTCTGTACACTAGTGCAGACTTTGTCCATTATGTGGCTGAAGGGACTTGAGTTTGCGGAGAAATATGAGGAAACAATTTTACAGAATAGCCATTTAGCATTTAGTAGGAAGAGGGCCATCCCTGCCTGTGTGATTTATAAAGGTAGTCCAATTACCATTCCCATTGGAGTTACAGGACTTGCCGTGACTAGGATTTGATCCAAAACAGGATTAGCAGAAAAAGCATTATGTTTCACCATAAGGGATTGAGGGGGAATTGAGAAGGGTAATTAGAAAAGCCTCACACTGTGTTGTTATCGTCAATGTATGTATGGATTTGTTGAAGTGGCTGCAGTGTGCTGCTTGTTGTGCAACATACAAAAGAAGACATGGTCCATGCCCCAAGGAGTTTACAATCTCAATAGCAGGCAAAATTTGGACACTTGAATAACCTGGGAGATCTGAAGAGCATAATCCTGGGCACATTGGGAGATTTCCCCTTGACTTTAACAGGACCTAGCTTGCCCCTTTAGAATATCTCTTGTTTTCTTTTAATATGAGATGGTGATAGTGTTTTTGCTGACAAGGGTTAGCATACGTAGACCTCACAGAAAGCGTTCTAAGAAGAGATTTAAAAGAAAATTGAATATGTGAGTGGCTAGTACAGGGTGGGAATTCCAAGCTTAGCAGGTAAATATAAATAAAAGTGCCTTTTGTTATTTCCTTTTCTCAACAGTACCACATAAAGCAGGGGCACGGTTAGTGATAATAAAACCAAATAGTAAATGAAAAAAGGAGCACTTCAATAGAATGTTGACATCTGAAAAAAATTAAAAAGGACAATTTAATATGAGGGTTTGCATGAAATTATTTTTCATTAAACAATCAAAGCTTGTAGTAATGCAAATGAAATCCATTTTTAGCTGCAGGAAATTTCTACAATTTCAGAGGAATAAAAAGAAAAATGAGAATAATATCATGATGGTAATTTCCAGTAATTATAGAAAGGGCATAATTGCACAACACAAGTCCTAATCAAAGCTCAGAAGAGTACTTTGGCAATCATTAGAATTTCAGAGCTATTAGCATTTACCTTTGTCATCGGGCACCACACAACAAGCATTATGAATTTCATGTCAATCTCTAGCATAATTTCCCAGATCAAATATCAGTTTATATCAGCTAACCACACAGATTAGTTTATCTACATGGATTTTTGTAATGTATTTTTGAAAAGAACAAGCTTTGTTCAGTGAATACACTTGGATAAGTAATTTGTCCTTGAATGTAGGTTGCTTTGGAAGGTATCGGGCTCTGTCCTGTAAGTGCTATATGTGCAGATCTTCCGTTGACTTCAGTTAGACTTCCACATATGGAGAGTTGACAGGATCAGGCCCTTCATATTAGTTGTCTATTTGGATCAGGCCCTTTCGATGTTGTCTGTTTTCCTCCTGAAAACCTGGAAAGACAGTTTGGGTGTAATTTTCTAGACTCAATGTCCAGCATATCCAATTTGTATGCTCATATGCTAATTTAGTAATAATCTGTTATTAAAAAGTGCAGATAACTGCTCACACTAGCTGTGTATCATACTGCTCGTTTTCACATACCTTCACAGTAACTGCATGCATCAGTAAGGTGTGCAACTGTGTATAGACAATTGAGAAAATCAGGCCCTTTAGGTCAAATTTATAGTTGCCTAATCTGTTTATAATTCATTAGTGTATCCTGATGGTACACTAGCTCAAGGAGGAGGAGCTAGGTGGCTCTGTTTATTACTCTGTTTATACAGGGTGGAGCTACAGCACTTTTATTTCTGTTTTATGGGTAAAGTATAGTGAGTTTTGCTGGCTTCAGATAGGTAAAACTGGTCAGTTAGTTCAGCTGACAGTGCATTTAGCTTGAATTTCTAGAGCTAGAGACCTGGATAGCCCCAGACATGATTAGTCCTTGGAAATTAAATATTATAAGTGGACGGGGGGGGGGGGGGAAGCAATGTAATGTAATAAGTAGGATTGGGGAAGGGCCAGACTTTCCCAAATCAAAAATGGCATCACTAAGATTAGTAGCTGAAAAATAACTAAAGTGCATTATTATTTCAAAAATTATTACAAATATTTTCAGTCAACAAAGTTTTACCATACTCAGCAGATGAAGAGTCAGGTGATTAAATGTAATTTGCATAGTAAACAGTATTGAGGTTAAAATTATCTGTTATAAAATAAAATGATTAGTTCCATAAATGTATTTAACCAAACATATATGGACCTTCTTAGTTCTTTCCAGCTTCCCATATATACATTCCATCAAGTTTTAAACTTAATATCTCTTACTAACAGTTTGGTTTTTAATAAATTCTAATATGTACCTCGTCTTTAGACATATTTGTTATTAGGACTTTACAAGCACTAGCTATCAGATAGGAAACTTATTGGTTTGGACTTTGGAGTCCATCAAATTAAGATGTAATTTACCATCTTGGATCTGGGACCCTTTCCCCAATATCGGAGGTAGCTGGGATTGAATAATTTTACCTTTTCTCAACTGACTCATTGCACTTTTCTATGCATTGTTCACAGGAATGTTTTTGTCGTAGCAACTTACTTTTTAAACGCACCATTCTGACACCTTGACAGTTCATGCATTAAGTCAAACTTTATAACTACTGGCAGGCAGTTATTAGATGTATTGCACTTAATTAACTTTGCACCTAATTACAAGCAATGCTGGCCGATTACCAAGGGCATAAATATATTAGTGCCCCAACTGTCAAATCATGAAAATGGCTGTTTGAACAAGTCAAGCAAAAGCAATTACTGCATTGCGTGTAGCGAAATCTAGCAGAGAGCACTGAGAGGGATGAACTGTTTACTATTTGCAGGAATTTAATTCTACTCTTTGCATTTCTGACCCAGGCAGCACAAGGCGTGAAAGGAAAATTTTGTTCTATACTTATAAACACATATATACTGTTTCCTGGTTATGGAAGGGAAAATAAAAAGTATAAGATGGTGTTGACATACTACTTCTAGTTGTTTAAGAGTAACTTTAATTAGAGAACATTCCTGTATGCCTGGAATGCCCTATATAACTGATAACGTTTTAGGATTCCAGTTTTGTTTATTAAATGTTTACTATCAAGTGTATTTTACTCAGATCATAAGCCAAACTCTGCTCAAAATTATATTTGTGCAACTGTTTTGGACGTTTCAATTGCATGGGTACAACTCCCAGGAAGCAGGACTTGGGCTTGTATAACTAGATGGGTATGAAGCAGAGAATAGATTTTTAAGAACTCATTTGACATTCTATTGAATTTTGCCTTTGTAATATCACAGGAAGAAAATATCTAATCTATACTACAGGAATCCTAAGGAGTACAAAATTTGTGCTTACTGAAAGGGGAAGAGGAACTTATAGAAGTTCTTTTAATTTGGTTGGCCACTATATTAAAAAATAAAAAGATAGATCACCAAGATAGTCTAAGTATGATTTTCCCACATGTATCTGATTTCTCCTCTTAATGGGTATGTGAAAATTCTGCTTACAGATAACTAATGAGCGTTACACATGTATCAAGAAGGGAATATTCCCAGTTATTTCTGTGGCAAGTCATCCAAGAGAGCTTGATTGTGGAGAAATACTGAGAATTGTAATGTCTCATCATTTCCTTCATTGTATGGCATTGGGATGTCTTAGTGTCTAAAAGAAATTTCTTTACCATTTTAAGCAGCAGAGAGGCCAGTGTAGCAGGGAAATCTTTTGTAACAAAGGGAGAATTTTCATCTTCTAACAAAACTCAAACCTATTTTATTCTGCTATGCACAAGAAGACCTGAAGACAAAACATCTTTGACTGTTCTAAGACTCTCCTGTATACTTCTTAACCAAGGCTGCTGACAGACTGCATCCTTTTGCTTTGTTCTAGACATTTAAGATGCAGGACCCAGGTCGCATTGAACCAGTGTCCTACATTGGCCAGAAATAAAAAGGGTCACCAGAACATGACTTTGCCAGAGGCAAATATTAAAAAAACAGAGGGAGTTTTAATGTGGCACCAAATTAGTGGCTTTAGGGCTTGTCTGCTGTTTACAAGCTATGAATAAAGGGGACTGTGACTATACATGTAAACCTTTCCCAGCCCAGATCAGCCATTCACTGTTGTCCACTTTTAAATAGGCTATCTTGTTGTTCTGATAACTCAAGGAATAAGTAGGTAGCCCTTCAACAAAAGTTTTTGGTTGCTTTTGAGATTGTGCTTGCATGGGAAAGTCAACTGACTTTTCTGTATGCAACAATGTAAAACAGAAACTGGGAGATAATGTGTTTTCAAATGCAACATTACTTCACTGCGGAATATAACTGCTTCGTGCATTGAGATCTTGGGTGGTCAGCAATTTTGTCCAATGAAAAATTAGGGACATAATGGCAGAAAAAATAAACCTGAGCAGAAAAAATGTCCTGATGGCATGATTTCAGGAAAAAAGCACGGTTGTTCAACTAGGCTTTGGAAAAGCATTCTGGCTTCTTAACCATGGCTTATTGTGGTAGTTCTGAGCTCAGCCCAAGGGAGAAGTTAACCCCCTGGTACTGACTCTCAGAAAGCTACATGCATACTTGCCTGACTGAAATTAAGATGAATCCATAGATCTTAACCTATCAAGTCTAGATGTATGCCATTAGACTAAAATTGTCTGGCATGGACCCAAACTGAGCAATACAATGAAGGGTATTACAGTAGGAAAACATGAAGTAATGTGGACTTCTGAATCCTTTGATTATGTAAAAAGTGTAATCCCAGTTTCGTGATTCAGTACATTGTATCTCAGGGGTTTTCAACCTTTTTTCTTTTTGAGCCCCACCCCCATGCTATAAAAACTCCATGGTCCACCTGTGCCACAATAACTGGTTTTCTGTTTATAAAAGTCAGGGCTAGCATTAGGGGGTAGCAAGCACAGCAATTGCCTGGGACCCCATGCCACAGGGGCCCCCATGAAGCTAAGTTGCTCAGACTTTGGCTTCAGCTCCCAGCTTTAGCTCAGGCCCCAGAGTTTTAGCTCCATGCAGCGAGGCCTCAGCTTTCTGCTCTGGACTCCAGCGAGTCTAACACTGTCCCTGCTTGGCAGACCCCCTGAAACCTGTTTGAGGCCCTCCTGGGGCCCTGGATCCCTGGTTGAGAACCACTGCTGTATCTGACAACTTTCAATAATAACTCCAGGTTTATGTAGAATGGGTAAATTTGGTTATTAAACAACGGACCTTGCATTTGGGGTTAGTTAAGAGAGACAGATGAGACAATAATGACAAATTACTGTAATAGTCTGTTAAAAATGTAAATGTACCTCAGGTGCTCACCTACTATTGTCATATGGGCATCTCTTTTTGATTCACTTGCCATGGGTACATGTTTTGACTCAAGAGATATTAGTTAGAGTATCTAAACAGATCACTTTGCTAAATGTTCTTTCTTGCAATTCTGATGTAACAGAAAAATTGAATTGCACTCTATCATGTGGAAGGTCTACCTCCACGACTTATTTTTTCTGTTTCTCTTGAACATAGTTGTTACTGAGCATCATGGTAGAGGATCAGACAGCAGGAAGTGAAGTATGGAGAAGGTTTCTACCATTGGTATAGGACAGCAGTTCTCAAATTGTGGATTGGGACCCCAAAGTAGATCCCGACCCCTTTTTAATGGGATCGCCAGGGCTGGCATTAGACTTACAGGGGCCTGGGGCCAAAACCTGAGCCCTGCCACCTGGGGCCAAAGCTGAAGCCTGAGGTGGCTGGGCTCAGGTTACAGGCTCCCACCTGGAGCTGAAGCCCTTGGGCTTGGGCTTTGCCCCTCCCCTTCTCCCCTCTCCTTCCCCATGGTGGGAGGGCTAGGGCAGGCTCAGGCTTTGTTCCCCTCTCTGAGGTGGTGTAGTAAATGTTGTCATAAGGGGGTCATGGTGCAATGAAGTTTGAGAACCCCTGGATAGGACTTCACTAAACTCTTGGAGCCCTGAAGTTTTTCCACATTCATAACATTTTCCATCATGGAGGAATGAAAAACTAAAACTGGGCTATTAGCTGTACTTACTGGGGCTTCTTGGTCATGACTTTTAAAGGCTCAAAACCATAACACTCTGGTGAAAGAGGGGGCCTTCTGAGATCTAAGGAGACAATAACATATGTGTTAAATCCTTTTTGGAAGCCTCCAAAAGAAACACAAAAACCAATAGGTATGTGGAAACACTCTACCTAGACCTCATAAACCCATTTTTGTTACTGCAAGCACATACTTGATAGTCTGATTTTTTTTATTTTTTTTTATTCTTTCCATCTGAGCACATTGTACCATAGGAAACTAATTGACTTTGACTCCATTGCTTCTGTTCCCAGTGGGATAATGCCAGTAATAATTCTTTTATTGATTGTTTAGAGCAATTAGTGGAAAACAAATTTCCCCACAGAAC
The DNA here is from genome assembly GCF_003597395.2 of Chelonoidis abingdonii. NCBI lineage: Eukaryota > Metazoa > Chordata > Testudines > Testudinidae > Chelonoidis > Chelonoidis abingdonii. Next base: position 41,577,521 of record NC_133773.1, read on the forward strand.
AGATAATTTAGTTCTGTTACTGTCTAACATTAAAGCTAAACAACTTGTTATCTTAAATTTTAATAGGAAACACATTCCATCTGTTTATTATCTGAAGCAAGACAGGTTACCTCGTCATTAATGTCATTGGTAATTAGCATTTCTTGAGCTGCCACCATCTGCATCAGGGGTTGGCAATCTGTCAGGAGCCTGGAGTGCCAATTCTGATTGTGACTTTCTGTGCCAAATAATGGGCAGACCATATGTGATCCCGAAATTTGTAAACAGTAGTCGGCTAATGTCAGTTAACTAGGCATTTTTGTTGCATGTTTGACTACTGCCTTGGAAGGACATGAGACTTTAAACCTTCAGGGCAAGACCCACTCACTGGGTCACCAGTACTAGACCCACAATGTCACTCTCAATTGATCAGGTTTCTGGTGGCCACAGAGTGGCTTTTGTTTTTGTTTTGGAAGAAGTTTGGGATTGAGTTTTACTTGGAGAGACTGGGGCTTATTATCTCACATTCCATCAGCATCACTGCAGACCAAGATAACCGACAGATAAACTATGACATAGCTCACAAAGACCTTGTTAATTGGATACCCTTTTTAGAGGTCATATAGTAGATAAAAAATTTCTTATTCGGCCTCTAAATTTCAAAGGATGTATTCAATTTTTCTATTACATTGAATGAGATTTTCTGTAAAAAAAAAAATGGTCTGAAAAAAGTAGTTCTGTAATCTATAGGCACTGATCATGATGTTTTATTGGATTTTCTTTTATTCTTGATTTGAGCAAACAGGCTGGATTTGTATATGCTTGTACTATTGACTTTTGCTGGAGAACTAACCCCTGCCCCAACAAAACCTCAAGACCCAGGGTAGGTAATAAAAACAGATTCTGAAGCATCAGAAATTCCTATATGCAACAATATGAAAGCTTATATAGGGAGTGTTTTAAAAAGTGGAGGGCTGACTTTCATACACAAATTTGCATACACAGTTGTTATGAATTTCCTGATTTCACATACAAATGGCTAGCAAAGTGCCTAACTAGCCATTTTCACCTGACTGATGCATCCAGTCATGTAAACAATGTATAAAAACATAGGTACAAAATTGAACAGGTCCTTTTGCATGTGATTTGAAGTCTCCATAAAATTGTGGCCAGGTTGGTGTTATATGGATCTTTAAATACACATGGCAGATGAAGCTGTATTGATGGTGTCTTTTGTTTGCATATAGGCATATTTTTCACTGCTATCAAGTCAGACAGCAGTTTCTGTGTGCTCAGGAACAGAACATAAGAATGGCCATATCGGGTCAGACCAAAGGTCCATCCAACCCAGTATCCTGTCTGCCAACAGTGGCCAACACCAGGTGAGGGAGTGAACCTAACAGGTAATCAAGTGATCTCTCTCCTGCCGTCCATCACCATCCTCTGACAAACAGAGGCTAGGAACACCATTCCTTACCCATCCTGGCTAATAGCCATTAATGGACTTAACCTCCACGAATTTATCCAGTTCTCTTTTAAATGCTGTTATAGACCTAGCCTTCAGAACCTCCTCAGGCAAGGAGTTCCAGAAGTTGCGTTGCTGTGTGAAAACTTCCTTTGTTTGTTTTGAACCTGCTGCATATTCATTTGGTGCCCCTTATCTTATATTATGGAACAAGTAAATAACTTTTCCTTATTCATTTCTGCGCACCACTCTGATTTTATAACCTTTATCCTATCCCCCTTAGTCTCCCTTTTCTAAGCTGAAAAGTCCTAGCTCTTAATTTCTCCTCATATGGACCCTTCCAAATCCCTAATCATTTTAGTTGCCCTTCTCTGAACCTTTTCTAATGCCAGTCTATCTTTTTTGAGATGAGAAGACCACATCTCTACACAACGTTCAAGATGTGGGCGTACCATGGATTTATATAAGGGCAATAAGATATTCTCCATCTTATTCTCTTTTTAATGATTTAATGATTTATTCCTCTTTTTAATGATTCCTAACATTCTGTTTGCTTTTTTGACTGCCGCTGCACACTGTGTAAACCTCTTCAGAGAACGATCCACGATGACTCCAAGAACTTTTCCCTGATCAGTTGTAGCTAAATTAGCCCCCATCACATTGTGTATATATAGTTCGGATTATTTTTCCCAATCTGCATTACTTTACATTTATCCACATTAAATTTCATTTGCCATTATGTAGCCCAATCACTTAGTTTTGTGAGATCTTTTTGAAATTCTTCACAGTCTGCTTTGGTCTTAATTATCTTGAGCAGTTTAGGATAATCTGCAAACTATGCCACCTTACTGTTTACCCCTTTCTCCAGATCATTTATGAATAAGTTGAATAGGATTGGTCCTAGGACTGACCCTTGGGGAATATCACTAGATACCCCTCTCCATTCTGAAAATGTACCATTTATTCCTACCCTTTGTTCCCTGTCTTTTAACCAGTTCTCAATCCATGAAAGGATCTTCCCTCTTATCCTATGACAACTTAATTTAAGAAAGAGCCTTTGGTGAGGGACCTTGTCAAAGGTTTTCTGGAAATCTAAGTACACTATGTCCACTGGATCCCCCTTGTCCACATGACATTTGCCCAACAATTTGTGTTCTTCTATGTGTCTGACAATTTTATTCTTTACAATTGTTTCAACTAATTTGCCCGGTACTGACATGAGACTTACCGGTCTGTAGCTGCCGGGATCACCTCTAGAGCCCTTTTTAAATATTGGCATTACATTAGCTATCTGCCAGTCATTGGGTACAGAAGCCTATTTAAAGGCAGGTCCTGGTGACTTGTTACTGTTAAGTTTATCAGTTAATTCCAAAACCTCCTCTAGTGACACCTCAATCTGTGACAATTCCTCATATTTGTCACCTACAAAAGCCAGCTCAGGTTTGGGAACCTCCCTAACATCCTCAGCCGTGAAGACCGAAGCAAAGAATTCATTTAATTTCTGCACAGTGACTTTATCGTCTTTAAGTGCTCATTTTGTATCTCGATCATCCAGGAACCCCACTGGTTGTTTAGCAAGCTTCCTGCTTCTGATGTACTTAAAAACATTTTGTTATGACCTTTTGAGTTTTTGGCTAGAATAGAGAATCCCATGGACATTATAAAGATACTCTTCATAATTATATAGTAGTCCAGGACTTTCTAGATATCTGGAGATCTTCAGGTGTATAAAGCCATGGTAAGTGCTGAAGTAATGCCACCGTCTTTTTAAAATGAGAATGCAAAGAAGCCGTTGAAAAGTCTTGCTGTCAATCCTGAAGGGAAATGAGACAGGAACCATTTGTTAAAAGGGGAATTGGTCCATATATATTCCTGTATATTTGGAAAGTGATTACAATATTGCACACAATGTACTAATGTAAATACACAATAATAACTTATAGTCCAATCTTGCAAAATACTTGTTGACTTGAGCAACATTACACATGAGACTAATTCAAAGCTCACTGAAATTGATGGAAATACTCCCAGTGACTTCAATGGATTTTGGACCCAACCCATATGTGTGACTGTTGACATGAGCAACTTTGTTCACATCTGCAAATTTTCTGCAGGTATGGACCCTTACAGACAGAAAGAGTTCCTCCTGAGGCGCTTCCAATCCAGGTTATATATGACGTGATAAATGGAGAGTTGACATCAAGAAAGTGGTAAGAGCAATAGGGATGGAGTTATGAAGATTTCCTACTTTCATATTATATGCATCATTTTAATACTACTTTTTATAGTAGTGTATATGTATATACAGTTAATGTATATTAGATAACATATTTAAAATGTATATTAAGCAGATACAGGAGTGCAGATGTACACTAGAGAGACAGTCAAAAGAAGTTATTTTAGAGAAAGGATTGGAAGGAGGAAAAGAAAGTTTTAATAGCACTGTAGGGATGTTTAAATACTTTACTGTAAAGCCTCGGCAGCTTTCCTATGTGTAAAATTCAAAACCATCAAAATAAATAACAGTACATATAAAATTGAATATAATGGCAATACTGTAAGTCTAGGCAGGGGATTATTGTGTCATTGGGCCATCTTAATTAAGTTAACATCCTTTGGCTTAGTTTAAGAGTCATAACTAATTCTATATCAATTATCTCAGACAACAAAGCCTGCCTTTGCAGGACATACATCCTTCAGAGCCCAAGCACTAATTCACCAATATTTAGATATATGAATGTTTTGTTGTGGAACAGTGAATGAAATTCCTATGTGCCTGATTAGTATGTACTATTCTCTTTAACATCTATTTCCAGTTCAATTAATACACAGGCATCAAGGGACCTCATTTAATAAAAACATTAAATTATAACCCTGCCTTCCCCCTCCCCCTTCATATTTTGAGGGAGTGTCACAGAGGCGGGGTGAATGATGATGTAGGCAAACATGTAATACCATAACTCTGGCAAATTTCATTTAGCCCAAGGAGTTAAAGCAGTACTAAAAGGATCTGCTCCAATGCCAAATGAAGTTAATGGAAAGACTCCTGTTGACTTCAGGGGACATCAAGCTGAGCCCTAACGAAGACTGAGATGGAGTGGGAGGACAGTTTCAAACACTTGGCAATAATTCCTTACAGGACAAATTTGTAAAGCAGATCATAGTTGTCCCTCCTCCAGTAAAAAGAACGAGGAGTACTTGTGGCACCTTAGAGACTAACAAATTTTTTGGGCATAAGCTTTCATGGATTAAAATCCACTTCATCAGATGCATGGAGTGGAAAATACAGTAGGAAGATCTCTCTCTCTCTCTCTCCCCTTTCTCTCTCTCTCTCTGTATATATATGCAGAGAACATGAAAAGATGGGGGTTGCCATACGAACTCTAATGAGACTCTAACTCCAGTGGAGGCTGTTCTCAGAGGTCAATAAAGGTAGTGCCAAATCTTTTGAATCAGATATCTAAAGCTCTGAATTGCTTCTGAATGCTCTCCTACACCTCAGTTTGGCCTGCCTGTTTCCAGGTGTCCTCAACATCTGCTGCCCTCTGCTTGAACTACACCTGTAAACTTCATATGCACAGTGTGACCGGTTGGACACCAAGTCCGGGATGCCACCTCATGTGCAGGGATCCTACTGCGTCCGCCTATTCAACCAGCCTGGGCTTCCTCACCCTGTCTTTGCTGTGCCAGGCCCTCAAGCCTTCACTAGCACACATACATGGATAAACCCACACCCAGCTGCAGACAGATTGAAGTCAGCTCTGTTGGAGAGGATTCAGCTCAGAGATTCGCCCAGCACTCACGTGCACACCTCCTTTGGGGTATAAACCCAAAATAATATTGTCTTGCGCTGTATAGAAAGATCTGCACAGTACAAACTCATAAAAATTCGCCTTTGCCCTCTCCCTCAATGTGGAGAGAAATATGCACAGTTTTCTGCCTCCCTCCCCTATATGAATTGCACAAACTGGATTTTGAAATGAACAAGAAATAAGCTTATTAACTACAAAAGGTAAATTTTAAGTGATTATAAGGGACAGCAAACAGAGCAAAGGCAATTACTGAGCAAATAAAACAAAACACACAAACTAGTCTTAATACACTTAAGAAACAGGTTACAAGATGTAATTTCTCATCCTCAATGATGTTTTAAGCAAGTTGCAGAGTTTCTATAGCTTAGAGTTTCAGTTATTTCTCTTTACAGATTGGACCCCTGTCTCAGCCTGCTTTTCCCTCCAGCTGTTTTTAGCAGTCTTCCTTCCTAGGCAGACAATGGATGAGAGACCAGATTAACCCCCTCCCCTGCCTTAAAAAGGATTTACCTTAGGTCAGAATCCTTTGTTTGATCCCCATCCCCCTACAGTGGAAAAGTACCAGCAAGCTAAGACATTGTCAAGTACCAGGTGACACAATCACCTGACCCTGCAGTGTCAATGCAGCATCCCACTAAACTTCTCAGGAAGGAGTGATGTTAGCATTTTCAAAGTTCTTTTCTCCTTAATGGCTTGTCCAGGCTCATTGTCTACTGTCTAGTAGGCATTTCCCAGGTGAAAACACAGTTGTAATTTTTACGTAGTTAATATTCCTAACTCCAGATACAGAAATGAAACATGCATACAGATTGGATATGCACATTCAGCAAATCATAACCTTCCCAAAGATCTCTCACATGACCCATCTTGCATAAAACATATCTTAGTTATGCCATATTTCTATCATAACAATAGTTCTATGAAGAATATGGAATGTAATGTCCTACACAGGTCTTGGTTAAAATAATTATGTTCACTTCCAATTAGAATATGGCATTCTGAGACAGTGTAAACATATCGACTCCCAGCAATAAATGTCAAAATTTTAATGGCACCAGGACCAGCTGTTCAATTCAAATAGAACAATCAGATACTTAAGTCAGGAAAATATTCAATACTTTTTTTTTTTTTCCTTTGGCTGACTGTGGGCCAGCTGAGTCAAATGCCAGTTTATCTGGAGCTGAAGAATTCCCTAGATCCAGACCTGAGTGACATCTTTTCATGCAGTACTTTTACACATAAAGAAATTTTAAAAGTTGAAATAATTAACACTTTGTATCTTCAGACTGGGATTTTCAATGAGCCAAAGGGTAGGTACCCAGCTCATGTAAGCTCATTTGAAAATATCAGTTTAAGGTCCCAGTCCTGCTAAGTTTTACATACATGCTTAACTTTATTCCATCAGAGTCAGTGGAAATACATATAGTGTGAAAATCAGCATGTGTGTAAGTCTATGCAGGATCAAGTCCTAAGTAAATATCAGTAACTATGGATATAAGATCTAAGTTACAGTTGGTTTGTAGTATTTTCAGAACCATCAGATATGTGTTTAGCTTCATTACGTGATTCTAAAACTATTTGTAATGTTTTTGTTAAAGTATTGCTTTTACAATTCAACTCACAATTTGTTTGCAATAGTGTTTGTAAAACTAATTGTTCTTCAAAAATTTAATCTTCCCCCTCCCTTTTCACTCAAGCTGCTTTTCCCATGATTTTTTAAAACTGTGCTGGTTTGCAGGCAGCAGCATGATGTCATTTTTAATCACAACACAAGTTTCCTCCTGCTGTTCCTTTCACTCAGAAGAAAATTAATCTATAATCTCACTGATGGTCTTTGTTTTTGTAAATATAATTTTCATTAAAGGCTGAGATCAGACAAACTGAGTGATTTGTGACATTTTTCAGTTAGAAAAAATATAACACAAGGGGTAGTTATATTTCCTGTTTGTAAATAATATACTTCAGAAAAGATTAATTGTTAATAGACAAGTCCAATTTGAAACAGGACATCTTAAATTCTATTCTCCATTGTGATCTTCCATATGCTTATTATACTCATCAAACAAAAGATGTTGGAAAGTGTCATGAAAGCTAAGCTCCCGTAAACATTCTACTGTTTTCACAAAATTACTTAGATAGTCATTAGTATGTTTTTTTCTGATGAAGCAAGCGAAGCCTAAAACAGTATTGGGGCTGACCCAAATCCCTTGAAGCATGTTAGACAAACACCTGTCAGGGATGGTCTAGATCAGTGGTCCCCAACGTGGTGCCCATGGGCGCCGTGGTGCTCGCTGGGGCATTTATGTGCGCCCACCTAGTGCCCAGCAGGGGAGAGAAGCCACAGCCCCACACCTGATGAGGGTAGAGAACTCAGGCTGAGAGCGCGGTGTTCTCTGTTCCCAGCAGGCGCGGGGCCTGCCTAGTACCCAGCAGGGGAGAGAAACCGTGGCCCCACACCTGACGGGGACAGAGAACTCCAGGGCTGCAGGCTGTGGGCGCCGGTGTTCTCGGTCCCTGGCAGGTGCATGGGCACGGCTTAAGCCTCTGGGGCTGCGGGCGCCGGAGTTCTCTGTCCTTGCGGCTTCTCTCCGGCTTCTCTCTATATTCATATATTATGTTATATTAAATATGATGTTTTTTGTATTATTTAATGTACAAATACAAAATAAGCCTTCAAAAATTGTTGGCGCCCGTCACACTCTTCTGAAAACATGAATGTGCTACTGGCCACAAAAAGGTTGGGGACCACTGTTCTAGATGATACTTAGTCCTGCCATGAGGGCAGGGGACTGGACTAGATGACCTCTTGAGGTCCCTTCCTGTTCTGTGATTCTATGGTAAGTCAATAAGAGTCAATTAGATTCAATGAATTTTGGATTGCCAAATCAGGGTATAACTGTGAGCAATACTTATACAGGAAGTCCTACTAAAGTCAATGGGACTACTCACATGAGTAAGTGCTCAGCAATGAGTAAGAGTTATACAATTGGACCTTGGATGAATAGTAAATAAAAGATGATAAGAAAATCAAGGATACTTTACTTGTTACATGTGGGTTGTTTTACACACTGCATTGATTAGGATATTGTGAAATATTACTGTAAATAAAAGTATTAAAGCCTCATTAATGAGAGACCTCACTGTGGCACTCGCATATTGAATCTCACTTGAAAGTAGGGTGAGTGTTTTTGTGTGTCAGGGTTAATGGGTTTGCAGATTAGCAAAGAGAATTAGTGAGGATCTGCAGGAGAAATTTTCAAGCCAGTTTCATTTGTTTTGCAGTGTGATTTTGTTCATAATCATTGTAACATGCTGAGCTTCTCGAACTGAAGCAGAACTTCTGAATTATCAAGCTATTTTCTTTTTATTCCCCCCACTTCCCATGTATTTAACATAATATACCCAGGAAACTGTATAATGTATGCTATAATTTTGTTGAAGAGTTCCACTGACGTGAACGTACCACTCAAGCGTTGCAGCCTTAATAATATAGAATTTGGACATTGGTCTTTATACAATTGGGCATGCAATCTCCTGTCTTTGTGTACGTGCATACACAATCACAGCACCAGATGTTAAGAGGAATTTCTGTGGGCAGGAGTCTTATTTGCCACGTTCAGGAGTACTGAAACTTTTGGAATCATTTTAGCAGACAGTCTCTCTCACCCTCAGTAATTTTGGACGGATTCCCTAGCCTCTATGGAATATGAGAAGAAACGTCCTGCATTAGCTAGGACTGAAATGCTCATAACGAACATCATGCAATTAAACTGATTAATGGTAAATCAGTCAGCAACACCAAACTTGCTTCCCCCTCTCTCTTCTTGGCTCTTTGGTATGCCATACTGCAGTTGTACACATTATAGTATCAACAAACTTTTTTTTGAGAAGTGCTGACAGTTTCAATCTGTAAAGCTTTCTAGAGTGTTTCAAAATAACCCTTTTCTGGCAACGCTATGAGCATTGAATTGATAGTAGGTATCCAGTCTGAGTTACTGTAGGTCAGATTTCATTGTGCATGCTGATTTATAATAGGATGGAAGCACTAAAACAATTTCTTCAAATACTGTAGGCCATTTCTAAATGGAAGGAAAGAGGTTATGATTTTGAATTCGTCCTCCCTCATAATTATCAGGGACAAAGCATGGCTGGGACAGAGCCAAATGTATGTGTTGGAGGCAGACTGTGTGTTGAGGGGAAAGAGATTGTCAATGGATCTGATCACAGGTCTACTGAAGTGCATCACAGTCAGTGTAGTTGTATTTGCTTACGGAATTTAGCCCACAATGGATTTTCTTTCTAGACTGCTGGGTTTTGCTCCTTCTCCTATGTCAGGAGACATCCCCTGTCCAAGAAGGAGTAAGATAGTGCCCACCGTACAAGGGGAGACTCTGGGAAGGTAATTGTGGGGGTGAAGGGGTGTCTCCATTGTTCTCCAAAGAGGAGTGTGAAGTGTCAGTGATGTAGCTGTGATCAGAGCAGTTCAAGGCTATTTTAGAGGATTTTTATTCTACTGTCAAAACTTCCTGCACCTCATTGAGCTCCTCTATTGTCAAAGCTCAGCCTGCAGAACACTGCAAAGTCTTTAATATAGAGTTGTGGTCTAAAGGAAACTATCAGCCCTAGGTCTGGGCACTTGGATCAAAATCAAATATTTTATTGTGGGTTAGGTAGTCAGCAGAATTCCCCCCCACCCCATATTGAAAGTGAGGGAACCTGCAATCTGCTGCATTTCATCCCTTAGGCTCCTGATCATATTTGCAACTTGAATCAGTTAGTCTGAATGTCTATGTTCCATAGTAAAATAGACTCTTCCTTGGGCAAACAGAGCTACAATCAGAATTAAATTTGAAGGCATCAGATTAGTTATTATTCAGCTTATTTTGAGAAGGTTCTATTTTCTTTTTTTTGTCATGGAAAAGATAATGGTTCCTCATCTCTGCTATGGTTGCATCAAGCCATTAAGACCTGGACTTTCAAATATGCCTTACTATGGCCTCTTAGTTTGTGTGCATACACTTTGAGGTAAAACTGGCAGCACTCCAATCCTGGATTGGAGTGACAGTTCACCACCAGCTTCCTTGTAAGAAGTTAGTCTCCCACATTGAGAGAATAAGCTTCTGTAGTTGATATGTCATTTCTGAGTTGGGAAGCAGAGTAAACCTAGGTGGGGAAATGCCACAGATGATTTTAGGTACTGGCTGCCTGGTGGGGCACCACCTGCTAGGAGACTAAAGTCACCATGATTTTCCCCCCACAGTTCATTAGGATGGTGACTAGCTGGGCAGTGTACTGCTCCAAGAATAATCAATAGCACAGAACTGCAAGTACAGATTCTGAGCGTGGTTCTGGCCAACTGTATTTGAAGGACGATTTTCTTTAACATATAATCATCAATATCTGCTCCAGCACATTGACACAAATATATAGTACCTTTTAGTGCATCTTGTCAGTTTGATTTTATAGTCTCATAATTTGAGCTTTTTTCCCATAGAAACCATTTGCTAAGAATAAATATGTATCTTCAAAATACTGAGAGATGGTTACATTGAAATAAATGAAATATTAGAAAGTCTGGATGTCTTTAAATGTGCTAGCACTAAATTTATGTTCCATTCATTTTAAATAAAACAGAAACAAGGAAATTTAAATTAATCCCCTATGCCATAACTAAACTCACCAAGTCACTACTGTCAAGGGAGCTGAACATTCACTCATATTATAAGTCTTACAAAGTTTGTTAATCATGTAAAGTTATTCTAAAAGCAAACAGACTCTATGGAATCTACACACACCACTACCTTGGAAAAATAATTCAAATTGAGATCATACATGATTCTGTCCCACCACAAAACGGAGGAAGTGCCTGTGCCCCTCAAATATGTGGTTTTAGAGTCTTACAAAGTTTGTTAATCATGTAAAGTTATTTTAAAATCAAACAGACTCTATGGAATCTGCACACACCACTACTTTGTGTCATAGCTAAAGGCAAGATCAAACAGTTTAAACTTTAGCATGAGTAGTTAGCACGTTAGAATATGTGCTAACTACTTATGCTAAACTAGTTCAATCTTGGGGCTTGTCTACACTGACACTTACAGTGCTGAAACTTTCCTTTCTCAGGAGTGTGGAAAAAACACTCTTGCAAAAGATGCAAGTTTCAGCACTGTAAAGTGGCAGTATAGACAGTGCTATAGCGCTGGGAGCCGCGCTCCCAGCGCTGGGAGCTATTTCTCCTGCGGAGGTGGGTTTTTTACAGTTTTTACAAAATGCAAACTTTTAATATCTTCCCAAAGTACATAGCCGCTAATGCTCTGAAAAAAAAATCACTAAACAGATATGACCTGCTACTTCTCTGAGGTATCCAGCTGGTATACCTCCATGGTTGGCTATGGAAAACATGTATGGTTATTTCCACTTGATGACATGTATGAAAGAAATCCACTATAAAACATCAAAGACCACTGAAAGAATGAAGCACTTGAAGTTAATCTAGTTTAAAAAGACTTTGCTTTAAACATATACATGGATAGCATTGCTGAGAACAGACAGAGCACAAGCTTTCTTAAATGATGGAGATGATAGATTCAGCAGCCTCGCAACTTTGCCCCCTGCCTCCTACAGACAATATTTTAAATGGTTAAAATATGTCACATGTTCTGATTGAGAAAAATGCCCTGACACTAAATCAACTTCTTTCAATTTTGTATCTAGCCTTATTGATTTAAAAACTGCTACAGACTCTGCTGCACAGATCAGCTCAAAATATAAGATACTAGAGGTCATGTCAGGACTGTACATCAATGTAATATGAATGGTATCATTTGAATGTGCTGTCCCCTGTGGACAGATCTTTAAATAATTAATAGCACTGTTTTTGCATATAGGAGAAATGTATGTAAAAATCAATATTTCACTGATCTACAATATCAAGGGGCAACTTTTTAATGGCAAGTTTCATTTTAAATGCATGAACTGCTGAAAATTAATTCCTTTTTCACTTGCTATTTGAGTATACCTCTGAGGTAACGAGCTAAAATACCACATTATATCCTTTCAGACTTGCACAGAAACCCATAGTACATCAAAGTTATGATGACAGGTGGTTTTCAGTCAGTGAGGAAAGAAATTCAAGATGAAAGTATGATAGTTTAGTTTACATTCCCTTAATAACTGTAAATTCATAGAAACCTGTAATAGGCTGTTTTAAATAGGTGTTTACATTCTCATTACTATTTTCTATTGATATAATCTGTGCCAGAAAGTTCATAATAAAAAAGCATATTTGGTCTTGGTAATGGAGATTTAACAATGAAACCATAAAGCCATTGGGATGTGGTGTGGGGGAACTGTTGAATTGGACATTGATCCAAATACAGCCAAAGAAAAAACATCTGAAAGTCAAACTGCTGCCACCACTATGCTTTTTTCCCCTGGGGCCTAATATCCTGTCAGCTTCATTTATAAAACAATGTTGGTTTCCCTACAGAGAAGTAGCTGCAGCGGAGGGAGGAGAAAGAGGATCAGAAATGTGTATGGTGAAGGGTGATGGGGCAAACACAGGGGACACAAATATGAAAGAAAAGACCAGCCAAATTCAGAGCTAGTTTAAATAGATATAACTTCACTGAAGTCAACAGTTGAACCAGCTTGCCCCAGATCATGAATTTGGCTTAGGTTAAAGATGGGTATAAGCTCTCAGTGAAATGTCAACCTATTATCAAAGCTACATAAATTCTTTAGTTCCAAGGCCATGGAATCAGCTGTGTGGAATTTATCTTTTGGGGCAGCTTCCAAGTAAATCCTCCTCTTTGATGTAAACATTTTTCTTGGCGATTTAGTTGCTGTCCTTTCTTCTCCCATGTCATCTAGCTGGAGCCTGCACAATGCATGGTTGCCTTTGCCTGGTAGCCTCTGAGTCTCCCAAAAAGATTAGTTTTCACTTTCTTCAGTACACATGCTGTCCGAGTCTGGAAATGAAGGCTTCCTAGGATGGCTTTTCTGACCAGGTCTTTGAAAACTGACCACATCTCATAAGAAATTGGAATACACCCTATAGCCTTTCTGGACCTGCTTCTCACCACCTCACCCATTACTGCTTTGCACATCCATAATCTAAGTGGCCAGGCCCCACAGTCCCATGAGTGCCTGACCCATCCCACCTCCACAGATGCTGCTTTCCTCTTCCTTTGGATGTCATACCTCTTCACTCACTGCTGCTTTTTCTTCCTCCCTCTCCTCAAGTTCCCAGCCCATTTCCTAATCCTATAACTCTGTGCCCCTCATCAGGGTATCCCTTCCTTCTTCTTTGAGTGAGTGCTCATGTGTATTCCACAATAGGTGTGCGTGCTCGCCATGTGCACCGGTGCTGGAAGTTTCCCCCCATCAGTACCCATGGGGGGAGTGCCCTCCCACGGCCCCTGGAGTGGCACTTGCCTGGCACGGTATAAGGGGAGCTGCGCATTCCCTCCACCCTCAGTTCCTTCTTGCCAGACAACTCCAACAGAGGGGAAGAAGGGTAGGATGTGGAATAGACATGAGCAACACATCTCGAAGAACACCAGTTATGGAAAAGGTAACTGTTTTTATTACTTCTAGTGATTGAGGGCTCCTCCATCTCCTCTGCCTGGAGCAGACTTCCTGTTCAATCTGTTGTCCCCATCGGCACCAGGTAGGGTGGCCTTGCCGCTCCATGAAGGGGTGACTAAAATTTCAAATGCCCTATGGCAAACACCAGCCTCGTTGGCCCCTATATCAAAAAAGGCAGAACACAAGTATCTTGTACCCACTAAAGGGCACAAGTACCTATATAGCGACCCGGCGCCCAACTCCCTGGTGGTCGAGTCGGTCAACCACAGGGTACGAAAGGGTCAGCCAGTCCGACCCCAAAGAACAAAGACTCTTGGAGGAAGGACTCTTTTGGAAGAAAAATTTATTCATCTTCGAGCGTCCAGTTACGAGTGGCAAACCGTCAGGCCCTCTTGGGTTGGTATGAATTTAAACTGTGTGGCTCCCTGCCTAAATTTGAGGTCTCCCTCCAGGAGTGCGATAGGAGGAGTTCAGGGTGCTGGTGGAGGAAGGGGCAACAGCAGCTCGGGCTTCTCTTCAGGCTGTCTTGGGTGCTGTGGACACGGCTGCACATTCAATGGCCTCTACGGTGTCCATGAGCTCCTGCTCTCTGGGCTCTCCAGCGAGGCGCAAACTTCCATGCAGGATCTCCCATTTGATGGGAAAACTCTGTTCACAGAGGAAACAGATACAAGACTGCATGGCATGAAGGACTCTCTGGATCTCTATGTCCCGGCTCTGGCAAAACCTAAGTTCAAACCGCAGCAGACTCTGACCCTGACCACCCTCCCAAAGTACAAAGCCGCCCATAAGAAGCAACAGGACTATAAGAGAAGCCCTCACAGGCAGTCTTGGCCTGCCTCCCAACCTAGACTCTCCAAGGGCAAGCAGGTGGGGAAAAGGTGATTTTGATGGGACGCTCAGGGGGCAACCCGCCAGTCCTCATCAAGGATCAATCCCCAATAAAGCTTCTCTTCTCCAACTGGTCGTGTGCTTTCCTTCCAGAATGGTCTTGGCTTACTTCGGACCGATGGTCCTCAACACCATCTCCTGGGGTTACACCCTCCAGTTTACCTCCTCCCTGCTCAACCACCTCCTGCCCCCGTCTCTCCTGGGGGACCCCTCGCATGAAGCTCTGCTCGAGCAGGAGGTGAGGTGGCTCCTAGGACTAGGAGCGATAGAGGCAGTGCCCAAGAAGTTCATGGACAAGGGATACTACTCCTGTTATTTCCTTACCCCGAAGGTAAAAGGGGGTCTCAGACCCATACTGGACCTATGGGGCCTGAACCAGCTCATGGTGAAGCTCAAGTTCTGCATGGCCTTCCTGGCCTCCATCATCCCCTCCCTGGATCCTGGGGACTGGTATGCTGCCCTCAGTCTATAGGACCCATACTTCTAGATCCACATATTTGAGGGGCACGGGCACTTCCTCCATTTTGTGGTCGGACAGAATCATGTATGATCTCAGTTTGAATTATTTTTCCAAGGTAGTGGTGTGTGGACATTTCTTGGATGATGACTCTTCTTAGATGCTCCTGCAGTACAGTATCAAACTCAGCCATCAGCTCCACAATTTTAAGGATGTTTCGGGTTGTCTCTGGGACTGTAGATATCGGCTAGTGTCATTCGGTTGCAAGTAGCAGAGCAGGGTAAGGCTGGTTCCCAGAGTCAAGGATTGGAGTGACCTAGCATGGGCCACGTGTCACTTGCTGGAGGATTCTCTGCAGTTTGATATCTTCAAACCACAATTTAAGGACTTCAGTAATTCAGACATAGGTTAGGGGTTTGTTATTGAAGTGGATGGGTGAGATTCTGTGGCCTGCATTGTGCAGGAGGTCAGACTAGATGATCAGAATGGTCCCTTCTGACCTTAAAGTCTATGAGTCTATGAGTCTATTACCAATTTATGGTCTTCCCATATGGACTGTCCACTGCCCCCAGAGTGTTTATAAAATGCATGTCAGTGGTAGCAGCCTACCTCAGATAGCAGGGGGTACAGGTATTTCCCTATCTGGCCAATTGGCTTGTCAAGGGCACCTCCCGGTTGCAGGTGAGGGATAACGTGGTGCTCCTCCTGTCCATGTGCACCGCCTTAGGCCTACTGGTAAACAACACCAAGTCCACGTTAGTCCCGGTCCAACGCATAGAGTTTATCGGGGTGCTCCTGGATGCAGTGTCGGCCAGGGCCTCCCTCCCACCAGATGGGTTCAAGACTCTGAAAGGTCTCATCAACTCAGTCACAAGGTTCCCAGTGACAACAGCCAGGGCTTGCCTGCAACTCTTGGGTCATATGTCAGCGTGCACGTATGTGGTCCATCACGCCAGATTCAGGATGAGGCCCTCCAGCTTTGGTTGGCCTTGAATTTCTCCCAGGCCATGGACAGGATGGACAAGGTCCTCACTGTGCTGGATGCTGTGATTACCTTCCTGTGATGGTGGTCCACCCGAACAACATGCTCCAAAGGGTCCCATCGCTGGAGCTGGTGTCCGATGCGTCAGACCTGGGTTGGGGGGCCCATGTGGGAAGCTTTCAGACCCAACGCCTGTGGTCAGCTCGGGACCTGACACTACACATAAATGTCAAGGAGCTCAGAGCGGTGCAGCTGGTGTGTATGTCCTTCTGCTCGCACCTAGAGGGCAAGGTAGTCAGGGTCCTCACAGACAACACAGCTTAGATCAACAAGCAAGGTGGGGCCTGGTCCTCTGCCTCAAAGCCCTCAGACTGTGGGACTTGTGTGTAGCCCATGACATCCACCTGAAGGCTTTCCACTTACTGAGTGCCCACAATGAGAGGGCAGATTGCTTGATCAGGGACTTCTCCTTGTAACACGAGTGGCCCCTCCACCTAGAAGTGGCCCACTGGCTCTTCCGAAGGTGGGGAACTCCCCATGTGGACCTATTCGTGACTCAGCTGTAGTGGTGATGCCCCGGGTTCTGCTCCAGCGGGGTCTGGAGAGGGGCTCTATCTCCGATGCCTTTCTCCTGTCCTGGTCAGGCCGGCTTCTCTATATCTTCCCCCCGTTCCCTCTAATCAGCAGGATCCTGGAGAAGATAAAGTCTGACAAGGCCTGAGTCCTCCTGATTGCCACGGTGTGGCCCAGGCAGTATTGGGACGGGACCCTCACGGGACGGGCGGTAGCTCTGCCGTGGCCATTGCCACTCCTCCCAGACCTGCTCTCACAGGACCAGGGCCTCCTCCTCCATCCCAGCCTAGTGGCTATTCACTTTACAGCACGGCTGCTCAATGGTTAGGTGGAGAGGAAAGGTCGTGCTCAGAGCAAGTGCAGTGCGTCCTTCTCGAAAGTAGACGGCCCTCCACTCACCGCGTTTATTTGGTGAAGTGGTCTCGGACTTCTAGGTGGGTGGCAGACCAGGATATTTCCCCAGTGACCACCCGGATCCTGCTTATCCTTGATTACTTCCTCCACCTGAGGGCCCAGGGCCTGGCGCCCTTGTCCATCAAGGTGCTCCTGGCAGCCATATTGGCCTTCCATCCGCTGGTGCAAGGACACACGGTGTTTTCCCATGCTATGACTGGACAGTTCCTTAAGGGTCTAGACCATCTTTTCCCATATTCTAGACCCCTGGTTCCACAGTGGGACCTAAACCTGGTGTTGGCTTGTCTCACAGGGCCCTTGTTTGAACCACTGGCCACCTGGTCCTGGTCTCACCTCTCATGGAAGGTGGCCTTCCTGCTCATTATCACGTCGGCCAGGTAAGTCTTGGAGCTCAGGGCCCTGACCTCTGAAGCACCGTACACTGTCTTTCATAAGGACAAGGTCCAGCTCCGCCCACAACCTGCGTTCCTCCCAAAGGTGTTCTCCACTTACCACATGGGTCAGGACATTTTTCTACCAGTCCTCTGACCCAAGCCTCATGCATCCAGTGGGAACGCTGCCTCCACACTCTCGAAACGCTGTGGCTTTCTACCTTGAGCAGATTCAGCCATTCAGAAAGTCCTTGCAACCGTTTGTCACCTCGGATGAGCGTGTGAGGGGCCAGTTGATTTCCACTCAGCAGGTTTCCAATTGGATCACTTTGTGCATCCATTCCTGTTATGAGCTGGCGGGCGTTCCCCCGCCACCGATTGTGAGGTCACACTCAACCTGAGCACAGGCCTCGTCGGCTGCCTTCGTGGCCCATGTCCCCATCCAGGACATTTGTAGGACTGCCACGTGGTCATCGGTTCACACATTCACCTCGTATTATGCAATCATCTCCCAAACCAGGGATGACGCCAGGTTCGGCAGGGCTGTCCTCTGTCCTGGGAACTTGTGAATTCTTACCCACCTCCAACAGATATAGCTTGGAATCACCTACTGTAGAATACACATGAGCAATCACTCAAAGTAATAAAAACAGTTACCTTTTCCCTAACTGGTGTTCTTTGAGATGTGTTGCTCATGTCTATGCCACATCCCACCCTCCTTCCCCTCTGTTGGAGTTGTCTGGCAAGAAGGAACTGAGGGTGGGGGGAATGCGCAGCTCCCCTTATACCGCACCAGGCAGGCACCACTCCAGGGGTCACAGAGGACGCTCCTCCCTATGGGTACTGCTAGGGGAAAAACTTCCGGCACTGGTGCACGTGGCGAGTACGCACACCTATTGTGGAATAGACATGAGCAACACATCTCAAAGAACACCAGTTATGGAAAAATAACTGTTTTTTCTCTCCCTCTCCTACCCACTGTTTTACTTCTCCTCTACTTCTGGCAAGTGCTTAAAGTGATCATGACAAATCCTGTGTGTTGACTTTAATGGTGGAATTGGGGAATGAGAGGCTTGATTCAATAGTTTCTTAGCAGAGGTTTGCTAAGACAACATGGGAACACTAGAAACATAAGGTGAAAGAGCCAATTTCCCAACACTCCTGAGTTTTGATTAGTTACTTCGCACATCTCAGTAATACCTGAAGCTTATTCTCTGGAGATCTTTTTCAAATGGAATCTAGAAATACATCTTAACTATTCAGTGCTAAAGCCTCAAGGGACTAAAAATAGGGACATTAATGTACATAACTGGCATGAAAAGAATGTTAATCATTTGGTATCATCTTGATGTTCCATTAAAATACATGAAGCAATTAGTCAAAAATAAGCATCTAATCACTGCAGAACAAAAGGAATGTCATAGATGTTACTATTTATTTTATGATTTGTCAACATAAAAAACTGGAGTGCAGAAGGGGAAATTGCTTTTTATCTTTTCTACCAGTTCTAATCTCAAACCACACCCCTTTGGGCTTTTGGCAAATTTGCAGTGCAGCCTGTGCTTGGGCAGCTTGGACTTGGACCTTTTTTGGCCCTTTACATGACTAGCTCAAGCTGAGTTGTAGCATACCAATAACCAAACATAAGAGAACATTGCTGCAGTGTTGCTCCTTGTATAACTTGGAAGTCAGTAACGCTCACTTTACAAAGTAAAGTGATTTGAAGATGATAAAGCACTATTATTGCTAAGGCTGAATATTATTTGTTTATGTGTAACTTATTGTATTGGTCTCTCTTCAACAAACTCTTCTCAGAAGTCCTTTTTTTAAGTCTTAGATCCAGGCCACACATTTTGACAATAAATACAGAGTCAGCTGGATGGCTCATTGTTGTTTCAGCTTTCTCAGCAGGGAAAACTGATCTCACACTTATATTGCAAGTCCTTTGTCTGTGGCGTGTGTATTTTTTCATGCTTTTCCCCCACCTTCTTTCTAATGATAGTTAGATGTATTAAGTAACATAGTTTTGGCATAAAGATAAAATTTAGAAGTTTGAGTAGACAAAAATCAACACTGCCATTTAATTTAAGAAACTAATGAATGTAACTGTTAATATTCAAAAACTTAAATAGGCCCCAAAATAGTAGAGAATATTGTTGAAGTAAGAACTTTACTTGAACCATGTTTTGGCCCTTAGATGACTAGTTCAAGCTGAGTTGTAGCATTCCAATAACCAAACAGAAAAGAACAGTTATGCAGTGTTGCTCCTTGTATAACTTGGAAGTTACTAATGTTCAGTTCACAAAGTACAGAGATTTGAAGCTAATAAAGCACTGTCATTAAAGCTAAATATTTATTTACATATAACTTATATTGTTCCCCTAAACTATTCTTTCCTTTACGGACAGGCAACATAGCTGGACTGATGTAAATGTGGCTAAACTATTTCCCATTGTTTATAACCTATGGTAGTATGAGTTATGCAGATGTGGGAATTGAAAGACTCAGCCTACAAAGAATAAAGCACCTCTTATTTGCTGTTAACTCTTTGTTAATTGTGGTTAATTGTGGTGTGTAGATTGTCCTGTAACTCACACGGTGTTTTTCATGTTTCAAGACTAGTTGACTAGTGGCTTCTTTTCTACTTTGCTCTTCCTCTTCCCCTTTGGAGAGTCTTGGGCTCCGAAGTGTGCTAGGAAGGAGCAGTTCCTGGGGTTTGGGTAGCACGGGGAAATTGTTGCTGGCTCATATACAGAGGGAATAAAAGTGAGAAGGCTTTTGTTCCATTTTCTGGGCACAATCTGGAGAAAGGAAGTTTGAAATAAAAGTTATTTTTGGAGAGGTCATATTTTCACTTTGCCATCTTCCAGATGGTCATTTTACTCTTTCCTGGCCTTGTTCACATTTATAAGCACCAATATTTGCCAACAGTCACCGCACAGTTACTGAAATTATCTCTTGTTCTAATTATAGAAGGGAACTATGCAGTTACTGACATCACTGAGAGTTACTGTTGGCAAAAACTGGATTTTTAACAGCAACTGTGCCCCATCATTTAAATCAACGGGACAAATTCTTCCTTCAATGATACTCATTCCCAAAATGACTTCAATGGTTTGCCTGGGAATGCTCTTATGAAGGCAGAATTTAGCCCAATATATTTTGTAGTGAAATGTATGAATGAGTAGTATTTAGAATACACTTTAAATGGTCCAGTGACAAATAATCTTCCCACATTAGCAGAGGATTATCAGATATATATTAAAATGTATATGTATTGGTGTCATTTATGAAATTCACTGGTACCTGAAAACATTTGTTTAATATGTGAATTAGACACAGTACTGCTCAAATTAAATGTCTGCTTGTTTTAATGTATTTGCTGTAGAATAAAGATTACTTTTGTCCCAGACCAGGATATTGGTTAGAATAACTGCAGTGTTCCCAGCTTTTAAAACAGCCTTGCTCAAACCTTCCTTCTCCGACAGAGGAAACACATTACAGTGTGTTAGGGCCCTCAATATAGCTTTCACAGTATCAGCAAAGATAAATAAGACCCAATTACTTCATACCCTGCAGAATAGTTTCCAGTGAAACAACATGAATATTAAAATGTAAAAACTCCCTTAGGCAATTATTAAAAACACACACACTTATGTTGTAAAAATGACACACTGGATATGTTATGAAGCAGAGCAGTAAGTGGCCTTATAGTATCAGGTACTCAATGGCAGTGGTGGTGAGTATGGGAATGATCTGGTAAGTTGAAGGATGACATAGTTATGAATTAGTTACATTTTTATAAAAGCTTAATTGACCACTATGAGGCTAACTTTTCTTTAACATTGAAAAGACAGGCGATGCTGCACAGACCACCTCAAGATCAAAACATCAATTCATAATACTTTCTGCCTGCCACAGAATACTTCGGCTCTAATCCTGCAAAGACTTCCACGCATGCTTATCTTCATGCACTGTGTAGTCGCATTAAAGACAACGTAAATCTGCAGATCAGTCATAAAAGAAACGTATGCAAAATGTAAATGTATCTCTCACAGGCCTTTCCAAGAATGAACGTTCCTGTGTAAGAAGTGTACAGTGGTTTTTCTCTAGGGCCTCATCCCATCCACATGAGTCAATGAAAAAGTTCCAGTTGACTTCAGTAAACTTTAGATCAGGCCCTTAATACAAAAACTTAGGTCAGACACTAATTTCAGTTACTTTAACATAACTTCAGTGGAAATTTTGAATTTAGTGGAGCTCTTTCATATTTACCTAGTATAATTAAGACCAGAGTCTGACATACTATGTTTTTCATGATATGCAGTAAGATATGTATGTTTTCCTGTAGATATCATGAGGCTAGCTATTTTTTCAAACAAACATCTAAGTATCAAATTACCTTCAAGAGTATTTCCACACTGCAGATGGGAGCTAGTCTCCCAGCCCAAGTGGACAGATTCATGCTAGCAGGGCTTAGCTAGTGCATTAAAAATATTCGTATGGATGTTGCTCTCAAGGCCATCTAACGCCCTGGGTCTGAGCTCCGGTGGCTAGTGCAAGTCTCTGTTGAGTAGCAGCTACAATGATGCTATTTTTAGTGTGCTAGCTTGAGCTGAGCTAGCATGAGTCAGTCTATCTGGGCTGGAAGGCATGCTCCCAGCTGCAGTGCACACATAGCCTTCATTTTTCATTTGCTGGTTTCAATCTTGATTACTGTTTGTTTAACTGTTGCTTCTAGTTACTCAAAATACGCATGCTGTTTTTTTGTGTGGCTATTTATTCTTGTAAGAAGAACAAAACAGAACCTGTTCACCTGCCTTACCTTGGCACTTTATATTTTCCAGCTTCTCAGACATAGAAAAAGATAGGGCCCAGATCTACAAAGGGACTAAGGCAGTGCAACACCTAACTTTTAGGTGCTTTGAAAATCACAGATATCCACAAACCCTGGATTAGGCACCTCAACTCCCTATACAATGAATGGAGAAAGAAAGATACTTAAGAATGGGATCCACAAAAGCCAGCAAGCTAGGCAGGGAGCTGCCTATGCTAGCCAGTGGGAGAGGACAATGAGAGGGGTATGTCCCAAGCCAGCCTATCCCTGCGTGTCATCTCTTATATTGAGCTAAAGGTTAGGCTCTCTTACATTCTGAGTGAGTATTCCAGTTCAATTTCCTACTCTGTCTCATGAGAAGGGATTTGAGCATGGGTTTTCTATTTCCCAGGTGCGTGTGGAGGTAGGTATAGCACTCCTACCAGTTTGAGCCCTGCAGGCAAGACAGATGGGAGAACACCTATCTTCACCTGGTTCAAGGAATATACTGGGGTTTTGGCATAAAATGGCTAGTGTGCATGTCCAGCTTTAAAAACTTAGTTGGTCAGGGGACTTTTACAGCATAAATTTAGGTGTCAACAGGATTAGGCAGCACTGGCGGCCAAGCAGGAATTGCAGTAACACCTACATCCCTTTATGGATCTGGGCCTAGATCCCTGCCTTGAAAAGCTTAGTCTAAAATCCAGTCTTGCAAAATGCTTGATTTTTATGAAGGTCAGTTGATTTCATTGGGACTACTCATGTTAGTAAAGGCAAGCACCTGCATAATCCTTTGCAGCAACAAAGCTTGATAAAGACAACTACAGGGGGCAAAAGGAAAAAAATATGAATTTTTTATTGTAAATGCCATTCATTGTATCTTAAGCCCATTTCTAACTGTTCCTTTTGTATTGTTTTCTTGCTTTTAATAATTGCCTATTGGTAGTATAACCCTGACTTATTTTTGGAAGG
The DNA here is from genome assembly GCF_003597395.2 of Chelonoidis abingdonii. Classification (NCBI taxonomy): domain Eukaryota; kingdom Metazoa; phylum Chordata; order Testudines; family Testudinidae; genus Chelonoidis; species Chelonoidis abingdonii. The sequence continues at coordinate 41,600,842 of NC_133773.1, forward strand.
GTTTTTTTTTATCCTTTCTATTTTATTTACTTTCCAAATATTGCCTAGTTTTGACACTGACTTCAGTGGGATGATTCAAGTGCATAAAGTTAAGCATGTGTAGAATATTTGCAAGATGACTGTATTAGATATTTGATAGCAGGAAAACTCCCCATGCTGTAGCAGTGTAAAGGGGGGTTTAAAGTTTGTGTGGTTCTTTTAAATACACAAAGGAGAATTGGCTCCATCTGTATTCAAAGTACCCATAGAAAACAAGGCCTAACAACATTAGATAGTACCAAGGTATTTTCAGTAAAAGTGTACTGAGTTTACCATAAGTCCAGCTTTCAAACATGGATGAATATTATAGCCAGTCAGAAGAGCATATTATTTACTTCCTTTTCGTTGTTATCATACTATACATTTAGGTAGATTATATTTGATCTGATCTGGAGGGGGCAGGGGTGAGATTTTTTTTTTGGCATATTCCAACAAAAAAAAATACAAAATGCAATTGTTTCCATTTCTTTATGCTGTCCTATGTTAGATTGTTTTATGCTGTAACGTACCGGGGGAGGAGGGGCTGATGTGATCATCTGTCTTGGTATAACTTAATGCAAAGCTTTATAGCTGCTCATTTATAGGACTGAGCAAGCAAGTTTAAGTTTTCAGCAAGGTGAAGCTGTGCAGGTATGAGGTCACCTGCTCGCCTAACGGACTGCAGACAGTGTGGTACACAGGAGCACCAGCATGGGGTTCTGTGACAATTGTAGTTTAAGAATTTGACTTGCTGCTATTTTTTTAGTTAAATATTACAATTCTTAAACTCTTAAATTTAGGATCAACACTGATCTAATTTCACATCAAATACCATATACTTCTGTAATAAATTTTGATATAGAACACAATGAATTTCTTTACAGTATTATGTTAGACTGGCTCATTAGGACCTTTCCCTGAGATTTTGGGAATAACATTTCTTTAGACAGCAGAATGATGTGACTCTACCACTTCATTCTGTTGCTTGTTAGTTGCTAATTGTTTAGAGGATTTTTCTGATTGTCAGTTGCAGTGGCCACAATACCACCAGTGCAGAGTGGTAAATTGAAAAGCTTTAGATTTTACTCTCCTCTATGCCCAAACACTTGTTCCCAAGGTTAAGAGGTCATATTTTGCCGTATGTCAAAAATTGACATAAAAAGTATATTGTAAATTCAGATAAATTGACTTTAAGCAACTCTGGACAGTGATGGGTCTCGAGTTGTCATCTGCAACTTGCTTATTACTTACTAGTACTATAATTTCATTATTTGTATTCCAGTAGCACCTAGAGGCCGCAACAGAGATCAAGCCCCCATTGTGCTAATGACTGTTCAAACACATAGTGAGCTACAATCACTGTCTCAAAGAGTTTACACTCTAATCAGACAAGACAGGCAAAGGATTAGAGGAGAAACAGGCACATAGAAGTGAAGTGAATTGCCCAAACAGGTCAGTGGCTGAGTCAAGAACAGAACTCAGGTCTCTTGATTCCCAGTCTGATGTTCTGTACACTTGATGTCATTGTCTCCTGTAAGCTACTTATATAGTGCTTAACTATTTTTGCTGTGAATCAAAGTCACCGTCACAGATACAGACCCACAAGTTCTGAGATTTTTGGAGAAAAGCCTGAGAATTCTCCCAAAAGCCTAAAAGGCAGATCCTCAGCTGTTTTAAACTGGCCTAGCTTCATTAAAGTCCTCTGGCTCTCAGTCCCAACCCAAAAGCTTGGTAGGAAGTAGTGACAACCTCTTATGTCTAAGAGAACAGCTCCTGATGTTCAGTCACACAGCTTTCTCAATAGCCAGCAATGTCACCGACTTGGCAGCTCTCTTCTGAGGGAGTGAAAGCCCTGATGATGAGAGTATGTTGCACTAAAATATACAGTTCTGTACTATCAGGGCCGGCTCCTGGCACCATCAGAGCAAGCAAGTGCCTGAGGCGGCACATGCTAAGGGCCATTCTGTCCATTCTTGGGGCGGCAGAGTCCGGACGGCTTTTTTTTTTTTTTTTTTTTTTTCTGCTTCGGCAGTTTGGGCGGCAACAGTCCAAGCCAATTTTTTTTTTCTTGAGGTGGCAAAAATGGTGTGTACTATAGGTGTAGAATTATTGGGAGCACTGATTGCAAGTGGATGAAATGAAGAATTGCATAAGACCACGTAGTTAAAAGGAAGTCTGGCCATGAGGATGAAGGAAAAGAAACAGAGGGCTCAGTGTGGAAGCTGGGAAGTAGAAAATGCTGCTAGAAAGAGCTGAAACAAGCTATTTGTGTTGTAATGGAATCAGCAGGCCTTCCTACAATAAAGTGAAAAGCTTGATATGTTTACATACCCTTCCCTACAGGAATTCCTTGAAAATTTTGTTTAATATATGAGGTATGGTATAAGTAGGCCAATGGCAAGATAACTTGCTTGGTTTATTTTTAACTGGTGACTTTGGCCTTTCAAAGTAGGCCTTCTGCTTGACCTTTACATTTTCTTCATGGGCCGAGAGAATGAAGCGTGTGGGGAAAATAACCAACATGGCACAACTGCTTTGGAGAAGACATGAACTGCTATTGAGTATAAGAAGCAATAAACACCTGGGGAACATTTCAGTTGTAGCTGCTTACTCACTTGTAAAAGACATGAAAAAAGCAGTTAACTTTTTCTACTGAGTAGAAAAGTGATCTTTATACCCATTTTTCCTAAACTGTATTAATAATAAGCACCTCGAACAGGAGAGGTATATACATTTAAAAGGCAACTGTAATTCTCCAGGTCCCAGAAGCAGGGAAGGAGTGAAAATCAAAGGTTAGTGGTTCAGAATGGAAACAAGTGTATCTCTTTTCTTTGTGGGGAAACTTGATTTGAAACTCAAAGGGATGATTACAAATATGCTAAATCAAGAGAGAGACAACAAAAGCTCCCCTCTCCACTCCCAACTCTGTTCTTTTCTTTCTTTGCAAAAGGGGCTGAAACACATGATTTAAAACCAACAATATTTTTTAAGATGCAAAAATATAAGACACAGGATATCACCTTTTTTGACCCTGTAGGCTAATACTTAACTCTAGCAGACCATTAAGTCTACTAATATTAAATCTCCTGTATTTTGGGTACTTGTCTCTTTTCTGATTGTGGCCATTTTTAATGCCCTCTCTCTGTGGCTGGAAAAGTGACTTAAATATACTGCCCCTTGTGAGTACAACTGAAAGAACAGTCATTTATTTACAAAGCCTTTGTCTTTGGGGCTTCGCCTGAGGGGAGCCATTTTGAGATGCTCACTTCTAGCCCTCTTCTTTTGCGTAGGGACAGTGACTGAGCAGAGATTCATGTGGTCCAGTTAAAAAAGAGCTTGGGAAGTCTCATTTACATCTGCCCTGAATAGCCGTGTAAATGGCTCCTGAAAAGCCACACTCTCTTCTTTCATTCTGCACCTGAATCGCTTCAGAACTGGCTCCATGAAGAGCCATAAGACACAAGAAGACAGAGGTAAGGCAGCTCTTGCTCCCTGAGCAACTGTGATTGAGGATTTGACAAATTAAGTTGACTAATTAATCTGGTTTTGGGTTGGATACAAAATGTGAGATACCTCTTTTAATTATGTGGTGGAATGATGGAATCATCACCTAACCATATCTATAATAAAACCATGATGTGCCTGCATTTCCCAAGCGGTAATAGAATTGACTAATAAATTGAGCATAAGTGACTCAACAATCAGACCAAAAGGACAAATGCCTGTGTCACTTTGAGACACCTTCGTGCAAAAGCATTGCCTCTCCCTGTTTATACATAGCCACCCTATCCAACTTTTAAAGCTATAACTCAGGAGAAGACATGAATGGTCTAGCAGAGTTTTTCAACGAGTCTTTTTACCTACTGCATGTTTTAAAACCTTTTCTATACAGTTACAGTAAATCCTATGAGTGAAAGCCTGAGGGTGGCTTTCCAAAGTAGCATATATAGGATTTATCTACTGATTATTATGGATGTTAATGCGTGTCATGTCCTGAAATCTTCATGTACTGCTTTTAAACTGTACCCCTGTGTGTCTAATAAATTAGTTCTGTTTCCTTCTCCACAGTTTTCGTGAGGAGGAGTACAGCTACAAAAACATTTTCTTCTCTAAAACAAAAGCAGTATCTCCACATTCCCTCCAAAAGGAATATTTCTCTGCTGTGCCTGGAAAGTATGCCAGGATTCCAGCTGATAAGATTTGGATTTCAGTGAAGTCAGAGGGGACTGTGAAATCATTGAAGGAACAGATCCCTTATAAACTTCACAGCACAAATTAAGCAAAGGCTCTTATCTGTCAGAGACTAATTGGCTGGGGCCTACTGTTTCATATATCAGATTTCCCCTGCTGCTCAGAGCATCTTTAGTAAAATAATTCTGTGCTAGAAATAATTTAGCCTCATATATGTATATTGGTATATATCTATATCTATATCTATATCTATCTATATATATATATAGATATCACATATACTTCCCTCCCTACACACTGCTTGAGTTTGTGAGCACCAGTAAAGATTTAAGGTGGGGATACTTGCATCTACAGCTAAAGTAAATATTGTATGTAAAGATAGACAGCAGAGACATTCATCTTCATCAAGACACATGTCTGAAAAGGTTCTGTTAACTGTTATACTATTTCAAGAGTCAGTTTAATGACTGCATTTTATAAAAGTAAAGCAATTATATGCTAATGCATAACGAACAGTATGACTTCCAAATGTTCATATGTATTGCACATTGAATTTCAGACGTTTTAAAAAATCTCCAAGGCTTGAACCTGCACTTGTGAAGATCCACATGTTGCAACCTCAGAATGTCAAAATCTGAGCTGGTTCCTATACATGATCAGAGCAGTGGAACCTATGCCATATTCTGCTCTTTACTTTTAGTATATCTTGTTGAAGTCTGACGAAGTGGGTATTCATCCATGAAAGCTCATGCTCCAAAACGTCTGTTAGTCTATAAGGTGCCAAAGGATTCTCTGCTGCTTTTACAGATCCAGACTAACACGGCTACCCCTCTGATACTTGTTGAAGTAGTTTATCATATGTGCACTTCTGTTAAACTTAGTCAGCGTTTAATCCATATGACATTCTATGGAGCTTTTATTTATTTTTTGCCTTGTAGCGTACCACATTCTGGCTCCATTTTCTCACAGGATGTAGCAAAGACTAGTGAACAGGGAATTACAGGACCTGAAATTGATCTATATTATTCTCAAGGTTAAGTCCATTAATGGCTATTAGCCAGGATGGGTAAGGAATGATGTCCCTAGCCTCTGTTTGTCAGAGGATGGAGATGGATGGCAGGAGAGAGATCACTTGCTCATTTCCTGTTAGGTCCACTCTCTCTGGGGCACCTGGCATTGGCCACTGTCGGTTGACAGGATACTGGGCTAGATGGACCTTTGGTCTGACCCGGTACGGTCGTTCTTATCTCAAGTTACTGCAATAAGCAGCAGAAAAAGTGGGAGAGCAAGGTTCTTGTTATTAAGCCACTAGACTGGGAAACAACAGAGCTGGATTCCACTTCTAGCTCTGTCACACCTAGTGATCCCATATGAGATCAGGTCCCCATTGTGCTAGGCACTGTACAGACACATAGTAAGAGACAGTACATGTCTCAAGGAATTTACAGTTTAAGTACTCAAGACAGATAAAGGGAATGTCTTTATCCCTTTTTATAGGGAGGGGATAGAATTGAGGGTGAGAGATTAAGGCCTGGATCCACAAAGGTACTTAACCCCGTAGCTCTTATTGATTTCAAGGGAAGTTAGAAACCTACATATCTTGAGGAGCTGGGCCTAAATGACTTGTTCACGATCGCACAGGAAGTCTGTGGCAGAGCTGGAAATGGATCCGAGCTTTGTTGTTTCCCAGTCCAATGGCTTAGTAACAAGAACAGCCTTCCTCTCGTGCTTCATCTGCTGCTTATAGCAGTAATTTGAGAAGGCCTGTTTCCTGATTGTTTGTTTGATAGGGAGTGAGACGTTTTCATTACAAAATTGAAATGTCACCCTACAGCTTTGCAGTACCATGGCAAAGTTGAAATGCAGCCATTGGCACAGTTTTGCAAATGAAATGAGTTATGTTCCTAAGTGTTTTCCAGTTGAAGATGCAGAGGTGAGACATGACAGCTGGGAATGAGTCCTCACTTGTATTGCAAAAATGGCTTTTTACATTTCTAATCACTCTGAATAACTGCTCCCCCCAAAAAACCCGAACACCACATTTAATATCAGCACTGTTAACTAGCTCTTGCTGAGAAACTATAATTTTACTGAAGATATGTTATCCCTACTCCACCTTACTGTCTTGTTGCACCTTTGTTACATCTTGGTTAATGTTAGTTTGTAGGGTTCCAGGGACAGGGATCATGTCATCTTTCTGGCTGGGAGCCTCCTGCCCCCTTTGAGTGCTATTAAAAATCAGTAATAATACATTAATAACAAAACGTATCTCAGCTAATTTGCAAACAGAAGGGCAAAACTCACCCCTTTCTCCCCCCAAAACCAACTACTATGAATAATTCATTTCATTCTACTCAAATATCTCTAATCCATGCTCTTTCCATTTTGAACATATGAGGGCCTTCATAAATATTGGTACCAGTATGAGCTACTGCTCCTTGGAGAACTCTGGGCACAAGCAGGATAGATTAGTTACAAATAATATTATACAGCTTATTTGTGATATGCTAACATGCTGATAATATATTTCACCAAACCAAATTCAGCTCTGTTCAATTCTATCCTCACACAGACTCAAACTGATCCTGCAGGACCTCTTCACATAAAACTCCTATTGATTTCAATAGAAGGCGTGAGTCAATCCTGTGGCCTCAATTCAGGAAAGTACTTATGCATGTGCTTGAGTGCTCTCTTGAATAGGGACGCTTTCCTATGGGAATAGGAAATATGAAAAGTTGAGACCTCTCTGAATGATAAATACATGAATAAGAAAGTCCCATAATGAACTGAAAATAGGTAGGTTAGCAAGAGATTTCCAGGGAAAGACTTATGAAAGGTAAAGGGGAGTGGAGAAGGAGCCCAGCTAGACCAATTAGTCTTCTGGATGCTTGCCTTCTTCTCCACATTGGTCCCTATTAGATTTACCTTTTTACATGGGAAATGTGCTTTCAAGCTGTAAAGTTTGAAGGCCTTACTGAACCAAATTCATTCATCTTCCTTTTGCTAAATGCTATAGTTTTGCATGTAAACTTCATATGAAGGTTACTATTTTTCTTTATCAAAGGGGTAGCTGTGTTAGTCTGGATCTGTAAAAAGCAACAATGAGTCGTGTGGCACCTTAAGGACTAACAGATGTATTGGAGCATAAGCTTTTGTGGGTGAATACCCACTTCGTCAGACATCTGGCGAAGTGGGTATTCACCCACGAAAGCTAATGCTCCAATACATCTGTTAATCTTTAAGGTGCCACAGGACTCGTTGTTTTTCTTTAGCACCTGCTCAGACCAGCTCTTTTCTGATATAGCAAATCAAATAATTAAGGGTATTGCAACGCTCACATTTATTTGAAAGCTGTTTGCTTGGGAATATACCACAGTCTAAGAAATACCAAGTAAGTGCTTTGAGGCAATATGAGTAGCACATTTGAAATTATTTTAAAATATTAAAATAATATCTATATATAATATTTTTGAGCTAAACCTATCCTACATGGCCACATAAGGGTGTGAAGTAGTTTTTATTTTCATCCTTTGCCTGTAGGCTGCTGGTACAGGCTGCTTTTTGTTAGTTTAGTAACTGTGGGAGGAAAGGCCAAACATTGGGAGATTAATTTACAAACTAGCTAAGAAGAATTAGTCACAGGAGACCAACTTCAGGGTGTCTGGCAGACATCAGCTTTCTATTTCATTGTAACTAAAATATTTCACATGGATTCATAAAACATTTTTTGTTAGATTTACTTTTAAGTTTCACAGTTTGTTCTTTCTTTTAAAACTTGTGGTGGATCAGAATTAATGGAAGTAATTTCCTTTGTTAATGACCTCATAATACACTGTTTTAGACTAGAGGAGATGTCTCTTTAAAGGCAGGAAGCTCTCTTTATATTATTAAGGTAAAACATTTAAAAAACAATTTTTTTATTTCAGGTATCTAAATTCGTCTTTAAAACCCTGTGTTTAAAACCTCAAGAAAACTCTTTTAAAAATCATATTGACAATGTAGTTATTATTAATATGTATACTATTATATAGTTGTGTCCATCATTGTGTTATATATGGAATTACAAAAGATACAGTAGTCACAGGAATCTAGAAGAAACAGATCATTATAGCATGTTTAATATTTTCTTGGTAGTTCCATAGTGTTGAAAAATGACTTTTCATTTTTGACTGGGTGCAGGCAGATACTTAGCATAGCCCATTCATATAAGGGAGTCCATAGCTAGATATTTTTCAGTGTCTTCTGGAAGTATAATCTCTTCGCTCATATCGTGTTTGTATGCTATTTGAGTTTTTGGATGTTTAACAGGATAGCACAAGGTGTCACCAATGTTCCCAGTATGCTCCAGCACTTCCTGGACAAATACATGGGAGACGTGCATTCAGATAAAGTACTTGTATTCCTAGACAGCTTAATTGTGTTTTCCATACCTTAGGTGAATACAAAATTATGCTTCGGAAGGTCTTAAATCCACCTAGAATATGACTTGAAAATGTCTCTCCAAAGAAGCACAGTTTTTTCATATTTTTTTTGATAGTTGGTGCATGTTATAAGTGTTAATGGGATCCAGACCAATCCAGACAAGATTAATGGCCTGAAAGTCGTTTGGCAATTCCATTCCCTATGTCCTAAAAGTATGAAAAAATTAAATTACTTCTTAGATTTCATAGGCGAGGGAAGGAAGGAAAGGCCTGAAAGAGATACCCTATTAGTAAATGCATTATGCATGTATCCACTTGTGCATATGGATTATCTGTCCTTGGCTTATCAAACTCGCAAGGAATATTCTAATTATCACTGATACTTTTACCAACTAGGTGAGAGCTGTCTCCACAAAAGATGAACAAATTTTTTGGTGGCCTCTCTTGCTGGTGGCTGTTCTGACAATTTTTCTTAAAATACTTAATTAACTCTGGGAAAAAACAAATAACTATGAATATATACATGGCCAAATCATTGTAATTTATTTAGATACCTCTTTGTTTTTGCAAACTCAATAATAAAAATGTACAGTTGTCTCTGTTCTTTATTGGACTTACACAGAATAGAAGCACAAATAAGGTGCTTTGCATGTTCTTGTCTGTTGTTTGTTGCTTCTTTTGCTTTTTTGGTTGCTTTTTTTAAGACTTGCTAGCTAGTAAGTCTGCTGCAGTGAAAAGTGGTATTTGTATGCTTGTTAATATCACTTTTCATAGAAGCAGACTTGTTAGCTAGCTAGCTGGGAGGCAGTGAAAAGTGATATTAACAAATATCACTTTTCACAACAAATTTACTCAATCCCAGCAAGCTGGAGGACAAATTAAACTCTGGATAGGGAAGTGGGTAGGGAGGCAGTGGGGGCCATAGACAATGGAAGGGTGGTGAGCCTGGGGCTGGCATCTGCTGCTGTATGGCTGGGACAGAGACCGAAGCCCCATGGTCGGAGTCTGCAACTCGCCACCCGCCACTCCAGTGCTGAAACCAGAAGCCCGAGCCCCACCGACCCTGGAAGGTGTGGAACTCACGTGGGCTGCCTGCTCCTCTGGCATTTGTGGCTCCTGATTAAGGTAGGAATTCTGAGTCCCACACTGTAAAAGAACTCTACAATTAGGGGAGCTAGGATTGACTATGTCTAATGAACATTTAATTAAAACGTGTTAACATTTTTTTCCCTGTTCTAGAAAAGGCCTTAAAGTTATAGCTGTGGCTTGATGATCAGTCCAATATCTTTGAAAAAGACTAGCTCCCCCTAAAACCACAGCTTCAGATTCCTTAAAGGTCACATCAGCACTTCATGTTTCTGCTAAAGATGGATAAGTGCCATGCAGTTTACTATGTCCTTGTGTCTTTCTGATGAGACCTTAAAAATCCATCTGTTCAGCATGGTATTTTTCTTACAACAGCAGGGTTTTGTGCTGGTGACCTTGACCAACATCTGCCCTCCTTCCACTGTTATGTAATGGTCTGCATTCTGGTAGGTTGCTGCATGCCACTCCAGAAGTGGCTGCATGCCACTCCAGAAGTGGCTGCATTTCATTGCTGTATTATTGTATGAATTTGTAATATAATTCGGTACCCTTTGTGATGTATGGTGCTATATAAAGATAAGATATCTAGTGGAATTTTCTAAGTGCTCAAACATAGATTTCAAGACCAGTGCTAAGTGCTTTTGTAAATTCCATCCATTATTGTTGTTTTTCAGTATAAACTGAAAACGAATTTGCTTTGCTTTGCTTACATCATTCCAATTTTTTCATATTTTTTTTAGTTAATGATGGGTGCGGGGAGGGATTCCCTCTCCATTTTCTAAATGCAAAAATGCCAATGGACTCTTTTCTTGGCATCTTTAGTATACTGAGAGTGTCAGGGTATGGAAATATCCTTTGTATTTTGTATCTATAGAATTTTAGCTTTTGGCATGTACACAAAGACTTACTCAGTTTATTTTAAGGTACAGCACCGTTTACATAGTTCTAATGGAACTTTTTTAATGCTAACTCTTTTATGATTTTTTTTACTTCATTTGCAAAACAAAACATCCGTTTATGGGTCAGCACAAATGATTTTAAATGTGTGGAAATGAAGTATCCAAAGAGGTACAAATGTTTTTTTCAGTGACTTTTTATTGAATTGTCTGTTTCAAGGAACAACAGGTTTTTTGTGCTGTTTCAGATGGTACTGTATGTGGCAGAATATGCCCCATTCATATTTTCTGCTTCGCAAAGGCACCATGCTGTGGGAGCCTGTTTTAAGAGGGAGATCCATGGGGGTATGAAAAGTTCTGCTGCAACACCTATGACTGAGCCCAGTCTGTTTATAGCACAGATCTGATTTAAATTTTTTCTTTATTTCTCTCAAGTATTCAGCACATGTTCCCACCTATTTAAATAAAAGGCTCCATCAGACCGTAAGTACCGAATAGGCAATAGTAAATAAAGTCTAATCAATTCAAGCTCTCCCTTGTGAGGCACTGTACACTGGTTATTCACTGCACTTGTTATGGTGATGTGCATTTTACTATAAGGCAATGACTAGATAGTGTGATCTTGTTCATTTGCAAATATTTTCAAAACTAGATTTAACAACAGTAAAGCCTCAGATGAACAGGAGACTTCCATTTTCTGGTAAGGTATTTTAATAAAACCAGAATATCAACATTAGTTTTCTGAACCTTCCATGCTTTTCCCCTCCCCTACCATGTTGCTATTTTAATCTCTGATTTATCAAGAATTTGTCCCAAATTAAAAGATTTAGGATACACAAAGTGAATAATCTCATCTTGATGCACGAGGATTTATACATCATTATTTCTTTACCTATTCATTTGAAATCTCAAGTTTCTGGAATTTTGAGACACAGCTTTTGAGGGTATTGGTGTTTCTGAATCTGCACAGAGACGCTTAGTGAAAAGCTGGGTGCCCAGAGAGCCATTAGCCTGGATCGCATAAAGGCCCTCAGATTCACAGCACACAAACAAATATAGCAAAGAAGGGACTAAACAAAACAGCATCAAAGAAGCCTTTTTGTGAGAATATGGACAATGCTATAAAACTAACCTTGTGTTAACCCACTGAAGAAAAGAGAACAAGGATTCTGAGTGCCAAAATATAGAGAGACGTATGAAAAGAGGAAAACATATACAAAGTAGACAGACTGAATAAAACTATTTATCTTTAAACCACACAAGTCATGGTAATTAAATTAGGTCAGGCTGGCTACAAAAAGCAGGCTGTAACTAATTTAAAAAGGGATAGAGAGGACCTGAAAAGAAAACAGATTGGCAGCCCCATATTTTTTTATCTAATCAAGGCAACAAAACTTAAGAAAGAGGAAAAGGGAGAGGGGAAGCCACTCCTGATTTATCAAGATTTCCTCTCAACTTGAAAACATTAGAATACACAAAGGCATATAGTCACACATCTTTGATGTGTGGGGATTTACACATCATTATCAGTGTTAATAGAGAGTTACATGCATACAGAGTTTACTCCTATAAACAACAGAATAATGAAAAGTATTAAGGTCTAGAAAATTGTGTGGAGTGTAATAAAAACATATATTGGAGTAAAACTATGTAGATCCTGTCCTAACATACACTATGTTTAAACTGTTAAATTCTTAGCATCTGTGTCTTCTGCTTACACTGTCTAAATAAAAGCCCTTGCATGTGTTGTATGGTGTGAAGAGAATCCAAGACTTTCCTTTAAAACCATCTCTTCATAAAGACCACCTGCCAGTAACTATTAAAATAACATTTTTAAAAGGGTTTCAAACATATGCTGTGACTGTAAATGTGCCAGGTTGTAAAGGAGGCTGGATGGCAATTCTTGGGGAGTTGGTAGAGGGAGGATTAGGGTTTTTTAAATAGGTTTGGATCCAAGCTTATTACAAGAAGTTTAAAACAATATTTTATTCCATTCCTTCAGTAGTTTCCTTCTCTGAATGATCAGAAACATTAGCGTTCTGCCATTGTTTATTAATCTGAACAGTTAAGAGAATTATATGAATAAAATGGTGAGGACAAACAAAAAATGGAGCTTGGTCTGTGTTTAACAGCAAATAGCCCCTCCCCACTTCTACTTTTTGCAGTATTACATAATGTCTAAAGAATTTTCAGCAGTAGCTGAAGCTCAGGCATTGACATCCACCAAGGTAAGATCAGAATTTTCACATCCTCTTATGAAAAGAAGGGGGGGAACAAAAAGGGGGGCAGACTTTTGCAGATTGTTGAGACCTTGTGCACCATTCACTTTTTTCAAGTTGCAAGAACATTTTCAGTTTCTCTGTGTAAATAGAAATTTCCCCCTAGCTCTCCCAACCAGTAACCTTGGGTAAAACCCTGGCCCCATTGAAGTCAATGGGAGTTTTGCCATTGTCTTCACTAGGCCCAGTGCTGTACCCCTCGTCTGGTGACAAAACTAGTAACAATGAAAGTTAGCTAGTGAGGGAGAAGAGTTCCCATGGACATAGCACTGTTTACATGGGGAGTTAGGTCGGTATAACTCTGTCACTGAGTAGTGTGGATTTTTCACACTCTTGATTGATTTATTTATACTGATATAGGTCTATAGGGCAGACCAGACCTCTGAGTACATTTCCCAGTCCAGAAGATGAGCTCTGCATAAGCTCAAAAGCTTGTCTCTCCCACCAACAGAAGATCTCACCTACCTTGTCTGGCTAATATCCTGGAACCAACACAGATACAACACAGCAAACAATAGTGTGACAAAGCCATATGTGGAGTGTGCCCACTAATTAAGAGCTAGAAAAACTGCTGGATTGAATGTAGAAGGCCTCAGAGGCCTTTAAATATTTTCTAGATATAGGTCTGGTCTACACGGGGGTGGGGGATGGGAATCGACCTAAGATATGCAACTTCAGCTACGAGACCAGCGTAGCTGAAGTCGACATATCTTAGGTTGACTTACCTCACATCTTCATGGCATGAGGTAGACTGTTGCCGCTCCCCCATTGACTCAACTTCCTCCTCTCGCTGCGGTGGAGTACAGGAGTCGACAGCAGAGCGTTCGGGGATCAATTTATCATGTCTACACTAGACGCAATAAATCAATTCCCGATAGATCGATCACTACCTGCTGATACGGCAGGTAGTGTAGACGTACTGTCATAAACAGATAGTTAAGGGTTAATGTCTCGTTCACCTGTAAAGGGTTAACAAACAGTGAACCTGGAACACCTGACCAGAGGACCAATCAGGAGACAAGATACTTTCAAATCTGGGTGGAGGGAAGCTTTTGTGTGTGTTCTTTGTTCTTTGTCCGTGTTCTCTCTGTTCTGAGAGGACCAGACATGTAAGCAGATTCCTCCAATTTCTAAAAATCTCTCTGTTCTAATTTTAGTAAGTATAGGATAAAGGTGGTTTAGTCTTTTTGATGTTTTTTTATTTGCAATGTCGTTTCCTGGAAGTATTTAATTTGTATTGTGCTCGGGGGGCGGGTTTTTCTCTCTGTGTCTATAAGTGAAAGACCCTGTAATATACATCTTGATTACAGAGATTTCTTACTTTTTTCTTCTTTTATTTTAACAGCTTTTTTTTTAAAGATAATTGATTTTTTTCCCCTTGTTAAGGCTAAGGTATTAAGTCTTACTCACCAGGGAATTGGTGGGGAGAAGGAGGGGGTGAGGTGGAATTCCTTGATGTTTAAGATTCAAGGAAGTTTGAATCACAGTGCTCTTCCAGGGTAATCCAGGGAGGGGAAGCTTGGGAGAGGCAACGGTGAAGGAAAGGGTTTACTTTCCTTGTGTCAAGATCCAGGGGATCTGGGTCTTGGGGTCCCAAGGGAAGGTTTTGGGGAGACCAGAGTATACCAGGCACTCCAAGTCCTGGTTGGTGGCAGCCTACAAGATCTAAGCTGGTACTTAAGGTTAGAGGAATTCATCTTGGTACCTCATTTTTGGATTCTAAGTTTCAGAGTGGGGAAAGAATACCATTACACGTACCCATAGAGATTGGGGGTGGAAAATATTTAATTTTTATTAAGATCTCAAATGCTGTGCTTGGCAAAGCAGCATCCCTTGTCTTCAATGGTCATTCTGTCTAGGTTTCTTTCTTTCTGTCTATCTATCTTTGCAATGAAGAAATGAATTTTGACAAATCACATGGCTTTGTAAATAGATTGTGTGGCAGTGTGACTCCTTTCAGTAATGTGCTCTATAGTAATAGTAACTGTTGCTCTTATAACACCGTCCATCCTAAAATCTCAAAACATTTTACAAACATGAATTACCTTCCGTAAGAGGTATTCAAGTATTTTGGGTAAGCTTATAAAGAAGGAAAGGGCCAAATCCTTCAGCCTGAAAAGCAAGCAAAACTCTCATTAAAGTCAAGCATTTCAGTCAGCTAGTCAGTGGTAAAAATGGGTAATAGAACCCATGAGTCCTGACTTCTAGACCCATTCCAAATTCTAGACATCACTGCCTTTTTGTACACCACTGAAGCTAAAATCATAAGGGATATTTTCCCATTGTATTATATTTAATTACTATGAAAATGCTTCTGGCCCTTTTTCATTTCCATAACCTCTTCTACTGACCCATGTTAAGTTGATTTTGAAAGGAATGCGGTAACAATATATGTACTCTGTATAGAGATGTTAATGGCACAACCTTTATCCTTCAGGCTTTCCCTCCCTTTGGGGTTGTGTGTATGGTTGCTCATAGATAGGGATACCATTATGTCATTCCAGTGTCATGGAACCCGTGAATTTTGTAACTTATATGGATCCTGCTGCCACAAACTAAGTTTGTTCATTCATTTTGATCAGCTGCTGCACACTAATAGTTAGTTTTCTTTGATCTAGTCCTCTTTGAAATAGGACTACATCAAAGTGAACTAACACTGTTAATGTGCAGCAGCAGGGACCACAAAAAAAGTTTGTTAGCTTGCTTTAGTCTAGTTCTGTTTCAAAGAGGACTAGATCAAAGTGAACTAATCAGCAGAGTTTACAATGTGGCTGTGACCATGATGTGAAAATATTTATTTTTTACTCTGAAAGTTCTGTGAATTTTGCATAATTTTACTGTGACAAAATCTTATCCAATCATACTCCTTGACCAGAAGATACGGACTAGAAGTAGGCCAATGACTAACTTTTAAGCTGGCCCACACTATTAGGTGTGGTCAATCCCAACGATGGAGCTCTTAAATAAATAAGAAGGAAAGCCAAGATTTTCAGAAATGAGTTTTTGATGTTAAGCCCCCAAATCCTTATTTGGTTTCCTAAATAGGTTGTCTTTTTAAAAAATGCTGAGCACCTGTTGTTATGTTCCCAGCATACACACAGAGAAGTTAGAGTATTTTATTTTTTATTCTTCTGGAAGGTTGAAATGTAACACTACTTGGTTTCTTAGATTTAGAATGATACACATGAATCAAAGAGACAAAACAGACTGCTCCCTAAAATAGAGCAGTATAACTCACCTCATCTCACTGCAGACTGACTGCTGCTAGATCAAGATCACATGCCTCCCAATAGAACCTCCCATCCGGCAAGTAGGACCAGGAAACTCCTGAAAATTAAAGTGACAGCTTACAATTGTAAAACAGCCTTCAATACGCCATACCTACCACCTCCTATTGACATCAGTTGGAGCTATTGAGCACTTTTGCATATGTCAAGATGGAGACAGGCACAGAGACTGCAAAGAGCAGATAAAACTGTAGGTACAGTGCCAGATGCAGAGTAAAGTTAGTGTGTGGGCATAGGATTGGTCCAGGCCCTATAAATAAGAAAAATATAGAACAGGAGTTTTGAAGACAAGCCACACAGCCAGGGCTGGATTCAAAGAGCTCAGTGTAGTAATTTATTGGTGTAGTGTTAACATGAGGCCAACCTGAGCCATAGGACTGATTTAAGCATGTTCAATTTTGACAGTCTGGCAATTACTGAATTTCTATTGCATGTGGATAAAAGGGGACCTGTCAAGCATCTACACAGTTTGGACCCTGGGAATTTGGACCATGATGTTTTTACTATGTCTATTTAAAGGTGTTGGCTTCTATTAAACTAGAAACTGTTGGTTCTAATATTTGATTGTATTTTCTGCTTTAGCTCTGTTGGGGATGGATAAGTGTCCTGGAAGCATGATGGTCTTTGAAAACACCCTCCAAAATGAAATGTTGTGCAGTAGTTTCTGAACATCTGGATAAACAGTACAATATTAACCTTTCAACAGATTGGTTAGCAAGAGCTTCTTTTAATCTAAGCCATATTCATGGGTTGTTCTTAATTTAATTAAATTTCTCAATCTCTTTTCATACTTAAATGATATGAAACCAATTAGCCTGTATTTACCTCTGAACAGTTTTTCATCATTATTACTTTCAGTCATGGAATTACATTAAAATTTTATTTCTTGGGGTTCTCTTAAAATAAAGGAAACTTGTGAAATTGTCAGCTCATGTGCCATGTTTTATCCTGAGCTACATGCTGTCTGATGCACTGTGAATTTTAGAGGCCTCTGATTTTCATAACCATTTCCATTCTTATCTACACATTTGAAAATTCCTCATATGTGGTCTCTGTAAATATGATTATTATGACTCAGGCAATTTCCAAATTCTCTGATTGTAAAGACATATGGTAAAACCTTTCTAATGTTTCCTTATCCTTTGTGCTGAATTTTCCACTATTTATTAAGTTTTCTTTTTTTCTTTTACCATTTGTTTGATAGGCACATGTAATATTATAAGATGATAATCTAGATGCTTTAATTTTGGGGTTTTATGCTCTAATTTATTTTATATTTAACATTTTTAACCAGTTCTAATGTTTCCTTTTAAATATTTTTTCTTTTTATGGTTAACAGATAAAGGAACCCTGACCTTAGTTAGCCTAATGTATGATATTGAAGTAAGCTTAAAATATATATATTATGTAACCATCACCCGTGTACAGCCATTCATGAACTCTGAAAAAGTTAAATATTTACAGCAATCAGAAGTCAACAAAAAACTAAATTACAATGGGGGAAAATTATCAAAGGGTTTAAAGGAGTTAAGAATATGTCTTACTGGAAAACACTGGGATGTATGCTCTTGAATCCCTTCAGCCCTTTTGAAAATCTCCCCCAACATTCACAAGAATCTTGCCCAGCATTCACAAGTGTATTTAAATGCCCATCTCCATGAATTTTTAATCTTCTACAATAAACCACTGCTCATATATATTTTAAATGGCTGAAAAAAGTCTTGAGAACCTTAGATTTTTTTTAATTCTTGACATATCAACAATTCTGAATGTACACTTATGAAAATCTTTCTCTTTCCCTTCCCCTCTCTTGTCAGAAGAATGAAGGAACAATCTTCTAAAGCTGCCTCAACTTTCTTGGTAATGCAACACTTCCTTAGTTTGCACAGTTCTTATATTGATCAAAGCAAGAGATTTGAAATCTTTCATGACCAACATGGTACACTTTTTTTTAACTAGATTTGCCATTGTCTCCAAAACCATTTCTTGGTTTTCTGTCTTATCCTGTCCAAAATATCTGTAACTGTTTCCTAGGAGAGTTATTTTTACCCTTTCTATTTTTTCAGTTCCTTTCCAGTTCCCTTAGCTGTGTACTGTGGTGTCCAAGCTCCATCTGCTTTTCTCCCTGCAGACACAATGTCTTTCCTCAGCTACATGCTAAACCTCTGCCTCCTGTCCTGTTGTGTCTATTGTCTGATTCTGTTATCAGTTCCATATCCTGGCCTTTTGAAATTCCACACAGTGTGTAGACAGAGCCAAGTTTCAGTTATCCTCATTATGTCATATATCTCTCTGAATCCATAGCCTGCAATCTTGCTTAGTGTGCCCTTAGCTACCAAATAAATGAATTTCAATTTACTTGACTCTTTTTCTTATGATATATCTACACTGCAAAACAAAAACCAACAAAAAAGATGTTCTTACTCAGGTTAGCGGCTCAAGTTAAAGCCTATAAGGGAGGCTGGGTTTGAATTTGACCTGCTAACTTGAGTTAAAAACTGAATTGCCATGTCTTTACTGCAGTTTTAACCAGTGTAGCTAACATTGGTTAGCTAATTTGAGTTAAGAGCACACCTTTTTTTGAACTGTAGTAGACATACTTTTAGATACAATACCTTTCCAGGCTTCCCTCCATTCCATCCACTGTGGTTTTGTTATGTGACTGTTACTTGTCAACAGTATTTCACTAGGGATAAGTGGGTGATAGTGTTGTAACATCGATGACCATCCCAGGCTACTGACTCACATAACTAGAAATGGACTTGAACTGAATGCTGCACACACATCCCCCGTGAACTTGGGAGAAATTTGCCTCCAGATTTGATGGTGAACATCAGAGTTTAGGCTTATCTCTGTAATGGGCTGACCAAGGATTAAATCAAACAAACACTGTAAGATTTACGGGAAATTAAAAATCTAGTTCAGCCACTTGGGCTACTTTCTACACACGAGAGATGTTGCTGAGAAGAGGTATTTAATACATTTTTTCTTACCAGGATTTATGGATAATATCACCTGGGTTGGCCTTAGGCACACGCATAAGACAAGTCCATCACTTCATGCCAAAAGAAGCTCCACAATTATTGTTTTGATTTGGTAGCTGTACCAAAAAAAAAAAAATTGATTTAAAACCAAAGCTGATTTTTTTTTTGTGTATCACTGGAACAAAAAAAAAAAGTCATTCAAGTCAAACAATTTGACATTTTTTTATTCAAATCCTGCTTACAACAGGTTTCCGGAGTATTCTCTTGTTCTTCATACCAGCAGGATCTCAAATTATGACGTAAATTGTTGTAGGAGCAGCAATGATCTGTATCCTCTGTATAACCTGCCTTTTGTCTCCTCTCCCTCTTTGAATACCTGTGAAGTGGTTTTCCCCCTTCCCATCCCTCCTGGAATGCATGTGGGATGAATGGGCTGCTTGAACAGCTGGAAGATCAGAAGAGCTCCCAGGTAGACAAGGTGTCTGGGACTCTAATTAGGCAGTGCTCACACACCCAATGAATGGACACTGCATGGACGCTGTCCGAGATGGAGTGTGACCAACCAGACACAGCCAAGTCATCTTAGTCACAGGCCATGAGGAGCAGGTCCTTAAAAGGAGAAAAGGGCCATGTGCTCAGGAGTGCACTCACAAGACTGTACCTCCAGTAAAGACCCTTCGCCCAGACTGTCTGGCCAGTGGTTCGCCGGGTTGCATTCCATCATGCCTCAGGAAGACTTATCTTCATCACACCATCCATTGCTGTGCTGTGGGACACATATCTTGAAGGATCCTGACATCTCCAGTGCCGTGCCTCTCCTGGGAGAGTGAGTATGTGAGTGTTCATCTGCCCCCCGCCCCTTCTTTTGGGCTTAGCTATCAGTATAATAAACATGCTGCTTTCTTCCAAACTCTGTTGGGTCATTAGTCCCCCCTAATCTTACTAGCTGGTCCAATTTCAGGTAACATAAATGACATAGTACTACCTTAAAGCGCACAATGGCACCTTCAGTATGCACCAGAAGGGTCTATATGAATCAATTAATATGCAACATGTTAGTGTACTTCAGAAATCACACTCCTGTAGTGCACATTACTCCACCATGTAGATAAGCTCTTAGTCTGTGGAGTTGGAGGCGGGGAGAGACAATATGTGGGGCTTGCTTTGAGTGCATATGCCTTCTGACTGAATGCACTAGAGAAGCTGTTGTACAGCAGAGAGTTTAGTATTGAGACTATAACACCATTTAACCTTGTTCAGGTCAAACTTCTTCTTGATCCCTGAATTGTCCTTTTATTTTCTTCTTTGTTTTCCAGTGGTCTGAGAGTAAAGGGGCTGGCTTGCCTCAAGTTATAGACCTATGCACAAATAGGTTGACATACGTCACCTTGCCTAGACCTAATTTTGTAGTGTAGACCAGGATTTAGTCATGCAGTCTTGAGTGAAAAAGACAGCATGAAACAATGGTAGCAATATGAAGAGACAAATGATATGTGATCTTTGTAACATCATCATTTGAAATGTGGTTACCAATGTCTAGGACTCCAGCTGTGTGGTCAGTTTACAGATCTCAACTTCTACAGCTGATTAATAGCTTCTCTCAAAATACTGGGTGAATTTAACTTTACTGTCTCGAAAATTTCTTTATAGAATAAGAAAAGAGGAGGAAAGGAAATTAGTGTTAATTTTCTTCTGAGTAATATAGCATATACAGTGGATGGATGGCAGCTTGATCTTGTGCTTAAAGCCCAGAAAAGGGAATTAGGAAATCTGGATTCTGTTTTTTGGAGGAGACATGGTTAGAATGTGCTGCAGTCTGGCTCTCCTCAGTCCGTAGATGGTCCCTGGGGAAGCATTGCAGCTAGTGTAGATTAGAGCAGCCTTTGGCTTCTCTCTGGTGTACTGAGATAGGGTAAAGAATTAGGGAGCTATAACCAGTTTCCTAATGGTCCCTCCACCTCATTCTGCTTTGACACAGTGTAAATTCAGAAAAACTCAGAGTCTGGCCCCCAGAGTTTGACTTAGGCAAGTCACCTAACCACCTGGTGTCTCTGTTTCCTTATCTCTACAATAGAAATAATATTTATCTCATAGGTTGATTTTGAAATTTAATTCATTAATACTTTTGAAGTGCTTTGAAATATTGGCCGGAAGACACTGTACTATGTTTGTGCAGTTTATTGGCATAGCTATTATGTTGTTTTATTAATTAATTAGCCTATTTTAAACCAATAGTAAATAGCTAGTTAAAAGTTGCTCTTTAATTAAGGATCCAAATTTTTTTTACTGACAATACTGGAGATTCTTCAGAGTGATCATTTAAGACAGGGCCTTGCTTGCCACAGATAGTCTTCAGTACAAGTCTCACAGTACCCATAAACCATGGTCCATGAGACCATCTTCTTCCTTGTACCACTTCCTTTGAGCTGGAATGCTGCAGCGGAGGATAGTTCAGCACTACATGCCCCCTTAAAGAAGCTTATACAGCATCTTGTGTCTCTAGCTCAGGGTAGGGTGGGGAGGCAATCTGGTACCCAAAAAGTGCTTTAGAAGACTGGGAAGGGGAATACTGATGGCCTGGCAATGATTTATAATATTGTATTAGAAAAGTAAATACTTGCATGATACAGCAGAACCTGTCAGTGAGTGTAAAACAAAGAATTGCCAGTGCCACATTACACAGCTTTCCAAACCACTAAACCTGCTGCTTGGCCCAGGCTTCTCTCTCATCCAAGCCCTCATAAAAATTTATTACAGATGGGTATTGAGAAATGACAGAAAAATCATTCAGGGCTCTAACAGCATCACTGCCTTACAACGGGCTCACAGGTACTTTATTTTTTCCCCATCAGGGAAGTCTCTCTCCAGCATGGTTTAATTCTCTCTTCCAAACTGCAAAGAGAGAGAATTTTATTGCTCTTCCTGGGATAAACAAGGGATAAAGTATCAAAAAGCTGTATATGAGCAGGATATACTTCAGTCATTCTTCCAATTGCAGGCACAGTTTCAGAGGCTGTGCAAAGAGCTTTGATGCCATTCTTAGCCCAAGTATTATTTGGCTCATGGGGTTTTAGGGTAACTAACTGCCCAATATATCAGAACAGGACAGTTGTGTATAATTTGGCTTCGCTTCTGCTATGTATCCATCATTATATCAGGGGCATATAAAAGTCCAAATGAAAGCAGACATGGGAGACAGAGTGATTTGAGCTTGGAACTGAGGGCTGCAGTAAAGGGGCGATATACACTGGAGACCAGATCTTGGCTGGTATTCTGTTCTTTTGAGCCACTCTGTCAGCACAAAGTAGATGCAGAATTGGTTTAAAGGGCCAGTTGGAGATTTCTCTTGCATAGGAGAATCACCAGGTGGCATTAATTTGGCATAGCTGTTTGTACACTGCTACTAGTATCCAGAATAATGGATGCTTCTGGGGCATCAGAATGCTACACTACATCTGTCTGGTGTCAATGAAATATCCTGCAGGAGGCATTACAGCAGGCAGAGGTTAGAGTAACCTCTAGGTTATAGCACCAGAGACTGAACTAGTCACAGAGTCACAAAGTTTAAGGCCAGATGAGACCACCAGGTCATGCAGTCTGACCTCCTGTCTATCATGGGCCACCAACACCACCCGGTACCATACACTAAACCCTACAACTGAAATTAGACCAAAGTATTCCAGCCCACAGGGGACTAATCTATTATATGCCACAGGTAGAGACTAGGAGGGATTGAGGCCCCCTCCATGGCAGGGAACTGATTAAGTGAAATATACCCAGATACTCCGGGCAAGTGACCTGCATTCCATATTGCAGAGGAAGGCAACTCCCTCTGCTCTCTCCCATAATCATTGCCAGTCTCACCTGGGGGAAAATTCCTTCCCCACCTCATATTTGGCAGTCAGTTGGACCCTAGCATGTGAAAAAAAATTGAAAGAGAGGATGGTTTCTGCCATCTTAGAGCAGTGGCCCACCCGGCCAGTGGCCCATCTCCAGCTAAGCCTATCTCGGATGCTTCAGGGGAGGGAGACAAAAACAAACAAACACAACAAAACACCACAAACACCCCAAAGAGAATGCATTGGGGGTGGGGAAAATTCCTTCCTACTCTCTGCAGGTAACCAGTTAAAATCCTGAAGCAAGATTTTAGGAACATCAGACATGAACCAGAAGTAACCTCCAGATCTGCCATGCCCTTCCTCCACACATCATCACAAACAACAATCTCTGATTGCTCCCAAGATTAAGCTGGGTTGAATGGTGGCAGAAAGTCACCTATGCTACCCCTTATCATATGTGCCAACCTCAGGTGTTTCTGAGGATCTGGCCCTAGATAGCAATAACTATGACATATAAAATATGGTTATATTTATTGCTGAATAATGTACAGACAACACAGCATTTACAAAGAAATAGGGTCAAGTAATACATCGTAGCACTGATGATGTGGGGCAGACAGCAGTTTAACTCTTTGAAGTTTGCAGCTATGTAGTCCTAAATCCAAATATCTACTTAGGCCCTGATTCATGTACTTTCTTGACTTTAAGTACACGAACAGTATTTGCTTCAATGGGCCTGCTCCCAAACTTGAAGTTTCGCACAGGCTTAAATTCTTGGCCAAACTGGGGCCTTGGCAAGCTGGCTGAGTGTCAAAATATACATACCTAACACCAGAGAGATAAAAGTTAGTACTCAAGTAATAGATAATGCCCTATGATAAGCTAGTTTGTGATGAACATCTTCACTCTTCCAGGAGACTTGTATTGTAGTTATTTCTGCAATACTGGGATCTCTTAATTTTAGGAATTTAGTAGATAGATTACTTACCCTATTTTATGCAAAACAAAGAACATAACATTTTAAATCCAGTCTACAGTTGATTTTAATGCACTGAAAATATCTTTACAGGGAACTTGTTCCCCAATGAAATGCTGGATCTCTTGCCTCAAACAGCAGCATCTGACTACTGAATTTAGCATTTATTGGAAATATTGGGAGCAATTGAAATTGTGCTGAAATCTGAAACCACTCACCCACTACCCAGTCACAGTGATCGACTTGTCAGTTCAAGACATCACTGCTTTTTTCTAAGAATGTATTGTTATGGCATGTCTATCTATATACATAAGATTTATTGCATTGGTAATAACTATCCTTTGTCACAAAAATATATACATTTTAAACTTATCCTATATATTATTGTTAGTGGTTTAAATAATATTTATTAAGCTCAATAAAATCCAAGTAGAAAACAGGAACTGTTTAACTCTAAAAAAAACATGCAACAAATATGTACAAGCGCTTTGAGCCTTGATTGATGTTTGGTAAAGAGCAGCATGTTGAATAAATTAACTTCCCCCCACCCCCAATCTCACATAATGCTATTGAAAAGCAGAAAATCTTCTTATAAAAAAACAAATGACGAGGCAAATGTATGAGTTTAGCAAATATCTGATGCAGTTACATTTGTACCCTAAACCAAGATTAGATGGGTTGAGATAATTTTTGTATGATTTGAACATTACTCTCATAATATGTGTAATTTAGTAAGATGTTACATATATAAAAAGAACAAAACCTTTAAAAATCAGTTCTTTCAAGAAACGACTTCTTGCTCTGTTATTCATACCACAAATACAAATATATCTTACACTGTACATGAAGAGTGTTTTCTACATCCCCGGTGATGGTAAGTCAAATCTGTCCCTAGACAGCCACTTCAGACTGGCTGCATACTTTTGTATGTTTTGTACTTTGCAGTTGTTAAAACTTTATAAAGCCTCAAAACATGTTCAAATGGATGGTAACTGTGACTGTCACTTGTAAGACCAGGATAATCTAGCACAATACACAGATTATGGTAAGTGTAGAAGGGAAAACAAGCTCTGAATAGGACACTATCTCAGAACACAGGATCAGCCATTTCAGACACGCCAATTATGCTTGGACAAGCCTGTTATACACACCCAGACTTTCTGCAAAACAAACAAACCTCAACCTTTCACCACTTTTACTCCTAAATACAGTTACTCAAGGGTGGTCTTAACAGCCTACAAGGTGATATTCATCCCTACATCTTTGCTCACAAAATGAGAGTTTGGTTTCCATAGTCTTTTGGCAGGTTTGAGATACATAACCTATTTCCTTCTGCTGTGAGGAATATAGTATCTTGGCAGTTTTATTTGGGTCTCATATTTTCCGATCTGTGATAATAAAGTATGAACAAACAGCTTGCAGTACCAAAAGGTAACCACCCCACATCCCTGCCACACACATAACTCTGCAGGACAACAATGTTCTATCATTTTATCCCCACTGGAGACCACCTCTCTCTCTCCACTCTATATATGTAACAAGGGAAATATGAATAAGTTACATGAGCAAAGCAGAATATCTGATTGAGATAAGAGTTTCCTTCATATTGTTATTTGTAACTTAACAGTCTTTGCTCACTTGTTGGATGAAGTCCATTAAGCACAGCTGGCAGCAATATACAGAGTGGGTTATATGGCTTTGCTGTGATGGACATGCAAATACATATTTTTTGTGCATACAAATATCTCAGCAGGATGATTGGGTAATGCAGCCAAGAAATCAAAAACGTGGCAACTGTACCCGTGGCTAAATCTATGGCTTCACTCCACACTCCAGCTATAATGGGTGCTTTAATTCATCTGAACTTAAATCTGATGCCTATTTCTAATTAGGGACAAGTTCACAGAGGGGCATTTGAGTTCACCACCAACTCCCAATTACATCCGTAATAACCACATTTCACAGACTTCCAACTTGTGAGCTATCCGCTAAAAACAATTGCACTAGAAGTTATTGTTACATAATTCATTGACTTTTCTCACCTTGTGATACTTTGCAGAGACATTTGAGCTATCACTTTGGCACACAATGTAACAGGCATGCTATTCAACTTTATACCTGCTATTTGTTGCAACTACGTTTTTAAATGAATACTATCAAACAATAATGTCTGTTAGCACTTTGTTGTATGGAGGGTTTTATTTTTTTTTTATTTGCTACTTTGCAAAAGACGTATTGCTTGGTGTTTTTCTAACAGATTATTATTTCATTCTATCCTGCTCTGTAAGTCTGTTTGAGGGTGCTGATAATTATTAATCATTTTGAATCATGGTTAGAAATTGGCATACCAATTTTTTAATTAAGCTGTGAAGATTGCTATGAATTGCAAAGTTAAACCAATGCTATGCCATATAGCTATTTCCAACTATCAAATTTAATCAAAAAACAGATGGGAAAAATGTTGGTCAGCAAAAACCTAATTCATCCTGGAATTTTTTGACCAGCTGTAGCTTATCTATACAATCCCCATTCTATTGAATGGGGGAAGTTAACATCCAGGCTTATGCCAAACCAGAAAGAAGTTATGATTGACCTTTTCTTATTTGTTTAAAGAATGATAAAGATACACA
Organism: Chelonoidis abingdonii; assembly: GCF_003597395.2. Taxonomy (NCBI): domain Eukaryota; kingdom Metazoa; phylum Chordata; order Testudines; family Testudinidae; genus Chelonoidis; species Chelonoidis abingdonii. The sequence continues at coordinate 41,627,449 of NC_133773.1, forward strand.
TCATTTCTTAGTCTTTAGTCTGAGCTCTGTTTTGTAGCAGAAGTGACTGAGCCCATTTGAAGTCAGTGTTGCATGTAAATGTGCTGAACAAGAAGCAGATCTTAAACAAAAGAACAGTAGGCCTTCAGTAGACTAAGCAGAAGATCTGAATATTAACCATGAATCCTGCCTAGGTAAAAATGCCTTTTGCTTGGTCATGGTGTATAAGGGGGTTTCATGCTTCTCTCTCTGGTGTGTCTGGTGCCACAATCGCCCCAGGAATCTTATTTCATTCAGATGCCTGCTTCTTAATGAACTGATCTTTAGAGAAATAACTCTTTGATGATGCATTGCCTGTTGCACCTTCATCATTTACTTTCCTTTCAGGATGGTTCTTGGGGTATATGGCTTACTGCACAGAACATTCAGACTAGGTGCAGTTGCAAGAATATTTACTGTCAGCATTAGGAATGTTTTATTAAGTTCCCAATTTGCATTCCAAAGAATCTAAAAGTAGAATATACCCATCAACAAAGTTAGGAGAGTTAGCAAACACTAAACAGTGAGGTTAGTGTTATTTGATAAATGTCAGTGTCATTAGACAATGATATTTTACATGTCAGTATGTTTAAAAAAAAAGAAAGGAACAAGATGGTATAAGGCATAATACGGTGGTGGCTACATTTAACATTTCTTTACATCTTTTTGACTTGTACCTTTGAGGTTACTTTCAGAAGATTATATCGTGGCTAAATACAGTACACAATTTCCTTTTGACGTACATCTGGCATGGAGTTTACTTATGGAATCATATCCGTACAGTTAACCTGATAAGTGTTGAAATACTCAGAATGCTCCTCTGGTGAATTGGAGGTGCTTTTAAAGCTTGTCTCCCTCTTGTAATTCATTTATGGTTTGTATGTTTAACTGTTTCTTAAGCCATAAAGCCCATGAAAAAGTTTTGGGTATCTTATCTACAGTGTCAAAAAGCTTTATACACTCACAAAAAAGATTTTCTTATTATTATCTAGATTTCAACAATTAACTGATCTAGTTTTAAACCTCCACTCTTGCACTAGAAAGTTTTGTATCTGAATATGTTTTATGAAGGAATAAATAATGCAGAACTGAGTGTTGGAAGTACAAAGCCAGAACATGTACACTAAGTAGTGAAAGGCACAAAGGAGAGTGATAATTCTTGGGTTTATTTCAATAATATTATTGTTCACTACTGTTATTTCATCATGCCAGTGCATAATGAGATGCCACTCATTTTGGGAGGTAGTGTGCAGACTTGAAGGGATATTTTTTCCAAGGTTTATTCAAACATTAGTGGAGGTTAGGAACCAGGCAGGATTATAAAGCTAGTTTCTGACCTCAGTAATAAAGTTTAAATTCACACTATCTCCATTGGCTTCAATGAAATATTGCACTGTATTAAATTAGAGCAACCAGGATTGGAATCTTGTGTATGGAATGCAAAGTGTCACTCTATCCAGCATTGGTAAAAACAAAATGAAAGACCACAGGCTTGGCTTGACAAAGAACATGAATACAGACTAGGGGAAATTGCAGATGTAAATCCACAAATGCCAATCCATGACTTTAGATTCTACATCAGTAAAACAGTAATCACAGGCAGTAATGCCTTTTTTTCAGAAGTTATGAAAAGAGCTTAGATTAATGACAGGGTGGATTTCTGTTGTCCCAACCATCATACTGTAAAAATTATAAGGCAGGACAGTGGTGAGAGATGGTTACTTGAATTACAATTACTCACTAACTTTCTTGCTTTTTTTTTCTTTGAAATTGGGACCATTTGGACAAACATTAATCAATCCTATTGCTTTTGTCTTTTGTGGATGTTTCCTGATTTATTTCTATGTAATCTGAAAAATGTCACTTTGCTAAAATCTTATTTTACAAGTTCTCAGGAAAGATCCCAATTGTTTTACATGCTTAAATTTAAATTACTTGATTTGGCTTTCTCATTTTGTTTCAGATGAGCAAACAGAGACAAGCTGTGGTGTCAAAACCTTTTCAGATTGATTGGGTCAAGGAGCCCTTCATTCCCCCTGCTGCCTTTCCAATCTTTGCCTTCCAAAAGTCCTCCTATTGCCAACCCTTCACCCACCTTTGCAGAAAGGCTTTAGGGCCCAATGAATTTATGTGCTAGGACTTGGTCTCTCCCCTCACTCCCCCTGCCACTTTGAATTCTTTTGTGATCTAGTGTGCACCAAGGAACGACTTAGCTTCTATTGCATGTTTAGAGCATATGAAAATTCCAAGTAGAAGTGCTGGAGCATTATATAGATTCAGCTGGACACTGTAAATCTTATACGTACCTATAAGTAAGATAATTCAGATGTGGAATTGGGTTGTTATCTAGGACTGAAAAAGAGCTTACCTGAAGATATTCTGCTATTTAGCTCACTCCATTGAAGGCATTCTGTCATTAGCAGGGATAACAACACAGTAGCTTCTCAACAATGGTGATACTGTTATTGCCAGAAGTAGTCTTCTCCTCACAGCAAATGTAGGGAGAGAACTTAGAGAGATATGGGTGTTTCATACGTTCCAGAGAGTTTGGATATGGTCCAGATAACAATCTGTTGTGGATGCTTATCCATACCGAACCTCTGACTATTTGAGATATTTTCTGCATTTTTTCATTCAGTAGGGAGTTTAGAAGTCCAGAATGGAGCAGCAGAGGGTGAAGGAGAGTTCATCCATGAAACAGTCATCCATGTTTGCTGGGGCAATTTTGTATGAGCATTGAAGTTAATGCAGAAACTAAAACTGGGGGAACATTTGCTATTGTTCTAGCCAAAAATAAAAAAATCCAGAAACACATGCAGGTTTTACTGCTAGGGCTTATTTGCTATATATTTAGTTTTTAAATAAAAGAGAATAGAACCAATATTAAGTTTGTGAGGAAAAACCTCACAGGAGGTCACAGATATAAGGTCAATCTCTAGGGAACTGTCAACAAATCATACTGTGTGAAGGACCACAAGGAATAAGTGAAAAATGTGATTGTGAGAGGCTTGATGACAATCCTAGGCTGAATTCTGCTCTCACTTACACTGGTACAAATTCTGAGCAACTTCACTGGCTCATTAGAGTCACTCTATTTGCAATAAGAGAACTGGAACAGTGTTTAGCCCCTGTATCAAAACACATACATCCCCAAGGTGCATATGTGCATCTGTTTTTATATTTAAGTGTTTTCTTATATAGTTTAACATTTTTTGCTAGTAGCCTCAGGGATATTTAAGCAAGATGAGCCTTTTTACCTAAAGGACCATAAAAAGGGAAGAGTTAACAAGGAGCTATGAGGTGTTATGGCAAGGGCGATGAGGTGTATTTATGGGAACTCTGCACAATAGTTTGCACACCCGGTGAAAAAGGCAGAATTCATGTTTCACCAGTTTCTTGGGGAAGGGCTAAAAATGAAGCTTTTCTCAACAGTGATTCATCAATCTGTATGTATGTGTGCACAGGAAGTCATGAGACACAATCTTTGACATGTTAAAGATTCTGAACTTGGCCAGTGTTCCAAATCCCCTACTGAACGCTGATGGAAATCTCCTGCTAGCAAATCTGAGGCTGTCACAAATTTAAGCTATTACACTTGGTCATATTTATATTCCACTAATGGTAGATCAGTCTTAATAAAACCAAACTCCTCTACTAGTTTCAGTTACAAAGAGAATCTATGTGGTATAATGACATCAACTACTAGACAGCATGCATTTGGCTTTCTTACCAGTGGGAGGGCATGGACAAATTCTTCACAGCCACTTTTATAAATGATGGATGTATTAGCCCCTCTTCCTGCCAAAAATATACTAGGAATTTGGCTTTCAGGCTTTCCAAATTTGGCTCAGCCAAGCCAGTTAGCTCTGAAATCTCAGTAAGTAGCGTTGTGCTGATTCATTATTTAATCATCCACATTACTCCAACTAGATTATTAAGAATAACCCACATCCAAAATGCCCATGTGAGAAGAAAGACCTGCCATCTCCAAACACAATGTCTTGATTACAGATAACAGCCAATTTTTTTATGTAGGAGTTTCAAGGTGAGGCAGACAAAATAGTATTCCTCCTGTCTTCCACTTCCTATGATATTTAGCTAGTCTTTAGAGTCTATTAATGCTTCCCGGGGTAAAACAGAAAATAATCTGCATGTGTGTTTATGTGTACATAATATTAAGAGGCTGGACAAGTTTCTGAGGAAGACAATGATTCCTATAGGAATATTTTATTTTTATCAAAAGTTTTGTTAAAAGGAATATTTATCAAAATTGTAACATAGTTGGGGGGAGGACTTTTTAAGTTATGGGATGGTAATCCAAAGAGTAATTTTGTAGCTCCATGATAGTGTAATACTTACATGTCTTGTTTCATAGACACTTTCTGCCTTTTTAAATATGATCATGTTAAAATATTTCCTTTCAGGAGATTGTAGGAAGTGTTGTCAGAGTGAAAATATATGAGATTTGCACTGGGTATGACCAAAGTGTGTACAGATCCTTCATTAGGTAATGAATTCTGAAGAATGTCATTGAAATGGAAAGATTCAGTGTTTGTGCACGCGCACAAACAACAAATGCTTTCAAAGGTATAAAGGCATTTAATGATCTTTACAGGCTTAAATATTATATGTTACATTGAAAGCCATCATTAAGGGTGTGATTTTTTTATAGAGCCAGGTGTTTAACATGATGTCTATACATCTGTTCTCAGCTAGTGTAAATTGACATAGCTTTCTTGACATCCGTTGTGTATAACTTCAGTATGTAATCCTGTTTTCATTACTATATTTCCATATTTGTTACCACAGAGGTATATTTCCTTATATTTTCTTTTTATGAGCAAGATGGTGCTCAAAATGTCAATACATGGTTTGCAGTGGTGTTTGTCTAAATATTAATATGCTATAGAAGGGATGACTTAGTTATACTTAACCTGACTGATAATTGCTCACTTACAGCTCTATTCTTTTGGGCAGGGATTGTCTTTATATTCTGTGTTTGTACAGTGCGTAGCACAATAGTGTCCTTGTGATAGGGTGCAACAGACCTTCATGGCCCGTGCTGGAGGCATCTTGCCCCAGAAAAGGAACAGTGAAGGTGGGTCCTCCAGGCTTGTCTAAAGAGGTTGCACAGAAGCAGCCAATCAGAGACCAGCAGGCTCAGATAAAAGGAGCTGCAGGGCCTTAGTGGATCAGTTCCTAACTGGGACCTCCCTGGCCACGGGAGCTGAACTGGCTGCATTTGTTTAAGCTGAGAGAAAGGACTGAGAACTTTAACCCAATGGAAGGAGGCTCAGGGAAGTAGCAGCAATAAATTGAATGGAACAGTATGTGGCTGCTGTTTATAGGGTTCCTGAGTTAGAACCCAGAGCAATTGGCAGGCCCAGGTTTCCCCACTGGTCACTGACAAAGTGGTGGAACCCTGAAAAGGGGACAAGGCTTGTTGGAAAGCCCAAGAAAAGGGCTGAATTTAAAGGGCCCAGAGCCAGGGCTAAAGACCCAGTTGAAACAAACAATTTCTGTTGGACTCTTCGCTACCCTGGAAGGGGTTCGTTTTGACTTTATGGCCCAGCTGGAGGGCCAAGCCACCAAAGACCTGCCAAGCGAGGTTGACCATCTACAGGAGGTGCCAGGAGTAGGAATAAGACTGCAGTACTGCATGCAGTAGCAGGAGGCATTCAAGAGGTGAGTGCTCCCTGTTATAGTCCTGGTCCATAACTAGAGTTCCTAGGCACTTCTACTAAATACAAATCAACAGTTCAATTGTGTGACCAGCAAGTGGTTCATTGTCACTAAAGAGTGGCTGGAGACAGCAGCATTTCAAGTGACCAGTATGTTGGGCTTTCAAAGATTAAGCACGTTGAAAATTCATGCAATCAAAGAACAAAAATATTAAAATGTGACCATCACTAGTTGTCTAATTTTTATGGCGATGATTTTAGCAATAGGGATGGTGAAATCACATCTCCCTTCAAAACTCTGTACTTTTACTAGTTCTGGTTTTGCTACTGAGTCTGTGACTAAATGTAATTTGCTGCTGTGCTTAAGGCTTTCACCTCTCCTGAGTTATGGTCCCAACCCACATGAGTGAACAAAGGATAAATATTGTGTGCTATTTATCACCAATTTTTATATAATATATTGCACAGCCTTTCAAAAATCCTACTATAATTTGTTATACAAATATTTTCTAGTCTTTTCCCCAGAGTGTGAGGTCCATAGTGTGAAATGCATGTAGAATAGATAGCAAACGGCTGTGATTTATGAGGCTCTAATTCTATTGAGGGGCTTTGGAGATGTCATATAAAACAAGAAAACAAAGTGTTTGCGTGGTTTTTTAAGTTACAAGAACTTCTTGATGGGAGGTATAGTCCTGTTTCCAAATGTATTTATCTTATTATTCTGTAAAATACATGGATCTGATTTATAAAATCTTGTTGCATGACATCTGGAAAGTTTTTTTTTTTCCTCATAGCTGTGCACTATTTTTGAGAGGGTCCTTTTCTACTTTTATAAATGTTTCCCTGTCCTCATTCATTCTGAAGTCAAAATGATTTGACATTTTGACAGCTGAAATTTTTTATGGGAGAGAAGCCACTTAACAAAATTCAGATTCATCCACTACTCCATTCTTAATCATTTTATTAGGTTGTGTATGAGAAAAAGAGTCTTACACACATAATGATCAAGGTAAGTTGGATCACAAACTCCAGGAAACAAAAGTGCTAATACATCTAGGTCTGAGAAGAACAATTTCAAAATTTGAGCTTGTGGGGCTTGGTGGTAAGAGGTAGTTCAACAATGCCTCTCACCAGTTTAACATGGTAGGTATGGAGAGATGGGGCAGATAGCACCCTACTCCAGGGTTATGTTTAGTAAAGATGAGCCTGCCACTTAATTTCATCCCTGTATCTGTTTGATCTGTGTGTCCTGATCAAGGATTTCTTGTAGTAACTAATCTAGACTATAAAACCCTCTTCCTTTTGAAATGCCTCCCCCATACACCCATTTGAGTGGAAGATGACAGCCTTTTCTGTGCCCATCATAGAAAAGCCAGCAGTCATTTTCCAAGTTTCCAAAGAAAGAGTTTTAAAAATTAAATCACATCACCAAGCCAGTGAAAGTTGTTCAATTTTCAACAAGCTCTGTAGCTGGAGAGGAAGTCCCTTGACTTGTGTGCAGCTGCGTCTGTGTGCACTTCACAGTAAGATCAGGGCCTATATTGGTAACATACATGTTGATGGGGTCAAGAAATGCAGTAAATCCACAATCTTAGACTTCTTCTAGACTTACTTAGAGCCAATTGTGCATTAGGCCTTAAGTTTCCGTGCCTTAAAATAAACAAAGTGCTCTATGACAAGAGCTTTTCTTTTCATTTCTGTTAAGCAGGAACACAATCTTCATAGCACCACATCTGAGTAAATTAAAAATTCCTTCATCACATTTTGGAGAGAGAAGACACTTTAAAACAATTGTTATTGTACTGTACCTTAAATATTTTACCCTGAAAGTGATGATAAAAAGACTCTAAGTATGGTAAATAGGGAAATAAAGACCTCAATATTTTAAGGAAAAGGAGTATGGTATTTGAAATAATTGTACTTCCCAATAATAGAGTAATTACTTTTTTGCTTTTAGTTGTAACGCTTTCTCTCAGTGCTAAATAAGTCCCCATCATTTTTCAAGGGTGTAACTTGCAGCAAGACAGCAGTAACAATTACATATTGTTTTCAAATAAGATGCCATTTTCCTTTCTGGCAGACAGCAATGGGTTTTAATGTTTAACGGAGCACGCAGATGCTTCCTTGACAATTGCAAAGAAAGAAAAGAGAGGAAAACAAAAAGACAGAGAAAATACAAATAGCAAATGAGAAACTCAACTTCCAGGACAATTAGTCGTATCAATCCTTCTGATGTACTAGGTATTTTATGTATATTTTTATCTCCACTGCTGGATAAAATATCTGATAGTAGACCTCTTTGTAATGGGCTAGGTCACCACATCACATCCTACTGTGCTGAAGCATTGACTTGATTTTTCAAAAAATGCAGTAGTACAAGAAAGCCTTTATATTTGCTACCTGAAGCCCCCAAACCTGATGGAGGTTATAGTATGTTGATATTTGTATTCTTATTCTTACTGACAGAGCGGTATAGATTTCAATTTTGATTACACGAGGCCACTATGCTAGCAAAGCCTATCTATTCATAGTTAATGAGCATACGAGTATCAGTAGACAACATCTCACTTTCCTAGCAAAGAAGAAATGTATTAACTTTCCAGACGTTCAAAGATATACACGAATATTTGTTGCAGGGATGGTGTCAGCAATCCAAGTTAGGATGGGTCTTGTGACCAGGAAGTCATAACAGGCTATAACTGGTTGCATGAACCTCTGCATCAACAACAATTCTAGAGTCTCTGATGCTTTCAGCATATCAGGACTAAATATGTCCTTCAAGAGCTGCTTAAGCTAAAGATAATGTTATGCAGCTGTACCAGGTAGGTTTCTGCCTCTTATTTTTTCGGGGGAAATTCAGTTATATTCTTATTTGATTTATATAAATACACCCACACTTTGCAGAGGTTTATTTTCACTGTTGAGAAAAATAGTATCCGGATCTTAAGTACTCCTGGACTGGACTTAAACAAATAAACTAACACCACCATTTTGCACTTAGATACAAAGAGGGCAGGCACCTTAAATACCCAGGTAAGGGAGAACTTAGAAATAGGGTAAAGATGGATCCTTCACCTGAGATTGTCTAAATACTTTATAAATGTAATTAATTAATCCTTGCAACATCCTCGGGGGGGGGGTAAATATTACTATTTCTAATTTATGGATGTGTCAAATGCAGAACTGAGGGGTATGTTGCTCAAGGTCACAAAATGACAGAGATTATGAACAGAACTGAAATTTCTGAACTTCCATTCCCATGTTCTAACCACCAGACATCCCTCCCTTCCTGTCATTAAATAAACACTAGTAAATCATTCTAAGGACGATACCCATCAGGATTGTTGTGCAAATTGCAAGTGTCTAGTAAAAAAGAAAATCTAACAATCTTTTCAAACTCTGAAGCTGTGCTTTAGTTGAGATCATGGCATGTGACATCCCTCTCTGATTCCATTCCAGGAGCTCAGTCAACCTGAAAAACAATGATATTCTGATATGGAAAACCTAATATCTGTCTAAGGGCCAGGACAGTAGCTATGACTGTCATCTGCTCCTTTTGGCCTCTTCAGCCCTTCACTACAATTGCAACTCTTTACAAACAGACACACATTTCAGTACCAAAAAAGAAGCGCTATTTAGTAGTTACAGTATAGAAACAAAGAATTGATTTGACTGCCATAAATCATTTTAATTTGAATCAAGGGCTATACTGTCCACTATTTGCAAATATTGATGCAGCAAGAAATATGACACTTGCAATTCTGTTACCTACATGCTTTCCAAAAGTTTGCAAGTTGACCCCCCCAGCTTTTCAATGAACAACTGTATCCATTCAGAATGTGTGTAGCTCTTTAAAATGACTAGTCTTAAAAAAGAAGGTAACATGAATTAATTTCAGTTCAGCAAGAGAATGGGATATCATATCCTGACCTTGGAGCACATGCTTTGAGATGAGAGCCATTTTTTTTCAGCCCTCACATAAACAATTCAGTGGCACAAAAAGTAATACACAGCTATCATTTTGTTATAGATGATAGACGGGAGAATTGGGTGGTTTCAGAAGTGCTTTCTTGGTTCAATCGATAACTCTTGCTAATATCGTACTCAGAATTATCTAGGGAAAAGTGACTCCCAAAACAGCTACAGATCAGGAAATACTTCCTCATTATTACCACCAGAAACCATGAATGAACCTACTGGAAAAGAAAAACAAACAAAAAATATTGTTACATAAAACAGAAAAGGGTCCAGATCAAATTCCACAACAGGTGCACATTTCTTTCTGTAGGTAGTTAGTGTAAAAAATTAAAGCATTTTTCTTCATGTTCCATTTTATAATTATTCATGTTATATCTGAATTTTAGTAAATAAATGCAAAAAATGTCTCAGCCAAGAAAGAATTGCTTGTTTAAAATCAAAACCTAAGGATTATGAATTTTAAGGAGATATTCATTTCCTATCTTACAGGTGTGTTGTGAGGCTAAAATTTTTAAAATGTTTGTAAAGTGTTTTGAGATTTTTGCAATGAAGGCATCTATTAAAATATTTAAGTCTAATGAATTTTTCATTATATTATTTGTGTGAGAAGTGTTATATAGTCTACTATGGATCAGATTTACTATGTCCTCTGCTTTGGTGATGCAAAGCAGCCAGAGACCCTTTTAAGCTGAGTGTACAGCTACTCCAGGTCACCAGAGGATATCAGTGAATATAGTCTGTTTCAATGAGGTTGATTTCATAATAAGTGTTTGTATCAAAAAGAATAAAGTAACTGCAGTGTAATTTTCAATGTAACGAGAGTATATGCTTCTAAAGAGAAAGTCAACCTGATACTCAAATTTAAGTTTACATTTTGAATCCTTATGTGTGAGTGTCATAAATTAAACAAAAGTGCCCATTCCTAGTAATTAAAGACCCATATTCTAGCAATGTCTCCTATTAAATACAGCTAGCCACTTTTACTGGAGTTTTCTTTTTTTCTATTTTCAGGTTATGTGATTCTTTGAGCCAAACATTAATTTTAGGAAGGAGGAGGTTGCAGCTCTGGAAAATGTTGGGACTGGAATTTTTAAAGGAGCCCAAACGAGAGCCAAAATCCTTTAGGCTCCTTTGAATTTCCCAGCCTCAGTGCATTGAAAAATATGATATTATGTGGAAGACATGTACTGGATTGGGACAGTTATATGGAAGATAAAATCCTGGTCCCATTCATAGAATATGAGGGTTGGAAGGGACCTCAGGAAGTCATCTAGTCCAACCCCCTGCTCAAAGGGGGACCAATCCCCAGGCAGACTTTTTGCCCCAGATCCCTAAATCCCCCCCTGCAAGCCTGGGTTGAGTAGGTCAATGCTCAAACCACTGAGCTATCCCTCTCCTCGCTGACTTCAATGGAACCAGGATTTCATCTAAGATGCACAAAGTGGGTCTGTTAGTTGAGACGTATACATGTTTTGCATGTCTTCCCAACTGCATGTTTGCGGTGTGGACACAGATACTTTGCCAGCGCAGTTTATATACTATGCTTTCTGGGTTCGATCTAAAGCTCAAGGAATTCTTTCCATTGATTTCAGTGGATATTGGATCAGGTCCTCAAACCCCCACATCTAGCTTTCCTTCCAATGAAGAATAGCTTTCTACATTGGCTTATTTTCTAGGTCTTTGTTTTGTCCAATATTAAATTTCTCAAGGTATAGGGATTCTAGTACCCACTTATTTTGGGAGGCTGTTCCCCAGTCCAATAGATTTCACAAATAGCAATTTATCCTCCAGATAATCAGCAATTTATCCTCCAGATATTCAGCCAAAATTGTTCTTTGCTTAATTGCATTCTGGTACTTCCTCTGACCTCCATACGTCATTTTTTCTCTTTCTCATTTTTTCTGTTTAAAAAGTATTTTTTCCCGATTAAAGACAAACAATTATCAACTAGAGACTTGTGTTATTTCTCTATTGGAGAGAGCTAATCTTGAACAGGTATAGGTAATTATGAACTATACTTAGGGGTCCACTAAGACTTTCTGCTTGATTAAATATCCCTGTAGGGAAGGTAATTGCTATTATATATTAAAGAAACGAGCAGTGTAGAGGAATGGTCCCTTCAGCAGCTTATAAAGCAGTGCTGGTAAGCTCTGAAAGGAAATCCATGCAATCCCCCTTGGCTGGACGACTAATTGCTGTATTCTACCTATCTAAAATATTTAGCCACATGAAATACACTCCTAAGGGGATGACACGCATACAGTCTTACTCCCTGCTTACTGTAATTTCAGTATAACAGTACACTGCAATTACAAAATATAATGCAAGTGATCCATTCTAAGGCTACATTGTTACACTTGGAGCTAGGGTTGTGATTCCCAGCTTGTGTACACATATTGAGCTAGCAGACTGAAAATAGTAGTGTAGTCTCAGTAGCATGGGCAGTGGTGAGCAGAGGCACAGGTTGGCGCCCCACATATGCACCCACAGGCTCCAGGCGGGTTTGTACTTGAGGTAACTAGCCCATGCTGCCACGCATCCTTGCCAATGCTACCCCAGCTATGCTGCTTCTTTTTTAGCACGCTAGCTCGATGAGCGCTAGTGTGAGTATGTCTATGTGAGCTGGGAGCCACACACTACCTCCAAGTGTAGACATAGCTGAAAATAGTAATCAATAAGCTTGAGTCTCCTTTCACATTAGTTTAAATCTGGAATAATTTCACTGAAGTAAGCAGAGGAAAACTGGTGTAAAAACTGGCTTAAATAAGAGGAGAATCAACACTGGGATATTCAATTCTTTTTTGCACTGAGGATGCTTAAAATCAAACTGAGCTTGTGTTAATAGTACTCATTTCAGTTGTTTTGCGTTACATACCCCAAAAGCTTGCCTCCCATAGTCAATTTTAGCTCCAGGCACTTTAAAGCTAATAGACTGATTTGACCAAAGAGCCTATTTGAGGTCCACATTGCAAAAAAGTGAACGTTAAATGTGCTGATGGCAAGCTATAAACACATTTATATAATGTAATAAATCAATATTTCTGTCTTTATTTGGAGAGACTTGGCCAATTAAGTTGACTTGACAGATCACAATGATGGAACCTGTGGAGCTTCCTAGCGAACCAATAGTAAAGGACATGACCATATTACCCTTTTAAGCCTGAGTCTGACACCACTTAACTTTGCCAATCTGCCCGAAACTTGTAGTGTATGCTCTTCAGCCAAAAGAGAATATTTTTGGAAATGGTACTGGAAAGATTGATGGGGGTCATAGCGAGGATTCATGAGATATGATACTTTGTGTTTCACTGTTTGAAAATTCTTGTAATGTTTTTCTTTGGAAAAGCTACTCAAATATAATATTAGGCTAGAAACCCTAGAATTGTTTTATTTGGTCAGTATAAAGTAATGACTTTAACTATTTGTGGAAAAGTTAGGAAGCTAATCTTAGAGGCACTGAAGCAGTAATCAGCGTAAGGATGTGCTTAACTTTACATTTAGTGCCAGTTACATTTAACTGGTTTGCTGGATTGGGGTCAGGTTATTAAATCTGGATATCGTGAACCTAAATTTGTTTTGGTGTAGACATGGTGTATGAATGAGAGAAAGAAAGGTAATGAATACAGAGTAAAGATTAAAATATGCCCAAACCATTAGCAAATATCAACATGCAGAGTTATTTATACTGCACCATTAATGTGCAAGGTGCTTTCCAGACATATAAAAGAAAAGGACTAAAATTCTCATGGACCGCACCCTGATAACTGGTCATTTTTATTAAGAATCTAAATATGAATTTAGAAGTTTAGCTTTAGGCACCTGTGTTTGAAATTTTTGCCTCAGTGTCTCTGTTCCAAATGCTTTACAATCTAAGGTGCAGGAGCAAAACAAAAACACAACCACAAACAAACAGAGGTCTGTATTCATTTTTTGTTTCTCTGTTTGGGGATTTTCTCTCTCCTCTCTCTTCTCCCCTCCCCAGACATTTCAAAGAGTTGGTTATTTCTTTCTTGTTTTTCACATTACAAAAGCAGGTCTTGTCTACCCTATTTTGCTTGGCAGACTCTATGGACAAATGGAGAACCAGTAGAATTATGCTATCACAGCTGTTAAGCAAATAAAACATCATTAAATGAGAAGGTTGAAATGGTTTAAAATTCTTTTACCTTGATAGATGTTAAAACCAAACAAAAAATAAATAGATCTGTGTTAAGATTCAACATCATCACTAATCCCACCCCGCAAAAGGGAAAGCTAAAAATGCACCTCTGAGAACTCCAGCCAGTCCTCCAATAATACAAGGTGGCCCAGAACTGACATTATTGATATTTGTAAAATAAAAATGAAGCAACTTTTTTCAGAAGGAAAACAGAAAAGTTTTCTGGCCTTCTATATAGACCATACTTCATAAAATAGCACAAATTCACTTTTTTTCCTTTAAGGGTACAGTTGGTTGTTGATCAAAGTATCTCACTTTCTTTTTAAATAGAGCTGTTAAGAATGAACATTTTGATGCTTTGCACACTGACACTTTTGCTACTTCATTGCATCATAATGCCAGCACCTTTAGAAAGCTTTTTCATCTAGAGCAGATTTAGGATGGAATGCACTTCCATTTAGTATCTACTGTACCTCATTGGCATATTTTAGGACAAAATCCCTAGATTACTTAAGAATGTCCTTCAGAAAAGCATATTTTTAGTATGTCTAGTGTATTACTTTTTATACTTAGTGGCAATTTCCTAATACAAGTGCCTAAACTACACCAGAAAAAATATACACCCACTGCATTTTCAAAACACAGATTGTGTGAGCAAACAACCCTTTGTATGTGCAAATAGGACACCCCTATTATAGGGATCCCTCTGCATACACAACTACACATTTTTGATGTGAAAGCATACATTTTCAATTCACAGAAGATTCTCACACTGATTCCTGACAGTAATATGTTGGCCTGCTTCTTCTCACCAATAAACCAATGTAAATTTGGAGCACCTCCAAATAAGCCAGTAGAGTTACACTAGCATAAGAGCAGAATCAGGTTTAAAAAATCAAAGGTTCTTTCACAAATCCCAGCAAGCATGATGTTTCACTGTCTGTTGTTATTTCAGTAACACTGTGGGCCCACAATTTCAGTTGGGGCTTCTATGTGCTAGACACTAGGCAAACACAGAGTAAGAGTTTCTGCTCTGAAGATCAGTCTAAATGGACAAGTAAGGAAGTATTGTTGTTTTAATTTTACGTAAGAACATAAGAACAGCCATACTAGGTCAGACCAAAGGTCCATTCAGCCCAGTATCCTGTCTGCCGACAGTGGCCAATGCCAGGTGCCCCAGAGGGAGTGAACCTAACAGGTAATGATCAAGTGATTTCTCTCCTGCCATCCAGCTCCACTCTCTGACAAACAGAGGCTAAGAACACCATTCCTTACCCATCCTGGCTAATAGCCATTAATGGACTTAACCTCCATGGATGTATCTAGTTTTCTTTTAAACCCTGTTATAGTCCTAACCTTCACAACCTCCTCAGGCAAGGAGTTCAACAGGTTCACTGTGCACTGTGTGAAGAAAAACTTCCTTTTATTTGTTTTATACCTGCTGCCCATTAATTTCATTTGGTGGCCCCTAGTTCCTATATTATGAGAACAAGTAAATAACTTTTCCTTATTCACGTTCTCCACACCACTCATGATTCTTATCCATGGACAACTTAATTTAATAGAGCTCTTTGGTTAGGGATCTTGTCAAAGCTTTCGGAAATCTAAGTACACTATGTCCACTGGACCCTTGTCCACATGTTTGTTGAATATTAAATATTGGTGTACATTAGCTATCTTCCAGTCATTAGGTACTAGTAGCTGATTTAAAGGACGAGGTACAAACCAGTTAATAGTACAGCAATTTCAATTTGCATTTCTTTCAGAACTCTTGGGTGAATGGCTACCTGGCCTGGTGACTTGTTACTATAAGTTTATTCATAATTCCAAAAACCCTCCTCTAATGACACTTCAGTCTGTGACATTCCTACATTGTCACCTACAAAGGACGGCTCAGGTTGGGAATCTCCCTAACATCCTCAGCCGTGAAGACTGAAT